>NC_139560.1:58397062-58997062 GCF_965112155.1 Podarcis liolepis | reverse complement strand
TATCCCTTTTTACTACATAAGTTGTTTGTGGGTTTTTTTTTAAAAAAAACTATTTATAAGTAACAAATTTGCTGCCTGCCCTAAAAAAAGTTCCTCTCTAATGCGCTAAATGTTTTGATTTCAGGTTTGTTCCTTTTTGTTTTAAATTGGCGCTCTCTCACCTGCAGTCTAAAGTGGTGCAGTCAATTCTACTGCCCAGTTTCCCTGCAGGTGTAGACCGGCAAGGTAGGTAAAGCGACCTGGGGACGTTGTAGGGAACCAACTCAGAATTAAGCTTGTTTGTTTGTTTTAAAGAGCATATTGGCGCGGCCTTGGTGGAAGTTAGCCGTGGGGACTGGAGGAGAAGTGCCGCGGAGCTTTCCGGGCGCTGCTTGCTCGGGCAGGCGCTGTTCTGTAAGGGGGCCTAAAGGGAGACCCGGCCGCGACTCGTTGCTCAAGAACAAGGCGCGGTCGGAACTCGGAACATCTTCAACTTTTTGCGCACGTGCGCACAAAGGGATTATTTGGCGCCGCGACGCGCTCAGCGTTTTCTCCCCCTCCTCCTTGGGGTTAACAACGCCTTTCCTCGTGGTATCCAAAACAAAGCGCGCGCAGGCCATTGGAAAGAGAGGAAGAATTTGTGGACTTTCCCCAACTTCCAGGCTCGCTATGATCCACATCCCCTTCCCCCACCCCGCTTTAGTATTAGTTTTTAAAGATCGAAATCGTACAGCATGGCATGGAGGATGGCACAATGCAATAGCGGCGGCTCGGGGGGCGGGGGCTGGTGCCTTAATTTTTCCTTTTGTGTTCTTTTCATGTCTCCGCAACTAGGCACCCGACTTGGGCAAAAGTTGCAGAAGCGGGATCGATGTGAGAAAAAAGTTAAGCGCAAAGCAAGCCGAGCTCTTGGCTGCGCCTTTGTTTGGTGCCGGGGGACGCGAGGAGCGGGCGGGCAGCCGAGGGGGAGCCACTTAGCTCAGATAGACGGACCCGCCGCAATTGCATTGTTTTCTCCTCCTCCTCCCCCCGCCGCCCCGTCCAACCGTTTGGAAGAGGAAGGAGGAGAAAGCGGAAGGGGTTATCCTTCTGTCTCCTAAGGTGAGTTGCGTTTCTCTTTTGTGGAGCGCCGCGAACTTTAACCATTCTTCTCCCCCCATCCTCCCCAAAGCAACGGGACCTTATAACAGCAAAAGTTTTCTTTTTGTGTGTTCAATATCCCTCCCCTCCCCAGCCCGGCCTTTGCTGTGCGCGTTAGTTAGGAAGCTGCAGCCTCAGTGGCAGGCGGTTTAGTCTGGGATTAGAATGTGCTCTTGGCGTCCGGGTGTGTTTGTGTACTTCCCCTCCTTCTCATTGATAAAAATATGGAGCAAGTGGAACGAACAGGCTGGGACTGAGACTTGTTGCTTTTGGGAGACGACTGAAAACGATGGTTTGTAGATGAGAATGGAGGCGGCGGGGGGGGGGGAGGACTGTTTTTGGCTTTCTTCCCTAGTCCCCACACTCTTTGCGTTCCTCGACCCCCTTTTGTTTCATTTTGGGAAGCGGCTCCAGTAGCCCCTATTCAGGGAGGACAGGTGAAAAGCTTGGCGAGCCCCTATTATTATGGGCTGCCGGGTGCTCTCGTTCCCACCGCTCCCTCCCTCTCGCTGTGCAACAGGTAGGGAGATGTCAAAAGCTGGTTGCTGCCGAGCTGCTTAGCGCGAGGGCGCTTTTGTTCCCCTTGGCTGGATGGGTACGTTTCCAAAAGTGAAAGGGAAACGTGTTAACCCTACATCTTGATGGCCTCCCCTATCCTGCACCTCCCTCCCCCCTCCTTCACTTTGGGTGTGAGGATATCTTTCCCATTTTCGGGAAATCTAGACCTTGTTCTTGGGAATCGTAAGAGGAGGGGGCTGGGAAGGGGAATCGCGCCTAGCCCGAATACCGAGGGGAATTGTTCTCAATGACCGTCAAGGGGAATCCAAACAAAGAGGTGCATCTACCGGAAATAATGATTTGAGAGATTCTCCTCCTTGCCCCCTCCCGCCTCCATTAAAATTGTTTTTCTGGGAGGCTCAGTTAGAGGGAAGTTTTGAACTGGAGGCTGTGATGAGGCGCAAAGGGAAGTCTACGAGAGGCTTCTTTTTTGGGGGGGAGAGGAAAAAAAGTTGCAGGGCAGGATCTGTTCAAAAGAAGAAGAGAAGGCTGAAGTTAGACTTGAGGTGCTCTTGGATGGGGGTGGGTGGGGAGAGGGAGGGGGAGGGAAAGGGGGTGAGAGGGAGAAACCTGCTGCCGCTTGCTGGTTCTTTGTCTGCTCAGGGAACTTGAACAAAAGAGGAAACTCGGATGAACTCTCCATCTCCCCTTCTGGGTTTATCTGGTCTTTTCAACAGTTTATCCAGACTTCTCCAACTTCTTCCAAAGACTTTGCAGAATGTTCCAGCTACTCCTCAGAGAGTCCTGGTTTTTAATTTTAATATATATATTTTTTGGTCTTAAGTTAAGAGAAGAAGGAAGGTGAGTTACTTCTGCTATTTCTCTCTCCCTCTTCCCTTTGTGGCTTTGTTATCAACTGAAAGTGTTAAGTGGAAACTGCGATAGAGAGGTTGGGATGTGTGCATCAGACTAGTGTGGAATCCACTTGGGTCTGGATGTTAATACGCTGGGGATATGATGTTGATTTTGTTAATGCCTGCAATTCTGTCAGTTTGGATCTGCTTATGTAATGCAGTTTGGCGGGCACCAAGGGGGGGGGGGCAGAGAGACTGCCTCTTGCTTGAAATATGGATTCTCAGGACAGTGACTGGGAAGAGTGTTTTTTGTGTCTGGGGGTGCTGGCTGAACCATGAACGGGATGCTGAAATGATCAGATTGAAGGGAAGGTGGACATTTTGGAAGGTGTGGTCTGCATTGAATCTGCCTGGGTGAGATGCAGGTGAATGCTGGTTCTTTGTTGATGTGTGAGTTTGTGGAGGCATAAATGTAAGCTAAGTACCAGCAGAAACTTCTCTGCCTCTGTAGAACTGGAAAGCTGTTCGGAGTTGGACCATTAGGATAGCACATTTCACTGTTAAATGGGCCATTATTAAGATGGAAGTTTTCAGGCTACTTTCCAGTATACTTGTGAAAATCTTGTGTTCTTTTTGTTTGTTTCAAAGCTCTGGCATTTCTCCCCTTTTGTTAAGTTTTGGTAACTTACATTATATTCCTGTTTGCTCTCTTATTATTATTATTTAAATTATTTGTCCTGAATTTTTCTGTTTCTTTCAATAACCATTTTTTCTTAATCCCATTGTTTCCCTGCTTTTCCCAGTTGCTGTGTTCCTTTTGATTCATGATACCTACCATTCTACAACTTTTTTCTTATACACGGCATTTGTTTTGCAGTGATATCTGCAGGCATGCCTTCTTTTAATACTTTATTTTGATGCAGACTCTTACACTACAGACTTACACTGGTTTAATACTTCTTTCCTCCCCGGGGAATCCTTGAAAGTTTAGTTCCATGATGTGGACTAGAAATCTTCAGTGCGATTTTCAGCGCGCTTGTAGAACTTCATGTTCCAAGGATCTTTGATGAAACCATGCTAGTTGGATTGGTACCAAAGCATTTTAAGTTTGTAGTGTATATCCGTCCTTCATTTTCTCCTCACTTTTCTCTCACAAATGTTAGTAGATCCACAGGAGAGCCTGCAATGGGCAGATTATTTCCTGTCATGGCTGGTCTTGTTGAACCAATATACTGTAATTCTAGCACTTGGATCTAGTACTGGAATGACAAATGCTGGATCTAATGTGCAGTAACACACAGGCCTTGTCTATGTAGGAAATTCTGGAGCACATTCTGAGTATTGTAACCACCAATAGAGCCAGGCTGGTAAGATCACTAGTACAGATAAAAGTATTGGCAATCTGGTCACTGTGCGATTAGGCCTTCATATGAGTCCAGTTGTGTGATTCCTGTACAAGTGTTCCAGTTAAGGGCTGATGTTAAGGTTTGAGAGTGTAAGCTGTACTGCCAGAAATACTTACAAAGTTCATTAAGCTCAGCAGAGCTCAGAACAATAGAGTACTTCAAGAATAGAGCTACAAAGGAGAGAGGGTGGGAAGAGAAATAGAGAAACCAAGTTCCTAACTTGTACCACCTCATAGCTCATATTTTCCAACTTCTCCTGTTCCTGTATTGTTCAGTTTTCTTATTAATTTAATCTGATTTCTTTAATTTTTGCTCATATCTTTGTTTAATGTATTTCACTGATTCCCTGTTAACTTTCCTACTCCATTTCTTACCTGAAGCTTTAAAGCTATTTCCAGGGCCTTTTCAACAACAATAGAAGCTTCAAGCCTATAGAAATATTGTGGGGGTTGTGCAGTCGCTATTGTGATTTGTATTTGAGAAATTGCACTTGGTGCTTATTTGGGCAACGTGTACTTGTTCTACGCCTAAAACCCAAGCAAGTTATGAAAAGGGAAGTTGGCCTTTTAATAGTGCTAAAGGTTGCCTTTGGTTTTGGGAATCAGCTGTGAAGTTCGGTTAGAAATCTTAAAAATGAAACAAAAACAAAGATCACTTAGACTTGTACAGAAAAAGATCCCTGTTGGATTAGGCCAAAGGCCCATCTAATCTAGCATTCTGTTCTCACAGTGGCTCATGGGAAGCCTGCAAGCAGGACTTGAGTGTGACAATACTTCCTCCACTTGTGCCCATCATATTATTCAGAGGTATACCACTTCTGAAAATCTAGGTGACTGCTTAAAGGTAAAGGTACGGGCCAGTCGTGTCCGACTCTGGGGTTGCGTGCTCATCTCGCTTAAGAGGCCGGGGGCCAGCGCTGTCCAGAGACACTTCCGGGTCACGTGGTCAGCGTGACGAAGCTGCTCTGGCGAGCCTGCACCAGCGCAGCACACAGAAATGCCGTTACCTTCCCGCTATAAAGCGGTACCTATTTATCTACTTGCACTTAGGGGTGCTTTCGAACTGCTAGGTGGGCAGGAGCTGGGACCGAAAGACGGGAGCTCACCCTGCTGTGGGGATTCGAACCGCCGACCATGCGATCGGCAAGTCCTAGGCACTGAGGTTTTACCCACAGCGCCACCCGCAGGTGACTGCTTAGATTCTAGAATAAAGACAATCAGTCCTTTTTGGTTAAATATTCCTCATGCAAGTGCATGCTTTCTGTTGGATTTTATACTCATAGTCAACATGACTGCAACAACAACAACAACAACTTGTCTTTTTGGTGCTACCAGACAGACTCTTCATTGTTTTTGCAGCAAGAGACTAATGTGTCCACCCCTATCGAAAAATGGTAGGACCACAGTTTCCAGAAGATAAGTTGTAACCATATTTGGGAAGAGAACTGTGGCTAGTTTAACCATGTAGTTCAAACAGTGTTAAGTATGTTACACTACAGTCATATGTAGCAAAGCCTATTTTTCACTGGTAAGCACCCCTGGAGGGACTGTTTTGCATGGAAGAAGAGGTGAGAAGGGAGGGAATACTTACGCCAGGCATAAGCCAGGCCCCCCAGCTGTTTTGGGACTACGACTCCCACCATCCCTAGCTAACAGGACCAGCGGTCAGGGATGATGGGAATTGTAGTCCCAAAACAGCTGGAGGGCCAAGTTTGGCCATGCCTGGCTTAAGCCTTCCCTGCTGGCCCTCTTGACCCTGAAGATCCTCTCTGCAATCTGTTCCTTTAGTTTCTGCTAGTATTGCAGATCCATGTTTACCTTGCAGACATGGGTCTGGAAAATCACAGGGTTAGAAATTTAAATAGGAATGGGAAATTTCAGGAGGAAATTGATGGGCAGAAGGAAGCGATTTGAGCAACTCTCTTCCTTCCATCATTTCTCTGATGCAGATTGCCCTTTGGGCTTTGTTATAGTGTAATGAAGTTATAGTGGGCCTTGCGGCTAAATCTATAGGAACAGAAAACTTTCAGGTGTATGCCGATTATAAAATCAGGAGAGCATGGGGGACACATTTCCTCAGAGTGGTGATGGCTTCTTGTCTGGTTCTGCATGCCATTTCATCATCTGTCACTCCATGCTGTATCTGCATTAGGGTTGAGTTGCTAGTCACTTTAAACCAGGGGTCAGCAAAATTTCTCAGCAGGGGGCTGGTCCACTGTCCCTCAGACCTTGTGGGAGGCCGGACTATATTTTGGAAAAAATAATAATGGATGAATTCCCATGCCCCACAAATAACCCAGAGATGCATTTTAAATCAAAGCACACATTCTACTCATGTAAAAACACGCTGATTCCCGAATCGTCCGCGGGCCGGATTTAGAAGGCGATTGGGTGGGATCCGGCCCCCAGGGCTTAGTTTGCCTACCCATGCTTTAAACAATCTTCCCTTTAACAGGCATTTAAGAGTAATATTTGTAACTCTTTAGATTTGTGGGCCCACTTGTAATTGCCTAGGGTGGTATCCATTTGATACTCTTTTAGTGATTGTGTCAGTCTTCTTGTAATACTTTGTGACTTATGCAAACAACAATATTTGTGTTTTACTGTGCACCAAGCTCAAATCGTTATTTGAATAGAAGGGTTGGGAAACGTCTTTGCTGTAGTTGCTAGAAATTAATGGCTAATGATAAGTTGCCAGAGGTAAGATTTAAAAGTTCAATGCATGTGGAAAAACCCTACTGAGGAAACGTTGCTTCTGTAATACTCCTAAAATGGGTGGTGCTTAATAGTAAAAGTACAGTGGTTGAGATGAAATGGGTTAGGCTGCAACCCTCTACGTCTTTACCTAGGAGGAACTCCCATTAAGTCCAGTGGAGCTTACTTCTTAAATAGGCACACATAGTTTTGCACTGCAACAAAAGCTTCTAGAACAGTGGTTCCCAATTAGCTAAGTACTGCAGACCCTGTGTTTTTCAAAAGCCAAGTTATGGACACCTTACTTCTGAAAATTTTCATATCTCTATAGCATTGGTAGCTTTTGTTATGTGAATGGTGCCACAGATTCCCTGGATAGTTTATCTGAACCCCTTGAGGTCTGTGGACCCCCAATTGGAAACAACTATTCGAAAGCAGGGGTGGCTCACCTGCTGCTTGGGGCTCTGGTTTACCTTCCCCACCAAGCATTTTTCTGCCCCCACCTACCAGGTTTTGCAGCAGCAAAAAGGAAAACTACACAGTAGATTCTGCACTGGGGTGGGCAGAGCACAGTGCCCTGATGGGGATGCAAATCGCCCTTGTGTGTGCAAATGGTCACACTCATCATTGGCATGTGGTCCCCTAGAGCACCCCTGTTCCAAAGGAATATCAGGTTTGTTCTGATATTTTCATCTTTGAACACAAATGAGGCTTACAGGAGTCTTCCAGCTGAATTCTAAGCCTGTTTAGGTAATAACAGATCCTACTTAAAAATCAGTTGGACTTAATTCCAAGTATGTGTGCTTACAATCACAGCTTTAGAATTATTTTATCATGAAACTGTTGAAATGTGCCAATACCAAAGCTTACAACCTTTCATTTCTATTGAATAGGTAAACTGTGTGAATATCTCTGAAGCAGGATACCTGCCAGCAAGCTACGTCTAAATCGGTATCAACCAGAACCAGACAGATGCCATGTTTTATTAACCTTCTCATTGTGGAATACAGTGTAAACCAAAGAAGACACTAATATTTGGATTTATAAGTTGTAACAATTTCTCCAAATGGAAGCCGGTGAAAATTGTAGGTGAATGGCTTGGTCACCTCTGTGATTCAGAATAAGGTATGTGTAAAATAAACAGTGTTGCTCAGAATAAGTCTTACTCAACTACTGATTTGATGCCAAACTTAGGATTGCTCCTTTAGCTATGTTATGCATGTCAGTTATGTGCTCCAAAATACGTTCATTTGTTAAATACAGCTTCTGAAATGTTGAGGCATGTATCAGGGGTGGTCCTCCAGATGTTGTTGGAGTCAGTCTGTCCCAGTCGGCATGGTTAATGGTCAGGGATGTTTAGAGCTGGAGCCAGTGTGGTGTCAGACTAGAACCTGGGAGAACAGGGTTCAAATCCCCTACTCAGCTTTGTAGCTCATTGGGTGACCTTGGACCATTCACCGCCTTTCAGGCCAACCTACTTCGCGGGGATGTTGTGAGGGTGAAATGTGAAGTGGTACAACCATCTATGCTGCCTTGAGCTCCTTGGAAGAAAGATGGGATAAATAAATAAATAAATAAACAATAAACATTTGGAGGGCCACAGGATCTCTGTGTGTGGGTTTGTGTCTGTCTGTCTGTCGATCGATCGATCTGGATCTGGCTGGCCTGAGTCTTGTTGGTCCACAGTGACAAGAAGAGATTCTTAACTGGTTAGTTCAGAGGGATCAGTGGTCTAGGTCAAGAAACATATTGTGACCATACTTGACCTTCCCAGTCTGAGCAACTTGTCACAGACTCATTTATTTCCATTGCCTTATAACACATCACTCGTCTGCTGCCTCTTTGTCTTTTCCTGCCTGCCCTGGAACCCAACCTTCAATGTGACTTGGGCCATATCGCCTTTTTGGACTCTTGGTTACTGTTTTCAATATTACCTCCTTTGACCCTGCTTGGCCTTACTAAAGTGATACCTGGATTGGGTGTTGCTGTTCTTAAAAGGTGGTTAGGATCTCTGGACTTTGAATATGCCTTCTTTGGGTATCTTTCCCTCCACCATCTAAAATTTGCTGCAGGCTTTTCTTTTAAGTTTGTTTTGTTGGATGCTTTTGTGGAAGCCAACCATTTGTACATATTGTGAGTGTCCATTTAAACAGTGAATTAGGCTATGGCTTTAAGTGGTCAAGGTGGATACTATGGGGGAAAAGATAAGTATTTGGGTGAAATATTAGTGTTGGGAATAGAAGCATTTTTTTGGGATTTGTTTAAGATAGGGTGAATGTTAAATGCATGCCTCTAAAAGGTATCTCAGATAGTTATGATGCTTGCATTGGCTTTGGTCTTGTCAGTTTTGTATGCTCTGTTTATATTTAGGGCAGTTAGTGCCATGGAAATAGTTGCTTTTGATATGCATATTTTCTCCCAAAAGATTTGTTGAGGTCTGTAAAAGATGTAGGGCAGTTAAGTATGCACTCCTTAAGAAAAAGTGTTGAGGATGGCTGGTTTTTTTTTTTTAATATTAGGGAGAGAAGAATAATCTCTTGTTTTCCAAGTTGTAAAGAGAACTTCAATTTCCCTCCTCCCAAATCTGCATTATATTGAGGGTTTATTATTAATACTGTAATAATAATTTATACCCCACCCACCTGGCTGGGTTTCCCCAGCCATTCTGGGTGGCTCCCAATCGACTATTAAAAACACAATACAGGATTAAACATTAAAAACTTCCATTGCCAGGGCTGCCTTCAGATGTCTTTTAAAAGTAGGATCGTTGCTTATTTCCTTGACATCTGATGGGAGGGTGTTCCACAGGGCAGGTGCCACTACTGAGAAGTCACCTTCAAAGGTAGCCCCATGTAGAGCTCATTGCAGTAGTCCAAGCGGGAGATAACTAGAGCATGCACCACTCTGGCGAGACAGTCTGCAGGCAGGTAGGGTCTCATCCTGCCTACCAGATGTAGCTGGTAGACAGCTGCCCTGGACACAGAATTGACCTGCGCCTGCATTGATGTGGTAATTTCTTCCTTGTTGCTTCATAGTGCTTGTAATGTTAAAACTGAGGAACCAGGCAGCTCCTTCCCATGCAAATGTTACTTCCCTTTTCAGCTCAAGTTGTACTTAAGCAGAAGATTGAGGTGTGTATTGAAGCTGCAAATGGAAGCTTGTGTTCCCTTCATCCCAAGCATATCCCGGATATAGGCTAGGATTCTTATATTTTGGTAGTTGCTTGGCATTGTGATGCTGATGATACTGATAACTACTGCATAGCTGCATAGGAGTGGAAGGGGGATGGGGGCAACCAAGGAGGGGGAGGCACTTTGACCAGGAAGACAACACTGCATAAAGAAAAAGGTGTATGAGCAACCAATAAAGACAAAATGGTTGGTCCTTAGAAAGTCTAACAATATTTGAGTCTAGATTAACAATGCAGATAGTAAATCAAAAGAAAAAATAAATAAATCTGACTTTATATTGTCCGTAGCTGTAAATTTTGTGACTTAATTTCTTCCTTAAGAACAGCCATTCACATAAAATTTACCTTCGAGTTACTTCAGTTTTAAACATCACCATAATCTTCATTTTGCTTTTGAGAATATGGGCTAACTACTTTAAGCTACTATTGCTTAAAGCATAGTTTTACAAACTGTGTGTTGAGACACTTAGTTGAATATGGGCAAACTATGGTACTACTACTACTTCTTCCTGTAAAAAAAAGCTCTTACTCCTATTGGAACAACTAACAATCTTATATTGTGCACACTTACATGGGAGTAAGTTCCATTGAACTCCCTATGACTTACTTCTGAGTAGACATACATAGGATTACACTGCTCCAAAGAAAAAAGTTTGAAACATATAGGCTGTATCAATCTGATTGAGACAGTTGTTATTATTATGAAGGAGATTACAAATTAAGTGGTGATAGGAAACATTGTGTTTTAAGTTTGTTTGTATTATTTTAGGTAGTGGATTTCTGTATCCTTCTGTAGCCTTCTACAAAACAATGTTCTCCTCTTAAAAAAAGAAAAACCACTCCATAAAGCACTCCATAATGATTCACTGTAATTAGTATGAATTATGTAAAATGGCTGTGGAACTAATATGATTTCAACCACTGAGAATTTCACTGCAAGATTGTTGGGTTTTGGAATTGGTATGGAAGCTGGAGAAACTCCAAATTCTTCACCACAGTGGTGCTATTTTTTCAGATTAGAGACTTGCTTCATTGCTTTTTCGCCAGTGGCGAATCTTGTAAGAGCATGCCTGTCTGGGTATAAGCTCTGCTCCCCAAATTCCTTGTCAATAGAAACCTTTAGAATCAGCACTGAATGAAATAATGTTTTTGAGAACATTTTTAATGGCAACTGCTTTTAGAATGTTTTCAACTGTAAACTGCTTTTATATGGTTTTTTTTAATAGTAATTGTTTTTAGAATGTTTTAACTGTTTAGCTATTTTTTATTTGGAAACGTTGGTGTGTTTGCCACCCTGGGCTCCTTTGGGAAGAAAGGCTGGATATAAACTAAAACAAGTAATAATTAAAAGAATTTGTTCTGAGCAAAGCAATTGGGTCATGATGCAGTGATTGTGTAAGGTCTCTCATAGAACTTACATGTTGGTAACGTTAATTCTTCCAGTAAAATTAGTGACAAGTCAAAGCGCTTGGTTTCAACTGGATTGGGGCCTGCGTGTTTGGATTGGGGCCTGTGACTTAAGTGAGTACACAGCTTGGGGGTACTTCTGGGATCCTTTGCTGTCACTTGAGGCTCAGGTGACTTGGAGTGCTTTCCATCAGCTTCAGCTGGTGCCCCAGCTGTGCCCCTATCTGGACAGGGATAGCTTAATTTTTGTTGCCTGTGCTCTGGTAACCACTGGCCAGGTTGCTCAAAGGGGCAAGACAGTTTTGAGCGTATAAAGCAGCCATGGCCCGACCACACTGGCTGCCAGTTAGTTTCTGGGCCCAAGTTCTAGTTTTGATCTATAAAGCCTTAAGTGGCTCAGGACCTCAAAGATCACCTCTCCCCATATGAATTGACCCAGACACTGTTATTGTCACCTGAGGCTCTTGTTTGTGTGCCTCTTTCATGACAGGTCTGGAAGGTGGCAACACGAGAAAGGCCTTTTCTGTGGTGGCTTCCTACTTGAGGAATGCTCCCCCCAGGGATTCAGCGCCAGGCAAAAACCTTCTTCTCTTCCAGGCTTTTGACTAATTAAACCATCTATAGCCTTTTAAACTAGGGGGTATTGTTTTTGTTTGTTACAATGGTATGTATTTTTGTGTTTTTATATTCTAAACCTCCCTATGATCTTCAGATGAAGGACAGTATAGAATTTTAATCAACAACAACAACAACAACATAACTGGGTGCGATGCATTCCAGTGATACTATAATATTTTCCTGTTCTTCTGTTTCTCTCTGTCTCTAATCTCTTACTTGCCTGTTATCAGGTTTGTTTGTTTCTAAAAGCCAGAGTTCCTAAATCCTAAAGGCTGAATGTTTCAGTCTGACATTCCTGTTCAGTACTTAATTTCTTTCTCAAAGTAGGCTATAGGATATCATATAGATATATATATATAATTCCCATCTGGCTTTCTAGTAAAAGGACTTTTGACATGTCAAGGACAGCTGAAATTAAATAGGAGAGCAATTCACTGTCTCTTCCTCACTGCTGTTGTTTGACTGCATATTTACATTTGTGCAAAGGGTTAACACTAAAATGGGGAGGGATTTGCATTATGAAGGCTGTGAAAGAGTCTGATTCTTATAGGTTCATGGTAATAACACGCCTCTAGCATTCTTACTGTGGTCTGCGATGTTGGAGCTTGCTTCCTGGTGAAGTACAGTACCTTCCACCTCAACAGGATTAACAGGGTCAGGCTGTGAATGAACTGGGAGGCCAAGAAATGGATCTTCACCTCTGGTGGGGTTTATTTTTCTCATTTTCACATCCATGTTTTCTTTGACACATCTGTTTAGGGGTTATAGTGTCCATCTCTTTATTGAGTGGTTGGACATTTTCCTGAAAGATCTGCAGCAAGGTTTGTTTGACCTTGGGAATTGTGAGGGGTTAGGAGGGTGGTTCTTCCAGCTGGCATTTAGGGCAGGCTGGGAACTAATTTGGAGGCAGGGTAGGGTAAGTAACCCAAGGCACCTTTGGGTGAAGTGCTTCTGACCAACCACTTTCCATTGCTGCCTGACTCAAGTGGATTATTGGTCCAGTATTCTTGGGATCTAGTGGAGCCACCCTGCTGAATGCTGAGCAGCAGGGGCAGGTTGGGGAAGCAAGCCTTCCCCTGAGCTCAACTTCATGGTGAGTTGGCAGTGAAAACCTCACTTCAGTGGATTGGGTTTGAGTGGGGGTAGTGTTGCCCAGTAATTGAGATAAAGGCATGAGGATGCTCCTCCCCCATGCAAATTCCTTTCTCCCTGTTACCTGCTCTCTTGCTGCAGGTCTTTTCCACTAGCTAATAAAGTTGTGATATTTGCGTGTCTTGTGAATCTTTTTTTCGGGGACATGGATACTATTGCATTATGAGGGCCATAATTGGGTCTGATACTTATACACCCTGATGTCTTACATTTCTGTCATGGAGGCCTAACCATGATCTGGACCTGTTTTAGATTCACCATAAAAGTTTGACAATTTGGAACCCAAAGGTACCTTCTTATCTTTGAATTCACCTGAAAAACTGAGTCTGGGTTATGCTGCAGCCCACAGCATCCCTGGAAATAAGTGTTTTATGTTCTTATTTGTTTCATATTGTTAAATTACTGTTAGTGATCAAATAAATAAACATCTTGGTCCTCTTTTGCCACTATAAGATGTTCCATGGCTGATGGTGGTGGTGGAGATTTAGATGTTCTGGAAGTATATTGGAATATTTCTGTAACTGATTGTTGGAATGACGTTAAAGATGTGGATTATGACAAAACTCATGATTCTATGATTCATTGTAGATTTACTTCATATTACAATTTGGACTCAGAAATAGATAGTAACACGGGTGCCACTGTGGTCTAAACCACAGAGCCTAGGGCTTGTTGCTCAGAAGGTCGGCAGTTTGAATCCCTGTGACGGGGTGAGCTCCTGTTGCTCGGTCCCTGCTCCTGCCAATCTAGCAGTTCAAAAGCACCTCAAAGTGCAAGTAGATAAATAGGTACCACTCCGGCGGGAAGGTAAATGGCGTTTCCATGTGCTGCTCTGGTTCGCCAGAAGTGGCTTAGTTATGCTGGCCACATGACCTTGGATGCTGTACGCTCCCCCGGCCAGTAAAGTGAGATGAGCGCCGCAACCCCAGAGTCGGCCACGACTGGACCTAATGGTTAGGGGTCCCTTTACCTTTAGTGTACAAAGTTCAGATGGCATTTCGAAGCTTGTAACTGACTTCTGATTCTAATAGGCATGAAGGGACATCTGCATGGAAGATTGCTGAATGACATGGGCTGCTTTACTCTTTTTTCCTCCCTGCATTTTTTTCAGTTATTCTGTCTCCCCCACTACTCATTTCTCCACTAGTTAACACTGGAAATGAACCCAGACCTTTGTGTGTGTGTGTGTGTTTGCATTTATCGGAGTGGGAAATACGTCCATGCCCTCTCTTTGTCTGGCTGCGCTGATAGGTTTTCAACCAATCTGTAGTCTTTGTAATGTTACTGTCTGCGTATCTGGTAGCTGCCAGTTTATATGTACTTTAGGCTTAACAAAGATGTCAGTTTCAATTTAATGACAGACACTCGTTAGCTTTATATACTGCAGTTTTTCATGAACTGAAAATCTTGCTTCGTTTGAGACGCTTAGTTTGCGTCTAGAGCGCAAGAAGAACTTTTACTTGACTGTCATGTACTGAGTTTTCATGGTCTTTTTTGGGGGGGCTGGAATTGTTTTTTCAGGTTGGGAATATGTTCTGTTCAATAACCTTCACTCCGCCTACCACCTCTCTACCCTCCATTAGTTGGGTAAATATCCTAACATTAATAAAAAGGGTGTTCTGTTTTCTTCTCATATGCTTTGGTTAAGTGGGTGAAAGGACTAAAATACAAATAACCATTTGATATGAAGATCCTTCCTAGTCTTTTCCTAAACATTTTCATTAATGTGTGAGAAAGGGATGTAGTGGCAGATTGACTTATTTCCATACAGAAAGTTCCATGCTCAATTTTGGCATCTCCAAGTAGCCTGGAAAAGACCCATGTCTGAAACTCCCTGAAACCCCAGGGTGGTTTGTCTGGCTAATTCATTATACACTAGTACCTCGGGTTACATATGCTTCAGGTTACATATGCTTCAGGTTGCACACTCCGCTAACCCAAAAATAGTGCTTCAGGTTAAGAACTTTGCTTCAGGATGAGAACAGAAATCGTTCTCCGGCGGCGCGGCAGCAGCAGGAGGCCCCTTTAGCTAAAGTGGTGCTTCGGGTTAAGAACAGTCTCAGGTTAAGTATGGACCTCCGGAATGAATTAAGTACTTAACCCGAGGTACCACTGTACATCTTTAGGTGACCATTGAAAGTGTTCCTCTTCAACAAGGCCTTGGGTTGATTAGCAATCCTTTAAAATGTGTTTATGGGAGGGAGGGTTTTTGTTTTGTTTTTACTATGTACTTTGAGGTTTTATTCTGTGAACTTCCCTGAGATGAAATTTAATGTATAATATAATGATGATGATGATGATGATGATGATGATGATAATGATAATGAAATATCCTTGAGAGCTGCTGCCAGTCAGTGTAGACACTACTGAGCTAAATGGACTAATTGTGGGGCTTCATCATCATCGTCATCATCATCATCATCATCATCATCATCATCATCAATTTGTATTCCATTTTCCCAAAGTAAAACCAAGCTGAGGGCGATTTACAACATCAGAAGATACACATAATTACAAAAATAAAACAAAATTTGAGCAGTCGTAAACAACAAAGCATCTCGGGAATTATATAATTAAAATCAAACAGTCCCCGCACATTTCACACTAAGGTCTTAACAATAAAGGTACAAATGCATAATACCAAGAACAGCAATAATTAAACATCTGTAGAATTAAAATGTGAGCCCATCAAAAAACTTCCAAACAACACCCAACTCTGACAGTCTCTAGGCCTACCGAAGAGCAGGTCTTGCAGGCAAGATGGTCTCTGACCCTTTAAGCCAGAGCTTTCCAAACTGTTCATGTTGTTGACATACTTTTTAGACATGCATCATTTCATGACACAGTAATTAAGTTTTAGTAGCAAACTGGAGGTTAAAATAATCCCTTTCCAGCCCCAGGAGGAGTGCAGGGAGCACTCGCATGACACGCCTACATGTGTTGCAACACACAGTTTGGAAAGCCCTGCTTTAAGCAATAGTGGCTGCTAATGTTGCTGGAGTTAGTCAGGGCTCGACCCTCCTGGAATAGGTGGGAAGAGGCCAATACAGCAGGAAGCAGCTCTCCTAGGACTTGCAGCAGAGATGGTCCTTATTATAAAGTGTGTATATAGGTAAAGGTAAAAGGTAAAGGACCCCAGGACGGCTAAGTCCAGTCCAAGGCGACTATCGGGTTGCAGTGCTCATCTCGCTTTCAGGCCAAGGGAGCCGGCTTTTGTCCACAGACAGCTTTCCGGGTCATGTGGCCACCAGGACTAAACCGCTTCTGGCGCAACAGAACACTGTGATGGAAACAAGAGCGCATGGAAATGCCATTTACCTCCCTGCCACAGTGGTACCTATTTATCTACTTGCACTGGCATGCTTTCAAACTTCTAGGTTGGCAGGAGCTGGGACAGAGCAACGGGAGCTCACCCTGTTGCAGGGATTTAAACCACCGACCTTCTGATCGGCAAGCCCAAGAGGCTCTGTGGTTTAGACCATAGTGCTACCCACATTCCTTATGTATCTAGGATATCTATCTATCTATCTATCTATCTATCTATCTATCTATCTATCTATCTATTTATCTATCTATCTATCTATCTATCATCTATCTATCATCATTTATCTATCATCTGTCATGTATCTATGTGTGTGTGTGTGTGTGTGTGTGTGTATATCTAGCACATCTGCTTGAGTCCAAGTCTTCTTGTAATGCAGAATATTGTGTCTTCATTTTTAACTCAAAACTAAACAATTCTACAGCTAGAATATATCCAAATTGTGTTTCACCCAAATTGTGTGGTGGATTTTCAAGCTTTCCCCAAATGGCTTGTCTATTTCAAAATTGTCTTCGTCTCTCCAAATGGGGATGTTGCAGTGAGGTGAGGCACAATCCGCACGCAAGGATGGAAACAAGGATAGTATTGTAGTCCCTTCTCGCAAATGGTCACAGCTTCTTTCCTGTTCTTGCCCTAATTAATGATAGCAGAGCTGGACACTATTATCTCTGTGGTCACTTGGATTTACTCCTGTTACAGGAAATGTGAGCTTCTGAATAATTGCATTGATTTTCCAGCATAATGCCATACTGTCCTCTCTATAGCATAAAACATTTCTGGTAATTCTCAGTCACACTTCAGATTCCATTAGGTTTTGAGTACATGCTTATGTGTAGTACTGTGTTTAGAAAGCACCCATAGTTATTAGCGGTTGGTACTAAAGCCAGTGGGTTAGCAATTATACACATTGTGTTGTCTAAGCTTTACAATGGCAGCGCAGCCACACTTGGTTTTTGTCGTACTAAAATGGAAGTGGTCCACTGTGTAGCCAAACAATATTTTGAGGTCAGGTGTAACAAAAAATGGCTTAAACGTTCCCAGTCTTGCTTCTGTCATCATAAATGTTGAAATTCTTATTGTGATTTGAGCGTTGTTTTGTTCATGTTAAGATTCTGAAATCCAAATTGGTTTTCTGGCTAAAGTAATAGTCAAGTGTGGCCAAAACGTAACAGCTGGGCCAAATGAAAGGTGGGAGGGTTTTCAGAGAAACTGCTTTTCTTTGTCCATAATAAAAGAAAATTCTCCCTGTGGATGATAATGGTGACCAATAAAGATCATAATCATTTGCTAGCTGATATTTTTTATTGTATAGCTCCATCTCTGCAATAAAAACATACCAATAATGGTTATAATTGGTTTCATTATTAGATGTGGCATGGTAGTAATGTAGTCTTTTGATATTCTTTTATTACAGTGAGGTTTCTTAACTCATTTATATGTAATAAGGTAAGGATGAATGGACTGTGGGTTTTTCTGGGTTCGTATGAGGAAGAACTCCTGGTTACTCTATCCTGGCTCCTCCTTTCTCCCATTCTCTCCCCCCCGCTGCTATGACATCACTTTGAAAGCAAAACACTGTGCAAGCATTTAAAATGGCTTCTTGTACAGAAATGCACCAGTAAGGGACATAATTAACAGCAAGAATACTAAGTAAAAAATAGAAGCAGGATATCTTCATCTAGGAACCTGCTTACAGCAATCACTGTGGGATTTTTTGTTGTTGTTAACAGACAGGATTAAAATGTTTAAACCACATGCCCAGTAAAAAAGCAATTTGCACCATTTTATTAACCCCCAGCTCTATAAAGTATATGCATTTTGTTTGACTGACTGTTAAGAAATGCATTAGGAGCTGAAACAAGTTATTGCACAAGCTGCATATGATCTGACAACCTTTTGACTTGGTGCCTGGAAAACCTGTGTTCAAGAAATATTGATTGTTCAAGAAACACAAATTTTGCATGATATGCACTGGCTGCCAGTTTTCTTTGCAGGCTCAGTGCAAGGTGCTGGTGTTAACTTCTAAAGGTCTGAATAGCTTGGGCATGGTTGCCCTTGAGGGTCAACAAGATCAGTGCTTTGGGGGCTCTGTGGATGCAAGGAATGGGAGTGACACCCAATGTAGTTTGTCCTGGCCTGTGAAGTCTCCTTGGGATGGCCCTGAGCATAGGACCTGGGTATCTTAAGGACTGTGTTCATCACATGAAGACTTGAGTCAGATCCCTTGACAAGGTGAGGCATGGTTGATGGCAAGCAGGGCAAGGGCATTCCCTGTGGAGGGTTGCCTGGCCAAGCAAGTTGCTTCAGGGCCCATCATTATATTGTTTTAGGTGGCTAGTAAACACATGGCTGGTGGAAAATTCCTTGGAGTTACCATTTTTATCTTTGGAATTTATTATTGGTGTGTGTGTGTTTTAGGATTGATTGAATATAAGCAAGGGACCTTTTTAAAAGGTTCTGGTATTTTGACTTCTTAGCTGCCATGACTTACCTAGAAAGTAGATAGAATATAGGTTTGTTAAAAGAAAATAATAAAATACATAAATTGGACCTACAAGAAAAATCTAGTGTGTTTTATAGACGAAAGGGGCCAATAAAAGGTATTGCTCCTCCAGAATTGTGTGAGATATCATGCTTTCTATCAGTGATAATGAATGAAATAGTGAATGAATGAATGAATGAATGAATGACCGAAATAGTGCAATTATTTTTGAAGAACACTTTGTGTGAGATAGGGATAGGAGACTTAACAATCGAGTATCCTTTCCATAGTGTTAGAGATTTCTCTTTGGTAACAGAAACACTCTGAAATAAGGTGTGTTTTCTACAACCTAGAACAGGGGTCAGCAAACTTTTTCAGCAGGGGGCTGGTCCACTGTCCCTCAGACATTGTGGGGGGCCGGACTATATTTTGAGAAAAATTAAAATGAATCCCTATGCTCCACAAATAACCCAGAGATGCATTTTAAATAAAAGCACACATTCTACTTATGTAAAAACACCAGGCAGGCCCCACAAATAACCCAGAGATGCATTTTAAATAAAAGGACGCATTCTACTCATGTAAAAACACGCTGATTCCCAGACTGTCCACAGGCCGGATTGAGAAGGCGATTGGGCCAGATCCGGCCCCCAGGCCTTAGTTTGCCTACCCATGACCTAGAAGCTTGAACCCCAAGAATTGGCTGTTTGGTTCCCATTATTTCCATCTTTATTAAAATCTTTTTTAAGCTGCCCTTTGTCAATTAGGTATTGGAGTGGTATACAATGTCTGCTCTTGCTCCCAGTCACTTCATTGCTTCCCTAGGGTTTCAGGGCTCTTCCATCACCGCCCCCCCCCACTAGCCCCTGCTTCCAGTAACATTGTTTTTGCTTCAATTCCTGGACTTCTCTCTCTCTCTCTCACTGTCTCGCTCTCTCGCTCTCTCTCTCTCTCTTAAAAAAGCCTCTTCCTCCATTTTATTTCACTGCCTTACCTTTTACAGTTTTCCTACTTTGCTACTGTTAATTAAAGGCCCCAACATTTCAAGAGCTAAGAATGATGTGCAGCATGGTGTGCCATTGAAATGTTAAAGTTCTTTAAAATAGTAGAGATTAAGTCCGACTAAAGAGGAGTAGGCCTCTGCTTGACTATCTTTGCCGCCCTTAAACTCCTGATACAATTACATAAACAAATGACCATGTACCTTTTTTCAAGTGCTTTTAAATCTAAACAAATCAGAAGTCTATTCCATAAAACGTATTGTAAATATACTTCTTGTCTGAAAACCAGTCAGTGAAGTACAAGTGGATTTATTTTTTTGAAAAGCCCGTTAAGTTTTGTGAATTCTTTCTCTCCTCACTAATTGAGGAAACTTTCCTTTATTACCCTGAGTTGTGTACATGTGTTTTCAGATTTTTAAAAAGACCTTTTCCCACTTATCTTTACATTGTAACAAAAATAATATTTATTTAAGGAACATGAAAGTGCTGTAAATTCCACTCGTACATTTTTAAATTACTAAACCTTTTGAAGATCATATAAGATATATTTACTTCCCACAAGGATTAATCCATGCTAGGGATGTGTGGCTAAAATTTCAAGTAGAATATGGTATTTTAACCCAAAACAGGTGGAGAAAATCAAGTGAAAATTGTGGTGAATGTATTGAGATGTTTTCCCAAGGGTTTGGGGAAAACAAATCCTGCATTTATTTCTTTGCACACAATAGAATTCTAAAATTGCTTTAATTGTGAAGTTCTTTTAAAATGTATTGAATAGGAAAGATGCAAGAGATTAAACCAGTGGCTTCCCAAGAAGGACTGAGGGCCATCCAACAGGTCACTAGGGCTTTATTTATGGATCACTAGCCTGCTAGTAGTGTGCCCTGGATGCCTTGTAGCACAAAGATATAAAGGGAAGGAGAGTTCACTTCTAGGTTAGGTGGGTCTCGAACAAAGATGAAATTCCACTGGTTGGTCTTCTTAGGAAGCGCTTTGGGAACCAGCAGTTTATACAATGAATGGTAACACTGCACAAGGACCTATTTTGCTAACTTATTAAGCAAGTGGAATTGGTGGTGATGGGGAGAGCTAAGCAAAAACTACAAGTGTTTGAACCCGTCCTGGAAGAATCTCTCTTTTCAATTACACACAAAGCTTTATTTTTCCCTGTATTGTTCTGTCACCACTCTTTCACAAATGTTTTGGAGTTCAAGAGGTCTGCTTTTGCATGGGCATAGTCTGTAGGAAAAGCACATGAAGCAGAAGAAATTAAAAACAGTGACTTCCAAAATGCTGTTATTTTAGAAAAAGCATGTGTGTTTGTTTAGTGTGAGTGGGGAATATATGTTAAATGTTAAAAATGTCCACAGTCTGATTAAAATAAGGCCTCTCTCTATATCTATTCCTTCCTTCCCCCTTTACTCACTAAATTTCTTACATATTTTGCCTCCAAACTCCATCTAGAGGCAACCCAACTCTTCCCTTTCTAGTAAGAACTACTCAGTTTCTTTTGAGTGGAACAAGAAGAGTATTTTGGTGTGTTTTGACTGGAAGCTATTAGTTAATTTAGTTCTGGTTTTGGATGACTTGTTGAGGCGTCCAAGAATTAATTGTCGTCCTAACAGCAGGGTTGAGCTCATTCTTTGATTGATAGGCATGATTGATTAACTGCAGATTAAAACAGTGGTACACAAATCGAGCCAGTCATTTGGGGGATGGATGTTTGGTGCTTATGGCATTTCTGCATTATAACAAATTCCTACGTACCTTTTAAAAATGAGCAATGTGTGTTTAATGATTCTTTAAAAAGCAAATGTTTCGCCTGCGATCCAGTTATAGGGAAATGTTATCTTAATTAAATATTGGAAAGTATGTCCAACATCGAAGTACAGATTATGTATTTTAAATGGTTAATGAGTCAGTTACAAGGAAAAGAGTTAATGGAGTAAAAAAACAAAAAACCTTTTAATTGGTTGGTTGTAATTTTCTGAAAGTGCTAGGAGAAAGAAAAAGAGACTTGAGGAGTCATTTAATGTGGCAAGCTCGCCGCTCCAATTTGGAGCCCTGCATGTGTTAACAGTGTGCACAACAGACTCCAAGGGCAGTGGAGCCATTGATCTAGAAGTGCTCCTTCCCCTTTCATCTTTGGGGCAGGTGGTATCAGTGGAATTGCTCCATTTGCAGAGGCGAATGAGGAAGTCCAGAATAAGCACAGACCCTGGAGTCCCAGGCCTCCAAGATATACAGTAGTTGGATTGAGGTTGTGTGTGCATATTTACAAAACGGGTTCCCTATTAATATATAACACTTTTTGCAACGTGTGTGTTAAATTAATGTCATCCATCACTGCATTTTTTCATCTTAAACTGATAACATACAGATGATGGTAGACGGAACCACAGTATTAATTAAAATCTATTTCTGGGATCAAGGCTAGACTTGAAATGAGACTTCCAGATTTGTGATGAGCAGAGTTCTCTGTGAGGAGGGGGGCATATGCAGCAGGTACTTTATCACCCCTCTCCCCTCACCCCACTGCAACCTTTCCTCTGCAGTGCCTCACCCCCCCTGTCCCCCCCCTGCAGTTATGAAACCCAGACAGGCAGGGGAAGTGTTAAGAACAGCTAGAATGCCAAACATGTCTAGTTCTACCTTTCATGTTATCTGGGAATTCCTTGAGTTGGAGGACACTCTTACACCCCTTCTGTTAATTTCAATTGATCTTATGTAAGTGTCTTTTATCCGGCCTTCAGTTTTGTGTTATATTTTAAACAGCATCCTGTTCCCCACTATATTTTTTTAGAGAGGCTGAGATGAGCATTCAAAGTTGAGAACAGGTTCTATGGTTGCCAACTTAGCACCTGTTGTCACAATGGAACTCTTGTGGACTCTCCCTGGCACCCGTGATGAAACCTCTGAGCCCCCCGCTGCTTCCTTTGTCACCTCATGAGAAGGATGGTCACCTCCCCTCTCACTCTCTCCTCCCCATAGATAGAGTTGTGATTTTCTTTCCCACTTTCTCTTTCTTCTCTATCTACTTTTCAGGGCTCAAAATGCCACCTGAACAAATGGGGCAACAAAGAGGGTGGGATGAAAAATGGCAGGAACGTAGGAGAGGAAGGGAGAGCAATCTAGAAGACTTGGGGAGGGAGAGGAGGGCGGATTGACTTGGATGGGCAGGGGAGACAAAATTGGGTGGTGTAGGAGTTAAGAGAGTGGGAAAGAGAATACTGTAGTGTGGAGGTACTGGAGAGAGAGCGAGAGAGAGAGATAAAGTGCAGATTAGATAGGAGTAAAACAGTTCCTGTTGAAATCGCAAGGCTTTTTATTCTATGAGCCCTTCTACCCCAATAAAGCCACAGATTGCATTTGCCTCCATCTAATGCTTCCCTGCATTACGAGGCATGGATCCTCATAATTTTTAGAAGGAATCACCAGAAAGCCACCATCAAATCACAGGTCACCTCTGGGACGACAGATGTGTCATGTGATTTGCTGGTAGTTTTGTTGTCATCTTATGTACAAACCATGAAGATCTGCGCCTTGGATCAACATTTTTGACCCATGTCTTATCTGTGATTGTTATTGTGCTGTCTACTAAGGTTTAATTTGATGGGGTTTTTTCAGGGACCATGTGTCAATAACGTAAATTCAAGAAGATATGTTTTAATTCCACTGGATCTGACTTTTACTTTGTGTGTGTGTGCTTGTCTCTCTCTCTCTCCCCCCCCATGTATTCTCTCTTTTTGTCCAAAAGATAGACATCTATAGGGGGTGATGCCCATAGCATTCTCTTAAAATTTTAAATGTGCCTTTGGGCTCCCCTGATAAAAAGATTTTAAATTGGGGGGAATGAATTGAATCCACAGTGGTGGTTCATAGAAAAGCAGATTTCCGTAAGTTCAATTTTTATCAGATGATGAACTATTGCCTTACCAACACACACACACACACACAAAATATTGTGAAGAAACATATATGTGAATTGAATGGGAGTGATGGTAGGCTTTGACTCTGTAGAATCATCTGGTTAATTTCAGTGACATGATGTTAAAAACGTAATTAAC
This sequence comes from Podarcis liolepis, assembly GCF_965112155.1. Taxonomy (NCBI): domain Eukaryota; kingdom Metazoa; phylum Chordata; class Lepidosauria; order Squamata; family Lacertidae; genus Podarcis; species Podarcis liolepis. The sequence continues at coordinate 58,973,253 of NC_139560.1, read as the reverse complement.
TTTGCCACTTAAATTAATAATATTTAGAAATGTTTTAATATTGGTGGGGATGTGTCCATAGATCTTTGAAGATTACTGAAACTCTTCATAGGTAAACAGATCATAACTGATGTATACTCCTTATCTAGGGCACCATGGTTTTGTAGCATTGCAATTTTTTATATGCAGAGTCTATTACTATAAAGCTCTTTTCATAGCATCACAATATACAGAGCTTTAGGAATTGTTTCAACCTTTTTTGTAGAATACCCTCCTCTCTCTGTAGTATGACATGATAAGCCTATCCCTATAGATAACTGCCCCTTTGAACTATAGTCATGTGTGTGATGAAATATGATGGTGCTGTCGTAATATATTGTTTCAACAACCCACATTTCAAATTAATAATCTGTGTCCCCCATCATATAATCCAAGCCTCCGACAAAGCAGGCCACAATGGCTGCATTGTTAATGTGAATATACATATGAAAGAGTCTTTAGAAATGCATTTTTGGTAGCCGTTAGCCTACTGCATGGCTCATTCATATAAAGGAAAGTCTCCTATCAATCAACTCATTTTTCTCATCCTATTTTTTAACATCCAGCTTAGTTCCTTATTTAGTATAATAAAAGTAACGAATTATGTGTATTATAGTAATGGCCACCCCATTTGGAACGCATCCCCCTGCCTAGAAATTACAGCAAAAATTATTTATTTTAGCAAAGCAAACTTATTTACAACTTTCTCACTTTTTTTTTTTACACTCATCTATGAGGTTCAGTGAGATGTAGCTTTTGCTTCCAACCAGCCTCAGAAAATGGGCAGAAGAAACAAATTTTGCAACAGTGGCTTTGAGAGTGTAAATTCTTTTGCTCATAGCTGCTTTCAGCACTCACCGTTCTTTAATTCTGGGCCTCATAGGCTGGGAATGTAAGCTGATGAATGCAGTACTTTGCTAAGATGAACACTGTTGTTCTGGTTAGATAGTGGTGAACACCATGCTTCCTTTCAGCTAGGCCAAGTGCAAGAGGAAGAGCAATATAAACTTAACAACGTGAGGATGGCTCTGTTTCTTGAAATGAGAATGTTCAGGGTGTGTTAAGCTTCTCTACCATCTGCAGTTGCTTGGCAGCCATTCCTCACCCCCTTTCCTCTTTGTGATTATGTATTTGTCACTCTTCGAATGGTGCTAAATGGAGTCCCAGCATCGCCCCCCCCCAGTAGAAAAATGGCAAAACTTGTTGCATCTGAGGAGGAGAGCCGAGAGACAGTGCTTTGCTTTATTATTTGCATTCTGTTTTTTTTAAAAAAACAAACAACAACTAATGTTGAGCTCAAATTGGCTCACAATAATCACAGTAGCATTAAAGAGCAACAAGCATTGCAATCACTATAATATCAAACACAGTAGCGCATAAATAAATAAAGCAAGCAGCAGCAACAACAACAGATTCATCAAAACAATTAATACAATTCAGTACAGTCACAATAATCCAAAATACAGGAAAGAGCTGATTGAGCACCAGCCCTGAATGACTCCCTCTCTCTGGGAAGGGGCTTCTTCCTCTATTAGAAAGAGCTTATAGGTGACAATAGCAGCTTTCTTGCCTCTCCTGCTGTTGCCTGAGCTGTATGGAGAATGCTGGGAGGGACTGAGAGCACAGTAAGCCATTATGGAGATGAGGCACTCAACACTAGATCAGGGATCATCAACAAAGCTCTGATCAGCCAAAACCGAGGCATTCTGTACCTTGTTTGTGAAGAATTTGTTTCTGAGGGCCAAAAAACGCAGACGCTATGGTTTACGAGTGTGTTCTGCCACAAGAATGCAGATAAATAAGCCTACTTATGCTGCTGTGGTGCCCCGAGGTTGTGACCCGCTAAAACAAAAAGAGAGAAGTAGCAGAAGCGGCGAAGGGGGAAAAAACCATGAGAGAGGCTTAGCTTCTGACAATCCACTCCATGGTTATTTATTGATGCATGCTAGTTACCCAATGTGTTTCTGTTAAAAATATATGTTTGTCTCTTTACCTATCAGAATATCTTGTCCATAGTTCCTTTTCCAATAAGTATTTGCTGTAAGATCCTGCCCCAGGGGATTGATTTTATATATATATATATATATATATATATATATATATATATATATATATATTTAAATCAAATGTGTTTGACAACTTGCAGATGCTGATAAATTGCCTATTTTTGTGGGGGAACTGTGTTTGGACATTGTTCCTCTTTGTATGGAAGAGCATTAAACCATGTGAGAGGCCCTTACCTTCAGCCTGGAGAAGTAAGAGACCAGCCACAGGTGTACTTACCTCAGTGAGAACTAGGCCTGTGATTCTGCTGTTAATGAAACGATAGTCATATCATTCCAAGGAGGTAAATGATGACCCAGTTTCTCATTTGAAGATGTGGAAGTGTAATCCTGGAAGGCCTTTGGGAGTCGTATCTTTCTGGCTTGCGGGCTGAGGCAGGCCTTTCCATATGCTTAGCTGATCCACTTGTGCCAAATTTCCATTCGGCACAAGCAGAGGCCATCAATGGGGCAAGTTAAATCCTGCCAGAGGTGCCTGCATGTGTTGAATACTCCCCCCCCCCAAATTAAACTAAATTACTCCAAGTGACTGAGGCAAGCAAACTGTGCTGATGGGAAAGACCAAGAAAATGGACATGGGCCAGTTTGTCTTCGTGAAATGTACTTTTCTGATCTTAACTGGTAAAATTTCACATTCACAAAGATACCGGTACTTCTTTCCAAATTGCCATGCTAAATCACTTCTTCAACCTTGTCTTTTCTACTTGTGCCTCTATTGCCATTCAGTCTCCTTATACCCTCCATGCTGTGTTTGTTAATCTCTGAGCCCTTTCTGCCTTGTCCCTCTGGTATAGTTTGTAAGTCATGAGACTGTATCAATATTGCGTTCTATAAAACACTTGTCCTAGGGTTGGCACTATACGGTTCTAGAGTGTAAATGATAGTGCTGCCCATTGACACAGTTAGAAGTCTCCTAGCCATTTTACCCCATTGCTTTCTCAATTACAGCTTCCTCTAACAGCACAAAACTAAAATACAGCACCCGTACCCATTGCAGGGAAAATAGGGCTTTCTGATATCTCTTACCTTGACTGTTGTCATCGGCCACACCATAGACATAGGACTTGAAGAAAGGACTTCAATTCTGCATGTGCTGGTTGGGAGCCTCTGGTCAGATGAATGCTTCATGACATGGAGGATCCAGCTTTTGCAGATGGTGTACACAAAAACGAATGCTGCTTTGCACTCAAATGATTTCTTGTGATGTGAAGTGGCTGTTTCTACCTATCTGAGTTATTGTGCAAGTTATGGCATCCTTAATAAGGCATATTCACTATATTTTAAATACAGACACACTCTGTGTACTTGTGGGTTAGCAAAGTCACCTGGAAGAGTCACTTGTTCTAGCAGTGATCCCATTCTAGTTAGCAGAATGCTGTTGTTTCAGTCTTAGCCACATTTGTGTTGATTTGTCTCCCAGTGGTTCTGCTTGCCATTATTTTTAAATAACCATACCCAATAAGCAACCAAAAAGTTGTTACATGATAAGCATTGTTTGTGTTCTGAAATACTGACAGTTAACGAGTGGTTCTTTATATAGCGAGTAATAAATAATCCCTTGTCTTATTTCCCCCCTTTATACTTCCTGTTCAGTTTAATTTATTTAGCTGTTCAGTCACAATGAAATCTGTTAACTGCAACAGAAATGATGGAATGATGTGGCAACTATTTTTATCACGATGTTAGTCTTTTTCAGCAGGGTTTTCTTCTGGTAAAAGTTCATCACCTCCCCCCCCCCCACTTTGGCAGCCATTGTAATCCAGAAGTTTGATAATCCTATTTGCAAATAAGAGTCTTTACTTTTACAGGCAGGTCTTTTTTTCTAATTCTTTCACTCTCTTCTTCTCTCCTTGGGTTCTTAAACATCCTTCTGATCTAAGGCATGTTCCTGCATTTTGCTTAGGGCAGAGGTTTTCAACCTTTTTGAGTCCAGGGCTCCCTTGACCAACTACATTATTTCTGCGGCACCCCTGTAGGGCTCAGGAGCCTAGTTATGTCACCCCTTGCCTACAGAGCTGGCAGCCTCTCACCCTTTTTTGAACACTGTCCCTTGTGGAGTGTTTCCTGAGCCTCCTCTTTCCTCTCCCCTCTCCTCAGGGGTCCTCCTGGCAGCCTTTGCTGCAAGGAACAGCTGTGCAAGCCTTTGGGAGGTAGAGACATGAGAGGACATCAGAGGAGGGGGGGATAAAGAGGGACAGTGTTGCTTGTGGCACCCCTGGCCATCATTCAAGGCACCCCAAGGTGCCTTGAAAACCACTGGCTTACGGTGTATCCTTAAGAGGAGAACCTGAGTTTCAAAATTCAGAGCAGGAGCAAGATGTTTGAGGATGACTCTTCATCTTTTCATGGAAGCATTTCTATCCTGTATATGAAATGGAAGAACTGGGCAGTGTGGCCCGTGAATAAACTGTTGGATTGGGTGTAGAAGCTTTGGCTCCAGATCCTTCCCATACTTTGGCTTCATGACCTTTTGATTCTGAATGAATGGTCACAGCCTATGTTTGCAGGCGCATTTCTCCCTGATGGTCTGTGTACTGCACAGCCTTCTGCGACAAGTTTATTCCATGTGTACCATTGTGGAGTATGCATGTTTGAGTCACTCTCGTGGCTCTGTTAACATGGGATAGCATCCTAATTAATGGTGCATCTCTTTTTGCTCTGCTTCCAGTTACATCAGTGTGTGTGTTGAGGCGGCTGATAAGAACTGGACTGCAATATCCTCTGCTTGTCCTGTTGTCTTTCTTTCATCTACTGGAATGCCCAAGCCCTTTCTCTTTCTCGTCTTATTGATGTGTGTACGTGCTCATATAATATATTCTCGTTTGAACAAGTTATTTTGGTATTTATTACTATTTATGGCTTTCTCAGCACCATCAGCATGCATGCTACTTTACAGAGTGTAAGTCACAAGGACCTTGCAGTTTAAAATTTGATAAAAGAAAGCAAGAAAGGAAGGAAGGAAGGAAGGGGGAGAGATGGAAGCAATATGTGATGTTGGCTGTTTTTTTGTTGTTACATGTGCTAAAGCTATGGAAATTAACAGGGTTGTGCCAAAGGCATACAGGGAACTCCAGGAAAATCAAACAGAAGCTTATTGATTTTGTGATAGGCAGAATTGCATGTTACCTTTGGCCGATATATGTTCCCATACAAGCATTTGTGTTGAGAACTCAAATATGAGGGGTGATCGTGGCATCTTTGCTGCCTGGAAAATGTAGAAAGCCCTATCACATGCATGTTAGTTTCCCCTTGAAGATCCCAGGACTCCTTCCCCTTCCCAACCAGGATCTTTTCCTCCCAGCAAAGCTTGCTTCCTATTCTACAGCCTAGATGGGGAAAATGATTTAAATAATGCGTGGCCAACCCCCAAGAGTCTGCGATCTACTCACAGAATTAAAAACTGGCAGTGATCAGGTCAAAGGTGTTGAGCTATTTTTATCAAGGAAAGCCCTGTTTTTGGGGTTGCATGTCAAAGACAGGAGGAAGGCCTGATTTTTAGGGGTACAGGACAAAAATGTTGAGCTTTTTTTAGGAGAGCCAAAGTTGTTCAGCTTCTTTGGGGGGAACCACTGATCTACCAGTGATCTACCACAGATGACAAGTGATCTACCTGTTGGACGTGCCTGATTTAAATCTTTTTGTAAGGCTTGGGACCAGAGTACTTGAAACATTGCATATCTCTATATCCGCTTGCCCACCCCTTGACGCCATTGCTGGAGGCTGAGATACTCCCACCAAGTAAGGTTCAGTGGGTGGTGCTGGGGGCAGGAGGCAAATAAACCATTCTTGGCAATGTGCTATTCTTGTAGAATCCACATCCTTTGGCTCACAGGCTTTCAAAACCCTGGGCAGTTTGGTCTTTATATTGCTTTTACCTGCTTTTTTGTGTTGTCATGTATTTTTACTACATGTAAGGAAGTCTGGAAAAATAATTTGAAGGCCAGGGTAAACATCGATTGAACTTGAAATTTCTGGCAGGGGCAAGGGAGAATCAGAGGAATGGTGGAAGCACTAAACATTCCTCCTACACACAGCCCCCCTTCCTTTGTTATTTCCTTCTTTGTATTACTGTACAGCTAGGAAAGAAATAAGAGGTTTGCAACCCTTCTTTTCCATGGTAATATCTAAGGCTGCCTTGTAGCAGTAATTGTGCCTTTGGAGTCTTCTGAACCAAAGAATGGGATATTATTGTTCTGATGATGTTACCAACAGAGATAGAAAGATATATATAGATTTATTAATTACTGTTACCCCTAGATCAGTGTGAGCAATTTTACATTTTGACATTTTTCCAATACCCAGTCTTCTAGACCCAGGTATGGGGAACCTGTGGTCCTCTAAATTTTGGACTTCCAGTTCCCATCAGCCTCTGCAAGCATAGCCTGTGGCTAGGAATGATGGGAGTTGTAGTTAAACATCATCTGGAGGGCCACAGGTTTCTCCATCCCTGTTCTAGACAAATAAAACCCTTACAAGCCTGTCTCTGCCCCTCCCCCCCACCTCTCTCCTGGATCTTAAAGAGAATGACACACATTACAGGGTTTGCCATTCTGGAGGGGATTTGAATAATTGCCTCTGAAATAAAATCAATACGTGATGCAGTAGGCTATTTACATTTAAGAAATATTGAACAGCACAGCAATTTATTGGTTAAAGAAATGGGGACAGAGTAGCAAATTATTAAGATTTTAAGATTTTGAAAGTGTTCTCAAGCTGCACGGTAGAATAAGGCTTAAATTAAAAGAAAGAAACCCAAAGGCCACCAGCTGCTCTGTTCAGTTTTTTGCCTGAATATAATATTTACATGGCCTGATTTTATCTTTAGTAGCCTATTCTATATATCAGGGATTTCCTGAACCTGAATTTGTCAGTCAAAATTTGGATCCTTACAGTTTAGTTGGTAAGGGAGGTTAAATCTTTTTCCACCCTAGTTTCAGAATACACTAGCTCTAGAAAAGTCCAAAATACACCAGAGATTATACTTTGGCAATTCTTTTTTTCTTTTCTTTTTTGAAACATTGATTCAAAAACCTATAATCTCTCATGCATTTTGGACTTTTCTAGTGTTGGTGTTTTCTGAAGCAAGGAGTACGTAGGTATTTGTTTTGTGTTCCAGATATTCATTAATCCAGTGGACCATCTCGCTTTAGCATAAGAGGTAAAGTGACAACCTTGTATACATCCTACAGGACTTCTTGAACCTAGGTATTATTGAAGGGAGAGTAGAAGTGCACCACAATGATGTGGCTGCCTCTTAGGCTTTTAATGCAGGGATGGCTAACCTGTGACCTTCCATATATTGGTGGACTGCAACTCCCACCATCCTTGAGCTTTGGCACATACTGACTGGGGCTGATGGGAGTTGGAGTCCAAGTCCAATGATATTGAAGGGCCCCAGGTTAATCACCCCTGAGTTAATGGATTGGTGGCAGGGGAAGATCCCAGGTAGTGAGAGGAAAAACTGTATCTGTTAAACTTCTCCCTGAAGTGTTAAATACAGTATATAGATGTGCTTTTCCAGGCAGCCAGTGCTGATGCTGATTTACTGATGTATGCACTTAAGAATAAAATACACCAATGCTACTCCTCATACACACTGCTGATAAGGTGAATAATCTTCATGTTGCAGAAAGTAAAGTGACAATGACTTAGACATCATGAACACAAATATATCTGGGCTGCTTTTCATAGCAAAGATATGGATGTGCACTCATGATTCATGCTTGTTCTTGAAGAGAAAATGTGAACATTGCAGGAAGTGTATTTTTTACATTTAAAAACACAGCAAGTTTGAATAAATGGTACATAATGCACAATTGTGACTGATGGTCAATGTACCGCTATTCATTTATGTATCCAAGTCCTGCAGCCCCGATGAACAGAACTACTGCAGGGCCTCTAAGAGGCTTCTCATGCAACAGGATCCTGCAATGGAACTCTGACTGCTAGTGGTAAAAAAAATTGTATCTTTGGAGCCCTCGGGTCATACAAGTGTATTGCAACTTTATATTTGATGCCAAAGAATTTGAACTACTTTTCTAGTCATTTGCATTTGGGAGACATTCCTATGGCTCAGCAGAAATAAATTGCGACCAGGGATTTTAAAAAGACTTTAGTTTACTTTATGTTGCATCAACACAATTATTTCCACCAGTGGTTGTGGAAATAAATATAGGGAGAACTTGTTTATGAGCTAACATTGGTAGTAGAGGCTATTATAATCACCACTAGGAAATGCTGCATGAGTCTACTTGCAGCGTGTTTCTGATATATCACAAAACTTAAATGTGACAATATTATTAATGTGTTAATGAGGACAAATGGCTTTTCATAGGTTTCAAGCAGAAAAGCCAACCGGTGTTATTGGACATGGGAGGGCCCCAAAAGCAGAGACATAGAATACTCCAGACCTTGAGAATGCAAAACTTATTGGAGTGAAGTAAACTATTAATGGAATATAATGGAATATAACATTCTAAAGTAATTAATCTTTTAGTCCCTTTCAGCAAATATAGATCATTTAGGGGGAGGAGGGAAATGCGTTAGAATTTCCTCATGTTGCAAGACATTGTAACTGACCCAGGTGTAACACAGGGTAAATTGTTCTTTTATGTCACTGAAGTATAATAAACTCCTCTGTAGAGAGCAAGACAGATATAAGGATGAGATGGTGTGAATGCTGGGGATAGTGTTTACAGCTGAAACTTTGCTTGATATCCTGTAGCAGTAGCTCCTTCTGAGGAGACAAGCTGTTGTTCAGCTTAAAAAGTGGTTTGCCTCTTCTGCAATGGAAACTGCTGCAGTAGAAAAAACTTAACACAGTAACTAAGGCTGCATTCTTCTGGGTACTTAGCTGGGAATTAGCCCCATTGAACTCAGTAAAATTTTACAGGAATGTGCACGGGATTGCAGCATAAACACACAGCTCTTTTCTCTGGATACTATTCCATTCTGTTTGGATCACAACTGACATTTTTTAATATCATTTTAGTAGCATAACTAGAGGAGGAGACAACAACATGCTGTTTGGCTGATATTTCTTTGTATATTCAATTTTATATGTTTATAAATGCAGCCTGGTTGTTTTCATTATTCTATCTGAAAAGCCTACTCAATAAATAAAATGTAGCTGTTTGCTTGGTGGTCTTAAAAGGAGAAGATCCTAAAGCTGCAGTAGGCTGATGGGTCTTTATCAGGATCTAATAAAATGCCACCAAGTAGTAAGGAAACTTTTGAGAAGGGTCTCCCTTCCACGAAATCAGGGCTATGAAACAAAAGGTCCATAGGCCTTATGTTCTGGGCAATGAAGCTATGCACTAATAGGACAAATGGTTGCTGCTGCCAATCACGGCTTCTTTGTGTTTTGCATCTGCTTCTCCTAACATTCACTTTACATTACTTGTTCAAATGTCCAGGAGTGTGGAGAATATAAGAACTGGGGCAGGGTGGAAGGAACCCCCACGTGATAGCAAGCCATGATTGGGTTGCCATGGATGTACTCTCCAGTTCCATTGCTCATTTCCTTTGGCTTGGGCTAATCACAGTTTGTTATAATGTTGAAATGGTGAGATCTATTTATTTGCTGACCATTAGCTGATCTATTTAAACTGCTGACCATTCAAAGGGAGGGTGAATTGTGTGAGCTTGAGGTAGGATCTGATGCTCCAACCGTGGTTTGGTGGTTACATGCTCAGCAAGCCAAGTGAACAACGCTCCCTGATGCGTTGTATGTTTATAAGCATAGAACAGGAGTCACTACCCTTTTTGGCCTTGTGGGCTCACTTGCAAACTAGATCAGCTGTTGTGAGCATTCTCATACGCATAGCAACCAAGCACATGCCACAGAAGTCTATTTCTGGAAAGGAAGAAGCTTTCTTTTGTAACACCTTTTCCCTTCATTGGGTGTTCTCACTACCAAATGCAGTGTTAGAAACTAAGATATATAAGCTAGGTGCCAAATGACTCCTTGAACCAGTGTTAACAGTCACCAGAATTAAATGCCCAGTCGCCATTTTGGGCCAGATGGCTCGAAAGTTGTATTTTTCAACACGACTTTTTGGTTCCTGAAATTCATTCCGATTGTGCAGATAAAATATAACAGATAGAATTCTATAGGATGTGTGCAAAGCAGTCAAGAGCCAAGGATCCCCAGGCATGTACCTCCAGATGGTGGAGATATCCGGTGCTATCCTGGCACCCAGGCATCTTCACTTGGTTGCAAGTGCAAAATGAGCCTGGCACCTGGTGAATTTTGAATGCTGCCAATGAATACAAATCATGAATAAAAATATATTTATGGGTCACGTTCATACATGGATGGAGCTTTGGACTTGAAACTGGAAGACCTTAGTTCAGGTTGCACCTCCGCCATAAACACATCTGGAGCACTTGTGCAAGTTATGATCTTTCAGCCTCAGTTTTCCCATTGGCAAAATAGGACTATCTGCAAGGTAATGGTGGTTGGAATGAAGAAAACAATTCTTTGTAAAGTACTTCACAACTTAACAAGTGTAAGAAATTTTTGTGCGGTTCTGGTGGGAACTAGGATGTGAACCTCACCATGTCTCCTTGGTTATTCAATCTTCAGCACTAGAAGGAGAACACAATATAATCTGTAAGATACTGTAGCTATTATATGTGCATAGCACCTAAAAGCATATTGGTTAAAAAGATAACAAAGTGGCTTGCTATCTAAAAATAAACAAGGAACAGGAGGAAAGGGGGGAGAAATGCTATCTAAGAATGCGGTGTTGATTTAGTTAAAAGGGAGTGACTAAACTTTTCAATTTTTATCTAATTGTGTTGATATTGAACAATTCGAAGGTGGTGATTCTAATACTATATATCCTGCCACTCCACAATTTATAGGAATGTCAAATTGTGTCCTTGATAGATTAGTGCTTTTGCTCTAGCACATTGGCATTTGCTTCCATGCAGCCTTGACCTAGGGAGTGTAAGGCCTAGTTTGGCTGCAGAATATTTAGGAATAGATATGCAAACATATTTCTGAAGAACATATGCAGTCATCTGTATTCCATCTCTGACCCACCAACTTGTATATAAAGGCTCTTTTACAGCAAGCAAAACAAGTTAGCAAAAGCACTAATTTGCCTTTCTCCCAAGCTAGCTGTAGAAATTCTAGATTTTTAAAATTATAAATTACCGGTAGCCGTACTAGGCTGATAAATGAGCATGCAGATCATTAAAACATACAAATCCCTAAAGACAGACAGTGATAATGTAGGAGCTGAGATAGTAGAAATGTCTGTGTCAAATGACCTCTTCAAAGGATTGCTTGTTTTTCTTTTTCTGCTTTTTATAGAGTTTTGTGTCAGCATATGTGCGTAGATTTTTTCCCCAAAGAAAGAGGCTTTTGAGCTTTGTTTTAAAACAAAACTATTGTTTCCTTAAGAATTTTCACACACATATTAATGGAATGATAACACTGGTCAACAACAAATTTGTTGTCTGCGTTTTTTGAGTTGATTTAGGACGAATCTGATGCGCTGAATCCAAAAATCACATTGGTTTTGCTCAATCAGGTCAAGTTTTTGAGCTATGGCCACATGTCATTTTTTTACGTTTTTGTTCACATGTACGCTTGTGTGGAGCATTTTAGAAGAAGTTGGTGGGGGTAAAATGCCATGTTGAATAATTGTTTTGATTGGAAATGATTATTTTAATGACAAGAAATATTCAGGTCCGATAGTTCTGGGTGATTATGTCGAAAAGGGATCAGTTTGAAGTCATAAAACCTCGAAATCTTCCATAAATTGGTGCGGCAAAGCATAAAGTTGGGGGATCAAAACTAAGTTAATGGGGCAGCCGCCTCACGAAGTATCCTGATCTTCAATCAGCATGTCGTCCTGTAGCTTATTGTGATGAAATTCCAGTGCCTATCTTCGGAGAACTTCCTGACATTAGTGACGAAGATGCCTTCAGTGTTGAAGGACATGAAGAAGAAGTGGTTCTTGAAGATGATGCTCCACATCCATTTCCCCAAAAGGAATTGAATGATCTAGTTCACGACCTCAGCTTGTTAAAAGACTCTGCCGAACTGTTGGCATCCAGATTGAAGGGAAAAAACCTCCTCTCTGACCGTGCTCGCATCAGCTTCTTCCACAACAGGCATCAAGAGTCCCTCCGTTTTTTCTCGGAAGAGAAGGACTTGGTGTACTGTGCAGATATTGCGCAGCTTCTGCTCAAGCTTGGAATGCCACAGTATGTACCCAAAGATTGGGGACTGTTCATTGACAGCAGCAAGTGATCACTGAAATGTGTTCTGCTACACAACAGCAACCAGTTTGCCTCTATACCCCTGGCTCACTCGACTACACTGAAGGAGAACTATGAAGCGGTGAAGTATGTGCTGGAGAAAATTGATTATGATCAGCATAAGTGGTTTATTTGTGTTGACCTGAAGATGGTGAACTTTTTGTTGGGACAACAGTCTGGCTTCACCAAGTACTCATGTTTTCTGTGCATTTGGGATAGTAGGGACCGTGCTCAGCATTACACGAAGAAGGACCGGCCTGTACGGGAGGAATTGGTGCCTTGCAAAGAAAGGAACGTCATCAACAACCCTCTGGTGGACAGAGACAGAATACTCTTCCCACCGCTGCACATCAAGCTCGGCTTAATCAAGCAGTTCACCAAGGCTCTAGACAAGGATGGTGACTGCTTCACTTACTTGTGCCAGGCTTATCCAGGATTGACCATGGAGAAGTTGAAAGCTGGCATCTTTGACGGTCCTCAGATCTGTCAGCTCATCAAAGATCCAGAGTTCGGAAAGTCAATGAATGAAGTGGAACTGGAAGTGTGGAAGGCATTTGTTCTGGTAGCGAAGAACTTTCTTGGCAACAATAAGGCCAGAAACTACGCAGAACTTGTCAACAACATGCTGACTGCTTTCAGAAACCTGGGCTGCAACATGAGCATCAAGATGCACTACCTATTTTCACATATGGACCGGTTTCCTGAGAACCTGGGTTCAATGAGTGATGAGCAGGGGGAGAGATTCCATCAGGACATGAAAGAGATGGAGACCAGGTATCAGGGTCCCTGGGACACAGTCATGATGGCTGACTACTGTTGGACTCTGAAGAGAGACCTCCCTGCTGCTGAGCATTCCAGGAGTTCCAAGAAACGGAAGTTCAAGCCCTGAAGTTTGAAAAATGATGACGCAACATGCAATTTACGTGTACTTTCCTTTATCAATGCCCACCATTCAGTTTACAGTAAACCTGACCTGATGGAGAGAAACGGGTGCCATTTCCTTATTCAGCAGCGCAAAATTACCCTAAATCAGTTGTAGAAATCTAGACAACATTCAAAAAGTAAAAAATTGTTGCCCAGTGTAATAGATGTGGTATATAGTATATTATAGAAACCATGAAATGCACTTGATCTATTTTTATATGTACGGATGTACTAAATTCTCACCAGCATTCTTAAATATTTCTGGCTTGTTTGATAGCTTGTTAACTTGTATGGAAATCTGGACAGTGCATGGGGACAAACATAGATTCACTTACTTGAGAGCAAGCCTGACTGAACTCCCCCATGTGTAGCAAGTTGTACAAGCTTACTGGGTGGCCTTGGGAAAATCATGATTTCTCAGCCTAGCCTTCCTGAGGTTAAGGGAGACATTGTAACTAAAATGAGAGATGCACATTGGAATCTGCCCTTGGCCCTTATGATAGGGTAGGTAAGATGTTAAATAACATACAAACATTTGCTAAAATCTGGACACCATTGAGTGGTGGATAATATTTTGCTTAATATGTGTTCCTGGTTGTGTTTTTAAAAGAGAAGCAGGATTTTGTTTGTTCGTTCATCTTGGTTAAAGGTAGCAGAAGGTGTAGTGAGATTCGATGGATGATTTCATCGCTGACAACTTATGAAAAACAGAAATTTATCACTGTTTTCTAATTTAAGGGGATGTTAAATTTTAGCTGGCTGTTGCTCTGTGCTTTTGTAAAATGGTGTTTTATTAGTAATTAAGATGCCATTTGCAAACAATCAGTACTTGATTAATGGTGACTGAAAAGGAAAGGGACTGCTTGTTTACAATGCTACCTGAAGAATTTATTTAGTTGTTGCTTTCGACTTCAACAGATTGCATAAGACGTTTTACCAAAAATAGAATGCAGGTGGCCAGCAGATAGCATCAGCAGAAATTTGTAAGCATAGTTCAGAGATCTCCTTTCAACTTCTCCAAACACATCAGGTTCACTGAACTCTGGAGTAGTTATTAAAGTGTCACCCAGGAAAATTATTGGTGCTAGTGGGTAATGTGAACACACTAAGGGCTATTCTAGAGTTCATTGAGCATCTATTTCAGTGTTTTACAGAAAGGGGCCCTATTTATTGTATCATTTGTACAGATCCTAAGCATACGCTGAGCCCAGGTTTAGTATTTCTCCCTCCCCACCCCAATTTGCTTCCCACTTATTCTCTCTCTTATATAATTACATTGTATCTTTTACAGGATGATGTTTCCCTTTTTAATTTTAGCAGAAGAAAAGTGAATAATTGCTGTTTTAGGAGCAAAAATATGATGGGGACTATCTTTGTTTCACAGTACAATCCCATTAAGAAGTGGGCTGGGAAAATTCCAGGTTTTTAATTCCCCAGGCATCTAGAAATTTCAGCTGAAGAGATGAGGAGAAGCTTGGGGGCTGAACATGTCAAATGACAATTGCTTGTCATAAGCAAATGGGTACAAATAGTTCTATCTTTTATGTGGAATGATGATACAGATACCATGCAAGCCATAAGGATGTCGTCTTCTGGCTAATTCAGAAGTTTTCCTTTGCTCTCAAACTTCCCCTAGTACCAGGAGAATGCATTTTTTTGAGATATAAATCTACATAATTTAATAATTCACTCTATACTAACAGAAGTTGTTGGATTAGGTAGCCTAAAGTTGGTATGTAATACCAGCCAAATAGGTACAGTGTGTTCCAGTATTAGATATAAATTCAGCCACTGAATGGGAAAAAGTAGGTACTGTACTTATTAAACCAGTGCAGCTGGAGGGTATGGTATGCTGTTTATTCACAATATTTGCATGGAGTCTGTATTAGCTCAGATGAAGCCAGGTGAGGCCAGCCTGAGGTTTGCCCTGTGTTCACAGTTGAGTGTGAGCCTACACAGAATTGCAGATTTTGTTAGGTGGGTCTTGGAGCAGTATATTGTGCTCTTGCCACTTTTTCCACACTCTTACCTTTCTTTTAACTAACTAGCCCAAAATGTAGTAACCTCTCCTCATAGGGGAGCTGTTCCAGCCTCTTGATTATTTTGGTATACATCAGGAGGCTTAGTTTGGTCAGAATTGAGTACAGTGGTATCTCGGGTTACATACGCTTCAGCTTACAGACTCAGCTAACCCAGAAATAGTACCTCGGGTTAAAAACTTTGCTTCAGGATGAGAACAGAAATCGTGCTCCGGCGGCGCAGAGGCAGCAGGAGGCCCCATTAGCTAAAGTGGTGCTTCAGGTTAAGAACAGTTTCAAGTTAAGAACGGAGCTCTGGAACGAATTATGTATTTAACCAGAGGTACCACTGTATACACTTCAAGAGTTAACACTAAATGTGTTACTTCTGGTAAATGAGCCACCATAATGACTAGAGGGCTGTGAAAATCTGTGTCCTGGGCTTTTTAGACTCGTCTACCCATGTAGTATCTGAAACCAAAGGGGCACATCGCTTGACAGATATGATTCCCCCCCGCCCCAGCTCTTCTACCCCGCTATTGGGGCATATTGTGAATTTGTTCCCTGAAGGAGAGGAGGTCTAGGATTTTGTTGTTTCTAGAGCTGTTCCTGTATGTGTGTAGGTTTCTCCATACACAACTGGTTCATCTGGAGAACCAGTTGTGGTTTCCATCGCAGAGGTCTGTGCTTTTATGATGTGAGAGTGCTTATTGTGTGCTGCTTGGAATAAAGTACATTGTATGCCTTGTTGTGGGGAGGGGGATTGTAGGGGTAATTCATTAGTACATTAGTTCATTAGGCAAGAAGTACTGGATAGAATGCTGGGAGGGATCCTGCTGGGTGAGGAGAGCATATCCCTCCCCAAGCAATCAATTCTGCCTCCATGAGGAAGCAAGTCTCGTGTTTTTGCGAACTGCACGTTTTATGAGGCGCTGGTGGAACGGGTGTCCTAATGGAATAAATGCTGCAGCTTTGAAACGGCGCTGCACCTGCAGTCTTGATGATTGCATCTGTTTAGCTGTCCGTCTCAAGGCGTATCTTTTGGGCAATGCTGGCGTCCGGTTTGTTCTCCTGCTCAGTCTGACTGCAAGTGTGATTGGGTGACACCCCGACGCTGAATGGAAACTCTCTAGAGCTGCTGCATTAGCTAATGGTATAACGTTTCTAATTGCACTTTGTGAGTTCTTGCCGTGTAATGACCAAACAGCTGCCAGTGCTTTAGTTTTAGCCATTAGGTAGCTGTGTGTGTGTGTTCTCTTCTTTGCATTTAGACTGACTCTTGCTTGCAAAACAGCCAGGTTTTTAGCAAAAGGCCTTTAGGCACCACATACTGGTGGCATGTGGGAATGTTATGTGTCCTATAGTTATGACTACAGCAGTAAAGGGAGATGGTTCCCAGCAACAAGTTTACATATGACCTTGTAAACAAAGATATGAGGTGGTATACTTGCTGGAAAGGACAACATGGGTCAAATACTGCCTGCACCTTTTTAAAGAATGTGAGGAGAGTCATACTGGATTGGACCAATGGCCTGTTATAGTACAGCATTCTGTTTTCACATTGGCCAGTCAGATGCCTGTAGGAAGCCCACGAGTTGGACATGAATGTAGCAGAGCTCTCCTGTTCACGTTCACCAGCAACTGGGATTGAGGGGCATACGGCCTTTGATATGGGACACAGTAACACAGACGTCATGTGTAGCAAAAATTGGTAAGTCTTTTCCTCTGTCAATTTGTATGATTCCCTTTTAAGTCCACCCTAGTTGGTGGCTGTTGTACAAACTGCAGTAGTGAATGTGATACTTAAAAACTGTGCAACATGTGAATAATAATAATAATAATAATAATTTATTATTTATACCCCGCCCATCTGGCTGGGCTTCCCCAGCCACTCTGGGCGGCTTCCAAAAGAATATTAAAATACTACAATACATCAAACATTAAAACAGGGCTGCCTTCAGATGTCTTCTAAAAGCCTGGTAGTTGTTGTTCTCTTTGACATCTGGTGGGAGGGTGTTCCACAGGGAAGGCGCCACTACCGAGAAGGCCCTCTGCCTGGTTCCCTGTAACTTGGCTCCTCACAGTGAGGGAACCGCCAGAAGGCCCTCGGTGCCGGACTTCAGTGTCCGGGTAGAACGATGGGGGTGGAGACGCTCCTTCAGGTATACTGGACCGAGGCCGTTTAGGGCTTTAAAGGTCAGCACCAACACTTTGAATTGTGCTCGGAAACGTACTGGGAGCCAATGTAGGTCTTTCAAGCCTGGTGTTATGTGGTCTCTGCGGCCGCTCCCAGTCACCAGTCTAGCTGCCGCGTTCTGGATTAGTTGTAGTTTCCGGGTCACCTTCAAAGGTAGCCCTACTCCTGATTCCCCCCCCAAACATTGAGGGCTCCTGCCGATTATGAGAGAAGGAGCAAAACTTTTCCCTGTCTGCTTCCTCAACAACATGTATCACTTTATATACTGTATTTTTTGCCCTATAGGGCGCACCTAGTTTTCAGGGGGGGGGGAATCAAGGAAAAAAATATGACCCCCCCTTTGCAGCTCTGGGAGCAGCGGACAGGCTGTGCGCTACTCCAAGACCTTCTTCCTGCTTTTGCGGGAGGTGGCGGAATTCCCCCACCTCCCACAAAAGCCGCGCGCGACTTCTGCGAGCTTTTCGACCAGGAGGGAGAAGGGACTGAAACAGCCAGTCAGTCCCTTCTCCCTCCTTGGGGAAAAGCCCCCCAAGAGTGGTACACTCTTTAAAGGCTGCGCTGCTGCTGCGGGCTTTTCTATGAGGTGGGGGAATCCCCCCCTTGTAGAAAAGCCCGCACAAGCCATGCAGCCTTTAAAGAGCGCGTGGCTCCTGCGGGCTTTTCGACCCAGCTTGTGGGGCTGGCGGTGGGGGGAAGCGCTGCTTAACCCCACCGCCAGCCTCCAAACCAGGTCTGGGAGCAGCGCGAAGGCGTCGCACGGCTTCCCGCTGCCCCCCGAGCCTGTGGGGCTGGCAATGGGAGGAAGCGCTGCTTTCCCCCACCGCCAGCCTCAAAGAGCAGACTCTCCTGGCTTCAGCAAAAGCAACGCAAAGTCTCCAGAGCGCAGGCTTTGGAGGCTTCGCGTTGCTATCGCTGAAGCCAAGGAGCCTGCATTCGCCCCATAGGACGCACACACATTTCCCCTTCATTTTTGGAGGGGGAAAAGTGCGTCCTACAGGGCGAAAAATACAGTACTTCTGTCATGTCCTCCCGCACCTACTATAAAGTTCTGAACATGGTAAGATTTCCTCTTAGGGGAGTTGTTCTAGTGCCTTGGTCATTTTGGTACACATTCTAGCTGAGCTTCTGCTACTGTATTTTGGAGAGAGCTGGCCATCCTGACGCCCTCCCTCTGTTGCAGCCTCCCCAACCTGGTGCCCTCTAGATGTTTGGCTATGACTCCCATCGGCGTCAGCCAGTTTTGCCAATGTCAGGGATGATGGAAGTTGTGTCTGAACCATCTGGAAAGCTGACTTCCGGGTTGACGCGATCTGGAAATGGCGGATTCCCTCCGAGCTCCGGAGGGAATCGGCTCCACTGAGGATGGGTCTTTGCCGCGCCGGCGACGCGGGGACCCTTAAAAACCGCAGGCGCGGAAGCCTGCGGACTGAAGACTCGGCGGGTGCCTTAAGCGCCCCCCCTGATTCGCAAAGAGCCTTTTTAAAGGCTGCGGAGGGGATACGGGGGTGGCGTGGCACTGAGAGTCGATCGCTACCTCGGTGGAGCGAAGCCGCGAGCCATGACCAGAGAGCGCTGACTTCCTTCCTTGAAAATTTGGACTGAAAGAATCACCCGTGAGTAAGACGGATTGGGACTTTATAAAAATTTTACCTTGAATTGGAGACGATCGGGGGGTGTGCTAAAAGGAAGTCCGCACCCCCCCCCTTGCAGATGATCTAAGCAACGGCATAAGAGCTAAGCTGGAGAGCCTACCCCTGGTGGGGTGAGTTAAAAAGGACATTAACTTCCAAGATTTAACTAAAGGAAATTTTGGGCTGGAGAGTGGAGTTTTGGGACCTTTCTTTTTGCTTTAAACAACCCCCCCTCCCGGGCTCGGGAGCGTCCTGCCTTGGTGCCTGTGTAAGAGCTGCGGAGTTTGACAGCTGTCAAAGCTGCCAAACGGCCGATTTAAAGTGGAAAAATTGTCATCTAAGATCCCTCTGGACTAAGACGAGCTATAACTGAGCTAAAACTGTTGGAAACAAAGTAATAATAATCAGTTAAAGGATTATTGGTGAAAAGGCTAATAAGTAACCAGATTCCCCCTAGGGGGAATTCTGTGAAACTACAATGGATACAATGGCTGTGGAAGGAAAGTTACTAGTGGAAATCGAAAGGATGTTTCAATTGGTGGGAATCTTACAAGAGCAGAGCTTGGCCATGAATAAACAACTTGAGACTATGACCTTGGGAACAGGCAACTCTGCTCTTTGTATTGAGGACCTCAATGAGAAAGAATTCACAGCTGAATGGGAAACAATACCTACAGAGTTGGAAGAGACTAAACAACAAGAAAAACAAGAAGTAATCCTGGGAAGCAACAACCAAAAGCTGACATCTGCGCAACACAAGCAAGGAAACGCTGGGAACATATCTACTACAAGTCTTCGAAAGACACAGAAGAAGAAGGAGGAGGTCCCGGGACAAAATGGAATACAGAAATTTAAAATAAAGAAATATGACTGGGGCCTCCGTTTGGACTTTGATCTTGAAGAGATAGGCTTTGTGGAAATTCTTCAGCAGTTACTTTTGAATCCCCTTGTGGGAAGAGGATACACTTTGATGCTGAAAGAACTTTTCCCAGACCTGACGACTGACATAAAGGACTACCAACAGGACAGGCGGAGAGGGACTGAAAGAGACTTGAAAGCCTCGGACGTGAGGAACCCAGGCTGAGAATCCCGAATCTGGATCTTTATTGGGAAGGGACAAAAACCGGGGATGGGAGGGAGGGAAGAAGAGACTCTTAAAAACTCTTAAGACTTTTAGGTTTGGTTAATATGACTCTTAATTAAGATAAAATGAGAATCGATGGAAGAGAACTTAAGTCCAACTTAGGAAAATTAATTTTTATTATAAAAAAGGTAATAAGATGAATAAGATTGTTAAGAGGAGAAATACCAACTTGCTGATATAATCTTGAAACTGGGATGCACGAGGGGAGGTGGGGGGAAGTCAGGGAACAAGTTTATGAAACGGGGATTTGCTGATTTTATACATGTTTTTGTCTTTCTTTTTTCTTTGTGTATGTTTTGTCTCTATAAAACCAGAAAACCAAATAAAAATTTTATAAAAAAAATGAACCATCTGGAAAGCTATACCAGGTTGCGGAAGGCTTCTCTGATGCAACCAAGCATTACTGCCATGAAGGAGTGATACTACAGTTCAGTGGTACCTCGGGTTAAGTACTTAATTTGTTCCGGAGGTCCATTCTTAACCTGAAACTGTTCTTAACCTGAAGCACCACTTTAGCTAATGGGGCCTCCTGCTGCCGCCACACCGCCGGAGCACGATTTCGGTTCTCATCCTGAAGCAAAGTTCTTAACCTGAGGTACTATTTCTGGGTTAGCGGAGTCTGTAACCTGAAGCGTATGTAACCCGAGGTACCACTGTACTTGTATGTTATGTAGAATTATAATGACCCAGATGACTTTGAAAGAGTATACAGAGCCAACAAACAAGATTTTTTCCCTGTGTGTGTGGTAGGACAGGGGTTGGCATTTGAGAAAAGAAAATCCTTGCATGGTTTTTGAAACATGTTTTCTTTGGCAAGGTACCTGTGTTCTTTTGTGTATTCTTCACAATTGGGGTGTTAAATCAAATTACTTATCAGAAAACTGCAGGAAGGGCCGAAACTCTGTGATAGAGGAGCAGCTTTGCAAGCAAAAGGTCTCAGATACAACCCCTGGCATCTCCAGGCAGGGCTGGGAAACACTCCAGTCTGGAAACCTGGAGAGCTGCTACTGTTAGTAACTGCAGTAGATGATAATGAGCTAGCTAGATGAACCAGTGGTGTAACTTGGAATAAGGGAAATTCCTGTGTAATAACAAGCTGCATAATAAGTAAGCACCCATTATCTTATGTTTGATTGAAGCTAATTACCGCAAAGAAATAATTTTATTTTTGTAAGGAAAGGCATTAAAAAAACCATGTAAAATTCAATTTCCTACATTGGAATGTAGTGTTAGTTGGCACCTGCCTGTCTCGGGAGACGATGGAGGAGGGGCCCTTTGGAGGGTTGCAGCGCCTGCTGTGGCTCTAGAGACCAATATGGGGGCGACATGTGTTGCTGCAGATGCACCAGGGCGATTCTTCTCACTGCTCTCCTCCCAGCAGTCATTCCTCCTCTGGTCCTAACCACAGATTTGATTAAACCAGGCATAGGCAAACACGGCCCTCCAGATGTTTTGGGGCTACAACGCCCATTGTCCCTAGCTAACATGACCAGTGGTCAGGGATGATGGGAACTGTAGTTCAAAAACACCCGAAGGGCCAAGTTTGCCTATGCCTGGATTAAACAATCAAATACAGTTTGTTTTATAGGTATTAGCAGATATGTGAAGACGGAGATGATAGTTTAAATGAATTTGAAGTACGGTAAGTCTGGTATCCTGTAGTAGAGAATCTGTGTGGGCAATTCAACATCTTCAGAAGCAGCTATTTGCTGATTTTGCCTAGTTCTTACCTAAACTCAGGGACGCGGGTGGCGCTGTGGGTTAAACCACAGAGCCTAGGACTTGCTGATCAGAAGGTTGGCAGTTCGAATCCCCGCGACGGGGTGAGCTCCTGTTGTTCGGTCCCTGCTCCTGCCAACCTAGCAGTTCGAAAGCACATCAAAGTTCAAGTAGATAAATAGGTATCGCTCCGGCAGGAAGGTAAACGGCGTTTCCGTGCGCTGCTCTGGTTCACCAGAAGCGGCTTAGTCATGCTGGCCACATGACCCGGAAGCTGTACGCCGGCTCCCTCGGCCAGTAAAGCGAGATGAGCACCGCAACCCCAGAGTCGGTCACGACTGGACTAAATGGTCAGGGGTCCCTTTACCTTTACCTAAACTCAGCTAATGCTATTGGCCATTGCATATATTTGAAATGGGCTCAAACTGTATGTGCCACGTGTGATTTTTATTTTATTTTAAAGCTGCTCCTTTTACCATTCTGCTGCTAAATCTTTGCTTTGAGTAAAATGAAAATTGATTTAGTGAGCCCTTTTGTAAGCTGAAAAAACTAATCTTTTCGATCTTGACTTATATGAAGATGTTCCATGCTGGTGCTGCTTCACCCCTCCCCTCCCATAGGTTTAGTGGCATTGCAGACACACACACACACACACACACACACAAAACCTCTCTTCCGTTACTTAATTATTGCAGCTGTTCCTTTAAAAATAAGATTAGCTTGAAAAAGGTTTAGGTAGGAAAAGTCTGCAGGAAGGAAAACAGTCATCCAAGCAAGGTCAACAAGGAGCTGAAGCTTTATTTGACTGGAATGTTAACTGCGGCTCCATAGTAACATGTATGTTTTCTTGCCAAATGCCCTTATTTGGTTGCGGTACAGATTTGAAAAGATTCACTTACACCAGGATGTGAAACAACATCCCCACCCCCAACCCTTAGATTTTTTTTGAAGGCTATGGTTTGGTAAAATCCTTACTTTTGCAATAGGAGAGCAATAGCTTTCTCTCCTTGCTCCCAACAACCCCCATAAAAATAAAAATAAAATAAAATGACACTTCAAAACTCTGGTTCAAATTTAATTTATTGATTTCTTCCGGTTGTAGAATTGTCACAATGCACAAGTGGTTGAATTACTAAATGAGGCAAAGTAAGGATGTATTTTATCTCTCTGGGAATTTTAAAGCTCTCTTCTTGGATGTGCAAAGCAATCTGCTTGCACTAAGGTATTCAGTGCAGAGGAAGATGTCTGTATTTTGAGAATTTAGAAGGCAATTAAGCTTCACAATGGCAGATGTAGTCATTAGAAGTTAATTTGTATCGTGAAATTATCTAGCAGTTTCAGAAGCCTGATTGGCCTCTCAATTAAATGGCAGTTGCCTAGCATAGCATTCTTGGATGGGCAGGGGAAACACGCCTTTTGTTGCTAATACTGCCTTGGTGGGTGTTTACTTCTGCTGTTTGGCCCAACAATAAGTGAGGGAAGAGAGATGTGATGCACTTGGATTCTGAGGAAGATGTAAGCAACAGGCATGGGACCTCAGTAGCAATTTACCAGAGTCCCATCAGGACAATTTAGGTATCAGGAACATAGGAATGGCCTCATCCCAAGTCAGACCATCATCTATCTAGCTAGCTCACTGTGGTCTACACTGACTGGTAGCAGCTCTTCAGAATTTCAGACAAGAGTTCTCTTCCAGCCCTACCTAGAGATCCCAGGGTTTGAACCTGGGACCACACAAGTCAGATGCTCTGAGCTATGGCACTTCCCCAATATTCCTAATACCTGTAAGTGTACGTAGTAGCTCTGTCCTTTGGCTTGTGTGTCTATTCTGGGCTTTGACCCTTTGCTTCTGGGCTCTGTGGTACCATTTGTGATGAAATGGTGTCGCTTCTATGCACACTGCAAAGTTGATTGTGCAGCATTTCTGCATGTTGAAGAGCAAATATAGGCTCCTTAAAGAGAGTGACCATTTCCCTTTGGAAGTTTGTTTTTAAAGATTTTCAAAAGGTGAAACTAGGTACCGTAGAGATGTAAAACTTGGCGAGTGAGACCCATTGCACTTGGTGTAATGTACTTCTGAGCAAACAAACCTAGAAGCAGGCTGCAAGTGTCTAGAGAAAACGAGCTTTCCTGGACCCATATTTATTTATATTCTTCTCCATCTCTTATCTTATTTATATGCTGCTCCTTCATGCACCTGGTGCACTCATTTCATTCCTGGGCTGATTTAAACAGTATAATTGGCTCAATATTATGTCTCTACTGGCCATAGTTTCTCATTTCATATCAGAAAGAGAATCAACCACCTCCACTCAGTTTGTCTAGGGCATTGTAGGGGCTGGTTGAGCTGACCTTTCTGCCTAAGAATATCATTTTCCTGTGTTTATTCAGCCATCTTAAAAAAGGGGGCAAGATCTGGGTTTTCCTGTCCCTCTGCTTTTCCTAGGCAGAGAAAGGGAGATTGAAAGAGTGTTGGTGCCATAGTAGACCATACATTGCATGAATAAAAGCATTTAATGTGATTTCTTTTATACAAGATCAGGACTGGGGCCATCTCAAGCCTGGAGAGTGGGCTTTAACGCTTCTCTTTCCCATAATCTCAACAGAAATCATTCTTCCAAGATGCATATTTGCACCAATGGCAGTTTTATCTCCTGGGGCAAATAGTAGCTGGGGTTAGAATGGGTGAGATTTTCCCTCCTAGAATGACAGCGTGAAGGGAATGTCTTAAACCAGCTCGCTGCTCACAGTTGTCCCCGTCCTGACTGAGCTCCTCAAGGCCGATGATGTTAAGTGCAGTCACACACATGGTGGTATAATCTAGTTTATTCCTTAGTCTAGCCAGCGGAACACATTCTTCAAAATGGAATCTAGCACGTAATACAAACCTCTATTCCGGAGGACACACACAAGTGTTTTTCTCCTACATCTCTCTTTACCCAGGAAGGAGAATAATAAATTAATAATAAATTTTTATTTATACCCCGCCCATCCCAGTTTAAAAACTGGGCTCAGGGCAGCTAACAGCAAATATAAAACATTAATTAAAATGTGACTTAAAAACAGCATAAAATACAACATAAATGCAGCGTCAATGTCAATAAAACTCAAAAATTCAGGGAAGAGAGATCTCTGACCATGGGACCTCCAGAGGAGATTTTTGTAGCCTTTTCCTTCTCATTTCCAGGAGGGGACAGGAAGAGGAGCAGCTGTTGGTATTATAGTGCAACTGAATGCACCTGGTTATTTTCATATTTGTGGTGACACTGGTGGTTAGATGAATCCTTGGAACTGCATTTGTGTAACTGGTTGTAGCTGATTATGAGCATAGTTTGATGCTTTTAAAATTTTCTAATGGAATAATTAGCAGCAGCTCCATGGAATCCCTAGAATATTTTGAAAAGCATTACCAAGCAGTATTCACTTTAATATGGAGATCACGTTTAAGAATGTTCAAAAGGCCTTTTCAAAAATCCTCAGATTCAAGAGCTTTGACAGAATTGTTATAGGTTACTGTGTCAACGAGGAATTGACGGACTCTTAAACCTCTGGATTACGCTGCCATGTGTGTGTGCTAAATCTGCATTCATTTCACATTCATTTCAAGATTCTCTAAGGCAAACTTTAATTTTCACTCCTTTTCTGCCTGTATTATTATTATTATTTTTTAAAGTGGCCTTGCTTCAATATGACTTCCATAATTTTACAGTGAACAGGGAAGTAGGGTCTGCAGTGTTTAAAGCTTCAAAACACAAGCTATCAACACTCTCACATTAAAAGTTAAAATTCTAGCTAGGAGTATTCCACACCTTTTGAACTCTATCCATCAAAGTACATCAAGCCATTGTAAAAACATCCATTGCAGCTCTTCCATGTTATTGAACTAAGCTTCTACTTTTTTTACCACCCCCTATTCTATTCTTGGCTTCCTGAAATAATGCATCAGCTAATAGTGGAGAACTAGGATATATTATGGTCCCTTTCAATAGTCTGGAAGCATGTTGTTTGAAATCTGAACACAATGGCAGAAGTGTGTTGTTCACCAAGCTAGCTATCTCAAATAAGGATGTCCTAGGGCTGATGCTTAAGACTCTTATTAGGAAGTCCAACTCATTAGGAAGAAATCAGTGGTATGAGAGGCTGGATGAGATGTGACCTTTGCCTGTTCCTCCATACAGAATATCTCTGGGTATGCAGCTATATAGAGGAAATCCAATCTGATTTAGCATGTGCCTAGGTACAGCTGCCATTTCTGGCGATGATTCATTTGGTCACAGTTGCTGAAAAATGTACGGTGGTGTTCTCTGTCTCTCTCTCTCTCATTGTAGCATATCTGGAAGTTTACAATTGTGGCAGGCCGCTCTGAGCTTCATAGTAGAGATGGAGTCTCTCCCCCACCCCCACCCCCCAAGTACAGGCTCAGGACCCTGGCTACATTTGTACAATCCTGCAACCACACTTCAATGAAATGGTGTTTACTATAGTCTGGAGGAGGGGGAGTGTTGTCAGCAGCATACTTACTAATTGGGTTTTCAGTTTGCTCTGCTTTGAAGACTCCTCAACACCAGAGTGAAAGGTGGAACCTTTAGAAATATGGCTACACTTTGATAATTCCTTTTTTAATGTTACCATCCTTTTAAGCTCATTGACGCATGTCCTGTAACTTCACCAGAACACTGCCATCTCGTTAGCATATTCTGCTAATTCTGAAGTGTGTGGCATCAAAAGTAGCATGTTCACACCTTCCTCTGCAGCATTAATTACTTATGAAGGGAATCTTAACAGCTAGTGCACAGTGGTACCTCTGGTTAAGAACTGCATTCGTCCTGGATGTCCATCCTTAACCTGAAACTGTTCTTAACCTGAGGTACCACTTTAGCTAATAGGGCCTGCTGTGCTGTCGCCATGCGATTTCTGTTCTCATCCTGAAGCAAAGTTCTTAACCTGAGGTACTATTTCTGGGTTAGCAGAGTCTGTAACCTGAAGCATCTGTAACCCGAAGTACCACTGTATATGGAAACTTCGTGCATTATTATTTAAGAGACAGCAAGTTTTAATGCAGCAGAGCAATATATTTGTTTATCTTTAATAGTGAGGAGGGTTACTAGTAACATCCAGCACTAAAGATGGTCTCATTTCAATGAGGAATTTGGCTATGCAGCAACCACAAAACCTGGCAAATATAGCGGCACTGCTAAGAAGAGGCTGCACACTCATCCATACTGTTGTTTGATGTGGATAGTCAGCTTCCTCCATTAATTCTCCATTGTCCATATCATGCTCTCCTCCAAATCACTGCCTTCCCACACTTTCTCCTCCCTCATGCCAGATTTTCTCATACCAGGGATACTCATACTCGGGAAAAGAAGAGGGTGTGAGAAAATCCAGACTGAGGGAAGTGTGGGAAGGCAGTGATTTGGAGGAGAACTTCATATGGACAGCAGAGACTTACGGGAGGTACAGGAAGCTTATTACGCACAATAAATAACAACATGGACTAGCCCTCACTTCACTATAGAGCTAAATGTGAACAGTTTTCAAAGTGTGTACTTGCTGTCTTGCATTTGAAGGCAAATAGAGACATTTGTTGTAGTTGTCAGCCATGGAAAGACTTGACTTAATTTTGCCTTTTTTTCATCTCATGCTTTTGAAAGCCCCAGTGTGCTGCATTGCATGGTTCCTAGCCCCCTGAATATTAGCATGTGCTTTTTCATGATTATTGGACTGCTGTTCTTAAAAAAAAATAAAAAAATCATACCAAATGCTGTGTCCCCCTGGACAGCAATAATTATGGGTTCTGGAAAATATGAGATGAAAAGAGGTGGGTCGGTGTTTTGAGAAATATCTCAGCAGGGTTCTGAAGTTAGTTGGAGTTGAGCAAAGTGACTTTGCTTCCTTGTAACGGCCAATCTATTGGTCCCTTATTCACTTTATAACACTCAAAGTTGTTGTTGTTGTGTGTAGTATTATTAACATGAAGACTGAAATCTATGTAACTTTCAAAAATGTGCTTAAATGTTTGACTTTATCTCTGGCAATGGATTTATACAAAGGACAATAAATGAGCTTCTTGATCTGTGTGAAATAATGGCTAGGTGCAAGTGGTTGGGTGTTTTTTTTTTGGGGGGGGTGCTTCTTGTTTGTTAATCGACACAACAAAGGGCAACATTTCCAAATGAGTTTGAAATGTTTTTTTCTCTTCTCAGTTCTGCATTTTTCAAACTCATTAATTTTCCCAGCATTGGATAAACTTCAAAAGACACAACAGAGAAGAACAGTCTTTGTTTTCCTGTTTTAAAAATTATCTACCTGACACTTAGTGTCATAGCAAATGACCTAGCTCATTATTTTTCCAGAACTGTGTTTATGTTGCCCTTTCTTTTCTGCCCTGATACAATTGTATGGACAAGCTTTCTCAAGTCACCTTCACTGTTACTTTTGTACTAGCTCTAACCTCCTCCTGTAACTACTCCCCATTCTTTGCCCTTGAGTCGTATTCATCCCCTGTCACTCTGCTGAGTTCAAGAGTCTGCCAACAGTAACAGGCAGGGGGAAAGGGGAGGTAGGAGAATTAAGATTGGGAGCTCAGAAATGCTGTAGCAGCACTTCAGGATTAAGATTTTAATAAATTTCACCTTGCTTTTTTTAGGATCCTCCTTCTTTCCAGTACATGGTATTTATAAATCAGCTGTTGAGCCACTGACCTTGTCGGTTGTCCCACTTACTGATTACTGTGCATTTTCTAGTTGGTCCTTTTTATTATTGTTACTTTTTTTGCTATGATTACAAATGCACACTAAAATAGATGTGTATGTTGGAGTGCATCTTTATGGAAAACAAAATGTCCAGTTGCCTTCATCTACACATAGAGAGGTTGACTTGCTTGTGTTAGCCAGAGAAATCTGTGTTAGCAGGATCGTTTCTTCTCTATTTTTGGCACACTCATCTGGAGGGGGCTGTTGGGTGGAAGATCTTAACCGGTTGGCAAGGGTTAGATGGCACTTTGTTCCATTCCCAGTTCTTTGGGTGCAATTCCCATCCTATTGAAATCAGCACGAACACTCCCCAGTACTCCAAAAAACTCTGGATTGTACCCTGATTGATGCTTTAAGTATTTATGTTGTTTTTAGTGATGATGTGAAAACTCTTTCGGAGAAGTAGATGAAGGGAGCTTTTGAAATTGGGCTTCTCTGCCTTGCCAGCTTGAGCATCAGAGCTGTGTGTGTGTTCCTCTTTTACTTCCTAAAAAGCTGCATTTGTAGTAGAGTACTTCTCAGATCTGGGTGGTGCTGTGGGTTAAACCACAGAGCTTAGGACTTGCCGATCAGAAGGTCAGCGGTTCGAATCCCCGCAACAGGGTGAGCTCCCGTTGCTCGGTCTCTGCTCCTGCCAACCTAGCAGTTTGAAAGCACATCAAAGTGCAAGTAGATAAATAGGTACCGCTCCAGCGGGAAGGTAAACTGCATTTCCGTGCTCTGCTCTGGTTCACCAGAAGCGGCTTAGTCATGCTGGCCACATGACCCAGAAGCTGTACGCCGGCTCCCTCGGCCAGTAAAGCGAGATGAGCGCCGCAACCCCCAAGTCGGTCACAACTGGACCTAATGGTCAGGGGTCCCTTTACCTTTACCTTACTACTCAGATCTATGAAGCTTCCTTCCTTTTTTTGCAAAGGAGAAAACGTGGTTACAAAAATCTTGTTTCGTGAACCGCCCTGAGATAATGAAGGGCAGTATATAAATCTAATAAGTAAAACAAAAGAAGTAAAATGGACACTTTGAAAACTTTGATTACCAGTGACGGTTGCCCCTCATCAAACTTTCCCACAGTTGTGTTTTTCAACTTTCCATTACCTTCCTGATTATTTTTTTTTTAAGATGCTGAAAGAAATTCAAGTTCTCATAGCTTGCTTAAAGTGGACAGAGTCCAAGAAAAAGGCAGTTCTTTTTTTCTTTTCTTTTTTTACTCTGAGGCATTCTTTACTCAACAGCTCATAAACCGTTAAGATGCTGAGGGCAGGTAGTGCCCATGGCCAGCAGAATAAGAAATCTGTGTTTTTAGTCCCCACTTTTCTCTCTCCCTTAATGCTGAGCATTTCCTTGGCACCGATTTCCTAGTGAAGAAATTGCATGGGGACAGAAGGAGGAAGCGCTAGGCCAGGCCTGCTTCAAACTGTTCTCATGAACTAAGTGACTGCATGCGAAAGGGAATAATAAGCTGGCTGTCTCTGCAGTTATGATCTGGCTGTGTGAGTCAATTGGTCTGCTAAATCCATTACATTCTCATGCCGTTTAGATTAAGAGGAAAGAAGAGCACTGACCTCTGGCCCAACAGTGAGATCACAATTAAAATCCTGGAGTATTTATAGAGCTTCCCCAGTTTTCTTTTCATTACATTTTTAATGTAGTCATGGACTTTCCTTCAAAATCACCACAGTTTTTAACTTAAAAAGCAAACATGGCTTTTCAGTAGATGAGATTTTTCCCCTCCTTGTTAAAGCTGTGTTTATCATAGAAAGCTACAATACATCAATTTATGACCATCAGTCCCTCCAGCTCATTACTGTCTGCACTGACTAGCAATGGCTCTCCAGCACGTTCTGATGCAGACTTTCCCAGCCTTGCCCAGAAATGCCAGGACTCAACTTAGGACCTTTTGCACGGGAAACATATGCTTGAGCTATAGCACATCATTAATGGCATGGATCATTGGTTTCTAATAGGTATGGACCTGCATTGAACAAAGCTGTACTGAATGCCTTGGGTACAGGATGCTTCTTACCCTTGTTTTGTATTGATGAAAAGGTTTTTCAGAAGTATTTGACTGCCTCATATTTTTAAGGCAATATCACGCTACCAAAACACCTTAGATGTTAGAAATCTGCCCACCCATGAAAGTCTCCAAGTACCCCCTCTTTCCACTTTTGCAGGCAAAAATAGTGCCCTGTAAGTTTTTAGGACAGCTCACAAACAAACAAACAAACAAACAAACAAACAAACAAACAAACAAGCAAAGACGTCCCTGAATCACATTACACAAACTCCCAAATTACATGGGACCATGAAGTTGTGGAAACTGGGATCTTTAATGCCGTGTACTTTAGTTAGGTTAGCTATTTGGGAGAATTAGTAATAGCCAGCTTCTTCCCAGATTTGCACGTTCATTCTCACTGCACCTGTTGAGTGAAGCTAGAGGAATCTCATAGTTCCAAGGCATGTACAGAGTGCCAGCTGAAGCACGCTCCTCTGTATTTGGAAATGCAGCCAGGATTTATTTTACTGGGGGCTGGCTTTATGTTAGGGCGGCCGGAACTGAGCTATCTGTGATGCAACTGGTCACTTAGTTAAGAATTTTTGTTTTTTTACTTCATTTGGTGGTGGGGAGGGGGGAGTAGTTGCTCCCTTTGCACCCCTATGACTATGCCCATGAACGCAGAAGCATAATGATGCCTCACACCATTATCATGGTTATGATTATTGAAAAAGCTTTTGTTTTTTAAGCTCAAGAACTGCAGGTAAGTGGCTTTGCAATGCCAGTGTCAAAATGCCTCTCTTCCCTCACCAGCCAACCTGCACTTTCATGAACCCCCCTATGGCGTTCTAACTATGTTGACCTGGTTACTATAAAAACATGGAGACTTTGGGGCTCTATTTCTTCCAAATATTGCCCATTATACAAATGCTTCATATAGCTATTGCTAATAGGCACTGACATAATTTGCTCCAGTAACCTTGTAAAGGTGTGGTACTGAGTCAGCTCCACATTTTTCAAACAGCTTCCTCGTCTTATCTCTGTATATATTTTCATTTGCACGTGGCTATCATGGACATCACATTTGCACCAGCCCCTCCAAGACATTTGTTCTGCTTCTGCTTCTGCTGCCAAGATGTGACTCGTGCTATGAGATCAGAATCAAATTCTGAAGTGGAGTCATCCTTGCAGTGCAGATCAGCGTGGGCAGGAAAGGTCATTGTGCTCTTCCTTTGGGATAAATCTGCGGTGAGGTGAGGGAAGAGGAAGACTGCTTATGTTCCCTTGACCAAGATTCATATCTTCGGCAGCTTTTGAAAAACAGGACTTAATTAGATATTTGTGTAATACAGAGGATAAGGCCTATCAACTGCTATTAGCCATGACTGCTAAATGAATCCTTGTTTGGGAAACAGACTTCTAAGCCAGAAGAAACTGGAATAAAGAAGTTATAGCTAGGTTGAAATTTAATGAGCTTAGGTTACAAGAGGGTAGGCTTTGGTTAAACAGGTTCAGGGTTCTTGTATTAATTCACAAGGCCCTTAATTTGTTTTTAAGATATCTCAGGATATCTCAGGGACCTCTGGATTTCTTATAACATCGCCTGATCATTTGTTAGTGCCCCCTCCATGGCTTGTGATGCATGGTTCATTTCCACATGGAGTATTCTGGGCCCAATTTTGTAGAACCCTCTTCTAGTTCAGGTCAGACAGGGCCCCCCCTCCTGTTGAATTTCTGGTGCTTACTGAAGACTGTTTTGTTAATTCCAGCAACATTTTAATTGAAGTCTGATAGGCATTCGGCACGGAACTGTCTTCATGTCACATGGAGCTGCCACTGAGGCCAGCATTACAGGAGGCGTAGTAGCTCTGGATTTCTTATGTAGAGCAGGCACTTAGACTAGAGGGGCCTACAAGACCCTCTCCAACTCTTGTAATCTGTGACTAGAAGACCACACAGTAGTAGCCTTTGGCAAAGGCCAAGGAGATGGCAGAGATATTGAAACCTCACTCACCGATGCTACAGGTTGGTGTTCCAATTGCTAGACTTAGTTAGCTTTTTCTGGCAGAAATTCAATGTATGTAACTGATCCAAGCATGGCACAGTGGTGGTGGGAGAAAATAAGCTACCGTATTTTTTGCTCTATAAGACTCACCAGACCACAAGACGCACCTAGTTTTTGGAGGAAGAAAACAAGGAGGAGGAAAACAAGAAAAAAATATTCTGAATCCCAGAAGCCAGAACAGCAAGAGGGATCGCTGCGCAGCGAAAGCAGCGATCCCTCTTGCTGTTCTGGCTTCTGGGATAGCTGCGCAGCCTGCATTCGCTCCATAAGATGCACACACATTTTCCCTTACTTTTTAGGAGGGAAAAAGTGAGTCTTACAGAGCAAAAAATATGGTACCTGTTCCATGACTGTTATGAAACTGTTAAAGACACAGTATTCCCAAACCTGTCAGACCTCCTCCCACTTCCAGATTTTTCCAGATGCTGCCCACAGCTGTAGTTTGCAATGTGAATCCTACTTTTTAAAAAACAAAACCTAGATAGATGCTAAGTTCTATTCCAGAAATGAAGGTGTGAAATGCCCACAGCTTTGAATATGTTTAGATCTCCTGCTGGTCAAAAAATGCTTCCGGATTCCCTTCAAGTCTTATTAAATCAAAATGTAACAGGTTGGTTCAAACTAAACAATGCCGTTTCCTCTAATGATTACTCTTGAGCATCCTCCCTTCTTTTCTATTTTAAATTTGCATGTTGGGGGTGGCCGCTTAAAATGAAATGTTCATGTTCTCTATGGGTGGTCAGAAAACAGGAGACGACTTCCAGCGTTATAAAGATGCAAGTTTGTTTTTGCATGGAATCTTCAAAGGCTTCCAGACTTCCTTGCATGATGATACAGTCAGGAAGTTGCGTGGGAGGAATTTTCTGAAGCTGTTTTCTATAATGGGAAACGTACAGCGACCATCCTCCCCCCCCCCTTTTAGCTGCAAGCTAATACAGCTACAAATTCTTTTGTTTTTGTTTTTTTATTTTTGCTTTGTCCCAGAAACCTTTTGATTTTTGCATTAGTTGCCCTCAGTGTTTCTAGGTGTGCACTGTATGAATTTAATTTGGCTATGTGGAAATACAAATGCTGCATTCATGATTCAAACCCTTAATAAGATTCTCAGGCTGGGCAACTTCAGCGGACGTACCTTGAGGTGCCTCGTTCTGGGACTTATTCCAGGCCATATGTTTAGCAGATTTCTATTTCCTGCATCTGATGCATAGAATGAAGGTTAAAATTACAGTCTCTAGCTGTACAACTTAAGTACAAGTGCTCGCAATTTCTCTCGGGAAGTCTTGGGAGAGCTTATTTAGTCTGGCATAAGTGATAAGGCCGCTGTCATCTGAACTGGTTTCGACAGCAGCGTGTTCAAATGCGTTTTGGATAAATATGGTGCACTTGTGAATTAACTTGCAGCTTGTTTGTTTGTTTATAGTCTCCCCTTGCACCCTGCACTTTTCACTGCAAAAGGCTCCCAGAATGGCTTAGGGAAGATAAATAAAAAAACACAAGACGGTCCCTGTATGCAGGCTTGCAATCTAAAAGACATGACAGCAAAGAAAAACATGGTGGGGAGGAAGGAGGCAAGGAAGCAAACTAGAAAGTTAAAAAGTTATTATAATGCCCAATTGGGGTGGAAACAGTTGAGGGAGAAAATAAGCAAAAACAAAACAAAACCCAGCTGTCTCAGGAGAATAAATAAAGTGGGCCTTTCACTCTCATCTCTTCTGCCGCCGCAGCTAGATGTAGCGACTGCTAGATGACAGCTGAGAGAGATGAGGAGCCAAATGGAGTTTCTCTCAGCTGAGCTGTGAGTTGTAGTCTAAAACTTCTGGAGGGCACTGGCTTGGTAAGGGCTGGCCTAGTGGGCTTTATCACATGTCAAGGGTTCACAGGGAGTAGTGCTGACGTCTGCCCCAAACTACTGTTTGGTGGCTGTTGACAGATGAGGGCTAATGAACTGTAGATGAATTGGAACATAGCCGCTTCTGATCATCACCCTTCAGGCTATGGTGTGTTGGGGTGGATTTACTCAAAGCAGACCCACCAAAATGCATGGGCATGACTAAATTAGGGCCATTAATTTCAGTGGGTCTGTGCTGAGGAAATCTTAGTTGAGTGCCACCCTTTATTGCTGTTTCTGAGCAGGTGCAATTTGCTCAGTTGCTGGTGTGCTTTTTATCACCTATATGTGATACGATCACGGCACCCAGAAATAACCTGGCACCAGCAGCCCGGGATTCTGTAATCCTTGGGATTTTTGAGTGTGACGCACAAGGGAGTGGCACTGGAGACTGCCTGGTAGCAGCTAGCATAGCTATAGAACTATTGAAATTCTGGGTTCAATCAAAGTGGCTGCTCTTGACCCCTTCACAGCCCATGATAGCCCTGTAACTTGCAATAACTCAGGGAACATATCTTTTTCTCAGATGTAACCCCTGCTGTCCACTATGAGGGCTGTTCTCATGGCTGCCCTGGTTCTGTGAGCCCGCCTTCCTCAAGTGCCAGCTATAGCTACATTTCAGAATATTCAGAACACCTCGTATGAATATTCTCACAAAAACCTACACACCACTTCCTCCATTTTTTTTTAAATATATATGTTTAATATAAGTTCAGTTTCCCCTTTATTGCAAGGAAGCTTGCATTGATTTGGCTAATTGGGATGCTGCTCAGTCAATTACATGGGAAAAATAAAATGTGTTTAGTTTTCTTGGCAATATGCACTCCTGTTATCTATTTAATAAGCATCTGGGGCTCTTCTAATTGTAACTGGAGATTGCCTTGCGTGTTCCATGCAAACCAGCTTCCCATGACCTCTTTTTTGCTTGCTGTCAGCACCAGTGACTCTTCAGGCCTTTCCAGATAACTCATTTTCAGTGCAATAAATATGCAGTTATTCTTAATTTGTTGCACGAGAGCCAAGCACCATCCCTCAAGTAGCATTTCTGTTGCAAGGAGATTTCATCCGGCACTCAAAATGCAATATTTTGTGCCACAAGAAATGTAATTAGGTAGCATAGCCATTGCCATGATGGCTGTATTTTATGTGGCTGAACAAGTGTTATGCAGATGTACTGGGTGTGGTCTCTCACCCATTTCCCCCATTCCTGTGCCCATGGTGTTTAGTGATTCTGCTATAATAGTCCCTAATATACCAAAATATCTGTTTTAGATACTGAGTGCATGAACTCCCATCGTGTATAGGAATCATAGAATCATGGAACTAGAATATAACATAACTTTTTCTTAAACAAATACCAGGAAAGTTCCAACACCCTGCAATCTCATCATGAACCTTTTCTCTTTCTTTTATTTTAATTATTTGAAAGCTGTGCCCCTCTCCTCACCATCACTGAATTTGAATTATAACAGGGGATGTATAAGTTGGAGATAACAAACTAGGCTATATGCCTGGGTAGTTAAGTAGCGCTGATGGTAGTGCTTGGACTGAAGATAGGAAGAACCGTGGCCGAGGAAGGGAAACAGTTCCATGTTGATATGGCTGATTTGAACTGGCAATTGGCTGATGCAGATCAGGAGCAAGGAACCTGTGCCCATAGCCCCGCAGACGTGTAGGTATTCCATTGGATTGCACATGAGCTGATCGAGGTCCCAGACACATGCAGCCCATGCTGAATGGGTGGGCATCAAGGGGGTGGGGCAAAGGCAGAAGGCCTTAATTCCATGCATGCACCCCCACATTGTGTAGGATGTTATACACAATCTATGCACTTGTGGCAGGGGAGGGACTCAGTGGTAACGCTCATGCTTTGAATGAAAACGGTCCCAGGTACAATACTGGCAGTACATCCAGTTTCACTTGTGAGCTGAGAAAGGGGTTCAAATCACCTGCCATGTTGAACTTTTTGGAAACAGTTACAGATAGGTAGCCGTGTTGGTCTGCCATAGTCAAAATAAAAAAATTCCTTCCAGTAGCACCTTAAAGACCAACTAAGTTAGTTCTTGGTATGAGCTTTCGTGTGCATGCACACTTCTTCAGATACACTGAAACAGAAGTTGCCAGATCCTTCTATATAGTGAGAAGGTGGGGAGGGGTATTACTCAGAAGGGTGGTGGGAATGGGTGATTGGCAGATAGCTGAGATGAGCCTGTTGACGACTCTTAACGACTGCAATAGGTCTTACAGGAAAAGGCAAGGGGTGAGAAGGTGAAAAATGGCTTAGTCATGTATAATGAGATAAGAATCCAATGTCTCTGTTCAGACCAGGTCTCTCCATGGTTTTAAGTTTGGTAATGAGTTACAATTCAGCAGCTTCTCTTTCCAGTCTATTTCTATACACAGTATCTGAAGAAGTGTGCATGCACACGAAAGCTCATACCAAGAACTAACTTAGTTGGTCTTTAAGGTGCTACTGGAAGGAATTTTTGGAAACAGTTCAACTGAGAAGGTCTTCCATTTTCTTATGCTGCTCCCATTCATTTTCAATATGCATCTGTTGGAGAAATGCCTGTTAAATGGTGTCTTTTGACCATTTTAAAGCAAAGGTGTTTGTTCTGTAAGCAGGGATGGACAAATATGCCTTTTTCCAGTCTGTGACATTTTTGCATGTCATTACCACAATTCTGTTCCATTCCATTCAGTATTAATCCTCTCTCTCTCAACTGCCCCCTTCTAAATAGTGTTCAAATTGTGTTGGATCTTAACTTAGAGCCAGTGTAGTGTAGTGGTTAAGAGCAGTAGATTCGTAATCTGGGGAACTGGGTTCGTGTCTTGGCTCCTCCACATGCAGCGGCTGGGTGACCTTGGGCCAATCACACTTCTTTGAAGTCTCTCAGCCCCACTCACCTCACAGAGTGTTTGTTGTGGGGGAGGAAGGGAAAGGAGAATGTTAGCCGCTTTGAGACTCCTTTGGGTAGTGATAAAGCAGGATATCAAATCCAAACTCTTCTCTCTTCTTCTTCTCCTAGCCTTTTGAGAACATAGTGGCTCCTCCTGTCCATGGAAGGCTTTTGGTGCAGTGGAAAATCCCACTGGTTGAACTGGGGATAATGCAATTTTTGCTCATTTCTTCCTCACCCCCCTGCAGCTCTCGCCATCCATTTGCTGACTATCGTGGACAAAATGTTAAGCCACAAAATCAAGCTCAAAGATCCTGCTGTGATCGGTATGCTGAAGTGACCAAATTTCTCAGAACCTACCATTTGTTTCCCACCTGCAAAACATTTGTTTCATAATGTCCTTTTCTTAGGTGCCAAAGAGTCTGTGTAGGAATTGCTAGCTTTCTGTGAAACAAATTCTATGGATCTGAGGCCATGTAAAGAAAAAGCAACTATTTTGCCTTATATTATTTTACTTGTTTCTGTGATATTTCAAGGGTGGGTTTTATAATTGCTCCTTTTACAGAAAAGACAAAAAGGAAATGCAGTTCTTATAGGAACAAAAAAAATGAACATTTCCAACAAATAGTTCTCCAGTACTGATCTGAAAATTTGCTTGCATGTAGCAGACATGAGGGCTGGTTTGGTCTACTAGTCTTTTTGCTTTCATGGAGACACCAACCGCCTACCAGCATATTGCCATCAACAGGGTGTCAGTAAATTGGTAAGATAAGTGTGCTGTTATGCGGGCTCTTTGTTCCTGGAAACGAGACATATGGATGAATGTGCTGTTTCCTCTCATTCTGTTTTGTATTCTATTCTAGGTTATTAATAATATGGAAGCCTTCATAATGAAGAGATTTCACCAAAGCCCTTTGGCTCTAGGGGACATTGCAAAACATTTATACATGGTATAGCATTGCTTTGTTTTTTGTTTTTTTTTGTAGAACCCCACCCTACTGACTTTGAAATCACTTATTTTTCTTGTGGTCTTAAGAAGATTTGATCTCCATGTACCTCTTACGAAGTACTTGTTACCACAGCATTTAAGGCCTAACTCAGGAATTGTGAACTTGTGGTGTGTCAGGTGGTGATGAACTCCAACTCCATCAGCCTCAGCCAGCATGGCCAATGGTCTGGGATGCTAGGAATTCAGTTAGTGTGCAGTTACGTTGATGTAAACCTTGAGAGAGTTCTTTGCTCTGCAAGGCCACCCATTGATGTGTTAAAATACAAACAAAACAAAATAGTTACATCATTAGGGGGTTCATGGCATAAGGGAGGGAAACACGTGGTTCACATGTGGACTGCTCATATTCAGTC
Source organism: Podarcis liolepis (assembly GCF_965112155.1). NCBI lineage: Eukaryota > Metazoa > Chordata > Lepidosauria > Squamata > Lacertidae > Podarcis > Podarcis liolepis. Next base: position 58,934,301 of record NC_139560.1, on the reverse strand, counting down.
CTTGCGAACTTCAGCTAAAAGGGTCAGATAACAGCAATACTGTACAGATACTGCACCTTGTGACCTTGAAGAGCTGTTGCAAGTCAGAGTAGATGATGCTGCGTTAGATGAACAAGTAGTCTGATCTAGTATAAATCAGCATTTGATGTTCAGGGAATTGTTTTCAGGGAAATGTATTACTTCAATTTAAACTATTCCCCCCAATGGTTTATAAGCAGTTCAAATGAACAGGAAGCTGTACCTCTCTTTTGGGGTTCTCTCCCTGATCTCCCTAAGAGCTGATTACATAGCAGCATACAATAAACAATTTACATTGGAATGGCTGTTTTGTATTATATCGCTGTAGCATAAATATTCCTTGTAGTAGTGGAAAGTGATCTTTAAGGCAATCTGATGGTATTAAAGGACAGTGCAGTGGGTTTTAAAAAACAAACAATGGTTAAAAACATGAAACTACCAGTTCCCTTCCCCACTTTGGTTCAAGAAAGGGAGGACACTTTTTTTTGTTGGAAAACAGTAAATCAAATACCCTTAAGAGGGATTTGGGGAATTGACATGCTTTGCACAAATTCTTCTGAAACATGAACATGTGTGGTTTGTGTGTGTACAGTTAAATGCTTTTTAGGGTGGAAGTTTTTCTAAGCAGGGCTGTGTTGCTCTCTGTTTAGAATGAAAGAGACAGCTGCAGGTATCCATAAGAACTAACTCTATCACAGTGACAGAATGAAAAAAACATTCCTACATGTGTTACAGATTGCTTAGAACTTGGATAAGACCACTGGAAAAATGATTTTGCACTGCAGTCCAGGATAATCTTTGGCATGCATAACACAAGTATATGTGTGCCTAAGGAGGACAAGTTATTTTAGAGAGCATTTAACTGGGCTTCTTAACAGGAAGTCCCTCCTTGATCTCTCGGCTACTTCCTTGGTCCACTTTGGCAAAACAGATCAAACCAGAAACTATTGAATCTTTCTCCAATGGCTGGTGTTTGTGCAGAGAGGAATTGATTTGCAACTGAAGTGAGGAGCTATCCAACCCTCCGTGGCCACTTTGAAATGCAGCTGGGCTACCTGCTTGTCACCAATCAATCACATGGTATCATATGACATCACATTGAAAGTTCAAGCTGGGGCCGCAAAGGAATCAGATGCCCAAAGACCTGTTTTGAAGGCAGATTTTGGAGCAGGCCAGTCGTAGATGGAACCTTCAGTGCGTACTTGGAATTATGCTTTGGTTGAATTTGTTGTAGAAAGATAACCAGTATGTGAGGAACAGGAGTGCAAAGCTTAATTTCCAGTATGGATACCTTGCAGGTATACTAGATGCTAACTCTTCATTTCCAACATGCTAATCTTCTCTGTATCATTCCAATTTTAGTATATGTGCTGCTGGAGTGAGCATGTTGGAAATTTAAAGAAGTAGAAGGCACCTTTCTTCATATGTGGTGGACATTGAAAAAAGTTAAAGTACATTGGGTATATTGAAGCAGAAATTTGTGTTGAGTATATTGAAAATAATTGTGCACAGTTAAAAACTCTGGCAGCATTAAAGTAATTCAACAGTATAACATATTTTGAACTGATGTAAGATGGGAAAATTAAATTGGATGGATATATAAAAATACGCAGGAATGGTGGATAAGTTAAATGAACCTTGGAAGGGGAGGGAGGATAGTCAATGAACACATGGTATAATAAAAGATGTTTAATTTGAAATGTAAAATTTGAAAATTGAATAAAAATTATTTCAATAAATAAATAGATTCTAACTCTTCAATAATCAAGGAGAATAACAGCATCCTGAAGAATCTGGATCCCACCCCTCTTGTCTCTAGTTATTCGCTCTAAGAAAGTGGAAGCTCGGTTATCTTTTATTTTGTCATTGTTTTGTAGAACTAACTTGATGGCTGTATTACACTACTTCAGACAAAATTTAAGCCCAAGACACCACTGTGTCAGAAAACTTCTGATACAACAATGTGAATTTCCAATGGAAACGATAGGAGAGAAAAGCCTTGAGGAAAACCATATGTTCACATTTTACCATGAATAAGTCATCTCCTCTGTAAAATGTAGCCATAATTTGGAACCCTTCCCAGGAGAATTGATGTCGTTTCCCTTTTCCTGTCTTCAGTGTAAATGATGAGAATCATTTTGCTTTGCTTAGGCTGTAGGAGCAATATCTGTTGGTCTTCATCCCTCCCCACCCTGGCACACATTTCAATATAAGTATATATATTTTCATCCCCTCCCCCCAGTACAGGTGGGAAGGCTCCATTCTGCTTGTTAAATATTCGTTTAATTTCTTTTATGGCTTAGTCTAAGTATCTGAGGGCTGCAAATAAGTTTGTAGAGTGTAAAATGGAATGTTGGACATCAGTCTTGTTGCAAGCTACTTGACCAAGCCAAATAACAATTCCTTCTAGGTAAAGTAGCACATTGGGTCCAGTACTCCAGCTGTCCTGTGACATGGGATTGTGTCTCTTGTGACCTGGTAAAAATTATGAGCAAGTGCATTTGGGGTGTTCCTGTAGAAGGCTGTATTGCTCCACCATTATCAGAATGTAGTTCTACCCTGTCAACAGGTACACTTGAACAAAATTTGTGGTCCCGATCTCCATGACGAGCAATATTTTCTGATGACATTGACCTAATATTGCTGATGACTAAATGGAATCAGATTCTGTGAAAGAAAAGGAGCTTAAAAGTCACGGTTGAAACTGAGAAGCATACTTAAGGAAATAGTTCAGTAACGCTATTGATTTGGCTGGTGTTTACTGCATTACTTTAGGATGTAATATATGACAGCCCTCATGTTATAATTCCCCCCTCCTGCGTTGGTGTGATGTGGCTCTGTTCTTCTCTTTCAAACAGGGTTTGTCCCAGATACCATTCCATTATCACAGGAGAGCCGTGGTTGCTGGTAAACATCTTGGCCGGTAGGAAATCATCTATGAACCTTCTAGGATGTTCACCCTTCAGTATCTTCAATCGGATTCCCCCAGCCTTTTAGCTAGAGCTGCTTCACATTTTGTATGAATCTTTTTCCATTGGCATACTCAAAGCATGTGTACAGAGAGTTGAAAAATCCACATAAGCAATAATCACACTTTGATTGTCTACCCACTTGCAAGTTGTTAACTATTAACTACTGTGTAGGAGTTTTGTAACATGGGGTGCTCATTTTCATAAATTTAGGTCAGAAAACTTCTTAGAGTTGCTTTGGAAATATGGGAAAATCATCCAGAAAACAATTTTAATACAGGATCTTCTACAGGATCTTCATGGATTCCTTCTCCTTTCCTCCCTGAGTTGTAAAGGGTGTTTGTTAAATATTAAAAATACGGCCTAATAAGACCTGCAATGCTGTCCTAGGGTTTTTTTTTGAGCAATTCACCCATTCTCTGAGGAACACATCAAAGGCCCTTTATGAACAGTTGTTCACCCCATGCATGTCTCTCTCTCTCTCTCTCTCTCTCTCTCTCTCTCTCTTTCACACACACACACCCTGTGGTTGTCCACATTTCTGTCCTTAAAACCCTTTTGTGTGAAAAACTCAGACATAGTGTGTGTGTGTGTGTGTGTGTGTGTGTGTGTGTGTGTATAACAGATTCTAGCATAATTCTTCCACAACTTCTAAATGCGGTAGCAGGAAAGATCAAGTGGATGACTCATTCTCAGATTGGATTGTAATTTTAGCTAAGAAAAACACATTCATGATGTTCCAACAGCTAACGCTTGTTGCAGGGATGTTCTCTTGACGAGGGCTATCATCAATCCTTGCCGAACCTCTTTCATACTGCAAGATCTGTTACTGAGAAAAGCAGGTGTTGAAAGAGATGGTGCATATTACAAAGACATAAAACATTCCAGGAGTTGACTTGCAAAAAAGCAGAGCCAGCTGGTGGCAGAGGACAGTAAATTCAGTGTTATGTTGATCCTGCTTTGTTGGCAGACAACATCTGGGCAGCAAAGTTCACACAGCTGGATAAATGTTGCACCCTGTAGTTTCTTTTTCCACTTGGACTGAAATGGAGGTGTTGGGCATATAATCTGACCTGAACACGAGGCCAAGATGGTGCTGTGCAACAGTATTTCCATTCTGTCTGTATCTGTCCTCATTTCCCCTCATATCTGCCTCCTCGTTGAAACAGAGAATGTGGAGACAACTTGGTGCTTCAGATAAACAAGATATATAAAGCAGATGATGTAATGAACAGCCTGCATTATTGTACATAACAATTGATCCGAATGTGGAATTTTGTAGACACACTTCTTTCTGGAAGAACGATTTGGAGAGCAAGCCGTATTCTTCCAGTGGCTCTTTGTTTTATTTCTCCATGTATTTATAAATAAAAGTATTTATACCTTGGACCATTTATACCTGGTCCAAAAGCCAGACCACCCAAATTGAAATATGAACATAGAGCAGTGTAAGGCCAGGTGTCTCTCTCTAGACTGAGCCTGTGTCTTGTTCTACTCATACCACTTTTGCTGTATGCTTTTGCATGCTCATCTCAATGTATCTTCAACTGCTGCTGCTGCTGCTGCTGCTAAGTGTTGCCTTGGTCCCATAGCCATATTATATGGAGGAATGGTAGCCTTCTGGCTACAGAAGATTGGGAAACACCAATCTAATGGACAGATGAGATCAGCCCAATCTGGTGCCTTCCAGATGTTTTGGAATGGAGCAGATGGGAGTTAGAGTCCCAAACATCCTGAGGACACCAGAATTGGGAAGTGTCCCAGAAATAGACCTCATGAATGAATGTAATCAGAAAGAGAGAGAGAGAAACTCTGGGCCAAATTTAGCGAAATTGTTCCATTAGTGGGAGCCAGCACAAGAGCTCCTGCTAGAGCAACAGGCCTCACTCTTTTACACAGAATGATCAGTAGCAAGATACTTACATGTGTGTATGAACAAAAGGGGCACAAATCCAGAATTTTGCAAGCTATCGAAATCAATGTGTAAATTAGGAACTTCTGTGAGAAATTACAGTGTGGTCTATTTTTGTGTTTGAGGATATATCTTCCAAGCAATGTAGAATCCTGATTATTGCACACCTCACAGAAAATTGTTTGCATAGAATTGTAGAGTTGGTAGGGACTCTGAGAGCCATCTAGTCCTTCCCCCTGCAATGCAGGAATCTCAACTAAACCATGTGTATAGAATCATAGAATTGCAATGCTGTTCTTCTGTGACTGGTGTCCAAAGGGCAGAATCCTCTAGCTTCTCAGAGCGCATACTCCAAAACCACTATTGAAGATTGGACAGTCTTCCAGAATAGCAGGTGATGCACCTGAAAAGGAGATCAGGACTCCCAATGCACCTTCGGAAGCTATTTTCACATGGGCACTCTTTGGGAAAAAAGGGGGGATGCGGGTGGTGCTGTGGGTTAAACCACAGAGCCTAGGACTTGCCGATCAGAAGGTTGGCAGTTCGAATCCCCGTGACAAGCTCCGGTCCCAGCTCCTGCCAACCTAGCAGTTTGAAAGCACGTCAAAGTGCAAGTAGATAAATAGGTACCGCTCCGGCGGGAAGGTAAGCGGCGTTTCCGTGCGCTGCTCTGGATTGCCAGAAGCAGCTTAGTCATGCTGGCCACATGACCCGGAAGCTGTACACCGGCTCCCTCGGCCAATAAAGCGAGATGAGCGCCGCAACCGCAGAGTCGGCCACGACTGGGCCTAATGGTCAGGGGTCCCTTTACCTTTACTCTTTGGATAACAGCTTTTTTTAATGTAGGAGAAACAAAAATATTTCACATTGCACCATGTTGTGTCCCTGTCCTAGGCTTGATAAAGATTTTTAATGTTGTGCTCTTGAAAGCCTTTAATAATTTGTACAGATTTATCATGGTCCTTTCCCAGGCAAATGGAAGTTTGTTCATTTCTTTTCACATTCATTCATAAATACAATATTGTAGAGTACTTCCTACACCTCAGATGTGGGAGAGTTGGCATTATGTGATAGTTGATAGCTGTAGGTTGGCAAAAAGACAGCATTTTCCCTTCATCTTTTTCCTGCTTTCTAAATATGCCTGTTCACACTGCTGCCAGAGTCTTCTGTAGACCTCATAGTCAGCTAACAGGCTCATGTAGGTCTCAAAATGAAGACAGCTGGACCGGATCATGCCAATTGCTATTCCCTTTCCCAGAGCCAGCCCACTTGTTGCTTCCCACTCTGAAAACATTCGGAGAGTTTGTCATCCTTAGTAGTGGAAAAAACATATGGTGTTTTGAGCAATGACGATATCAACAAAGGAACTTTTCATTTAAGTACAGCAATAGGGATAGATATGCAGTCTGAATTATTCATAAAGGGGGAAAATTGAATAGCAATTGTGATCACTAAATCTTACGGAGTTTATTCATTAACTATATTCAGCTGCTTATACTTTTGCACTTTCCCTTTCAACTGAAAAGTATCCACTTATTTTGGGCTTAACACGCACAGGTGAAACAAAAAGTAGAAAGAACAGAAATCGTTTGTACTTTTATATGCAAATATTCTGCCGTGATAAATAGTGTAGTGGTAAATTTGCAGGTATAGGTGAGCATAATGGCATAACCCATAACCATATTTCCAGGGCCATCAACAGATGGGTAGGAGGAGTCAGATTTACGTGGGGCAATGCCAGCAGACTCCTACCTTTATTTTTAAAAAGTGAGTACATTGGACATCTCTGAAGAAAGTTAGGGCACAAAACATGAAGGTAGCTCTCATGCTTTGGTACTCAGCAGGCAGCACAATTGCTAAGGACACTGAATCACTTAAACACATGGGTGTCCATAGCTGGGTCTAAGCGGGGGACAAAGCTGCATAATCATGCAGGGTAACCTCTCCCTTGAATTTTGTGCACTTACAACATGATGCTTTTTGTTCAAAGGAGCCATGGAAACTGGTGCAAATATATAGCTAGATAATAAAGGAAGACAAATGGGTTTAATTTTTGCAGCTGTCTTTTCCCAACTTCGCATAAGTAGGAGTGTGGCACCAGTCACCACTTGTGGCACTGCTGCCCAAGCCTTAGTGTGGTCTGATGTCATAGATCACCCACTCATGCATATAAACAACGTTGTCTAAAAATATATTGGTTTATATTTTTAAGGATACAGAAAATACATTGCGTTTGAAAAAAACGTTGAATGCATTTTTAAAAGATAAAAAGCGGATTGCAGACAGCATGTGTTAGGGATTGAAATGTACTTGAACCCCTGGGACACTGTATGACTAACTACATGGTTCATCTATATTTAAGCAACTTCATATTATCTTGCTATCCAGTTATATTCTTATTCTCATTTCTCTCTTCCACAGTCAGCTTTTAATGCCCTGAATGTTATATACCAAATATGGTGGGGTGTTTTTTTGTTTTTTAAAAAGATAAATGGTGACCCATAAAATGGAACATTATTGTGTCAAGTAAAATATATATGCTACAACACCTGAGTTACTGTCATGTATCATATTTGTTATTGGTATAAATACACTCCATTCCTTTATGGCTGGAATAACTGCAGGGCCACCATGGTTTAGCTAGCGAACATTAATGCAGTTCTCTTAGACCTCATGTGCAGGTGTTGACAGATCTTTGTTTTTCTTATGGCTTCTTCTAACAATTCAAAATTAAAGGAAACGAGAGAGTTCTGAATTTGATCTCTTTAGCATTAATGGAGCAATGTACAAATGAGCCATCTGCAATGCATGCTGCAAGAATCTCTCTCTCTCTCTCTCTCTCTCTCTGTGTGTGTGTGTGTGTGTGTGTGGCAAGATAATTAGTTTTGAGAAGATTTGTGCAGCATTATGGCAAGATGGAGGAAAAATGGAAGATGTGCTATTATATATCAGTGTCTTGGAAAGACTGATATGAACAGCTGAGACCACACTGTGTGCACCAATGCTGATAAGTAATGTGCTTGCCTGATATGGGGACTGACTTGAGCTGCAAGATAGCTAGGCTCAGCATGAAAAACTAATATATATTTAGCTTTCCAGTTGCTTAAAAATGGTGTGTGTGTCTGTATGTGAACATTGTTTTGATTTCATAATCTGATGGGACTGAAGTGCAAAGATAATTGGACATCAAGGCAGAATGAGGGAAATGGATAGTTTGAACGGAAGCAAACATTAAACGAACCCTGATTAAAACAGAAAAGGGGAGCTGTTTGCCTCCATTGTCTAGACTACTGTCCACTGCTGTTTTATCATGTAAGGGACCCTCACACCGTGTTTGCTGACATTCCATCACTAGCTGTCGCTCCACTGTATCCACTGCAAAGAGTGTTAAGTAAATGGAAGTGATAACTCCTCACAAGAGAGCTATCAACAAGTGAGGAATTTCATCTGTTCGTAGGATATGGAATTCTATCTCTGGAACTAGACCACCCTTGGATAGGCAAGATTGTATTCAATTGAAACGATGTTGGTGGCATGGCTGAATCTCTGCTCTGTTTCTAGGTTCAGACAGCCATGAGATTAGGCCTGTTTCAAGCTGTCTTGTTTTCACGGTTGTGCTCCTTCTTCTGATCCTGATCATTAAGAGCTTAGGTTTCTTCTTGAAATATTAGTATTTGCTGTCACTACACCTTTCCTCTGGTTTGCCCCACCCCGCAAATCAAGCAGCCAACTTATCCTTTAGATTCCAGAATGCTTGAATAGTATTTCCATCTCAAATACCGGTTTCAGTAGTATACTTGTTACACTTGGCTTGTTTTAATTGACACACTTCTTTGTGTACTTCTGGTCAAAGGAATGTGCTAGTAAGTTGGCAAAAGGAAAATGAATGATGGCACATTCCAGAATACCAGTCACGTTTGCAGCAAGAAAAAGAAGCACTGTCTGGGCTACGGAATCTCAAAGGCTATGGTTACAATAGTGGATGTAGTGGTAATACACCTAAATAAGAATCACAGAATCATAGAAGTTTAGAGTTGGAAGGGACCCTAAGGATCATCTAGTCCAACACTCTGCAATACAGGAATATGTAGCTGTCCCATGCGGGGATTGAACCTGCAACCATGGCGTTATCAGCACCATGCGCTAACCAACAGAGCTATCCAGGCTGTCTCAAAATATAAAACATTTTGCAGAGCACATGTAGCTTGTAAGGTAATGGGTACACTGTGCACATCCACATCTTTAAGTGGCTATTTCTGTCTCACATATATAAACTGAAGCAGGGGAGAATATTTATCCTCCCCTTTTCTTGCAACCATTCATCATCTTTGAATAGCTTTTGGAGGATAGGCATAAAGAGTTTATGTCTTTCCTTTAAAGATGATGTCTGAACAAAAGAGAAAAAGCCCTTGGCTGTTTCTTTCTTAAAGGAAAGGCAAAAAAATCCTTAAAATGCTTCCACTTAAACATGAATTAAATATTTATTGGGAAGGGGTTAGGGTGTCCTCCAACTTATGAAAATGGATGGGCAGCATACTTTGTGGCACCAAATTTAAACATCCTAAGCTAGGCACAGATGAAATTTATTACGTGAACCTCAGCAGAGCCTTGCTGGATCAGACCAAAGGCTCATCTAGTTTAACATCCTGTGTTTCACAGTGACCAGACAGATGCCTTTGGGGAGTCCATAAGCAGGGCATGAGCACAGTAGCATTATCTTGCTGCTATTTCACAGCAGATACTTTTCAAAAGCAGGCTACCTCTGATTCCAGAGGTAGTATGCAATCATCATGGCTAGTAGCCACTGATAGCCTTATTGTCTGTGAATTTGCCTAATCCCACTTTAAATTCTTTATGTTTGTGGCCATTACAATACCTTGTAATTTCCTGAATCCCACTTGGATTCTTGTTTAAAAAACTGGTGTTATGTTTGCCGCTTTCCAGTCGTAAGTATGGAGGCTGATCTTAGGGATATTTCACATTTGATTCTTTTAAGAACTTTTGGGCGGCGAATACAATCTGGACCAAGTGATCTGTTAATTTCCAGCTTGTCGATAAGGACTAGAACTTTTTCTCTTGTCCTCATACTTGTCTCGGATCTTATGACTCTCTTCTTGGAAATGTCAGTTCAGGCATCTTCTACGTATTCTGCAGTGAAGACAGGAGCAAAAAATTAATTCAGTTTCTCTGAATGTGGAGGAAATTAAACCCCAAACTTGGTTAAGCAAAGAACTTTGGATTTAAGGAGATTTTGTCTTATTGACTTCTCTGTGCCTGCAGGTTGTCTCAGATCTGAGAACTCCAGCTTAACTGGAAAATGGATCAGACTGGCAAATTGATTTTCTTGCATTCTCACATGACTCCTAAAGGAGATATCTAATTATCTGAAACCTCGCTCCATAAATACCCTGCTTCCTGCTGGCCCAGAGTACCACTTGGGAGTTCAATACAGTAAAGTACAAGCCACATCAAAGCATATTATACTCTTTCCCTAAAACGTATGTATTTAATTTTAGAAGGGGACGGAAAGTTAAGCAGGCACTTGGAAAATTGTCTCCCAAACTTGATTGATACTTTAAAAAGGGGTGGGTGGGTGGGAAGCATAATCAACACATTTTTCAGCCAGCGCCTTAAAGAACAGAGCTATGACAGTCTGCAATTTTGAGGCAATTCATAGCGTTATGGTCAATTGATTTTATGTGCCTGTGGGCTTGATTATAATAACTTGTAATCATTATTGGAATGCATATTTTGTGGAGAAGGAAACTAATCAAAACCTTCTAACCCAAAGAAAACTACAAGTAAAGGACAAAACACTATATAAAGGCTGCTGTAAGATCACATGATAATGAAGTGCATCCATTGGTATTTAAGGTGCTTAAATAATTGAACTTTGGAAAATAGTCTTGGATGTAAAATGCAATTTCTAGTCTTAATGTGGGGCTAAGGGGGGGGGGGGAGTGGCGGATCCACTCCTGCATTTGAAACCCTGTTGCCAGCAAGGTGGTGGAGGAGTTCCCTACCAGCTCACCAACCTGAGTGTGCTGTAGCTGAGGGATCAGGCCCTTTGGGATCCATGGGGCTTTAGATCCAGTGGTGTCCCATCTCCGATCTCCATATGCTCCATTTCATATAGTAATGCTGGTGGGGGGACCTGCTGCTGGCAGCTTGCCACCCATCTGGGCATCACCTGAGACATCTATCACGGTGGACTCCCTCTATCCCAAGTGGTGCTGTTCTCTGCCGATGCGATCCCATCCTCCTGAACCAATGATGTTTGCATGTGCTCCAAGTCTCATAAATTTGGACCATTTCAGTTGAAACCTGTCATAGGATTAATTTCAAGGGACTTGAGTACTTGATATTTTGTATGTGGGAGGGGGAAACTTATAATTGACTTACAATTTCACAGTGCTTTTTCACTGAAGAGTTGTAGCTTTTAACCAAGCATGTTGCATGTAAATATAGTGTGTGTGTGTGTGTGTGTGTGTGTGTGTGTGTGTGTGTATGGAATGAAGGTCAGTGAATTTTGGACTGAAACAAAAAGTAGTATATGAAACAAGATACCTTGTTTTCTGAATCTAAGAGTGTCATCATACATGCTGCTGAGAAACTAGTCCATAAGTGTCAGGAACTGCTCATTACCGTCTCATGTGGTGAGCCATGTAACTGCAACTTCTCAGATCTGAACCAAGGTCTATCTCCCTAGGTTTACCATTATGTCCTCCTGGGCAGGAATGAGTATAAAGCACTCCATTTTCCAGCTGAAGAAACTTTCTCAAGCAACAAAAGTCTACCAGAGCTCTAGCACAGGGGTCAGCAACCTTTTTCAGCCATGGGCCGGTCCACCGTCCCTCAGACCATGTGGTGGGCTGGACTATATTTTTTGGGGGGGAAATGAACGAATTCCTATGTCCCATAAATAACCCAGAGATGCATTTTAAATAAAAGCACACATTCTACTCATGTAAAAACACCAGGCAGGGCCCACAAATAACCCAGAGATGCATTTTAAATAAAAGGGCACATTCTACTTATGTAGAAACACGCTGATTCCTGGACCGTCCATGGGCTGGATTGAGAAGGCGATTGGGCAGCATCTGGCTCACAGGCCTTAGGTTGCCTACCTGCATTGACTTGCCACATTGCACTTGTATAGCACTTCAGAGCAATTAGGTGGCATCTAATAGAATATGGGCTCTGTGATACATAAGTGCATAGTACTTTGTATGTGTGGCAGTAAAAACCATGACAGCTGCGCTCACAGCCTGAACTCATCAGTGGAACATTTGTTGAAAATTATAGGGCCAAGCAAGAATTTTGAGAAGAGGTTAGATGGCAGCAGGGGTTGGGGAGAGATGACGACAGAAATGACAAGGTATGGCAACAGTTTAATTTTGTCAGAATTTGGTTCACTCCTCTTTGTTCTCTTTAGAGCCAGTGTGGTGTAGTGGTTAAGAGCGGTAGTCACGTAATCTGGGAAACCGGGTTCGTGTCTCCGCTCCTCCACATGCAGCTGCTGGGTGACCTTGGGCCAGTCACACTTCTGTGAAGTCTCTCAGCCCCACTCACCTCACAGAGTGTTTGTTGTGGGGGAGGAAGGGAAAGGAGAATGTTAGCCGCTTTGAGACTCCTGAAGGGGAGTGAAAGGCGGATATCAAATCCAAACTCTTCTTCTTCTTCTTCTTTAGGCACAGCTTTGGAGTTCCTAGATATCTCAGCAGTAAGCAAAACGTTCAGCATGTGATATTCTCAAATTAGGGTTGAGTGTTAGCATTGTTGTCATCCTTGGCACCAGTGTATCTTTAACTTGCTTTCAGTAGAGCATTCTGGCTGTTAAGGAGCAAATAGAAGACTTTTTTTTGTAGGGCTAGCTGGCTGGTTTCACTAGATTCTCTTGAAAGCAGGCTGGTCATTCCTGAGAATGCTGTGGGAATGTTGAGCTGGTTTGAATACTTGCAACACGAGTCAAGATCACAGATAGCCCAAATTTAGTGGCTTTACCTTTGACCGGTTTCAGACGTAGAGGAAGTGCAAGAGCTCCTCCACTCCATGCAGCTGCATTTCAACGTAACCTTTGCATAGTTTGATCAAAAATTGCACAGCTGGTTGGGGGCCCTATGAAACCACAAGGTTAGAAGAAAATCTTGACCTTTTCGAACTCTTTTCTGCACATCTAATTTATTGTGCTTTGTAAGATTTAATTAGATAGGTTTTATCTTGTTGCTTCACAGCAGAGTGTGTGCCTTGGCTTTCCTAAGCCTAACTTTCCATCCGCGCAGGCTTGAACTTGGAAAACATGTTTGCTTTTATGAGTGCTTCCTCTCCACCTCATAATTATATTTGCCTTTCATCCCATTTGGAATTTCTCATATGTTTGATTCCTCCAGCAATGAATATGATTGGGGAAGGTATGCAGCACTTGCTTGCAGCAGCTACTTCAGCTATCCTGCCTTTATTACACATTCATCTGCTTGCTTCTTTTCTGGAAGCTTATTAACCCACTCGCATGACACAGTCCTTCCAGTAAGGCAGTGCCAAATGGTATAGCAGCATGCCAGAACACTTTAGAAATGAGCATGCTGTTTATTCTTCCAGGGATTAAATAGAATGACTTCCTTCATCTAATATTTATGCCCCAGTCGGTTCGAAATTCCTCTTCGTATTTTATTTTTTAAAGAACTGAAAGAAAGAGATGTGCACCATTTTTACCATCTCCATCATCATCATCATCATCATATTGTTTTAGAAATTAGTTTTAAGGATTGCTGCACAAATACCTTTTTTGGGGGGGGTCTGCATGCTAAAAACATAAGCTGTAAGGAGAAACAAGGGAGTTTTTGAAATATGTGTACCATGACTTGGCAGAAAGATGTGTGTAAATGCCAGGGAAGCTATAATTGGCCAGGGACCACCAGCTCATGTACATATCTTAAAAAACATGTGTGCATGTTCCATATTGAGTGAAGCAGCCTTGAGAGAAGGAGGAATGCTTGGAGCTCTATGATGTTTTAGGGGTGAATGTTAGAACTATGGCAGAGTTATCGCTATTTGTGACTGTTTGACCTGGCTTCATGTCAGAGCTGTTAACCTCTAAATAGCACAGGTCCCCCCCTTCTTGTTCTTTTTTAAAAAGAATGTGTTCCCTCTCCCTTTAGAAAACTCCTCATTAATGTAATTTATGGAAACCTTAGTCCCTGAACCAGAAGCTTTCCTCGGTTCTAGGAACTGCATCAAAAAGGGTATGAGAAATACTCAGCTTCAGGCTGAATGCAACTGTCAGCTACCCTGGTTTGCCTTATTTGTTGCTATTAATTTATTATTTAGGTTTGTACCCATCCCTTCAAAAGCACTATCAGGGCAACTGATGATAAAATATTGAAAGCACCACAAATTAAGAGTTACATTACCATAAACTGAAAAACAGCAACACTAGAGAAGCAGTATTCATAAAGAACAGACCAATGCAAGTTTTTAAACCCTGGAAAATGAAAAGGCCTTCAATCGGTGCTGAAATGGGGACCCAGATGATCCTCTCCTGGAAAAGGACACCAAAGATCTCTCTTCTTGGTATTGCCACATGTTGGGGGTGGGGGCGGGGAGGTGCCTGGAGATTTTGCAGTCTGAGCAGGACCATGTTGAGACTGATCTTTCAGGCCTTGTGTCCTGAGCAAGGCTGGAGGAACTGCAAGGGCTACAGAGTTTGGGCCCACTGTGGCACTGGCACCTGTGTGTAAAGGTTGTGATCCAAGCCCCAGGCTCTCCCCCACAGCTCAGCATGTATCTGCTCTTTCATTAATGCAATTGGCTTATTCATGGGTTTCCAGGAGGCCTTTCATATTAAGTCAGGTTGAGTGTGCTTCCATTCTGAGGAATTCCATACTGAGGTGAACCCCATCAGGCAGGGGAAGAGGCGAATCACATGATGTCCTCAGATTGATAGGCAGCCTCAGAGCACAGTGACAGAAGTCATATTTGGAGTGTGTGCATGTGTATGTGTATTATCTTATGTGTACTTGGAGTAAGTGCAGCATATAGTTTGCAGTAGGAGGGGTTAACCTGTGGCTTTTTGGATGTTGTTGGACTCCAGCTCCCATTGGTCCAGCCTCCAAGGCCATTGGTTAGGGATGATGTGAATCCAGCAACATTGGAAAGCTCACAGGTTAGCTACCCCTTGCTTAGAGTCTGCAGCTGAGTGGTGTTAAATGACCCCACAACTTGTAGTGGGTTTACCTTAAGATCCCCCTTTGGTTTTAATTCATTTTCCATTCTGATATTGGTTGGCTTCATGTTGGCTTTGAACTGCAGTGGAAGTTTGGTTTTGTTTTGACTTTATCCTAACTCAGCAGGAGGCTGTCTCCTTATACATATGCAATGTGTTTGCAAGAGAGATTTTTCCCTACTATAAATGTGAGGGCTTAAAAAGGCTTGTGTTTTTGCTGGTTGATGCCCACAGTTGAAAGGCTGGATACATGATGTGGTTTTGTGAGAAGTGGAGTTGAGGAAGTGTAGCACACAGGGATGTTTTGATTACTGTTTTTTCTATTTAGAGCGGAGTCTTGCTTTGAAAATACTCGGTGTCTTTTAAATGGTCACACTTGGTGGTGCTGTTCAAAACAGCAGGGGCGAAAATGCTAGGGAAAATACTACCTGCCACTGTAAAATGCTATCTTTCAAAATACCTGCCCCATTAACCTGGAGACCTGTCTAACAGAGAGCTGTAATTTGACCCAAGCTCTTTCAGATGCACCATTCTCCTTAATTCCAGGGAGGAAGTGAAAACTGCAATTCTGAGATAAGTTCCATAGCAGTTCTTTTTTTCTTTTGAAAATGTGGCCCAGGGTGTCCACCTTCTCTAAGTGGTGCAGGAAGGAAGGAGACACACTGCAAGCATAACCCAACTACCTGCATTATTCTTGCGTTAAATTAACTTTTAAAAATACATATTTAAATTCCTGTTCATGTTGCAGTTCTCTCTGTTCTCTTTTCATTCCCTTTGTGTCCCCCACCCCACTGCCCCCGGTCCCCTTTCTGTCCTTTGTTCCTTTTCCAAAATTAGATTTAGAAAGCCTTAGAACTGCAACTACCTCCTCAGGGAAGGAAAGTCTTCTGTAGTGAAATACTTTTCTCAGCTCCAGTTCCTACAGTATCCTTTTCAATAGCGTATGCAGCTGCTTCCCAATGCCTAGCTAGTAGAAACGGTTGTATAGGAGAGGGGAAATATATCTGCACAGAGACATTTGTAGCTGTAGTTAACAATTATGTGTCAGCATTTCCACCGCAAACCCTCCTCCCAAGAGTTTGTGATTCCTGCCATTAGGATTTTGCTACAACCCAAAACTTGGCATTTCATACTTGGATCCGGAATGACTTTTTGATTTTTAACATAATATTGAAGCCAAAGCAATGCACTAAAAACTATTAGGCTGATGCAAATAGTGTTAAGAAATTCATGCTTTTTAAAAGAAGCATCCTTGCACGATACCATGCCAGAATGTAGACTAATAGTTGAAGGCAGTCTGAAGCGGAAAGGCATATATAGCCCAGTAGTTACCGTATATACTCAAGTATAAGCCGACTTTTCCAGCACATTTTTAATGCTGAAAAAGCCCCCCATGGCTTATACTTGAGTGAGGCAGGCGGTGGAGGGACGAGTGGTCCGAAAGGAGCCCTTTCTCGCCGCGCCTGCCTCTTGCAAGGGCAGGCACAGGAGCCGCGGTTGGGAGAGGCGCTGTGCTGTGCCTCTCCCAACTGCGGCTCCTATGCCTGCTCTTGTGAGCGGTGGTGGAGAGACTAGCGGCCCGAAAGGAACCCTTTTGGGCTGCTTGTTCTTCCTCTGCCACTGCCGCCACCACCAGGTTTGTGGTGTGGTGAACCAGCTTATACTCAAGTAAAAAAAAATCCCCAGTTTTTTGTGCTAAAATTAGGCGCCTCGGCTTATATTCAATTCAGCTTATACTCAAGAATATACGGTTCTTTATGCAAATACAGGGGTACCTCGGGTTACATACGCTTCAAGTTACAGATGCTTCAGGTTACAGACTCCGCTAACCCAGAAATAGTACCTCGGGTTAAGAACTTTGCTTCAGGATGAGAACAGAAATCATGCAGCGGCGGCGGCACGGTGACAGCGGGAGGCTCCATTAGCTAAAGTGGTACCTCAGGTTAAGAACAGTTTCAGGTTAAGAACGGACCTCCAGAATGAATTAAGTTCTTAAGCCGAGGTACCACTGTAATGCTGACAGTTGAATGGACACAGAGATACTCTCTCCCTTTTAGGAGCATTTCTGGAACCTAGCTTACATTAGAGAAATCTGATTAATGTGAATGGCTTACATTCTGGGGAGTGACAGAGAATTTAGACCTTCTCTCCCATATCAAACTGACAGACACTGCAAATTAGTGACTGTTAGCATGCAGGCATTTCTAGGTAGAGTTTGCACTTTGCAAGTGGGATATTATTATTATTATTATTATTATTACTACTACTACTACTACTACTACTATTATAAAAATATATAGGATCTGATTCAATTTTGGTTGAGATATGCATGTAACAAAGTGAATCTTTTGCTCACCTTGCTCTTCTCTCCTATCTTTGTTTGTTGCATTTTTTATTGGATACATTTATTTGCTTGCCAAATCTTTATTTGATGCATTTATTTGCTTGCCAAGCTAAAAAGGGTTTGAGATTTGAAGTTCTGTTGCAGATGAAACGCGACCACTTTTTGTTATGTGAATTGGCCCTAACTATCAGCTCTTTCTATCCTCTTCAGTAACTCCAGTAGTAGTAGTATGTGTGAATCCCATATAAAGAACTACTCAGCTCTACTTCTCCTTTACATCTGCAGGTGAGGCAGTGGAAGTGCTGGACCAGTGTCTTGCCTCGGTAATGGTCTGGATGAGAGCTAACAAACTAAAACTCAATCCAGATAAGACTGAGGCACTGAGGTGGTTCCCTAGACCAGATGGGTGGGAGATCACCTGTTCTTAATGGGGCTACACTTCCTCTGAAGGAGCAGGTTCATAGCTTGGGCGTCCTCCTGGATCCTTTGCTGTCACTTGAGGCTCAGGTGGCTTCATTGGCCACGAGTGCCTTCCATCAGCTTTGGCTGGTGGTCCAGGTACGCCCCTATCTGAACACGGATAGCCTAACTACTGTTGTCTATGCTCTGGTAACCTCAAAGTTAGTTTACTGCAATGTGTTATATGTAGGGCTGCCTCTGAAGAAGGTTCGGAAACCTCAGCTAGTGCAGAATTCAGCAGTCAGGTTGCTCACTGGAGCGAGATGGTTTGAGCATATTACACCGATCCTGGTCCAACTGCACTGGCTACCAATTAGTTCCCGGGCCCAATTCAAAGTGCTGGTTTTGACCTATAAAGCCTTTAACGGCTCAGGACTGCAATACCTCAAGGACCGCCTCTTTCCACATGAACTTACCCAGACCCTGAGATCATCTT
Organism: Podarcis liolepis; assembly: GCF_965112155.1. Classification (NCBI taxonomy): domain Eukaryota; kingdom Metazoa; phylum Chordata; class Lepidosauria; order Squamata; family Lacertidae; genus Podarcis; species Podarcis liolepis. The sequence continues at coordinate 58,915,941 of NC_139560.1, read as the reverse complement.
CTGAGGCCCTTCGTGTGCCTCCTCCTCGAGAGGTTCAGAGGGTGGCAACATGAGAACATCTGTGGAATGCCATCCCTAGGGAAGTTCGCCTGGCACTGTCATTATATACCGTTAGGCACCAGGCAAAAACATTCCTTTTTAACCAGGCCTTTCGTTGATTTGATTGCCATTCTGTGCCCTTTTTAAATGTGTGTTTTTTGGGGTGCGGGTTATTGGGTTGTTGCTTTTATTTTGATTATGTATTTTGTGGTTTTGTATTTTGATTTTGTTCTGTGAACCACCCTGAGACCTCCTGGTATAGGGAGGTATATAAATTCTAATAATAATAATAATAATAATAATAATAATAATAATAATAATAATAATAATAAATAATCCATGGGGCTATGGGGCCATTTAAAATCTGACCATGAAGGACTGACTATTTCTGGATTTTCAACATAACAGCACATTCCTGCAACTTGGATCAATTTTCCTTCTTCTTGTTCTTCTTCTTCTGGACACTTTTAATTTGCACAAAAAGTAACTTTGGAAAGAAATCAGATATGTACTTAAGCGTCTGTTCTGAAGCTTTGTGAATTTACTTTCTCTCTTTAAAATTCACTAGTCAGGGGAAGGGAAGGGGAAAAAGAAATATGCTTTCCAGCTTGCATTTTGACAGAGGTAACAACAAGCAAATAATTGAAAGGCTGGGTTTCCCCACATAAAATTGTAGCTCTTTTGAGGGCCAAATTCTCAGCAGCCAGGAATTGCTATATATGAAAGACAAGCTGAGTTGCAAATTGGAATGGGGGTCCGTTTTGAAGTGTGTTGTGTTCCATGCTGGTAAGAAGAGCCAGTAGTTGCCTAGACATGCCTGCCTCACAGAGCTGTTAGATGCTTCCCACTGTTTCTCAGTCCCAGGCAAGTATGCATTATTATTACCATTATTATATATTTCATATTTATAGTCTGCTTTTTTGCCCAAAGGTGCTTAAAGTAGCTTGCAACAGTTATGCAGCCGTCGGGCATGCGAGCAAAAGCCCCACTAAGACTGTCTGGGTATTGCCAGTAAGTTAGTTCCACAGCAAGCCAGAACTGACATTTTTTAAACATAAGATTGCTAGAGTGTCTGTTTTAGTGATAGATGCAGATAGTCATCTAGGAGGGGAGGAGGAGAATGTGTATAATTTGCATGGCAAATATGTAAAGGATGATGCAGCCTTGAGACATGGTTACTTGGCCACTGCCTGCATGGAGTCATAGAAATAAATCACAGCCCTTTGGAGCAGAGAACTAGGCAGCTTAGCAAATTCTCCCACTGCGGAGAAGCTGATAGTGCAAGAGCTAGTTCACCTCCTGAAAAGGAGACGGAAAATTATCTCTCTGCCTAATTGAAGCTTCCAAACAGTCATCAAGGGTAGCTCCATGTACAGGGTAGTCTAGCTCCATGTACAGGGTAGTATAAACAGTATGTTTCTGGAGCGTGAATTACTATTACTGGATGATTTGTGGAATGCACTTTAGAATATGAAATGTTAATTCAGATGTGGTCTTTTTTATTAAAAAAGTACAATTTGATGTGAAGAATGTTTTGCATTGTATCAAGATGGTGTACTTGTGAGACAATGTTTGCTTGTTGTACACATTAATATTAATACATTAAATATTAAAAACTAAAGCATTTCAGCTGCAGGCTATACAGAGCAAATATTTATAAGAGTGATCTTAGATCATTATAAATGGTAAAATGCAGATCTTGTTCTAACAAGGTAGAATAAATGTTATGCACAACTTCCAGTATTCTCAACTGTCAGACACTTACTTTAAGTGCCAAGGTTTCTACTCTGGATGGAAATTATTCAAGATAGGACGCAATGTACTACTGAATTGCAGTTAATCGTTTTTCATTATATTCAGTTTTTGTATTGGAGACATTTTGCCTTGAGAGTTATTCTATAGGAAATGCAGGGAGAAGCAGCAGGTTTCACATATTCCATTTTTAACATGAGGGCATAGGGCAAGAAGCAGCTTTGTTTTTAGACACTGTGAAGTTTAGGCCAGTTCTTACATTATTTTCTATTGTTTTCTTCACTTGCGGGAACCCACTCATGTGACCAATGCAATGCATGAAACAGGAGCTTAGGGACCTTGAATATGGTACTTTCCATGGTGTCTAAAACTCCAAGATGTACCATTCAGATTGTCAAAGGCAGCTCTGGTTGATACTGGTCAGCTTCTGGCTCATTAGGTACAAGGCTCTTGCAAGTGGACAGTGCCCATGTAAAGAGAATAAATCAACAGTATATGTAGTGATGGGATTTTATCATAATTATTAGAGGCCTTCTGCAACACATACCGTATGTTTTGCACCATAACACTCACTTTTTTTCTCCTAGAAAGTAAGGGGAAATGTCTGTGCGTGTTATGGAGGGAATGCCTACGGGTTGCATGCCTACGGATTTTCCTCCTCTCAAAACTACGTGCGTGTTATGGTCGGGTGCGTGTTATAGAGCGAAAAATACGGTAAATGACCCTGGCTTGATTCATTTAAACTTCTGTGGCATGAATGCCCGTTCCAAGTGGCTGGGATCCCATGTCCCATATTTAGAACCAGGAACCAAGTGGTTTGAGTGGGTGATGCGGCTGCTATTTATGAAAAAGTTGCTTTCCCTGGGTGGAAATGATGATGTCATGGGCAAGCAACCATATCATCCACCCAACCACACGGTATCTCATTACAGAACTGACTGTAGAAGCAAGTAGATGAAGCAAGTGAAGCATATTGGTAACCTTGTGCTTAAGGTCAGAAGCACAGGGAAAGTGTTGTAGTCATGTGGTAGAGCACATGCCTTTCATGCAAAATGGCTTGGATACAATCTCCAGGTACAGTTCGGAAAGACTCATGTCTGATGAACTCTGAAGAATAACTATCAATGCCGATTACAGTTAGGGAACTTCTGTCCCGTGGCCCTAATTAGGCCTCTCCATTTGGCCCACAAGGCTGTTTTGGGCCAAGCCAAGGCCACCTATCCGATGTCATATGTGACATTAGGTGTTAGATAGTTAAATATGTAGTTGAGTCAAAGGGGAGTGACAAAGGCAGATTGGGTGGATGGCTGGTGTCTGCAAAGCCCTGTGCACAGCACTCTACATGCAGCTGGTTGTCAGGGCTTGCCTCAGACATTTTGACTTAAAAGAAACATTTTTAACAGAAAGTGGAGAAGATGGATGTTATCATGGGCTGAATATATTTAAATTTATATAAATTTATAATATATTTAAATTTAAAAACCAGCAGATGGAAAACCGGAAGCCCTTTTTATCTTTTTCTAATGTTTCTTTTATTTGTCTTTCTTTCTTTCCTTTCTTTTTCTTCTCTTTCCTTTTTTCTTAATGATTCCTTTTTCTTAGGAGTCCTATGCACGGGGCCTTTATTACGGTCCAGGGATTGTATATTTATAGGGGTGGGAGTGAGGGAAATGTCTGTCTCCCAGGGTGAGCAACTGGGATGAGAAAGGAAATATCCCAAGTGAGAGCTCAGAGGGACTACTGCCTTCTGTGAGTGCTATCGGCTAAGAAGTACCCTTAAGAGAGGACTCTGTATTCTATCTATTCTATTTGCAATTTTTGTAGCTGTTATCTTAATGTAGTATGAATTTTTAAAAATAAAAATCTTACAAAATGTCTTCGCACCTGCAAAGCCTTGTGCGCTGCACTTTATGGAGACTGACAATCAGTTGCACATGGAGAATGCAAACCCTGATGGTTAGGGATTGCATAGTTCCATATTTGGGTGTTTTGCAAACTCCAGCCATTAGCTGATCACCCACCTGGGCAAAAACGAGTCAGCTGATGTAACTGTGATGTCAGATGATGGTCAGGAGGGCAGCCCCTCCCACCTGTCATACCTGGGTTCTGTCAGGTGGGGCCATGACCAGGGAGAAGGGACACTATATGAAGTCTTCAAGGATGCCACTATGCCTACAAGTGGCATCCTGGAAACCCAGATTTTTCCAATGAGGCTCAGCATTCAACTTTATGAGAGCATCAGTGTTCAGTCAGAAAACATTTCAGGCTCTTATGGTCACAAAGATACACTTGGAAGCATGTGAGCTCTTCTCTGACAGGCCAGAGAGCTGATATTTCCACTGCTCCAGATGGAGAGATTTAGTGCCCTGTACAGCTCCTTGGCATAACTAACAGCAGGAACAGCAATTTTGGAAAAATAAATAAATAAGAAGAATATAGAATAAACTGTACAAAGAGAAAAATAGTATGCAGATTTGCCTAGTTTTCATGCTTTATTCAAGTAGTGAAACTCAGCTTTCCTTGGGGCAGACTTTAAATTTCCCGTTTAGCATAGATTTCTCAGTGTCCTGGTTTTAATGAGCCTTAATACAGGGATTAGAAATCAAGACTCAGCAAAGTTCTAATTGTGACCATATCATTACAATAGCTGATTGTCAGAAAGCCAGAAGGGTATGGTGGCAAAAACTTGGTCTCAGACACTTGGGTTCAAATCTGTCTTCTGCAGGTCTCATCTGTGAAACAGATATGCATCACAGGGCTTCCGTGAGTGGTCAGTTCTGGCAAGTACTCTGCCAAAATAAAAGCGATACAAAAAGAGAAATGGTAGTTGAAATGATGGGAACGTTAAGAGATTCTGCAAGGGGTTTATGGCACCACCCCCTTTGGGCATCTTGGTTTTTCTGATTAGGACAAGAGCTGTACTGTTCTCCCAATGAGTTTTCCTTCCAGTATATTTACAGACTAACAGTTTGGGTATTTTCTGAGGGTGTGTTTTGTTTGGCCACAATACCACTTCCCTCTTGGAACTTACTAGGGGGTTGTGAGGCTTAACTCACTGGTATGTGTAATGAGCTATAAAAGTGCAAACCATTTGAAATCTGTGAGTGTTAAAAAAACGTTCTTTGGATAAGACCATGTATGTACGCAAAGGTTTAGTCTAAATTGATTTTTTATGAGGTTTCTGAAATTTGAGTAGGTTTCTGAACTCGGGGAAAAATTCCCTTAAAAATAAATGGAAATGCTGTAAATTTGTAGCCACAGAGGTGTCAAATATTTCCACAATGCAAGTAATGTTCTGGCAGGACTGACACTACTGTGAATTAAAGTTGTCCTCAGGGAGGAGTGTGTGTGTGCAACCCTCTTATGCATTGAACCTACATGTTGTATGTCCTTTTCCTTGTCACGCCTTTCAATTTCCAAATTAGAAAGCTGCTTTAGCCCCCCCCCCAATGCACATAAGAAGATTGTAACTAAAGGAAAGCAACTAGAACTCTGTATTTACTTAGGCATGAAACTGGAGGTTCTCAAACACTTGGACAGTTGCTAATTCATTTTTTGTTCCTGTCTGGTGTTCTGGATGGCTCTTAAGTGCACCTAAGTCCCATGATCCACCCATTCATCGGCAGATACAAATTGGCCATTTTGGGGGTAGCTTTCTAAAACCAGCATACTGATTCTATTTTATTTTTTGTTCGTTGGATTGTGTTATGATACATTTGGAATGGATTACTGAAAACCTTCAGTTGTACCATGTCATAAATAGACCGGCCCTGACCCCAGAGTTCAGTGACTCACCAGAAAACTTCAGAAAGTATAAATGTTACCTAGGGGCTAAACATTTCAGGACAGTAAGGAGAAAATTAATATCCTTCTGAAGCTGGATCTGCAGAGGCTTGCATATTATTTATTCAATAATATGTTGCAACAATTTGGGCATGTGCCCGGTGCTGGCCTTGCAAATTGTTAGTACAGATGCTGCTTTTCTAAATGCTCAGAGATGACTGCAGTTTCTCCATACAAAACTATAGATACTTAACTCTCCGTTTTACCCATATTTAGGAGTAAATTTGACTTGCATCAATACCATGCACTTATTGATGTACAGTTGTACCTTGGAAGTCAACCGGAATCCGTTCTGGAAGTCTGTTCGACTTCCAAAATGTTCGGAAACCAAAGCAGGGCTTCCTATTGGCTGCTGGAAGCTCCTGCAGCCAATCGGAAGCCACAGGAACCCCGTCAGACATTCGGGTTCCAAAGAACATTCGCAAACCGGAACACTCACTTTCAGGTTTGCGGCGTTCGGGAGCCAAAACGTCAAAGTACCAAGGTGTTTGAGATCCAAGGTACGACTGTATTTAGAATCACACCATTTGCTTTCAACAGAAAATTCTGTATTGAGAACACAAAATACAACAAGTTGTCATTATGGATTGAACTATCAGGATGCCAGCTTGGTAGGTAGAGAGCTCATGGATTATAGACCCTGACGTGTACAAACACAGGTCCTTGTTGGTGACAGCTGAACGGCTTGATGTCAGATGCAATAATGAGTTTCAAGCGTAGCCTCTGGTGTTCCAAAGAGAATGAAGGGCAGCTATTAATTCATACGGAAGAAAGTAAAAGATTCCTGCATTGTAGGGATTGGACTAGATTACTCTCAACGTCCCTTCCAACTCTATATTTCTGTGATTCTATGAGATCCTTGAGAAAGTAAATAAACAAGAGTAACTTCTGTGCTGCTACTTCGTTTGGATTCATTTTTTTTAAATGGACAGTTTTAGGCTACTCAACAGCTAGGATGGACTAAGGAAGCAAAGTAAAATATAAGTGGATAGAGATGCCGGCTCAGTGGTACAGAATGCTATAGGTTCCGTTCCATGCACCACCATGCATTCATCTGTTGGTGGTTGCCCAAGGAGGGTGGCCGCCTTGTTTTCCATCCCTGGACACCTTATTCTTCTCCTCTCCTGTGTTGGCCAGCTTAGGGTGCTCCTCCAGCAGGATGTCTCACAGATGTTGTGGAGGATGATGGCAAACCATGATGGCATTCATCAACAAAGTCTTCCTCTGTGTCATGCAATATGCAAAAGGGACAGCCACCTCACATGAACAAACAAACCATATTATGTGCAAACCAGGTCATTGTCAGTTCATTTTGTGACATTGAACAACTGATATTGCTAGTAGCAAATATTTAGAAAAAATGAGAGATTTACCACATTTATTGGAAAGCCAGTGTGGTGTAGTGGTTAAGAGCAGTAGATTCATAATCTGGGGAACCAGGTTCATGTCTCCACTCCTCCACATGCAGCTGCTGGGTGACCTTGGGCCAGTCACACTTCTTTAAAGTCTCTCAGCCCCACTCACCTCACAGAGTGTTTGTTGTGGAGGAGGAAGGGAAAGGAGAATGTTAGCCGCTTTGAGACTCGTTCGGGTAGTGATAAAGTGGGATATCAAATCCAAATTATTCTTCTTTTAAAAGAACTGGCAGATGTGATCTCAGAACCACTGGCAGTCATCTTTGAGAATTCCTGGAGAACAGGCGAAGTCCCGGCAGACTGGAGGAGGGCAAATGTTGTCCCTATTTTCAAAAAGGGGAAAAGAGAGGACCCAAATAATTATCGCCCAGTCAGTCAGACATCAATACCAGGGAAGATTCTGGAGCAGATCATTAAGCAAACAGTCTGTGAGCACCTAGAAAGGAATGCTGTGATCACCAATAGTCAGCATGGATTTCTGAAAAATAAGTCATGTCAGACTAACCTGATCTCGTTTTCTGACAGAATTACAAGCCTGGTAGATGAAGGGAATGCAGTGGATGTAGCCTACCTTGATTTCAGCAAGGCATCCTGACAAGGTGCCCCATGATATTCTTGTAAAGAAGCTGGTAAAATGCGGTCTTGACTATGCTACCACTCAGTGGATTTGTAACTGGCTGACTGACCGAACGAACCCAAAGGGTGCTCATCAATGGTTCCTCTTCATCCTGGAGAAGAGTGACTAGTGGGGTGCCACAGGGTTCTGTCTTGGGCCCAGTCTTATTCAACATCTTTATCAACGACTTGGATGATGGACTCAAGGGCATCCTGATCAAATTTGCAGATGACACCAAACTGGGAGGGGTGGCTAACACCCCAGAGGACAGGATCACACTTCAAAACGACCTTGACAGATTAGAGAACTGGGCCAAAACAAACAAGATGAACTTTAACAGGGAGAAATGTAAAGTATTGCACTTGGGCAAAAAAAATGAGAGGCACAAATACAAGATGGGTGACACCTGGCTTGAGAGCAGTACATGTGAAAAGGATCTAGGAGTCTTGGTTGACCACAGACTTGACATGAGCCAACAGTGTGACGCGGCAGCTAAAAAAGCCAATGCAATTCTGGGCCTCATCAATAGGAGTATAGCATCTAGATCAAGGGAAGTAATAGTGCCACTGTATTCTGCTCTGGTCAGACCTCACCTGGAGTACTGTGTCCAGTTCTGGGCACCACAGTTCAAGAAGGACACTAACAAACTGGAACTTGTCCAGAGGAGGGCAACCAAAATGGTCAAAGGCCTGGAAACGATGCCTTATGAGGAACGGCTAAGGGAGCTGGGCGTGCTGTTTTTGGACTACAACTCCCATCATCCCTAGCTAGCAGGACCAATGGCCAGGGATGATGGGAATTGTAGTTCAAAAACAGCTGGAGACCCAAGTTTGGGAAACACTGTGTTGGTGCCTTGACTGGATCCCTGCTCCTGCAACAAACACAAGGAAGAGCAGGTCTGGATACAATGCAAACATTATACATTCCTAAATACTTACAGATGTTTAAGTTTCTGCCCTTGCTACGACTACTTGCGTGTAAGTTCATCTGTGCAACAACTCCCTGGTGTACTGGCTATAACCTCAATGCAAGGCCAGGTAGAAGGGGCATGGCAATTACAGATGTCAATGTTCTTTGACCTTTGCCTTACCTTTGTTTTTCAAGTCAGCTGTAGAAGCTATGGCCTGTCTGAGGTTGTTTCTGTGTTCACATCCTGTCTGGACAGTTTACATTGACATGCCTAGGATTCTATACCTTGAATGTGATTGGCTAGCTTCAGTACTCCATTTTTGAATTAACAACTGTCGTATAAATAAGTCCAGAGTATAGGTACTTTTCTTTTGCAGTGCAAAATACATTGGTAAAATAGTGTTTGCTGTTGAAGCTTCGACAAAGTTTCTTATTTTGCATAACCAGAGGATCTAATCTACTAACTGGTAGCTTCTAGTATCTAGAGGTTTACATGAGCCAGTGATTATATAGCCTCAACCAGTCTTATCCTCCCAAGCTTCCATGTATACAATGTATTTTCAGTTTTATGATGGGTGCTTTCATTTTTGAGGAGGGCGTGAGATGTGCATGAATGGACACAGTTGCTTCATATAGAAAAGGAAGGACAGAGAAGAAGAAAAAGTCTTTGTGGTTTAGGCACAGCCCTGTTTGCACATTTTAGGAGGAAGGAAGGAAGAATCCATACATGAAATTTGTCTCACAGGCACAAGTAAATAGACAAGTAATTAGGATACAGGTTGAGATATTGCTTCCTTGCGTGCTTGAGCATGTACACAAATTTGTACACAAATTTGTCAAGCCCACCTCACACTTTGGGAATCTGGGACAGTTACGAAAACTTCAAACGAGCCTTTTTTTCCTGGCACATCTTTTTTTCCCTTGGCACACTTACCTTACCAAGGCATCTCTCAAAATCATATAGTCAATAATCCAGTTGGGTGGGTAAATATCCCCTTTCCTCACCTTCTTGCTCAACATGTATAACAAACCCACATTTATTAGTAGAACACATGCAGACCTTATAGGAGACTTTCGTATTCCAGGTTAGATCCACATCTGTGAAAGGCAGTAATTATGTTTGGGTTGAAACTAGAACGGATCTAAACATGTATAAGAATTTCAGACGCAACTTTCTGCAGGTGGTGACTTGGGTAAGGTTAACAACCTAAATCAATATTATTGCGGCTGCTCTCTTCATGAAGGGAAGATGCTGGTCTCCCTGAGCCTCCCTCTCACCCGGCTTCATCTTGTGAAAACTGTTTCAGACTGAGAAGGGGCGGGGGGGGGGGCAGCCATCACTCACAAACAGGATACTTAATCCTGTGCAGGTGCAGTTTGAGTAACCAGCTATGCAGGGCCTCAAGGTCACTTCGGCTGCAAATTTGGGCAGACTTGAGCTTTTGCAGATGGTACGAGGGAGATGGGAAAGGAGGACTGGGGTAAACTTTGACATTTTTTCACATCTGTGCTTCTCTTTTTTTAGATCCATGTTTGCACATATCCCTGCCTTTTCTTTACATAGTTCCATATATGCACCTACTTCTACATGTACATGTGTGCAGTGATTTATTTTTCCTGGGGGGACGCAGGGGGACGCATACCCCTAAACATTTGTGAATCTTAAGTTGGGCCTCATTGAGGAGCAGTATTTCAATATGAGTAGGAAAATGAGAGTATCCCTAAACTTTTTTTTTTTTAGAAAAAAAGCATTGCATGTGTGTATGTAGTGGCACACATCAAGGTCTCTGGGAGCAGATGTAACTTTACCTTTGGTCGAAGTACTTGAACTGTTGACACTATTTCCTGTAAAAATGCAGTCTCTGTCAAAGGAAAATACAGGCCAGTAGGCTGGTTTCTTCAGTGGAGTAGTCAATTAAGTTTAAAGCCAGGGCTTTTTATTTGCTTCCTTCCTATGTCTAGTGATTTTTTCTTAAAGTGTGTTCACCAAAAAAGTTACCAAGGCAGGCTGCTGCCAACAGCTGCTTCCCTGTTCCAAATTATAATGCTTTATTTTCTGAAAAAAGATTGCCAGAATCATTCAAGTGAGTCCTACTTTCATGTGAGTCCTAGCGGCAGATTGTACCACCTCATATTCTTCCATTAACAATTACTAGCATTGTAGCCATCCTTCTAATAAACCAAAAGCTCATTTTTTCTTCTGTCTCTAGTTTTATTTTAGGGTGGGGTGGTTTTTTTGGGGTATATTGTAAGAAACCTGTAAAATTCACTTAGAAATATTTTCTTCAGAAGTGCTGCGGATTTTTTTTTAGCTATTAAGTTTCCTTTTTTTAAAAAAAGATCTGGACAAAATAAACTTGTTTAAAGGTGCATTTTGTTTTTGAAAAGTAAGTTTAAGCAACTGTGAAGTGAAAAATCCATGAAATCCCTTAACTGCAAAAATATAACACTGGATTGGACTATGAAAGCCACCAATCCTGGGCTTAGTGCTGCTCCTGCCTCCATGACATTTTTACAGGAAACTGTAACAGTTCTCAAATACTTTAGCCGAAAGGTAAATTTACAAGGAGAACTTGTGGTGTGCTAGTATGTTTAACAAGCACACATAGAGGCCTGCATGCACAAGTGCACAAACAGAAATTGGTGGGGTCTCTCTCTTGATGTGGTGTTAATGGTATCCTAAGCACTATGCTGGGTCAAATATAGCATCCAAGGAAGCTGCCTTATACTGTAGCTGATTGTAATTTTTGCACATGGCATGTGTAGCTATAGCCCAGCAGTGGATTTGCGCTCTCTCTCTCTCTGTGTTTCTTGTGTGCACATTTTTGAATTGCCAATTACAGTTAAAGCATCCTCTCTCCAACTTTGGGGTAGTTGGGCGGATACAGTTGTGTGGGCTCTATGCTACCGAGGCCCTCGGGATATTTTGGAACCATTTCTTGTAAACTTGGGCTGTGGAGTGACCAGTCACCAACCCTGAACTGGCCTTGGGTGGTGCAGCAGAGCAGGAAGGTACAGTACTTGCTAAAAAGCATGCTATATTAAAAACCTGCCCATACAGTTACATACGCTTCAGGTTACATACACTTCAGGTTACAGACTCCACTAACACAGAAATAGTACCTCAGGTTAAGAACTTTGCTTCAGGATGAGAACAGAAATCGTGCTCTGGCGGTGCGGCAGCAGCAGGAGACCCCATTAGCTAAAGTGGTGCTTCAGGTTAAGAACAGTTTCACGTTAAGAACGGGCCTCCGGAACGAATTAAGTACTTAACCCAAGGTACCACTGTACTTGAAAACTTGGGTGGGAAACATAATTTAGTACTAGTTGAGTGAGTGAAAATAATAATAATAATAATAATAATAATAATAATAATAATAATAAGCTAAATGCAAACAATTCTTGTAAAACAGAGTGACTACTGTCTTTGTGCACCCTTATTGAGAGTCCTCAAACTAACCAACTGGGCAGGGTGCTCAAGAGAATTGTAGTTGTCTGTAGGAGAACTTCAAAAGCTGCTGAATTGACTGCCTGGGCAAGGGGCTGCAACCTGAGGTGTTGCCTAGGATCTATGAACATGCCCCAAAGCAGTCTATAAGAGCTGAGCAACACAATGAATCTTCAATGAACATTTGAGGAATAGCAACAAAACTTCCTCTCTCTGGCAGAGTAGCACCACTGGCGATGCCACTATTCTGCCACCTCTACCTTCCTTCCTGATTCCTGCCTGGCCTGACAGAATTTCCTTTCCTGCATTCTGAGAAGGCTCATGGGGAAGAGGAACACTTTTCCTCTTTCCCTTCTGTCTCTTTTTGCCAGATTTGCTTGTTCTGTCTGTTCACATGTTGAATCTGCATCCTTCGTGTGTGGTCACAAAACCATTGCTTTACGGATATTCCCTAGAAACAGTTGTGTGCTGCAGAAGCTATTGCAATAGACGCGATTATCAAAAACGTAAATGCCAGTCTAAAATTAATGTAAGTTTTTATTTACAAAAAAGCCAGATATTGAATAAAATGGGTTTGCAGCTTGAAGCACCCATACAGAAATAGAAAATAGTGAAATTTTTAGTTGTCACAAATTATACAGGCTACCCAAACCCAAGTTGCCAAAGCCCGGTTGCAGCAATAGGCAAAGAATACCACATTCCGAGTTAATGCATTCTTCTAGTAAGTTGCAGAGCAGTGAACAGTGAATTTTGTTTTTTAGGCAGCAGTAAAAGCGAGCATGATTTGGTCAGGCCAGCCATAATCAGTGAGGGCCATTTGCTGTCTTGATATGCTGCTTTTAAAAATAAATAAATAAATGGCTTAAGTGTTAGTTTTTTTAATAGTTTGAATGTAGCTATATTTTATTGTTTTATGTATATGTTGCAAATCGTATTGGGTTCTAATTGATGAAAGGTAGTTTGCAAATCGGGGACGCGGGTGGCACTGTGGGTAAAAGCCTCAGAGCCTAGGACTTGCCGATCGCATGGTCGGCGGTTCGAATCCCCGCGGCAGGGTGCGCTCCCGTCGTTCGGTCCCATCGCCTGCCAACCTAGCAGTTTGAAAGCACCCCCGGGTGCAAGTAGATAAATAGGGACCGCTTACCAGCGGGAAGGTAAACGGCGTTCTGTGTGCTGCGCTGGCTCGCCAGATGCAGCTTGTCACGCTGGCCACGTGACCCGGAAGTGTCTGCAGACAGCGCTGGCTCCCGGCCTATAGAGTGATATGAGCGCACAACCCTAGAGTCTGGCAAGACTGGCCCGTACGGGCAGGGGTACCTTTACCTTTACCTTTTAGTTTGCAAATAGAGCAAATAATGATAAATAAACTGCTTAGAGGCATACACATTCTGTCAAATAAATAATGTTTGATTGGGGAAATAGGGGGGGGGAAGTTGGGGCAAAGGTTCTAAATATATATAAACTGAATAAGAATTGTGACTATGTCACTAAAAAGATATATACTGCTTCTATTTAATAACTAGGTGCAAGACAAGGATACCTTGTGTCCTCCTTATGCCTGTATTTTCTTCTCTTAACGCTTGTTCCTAATTCACATCCATACTCCTCCTTGATGGGATTTTTGTATACTTGCAGCTTTATGTCCCAAGCAACAGTTTAGCTTACATTCTAGTTACCAAACAGGATTGCCTGGCTTTGCAGTTCCCCTCTCAGTAGTTTGTTGTAGTGACCAGTTGTTTTCGGGCACTTGGTTGGATCCTGTTGTGTTTCATCTGCTTCTTCCACGCTACCATGTATTCAGATTCACAGGGACAAAAAAAAAAACCAAAAACAAAAAAACCCTGCCTCAGACAGTTTTGAGGCTATTTAAAGTACTGTATGCCACGCTTCCGATGGGGAGGCCACTTGCTGATTATGTTTCTAAATTGTGAGCAAACCGTTCCATAATGCCTATTTTAGGAAAACACTGTGGGTATAATTATACAAATCTGCAAGAAAATAAGCAGATCTGCATGGTATTACCTGCTATTGTCCAATTTCTATTGAAGCTTTTCCAGGGCTTCATTGCAAATAGCATCTGGGGTCCAAGGGGCTGCTTACAATTAACATTTTAAAATGCATGATGAATTAGTTCTGTACTGAAATCTGTCCTCTCAAAATATCCTCTGTGTCCTCTGTGTTTCTCAAAATATTTATTCTCCTGTGGGAAAGGTTTTCGTTTTTCTGCCTCATTCTTATCACACTTCAGGATTTTGGTGGGTGCAGAATTTTCAGCTCATGATATCATTGTAATGTGGCCAGGGGTGGTATATGTGTTTTTCTTTCCCTCAGCCATTTATCCTGTGTTCTGTAGCTTCCCTGACTGCCTATATTTCCTCCCTTGAAAGAGCTGCTGGGTTGGTGTTGATGGGGAGAGTTACCTCATGTCTTCCCCTGGCCTTTAAATGAAGGCTAGACACCAGGGAGTGCAGACCAATGGTGAGATGGTTTGCAGATGACAGAAAAGGACACTCACAACCACCTTTCAACTACCTCAAAAGTATGGTAAGCGCAGCACAAACCCTATTATAACACACCCATGAAAATTTCACCACAATTTTCTCTGGTAATTTTTCATGCCCCCCCCCCCCCTTGATGGAGAATAGTTGGAGGCGGGGATGCAGGATAAATTTTTGGCGCAGACACTGCCCTGAACAGAGCTTTGTGCAATGTTGAGTATCATTTTGAGCTGTTACAGCTGCAGATTGGGATTTCCCTAGTTTGAATATTACCTGTCAAGCACCCATTCGTTTGCCTCAGGCAAGCCATGCTTTCTTCACAGACCTGCCTCAGCTGCATAAGACGTAAGGTATCTGAGATCTGCTGCCAAGATTCTCTCCTTCAAGACTCCTGATAACTCACAGTTTAGTCTTGTAAGCTTTCCTGGTTGTGGACCACTTGAATTCCATGTGCAGGTTGCTTGAGCTCCCAATCAAAGAAGCAGGGTGTGTGAAATAACTATGTGCACACACACTCACTCACACACGATTCTGAAAGGGCCTTTTTAGTAGTAACACCACACTAACAATATGCACTCCTTGAAAAGAGGCTCACCTGGTCCGTACATTATGGTCTTTCATGTGCCAGGTGCAAGCCTTCTTTTCCTCCCAGACCTTTTAATCATCATCTATATTAGGAACTTTTAGAGTCCACCCCCCCGCCACCCATTTCCTTTGCTGCGTTTTTATTCTGATTTTAATGGCTATTTCAGATGCACTGTTATATGCAGCTTTTTAGATGACCCCCCCAGGCTTTTTGCTGTTGTGATTTATTTTATCTTGGTTTTCCTGATTCATTGCGAATTATATTTCAAAGCTTATGTAAACCTCCTGGAGAACTTTGCTGGATGGTCTGTATACAAATGTAATAAATAATCGCAGGTTTAAGAAGCCTGTGCTGAGAAAAATGGGCATGTGGCACTCCTGGTCCCTGATCTTTTCAGCTGAAATTTGCTTTAAAAAAAAAAAATCTATACAGAGAGAATGAAACTTCCCATCTTAAATGGTTGTTTTGCTGTAATGGTTTGCCTTAGAGCAATCCTGGCCCTGGCCCACATATTTTGCCCTTGCAGGCCCTTATTTCTTTTCCAGATGAAGTGGTACATTTGTAATGTGGTATAAAATACGCTGGAAAACAAGAGACTCGTGAACCATAATATTTCTGTGGAATGTGATAATGTATCGGAGCAGAGACATTTTGTAGGCTTCTCCTTCCCTTCCCCCAACACCTGGAGCTCATGTCGCCGCCGCCGCTCCTTGTGCTGCTGCCTCACTGTTGGTTTTCATATATCAACCTGTCACAGGGCAGGGGAGGGGGAAAATAAATGTAAAGAAAATATGGAAAGCAGTCACGGCTGAGGAAGCAGGCGTCTGATATTGAACTGCTCTGCAAGCAGCAAATATCTACAAGAATGTCCATTCTTGGCTCCTTTCCCTCCGGCCACCCAGTTGGCATATTAGCTTGGGGAGGGAAATGGAATAACTTAAAGAATTTGTCAGCATATCAAAATTCAAGTATTGTGTGTGTGGTATTCTGGAAAAAAGAAAAACAAGGCTAACCTTAGTATTTCAGCTGACAGCTCAGACTGCATAATAGGATATGCTTATCCCAGAGATCAGCTTAACTTACAGGTTGTTGTTTTTAAAATGTAAATAGGACCAGGGTGGGGGAGAGGGGAGGACTGGTAAATATTGGGATCACTGCAGACATGAAGAGGGAGTTTCCTGCTGTGGTCCTGAGGAAAATCTGTCTTTCAAAGCTGTTCTTCCTGCCCATTTCAGCACCCATGGGAGATTCTCTCCACCCCCATGGCCCCCAAAGGAAATACCACCTTCAGAGGTTTTTCTGAGGACCAAGGGAACCAAAGCTTAATTTCTCCCTCCATACCTTCTGTACCTGATCATTGTCACTCCACCCACCTTCAACAGCCCAGCAACCACTTGGAGATACTGTATATCTCCAAGTGGAGATACTGTATATCTCCAAGTGGAGATACTGTATATCTCCAAGTCGAGAGCAGTACATGTGAAAAGGATCTAGGAGTCTTGGTTGACCACTTGACATGAGCCAACAGTGTGACGCGGCAGCTAAAAAAGCCAATGCAGTTCTGGGCTGCATCAATAGGAGTATAGCATCTAGATCAAGGGAAGTAATAGTGCCACTGTATTCTGCTCTGGTCAGACCTCACCTGGAGTACTGTGTCCAGTTCTGGCACCACAGTTCAAGAAGGACATTGACAAACTGGAACGTGTCCAGAGGAGGGCAACCAAAATGGTCAAAGGCCTGGAAACGATGCCTTATGAGGAACGGTGCCTTATGAGGAAAGACCTAAGGTGAGATAAAGGGAAGCCCGCAAGAGACAAATCAGAATAACGCAGCCTTGATAAGATAAAAGAATTCACTGAGAATTAAGTGGGGTCAGTGGGAAAAGCTTAAGATGTAGTCCTAACCATGTTTAACTTGTAAGTTCTTTTAAAATTTGAGAGCCAGTGTGGTGTAGTGGTTAAGAGCGGTAGTCTCGTAATCTGGGGAACCGGGTTCGCTTCCCCGCTCCTCCACACACAGCTGCTGGGTGACCTTGGGCCAGTCACACTTCTTTGAAGTCTCTCAGCCCCACTCATCTCACAGAGTGTTTGTTGTGGGGGAGGAAGGGAAAGGAGAATGTTAGCCGCTTTGAGACTCCTTAAAAAAGGGAGTGAAAGGCGGGATATCAAATCCAAACTCCTCCTCCTCCTCCTCCTCTTCTTCTAAAATCAGTGGAGCTTGCTTCTGAGTAGATGCACACAGGATTGTGCAGTTAGGAAGATTTAAGTAGCCCAGTTTGACATGTCTTCACCATGGGAGGAAGGTGAGATGAAAAGGAGAATAATAAAAAAGCACAGGCAAATTTTGAGCAGAAAAGACCAAGTCAGAAATGCCAGAAATAGACAATAGCTCTGACTGAGCATGATGATGTTGGGGTCATGTTTATTCTCCCACCACTACAAAAGTTCCCGTGTATGCTGGCTCTGCACTCTCTGTTTCTGACCTTCGTATTTTGAGCAGGGGAGCTCTGAAAGGGGCTGTCTTTCAATATTTACTTATTTACTTACTTATTTATTTATTTCCATGCCGATCTTCATCCAAGGATCACAGGGTGATTTATGATATAAAGAAACAAAAATGCATAACAATGCAACAAACAAAAGCAGTACCTCTCCCTCAGTTTAAACATGGATAGAAGCCTTCTTCAAACCTTCCTTGTTGAACATGGGAAGGCTGGAGATGGACAGGGAAGCTGGTCATGTGGTGGTACATGTGGCCTTGTGCCCCCTACGTGAATTGATATTGAATAATAATAAATAACATGTAAGGTTATTTTTATGTATGCAAATGCTTAGCTCTTTTTATGTACAGGCGGCAGCCATTTTGTGTGCATCCATCTGATGTGCAACCAATGACAACATGAGTCCTTTTGGACCTGGAAGAGGGTAGAATGGGGGTTGGATTGGGGTGGGCTTTATGTATGCGCCACTGATGGGTGGGGGCCAGGAATGGCACCCCCGTGCAAAATGGCCACCGCCTGTATGCAGTTGTTCATTGTATGTTTTTATCATATTTTTGTGTGTGAACATCCTACTAAGTTCAGTGGGGTTTATGCCAAGGTAAGTCTACAGAGCACCGCAGTCTACATTTTTAATAAACACTCGGCAAGAATAAAGCTCCAGTCCTTGGACAGTCCAACTATAATAAGGGATTTTTGTCAAGGCCTTCCCAGAATAAAGTTTTTTAAAATAATGAGTCTTAACAAATTAAGCCACAGTGATCCAGGCACCGTAAAGCTTGGAACTGAGCCATATACAACACTATCTCCATATTGCTGAATGCTTCCTTGGCTGCATCCTGGACTGTTTTAAAGTCTCAGAGAAGTTGGCTTTGCATTTGGAAATGGTGTTAAATGATGAAAGACAATGCTTTAAAAATAATGTTAATATTAAATACATAAGCAGGTTTTCAGACTGCCTGTGTGATTAGTCCTAGAGGAACGGTGCCAAATTTGTCATTAAGGTAGATCTAGGAATACAAAGTGGCTGTTAACAGCATAGAACGCAAGCATGTTTCATTAAGATTCGTTTGATCATCTTAAAATAAGGGCTGTAATGATTTGCCATCACTTTACCAAGAGCTGGAATGTTCTGCAGTATTCTAATTTAGACTATTCTTCATAATACGGAGCCCAAAGGTCAGAATTCAAGAGTCATTTTTGGTTAAAAACTCTGTCTTAGAGACTGCAAGTCAGTCTCTTATATATTCTCCAAACCTCCAAGCCCCCACCCTTCCAGTACTTGCAGCAAGTCACGGCAAATATACTTAAAGTAATTAAACTATAAAGCTTCAGCTTGTTTTAATATTCACACTAATTTGGTGTTTGGGAGACATGAAACACAATGGAATGATATTGCAATTATAATATTACTTGATTTGAAAAGAGATTAAGTAAAGACACAATATGTAATGTAATTCAAAATTAGCCGATACCTTCAAGCTCTCATTTCCAACCATTTTTTGGTTTTGTGGGTTAGATGCTGTCTTTAGGTAAGGTGCACTTGTACAAAGTGCTCAAAAAATATCTGAATATGTTAAATCTTTTTATGCAGTATCCTAGCAGACTTGGTTGGCAAAAACGGGGAGAAACTGGTCACCAGAGAAATTGGTGTGTGTGTGTGTGTGTGTGTGTGTGTGTGTACAGTGGTAAAGAGGATAGCTGAACTATGGATATCACTTGTATATATTTCTAGAGTGGGTCTGCCATATTTTGGCTTGATAAATAGAAATGCAGGCCTACTGTTTGTCAACCCCAGTCATTTGCACCCATTCCATATACAGTTTACCAAATCCTGCCAACACCATTATTATTATTATTATTATTATTATTATTATTATTATTATTATTATTATTATTATTATTGAAATGATGTTCCTCCCTGTACCCGTAGATCTTAGGGCAGTTCACAACATGGCATTTTAAAAGCTCCCACTCCTATTTTTAAAAGCCACACAATTCACACAACTGACCAAGTTCGTCACTGAATGGGGAGGAGGAAATTGCAGTGTGTGCGGCAAAGTGGGGCCCAGAGCTTGGGGGGCAGCAACAGAGTGTGGGGCAGCTTTTGCTTGTCCACTTCAGGCAGCACATGTGTTAGGGCAGCTTGGTGACAGAGGGGGCAGAGTGATGAGGTGTTGGGTTTAATATTTGTATCTACAAGACAGTCCTTTTGTGCTTTCATGCTGTGAAGTATTTTCTGAAGTTTCAGGTACTCTTATATGATGACATTTGATAGGTGAACGTTTGGACAAATTCCAGGTGGAATGCTGTTAAAGGATTTGCCACACACACACACACACACACACACACACACACACCCATCACCCTCTCCCACTTACAGCAGATAATGAAAGATGGCAGGCTATTGCTGGGTGGTCTCTAGTCCAAATAATACAGCATGTGTGTTTACACCAGGTGAAAGGATTACGACTAAAGTGCAGAAAGTGAGGAGGAATAGGAATGTTGATTTACATGCTTAGCCTTTCGGTTCAGCCATCTGCGAGGCAAGTAAAGGGTGCTTGATTGTTTCTGAGTCCATCGTTTATCCATTTTGTGTTTTGATGAGAACAGCTCTGAAGCCCCGGAGTGTCTGTTTGATAGGTACCAGCTCAAAGCATAATGCATTAGTAAAAGCCTGAAAGTTAAACCTCATCACTCTGTGTCCTCCCCCCCTGTCATTTTATTTATTTGTTTTAGTAGCTTAAGGTGTGCAGTAGGATGCTGAAACAGGCAGTATTCAAGTGAGTGTATTGATAAAAGAAATGTCTTTCTGCCATTTTGCTTGCACCACAGGAAAGAGGGAAGGGAAGGAACGGTTATTTCGAATCGAGGTTAGCCGAGGTTATCTATTTTTTGCCTCAAGCTATGGACTGTTGGCAGTTACAGGTTACTAATCTCTCCAAATCCTACAAAATCAGCACATGTGTGAGCTCTTGGAGTATATGAGCAATCCTCCAGAATGCAGCTAGCAGTTGGCAAGTACAGTGATTATCCCGAGCCTGTAAAAAGCTGGAGGAACACCTCAGCAATGTTACGTGTTCCCCTTAATCAGTCCTTCCCTCTAGAGACTGAAACGGGTGACTTGGAAGGGGTGTTGCCCGGATATTACTTTTCCACCCCACCCCCCTTCTGTAAAGACTGAGATTGAGAGTGGAGGGAGGAAAGAAGAACCTAAAGCCATGCACAAGTTTCTAAATCATTTGGAGGCTTGCCTTAGGTAATTGATTTCGTGCTGGGGAAAGGAGGAATGCCAAGGAAGGCCGGAGCCAAGCTCTGAACCCAGAGAAGATGCCACATCAATGCAGTTCGTCAGGCTGGCATTCTGGCTTTTATAATTTATCCTGGTGCCTTGTGTCTGTGTGTTTTCACCACTGTATTTAAAGAAAACACACCTAACAACTGGATGCCCGTAGAAGGCAAACCACTTTTGGCGCTTCTTGTTTTCTTTCTCCCCCTGTGGAATTTTTGGCGAGTGTCTGCTCGATAGCTGTGTTTGCTGACTCCACCAGTCCTCTTGGCACAGCTGCTTGGTCTCCACCTACTCAGTGACCTCAAAGAGGACTTGTGAGGACAGACCCTGCTAGAAAACAGACTCTCCATATCTACATTTTTTTTTAAAAAAAGGCTTTGCTCTCTGTCCGTAATGGTCTTTGGAGCAGAATTGCCAGAGTTTGAGGGAAAATTCTGCAGCAGCTTAGGAATGAGGTTTCATCATGCTTTTCCTATGAAACAGCCTACTTCAGCAGACGGTTTACCAGAGTTTGCTGAAATACTTTCATTCCATTGAGGTGAGCAGAAAAACCTCCACACATGCAGACTCACACACCATATGTACTTTCTCTTTATTTTTCCCACCCACTCTTATCTATTCCCCACCTTAGTGGATCTATGTAGGATTATAGATCAGTGTTAGGGTATCTATAAGTCTCCATCCCCATCGTTCTACCCGGACACTGAGGTCCAGCGCCGAGGGCCTTCTGGCAGTTCCCTCACTGCGAGAAGCCAAGTTACAGGGAACCAGGCAGAGGGCCTTCTTGGTAGTGGCGCCCTCCCTGTGGAATGCCCTCCCACCAGATGTCAAAGAGAACAACAACTACCAGACTTTTAGAAGACATCTGAAGGCAGCCCTGTTTAGGGAAGTTTTTAATGTTTGATGTATTAGAGTATTTTAATTTTTTTTTTGGAAGCAGCCCAGAATGGCTGGGGAAGCCCAGCCAGATGGGCGGGGTACAAATAATAAATTATTATTATTATTATCTGATTTGCATGCAGAAGGTTCCAGGTTCAATTCCTTTCTCTGAAATGCTGGAGAGCTGCTGTCAGTCAGTGTGACAATAGTGTAAAGATAATGCACTAGATGGACCAGCGGTGTGCCTAAGATTGAGACAGCTTCCTCATGCAGAAAGTGGAATGCATAAACTAGCATTCAGTATGATTAGTCCCCCTCCCTTCCACACCAATACACAACTAGGATACATGTTGCTACCTCCTCTACCTGATTTCTTCTGCAGGTATAAAGGGAGCCATCTTTTAAAATACAGATGATTGCAAAGAGATTTTTTTCGCCCTTGCGCAAATAACTCTTATCCTGTTTTGCATCAAAACATCTTTTCTTGTCTTTTTATGGATAATGATAATGAGCAATGAGAGAACAGCTTCATAGATGATAAAGGACATTACAGAAGCCATGCTGCGAGTTAACTGTAAACTAAATTGTGTTCAAATCATCAGCCTAAGGGAATGGTCCCCTGCTGTGCTTTCTCCTTTCTCTGATTTCCAATAAGATTTAAAAGTTTTGTCGCTGCCAATAAAATGTGCGGCATTGGAAGAAAAACACTGAAATTGTTCCACTAATTGTGAAGAGGCAGTGCTTAAAATGCTAAAATAGCTGAGGCGCTTTTCTTATGCCTTAACGGGTGTCTACATGTTTTGGTTTGCTTTTCATGTGCCCCTGACCCTCTGTCTTCATCTGAGTTTTCTCCATGTCCTGGACTGGGAGTGAGGGGGTTGTCATGCTGGGCTTTATCCGAAAGTCAGAAGCACTGTGAGTCTCTTGTTTCTTCTGGACAGTCTTTCCTCACAAATCCTTTGGCTTTTGATGTGCAGAGGTCTTGTGGGGAGTATAGTATTACAATATAATAAAAACCTGTATATAACAGCTGCATATGTAAAAACCATTTTTAAAATGGCATGTATAGAAAGAATTAGAAGTTGTACATGCAGAGTGATTAAGATTAAAAATAGCAATTGCACAGTTTAAGCTCAATGCAAAGTGCTGGTTTTGACCCATATGTGGCTCAGGACCCCAATACCTGAAGGGCCACCTGTCCCCACATGAACTGACCCACACCCTGCATTTGGCATCCAACATCCTTTCTGTGTGCCCCCCCTCCGAGGAAATGCAGAGGAAAGTGACATAAGAACAGGCCTTTTCAGTGGTGGCTCCCCACTTGTGATGATGATGATGATGATGATGATGATGATGATTTATTAAAGTAATATACTGCCTTTCATCCTTTCATCCAAAGATCACAGGATGGTTTGCAGTATAAAGTTGCTGGACTCTATCTCCCAGAAGCCCCAGCCAGGATGGCCAGCGGTCAAAGATGATGGGAGTTGATTCCAGTAACATCTGGAGTGCTCTCCCCAGGGAGATACGCCTGATACCACCACTATCTACTTTTAAGTGCCAGACAAAAACATTTCTCTTTACCTTGGTTCTCTCCCCTCCAACTTTGGGTTGTTTTTGCAAAAGAAAAGCAACTAATAAGTGCAATAAACAACAACAACAACAACAACAACAACAACAACAACAACAACAACGGTAATGCATGAAATAAATGCAAATGCAATTCAAATACCTTTATGCCCAAGTGACTTCCATACAACTTAAAAAAAATATGTATAGTAAAACAAAGATACCATGGTTGGTGGCAAGGAAGGTGAAAAACATGAATTCCGTATAATTAACTGCAGACTGCCTTTGCTGCTGGTACCCATGCAGTTGGACACCAGAAGAAGAGCAGTCTGTTTTGTGTATCTTTTGAGATACAGCAGTTGAAGGAAATAGAACAAATCCCTTGAGAGTGAGGGTTTCGCAAAATATATGGCAGAAAAAGCATGCATGTGGAAAGCAGTGATAGAGGCACACATTCATGCAAATAAATGTGGTTGCACAGACACTGTACTATAGAGGACGCGTTGGTCTTCAATCCCAGCAGCTGCAGCCAGAGTCTGGGATGGTTTTAATTCAGCAAAATCGGGAGGGACACATGTTTCCTAGCTGTGCTCCTAAGAATGAGATTGCAAAAGGTTATGCTGAAACCTATATCACATCAGGAGTTCTGGCCATGCACCTTCTATGGTGTTGCGTGTAACCCTGGTACTGATGGGATCTGAGGGTTCAGAGGGATCTCATGTTTTGCAGAACCAAATATCACATGGTGTGGAAGTTCTGTGATCAGATCTCCTGATTTTATTCTATTTTATTTAACTTCAAAGCAGGAGTGGCTGTTCAGCATGGTAGCTTACATATGCTACTTTCTCTCTGTGTGTATTATTTTGAATAAACACATTTTGTTGAATTCTGCAGATCATATAACACACTGTCTTCCTATTTCTAAAAGTCTCCTTTAGTGCTGCTTTGGAAATATCCTGAAAATGTAATGTGTGCTCACCCAAGTAGGGAAATTCATATTTTTTATTTTATTTAGCATTTGGCTGCCTCTACCTTCTGTGGAATCCCTTGGCGATTTTAAAGGGTCAGGATGTGTCCCCATTCTTATATCTCTCTTGTGGGGCTTTCTTTCCAGAACCCTTGTAATGCAGAGAAACTGGCAATTAGTGACCTTCTGCATCAGTAGTTCCTTCTTCTGGGCATTAGACTTGATGTTATGCATCTTGGCATGTGAAGATTTAGAGCATGGCCCCCTGACCCCATCACCAGAGCAGTGGCTCCAGCTGCCAAAGATGTAGGGGAAGAGTAATGGGAAAATGGCAACCTATGATCTTCTATATATGGATGAAAGCAAGCTTAGGTAGTTCTAGTTCTCTTATTTACTTAACTAACAAGAAGCATGTTGATGCAGACCAAAAGTACAGCAATGTCAGACTTGTTTAATATGCCGATATGTATGCAAGAGTGTTTTAAGTAGGGAGAGGTATACCAAGAAAGGGAGAATTCCATATGGTACATGTGTTATCTGTGCCCAATTATGCGGTCAACCCAATTATGCGGTCAACCAAACTCAGCCCAGATGCTGGTATGCATTTATCAGATGCTTTTCTTTTGCTGAAGTCCATGAATTCATCTCCCACTCTCTCATGTGTATGTGCGTGTGAGAGAGAATTTCACATAGGCAAAGTTAATACTTTTGGACTAAAGCTATAGATAGACAAAGTCTTTTTGGGCTTCAAAGTAATTGGAAATAAGAGTTGACATGTCAAAAAAGCACTCACTTCAATTAGCAACAGTGATGTTTCAACATTAACACTGAAAGACTCAGGAAGCAAGATAACTAGGTTTGACACACTAAGAAAGCATTGTAGGCAGCTGTGTGACAGTGTTGAGAATTTATCGCCAAGGATTAGTAGCTTAATTAACAAAACAAAACTCAAGAGAACATTTAGAAATAAATATCTTTGTGACTTTTAACACACCTGTTGCTTAATTATACTTAGTAGACTATTCCACATTTCTACTACAGTGGAAAAAATAATAATTGTGGGTGGCTATTGAACTAATGTTTTTTGTTGTATACAGATAATAGAATTTGGCAGATAAAGTGTGTTCTTTAATTTTAGGGGGGCTGACAATATTTGAAACATGTATTTTGCAATCATAAGGCCTATAAACTTGCTTATTTTAAGCTAAAAGTGGAGGTGCTAAGAAGCGGAATTCTGTGGTCTTCAATATTGTCTAAGGCTTTTCTGTACTTCCTTAGAATACTGCTAATATCAAGTGATGTTGGATCACAGTGGTTGAATATGGGGTTTTCACCCCTGCCAAGAGGCAGACTCTCCTGTTGTCCACCAACTGTAGCTCTTCAAAAGTAGCTCTGTGTAGAAGACAATGTTGCAGTTGTTTCCTTGGCATTGCTAAGCTGTGGGTGGTGATAGGTAGGCCTCTAATTCTTCGGGTGGTTAGAAAATAATTTCCGGTTCTCCAGGATTAGCTTTTGTTTATTGATGAACTGTAGTTGATAAAATGCACTCATGGAAGTAGCTGTCACTTAAGCTTTCCAAAGCAGTCCTAGATCCAGGGCAGAATTCTTCAACCTTGGGTCCCCAGAAGTTGTTGGACTACAACTCCTATCATCCCTGACTATTGTGCTAAGCTAGCGGGGATGATGGGAGTTGCAGTCTTGAAGAAGACTATTCTAAGGGCTCCCTAAAATCCATACATAATCCATTAGGAGCAGGAATGCCCCCTTTAATCATATGCTGATGCCAGATCAAAAATATTCCTCTCAGGTAATCAATTCCATCTTATCTGGATTCAGTTTTAGTTCATGATCCACTTTGTCATAGTCAGGACTGGCCCAAAATATTTTGTTGCCTGAGTTGCAGCAGTGTAGCCAAGACTAGCCAGTATATTTTTGTATCTGAAGTTAAAAACCCCACAAGTGTTTCTCTTACCCCCAGCAACAGTGAATTAAATAGGTAACCATTTGCTGGCTTTTCAGTATACCTCAAATCATTCTGCCTAATGGTCTTGGCCAGCCCTGGCCATAGTTTTCAAGACTCTGGTTCAGGACAGAGACTACTGCTACCAGGTTGGGAATGAAAAGCAAAGGTAAATGTCTCAGCCTATTGAAGTCACCTCCCTCCAGTATCATTATGCACGATTTGCTATTAGCACAACAGGCCCACAAATCTTTTGGTGTTTTTGTATTTGCATGCAATTAAATAAGTATAAATTTACAGAACTGCTTGTAACTGTTTCAGGTGCAACAGTGAGCATTGGCACAACACACCTACACAAATTGTCTTAACATGATTCGAGCATGGGGAATTGCTGAACTGTATATAACCTAGGCATTTACAAAACCACAAACTGCTAGACTGTTACAATAGTGACCTTGTCTTTAGCCTTCCACTCTTGCACTGCCTGTAGGATGGAAATTTCTCAACCACAGTGGGAACAAATTTAAGGTTGGGCTTCCAGTGCTGTTGCTTAATTTAGGGTCTTGCTTCCACTTTGGATAAGTTGTCTAAATTGCTTACTTGTACATGTGTCCTCTTATTTTCCCAGCCCATGTTTCCTTTTCTAGCACTCTTAATACTGCAGCTAGTAATTCACCACTTCCCAACCTCTTAGCTTTGGACAGAAGCCACAGCATTGCATTATAGTCGGTCCAGGGGAAAGGTTCTGACCTTCAGATTTTATTAAGATTACATTCTCCTCACTTAAACAAGTGAAGGCTATCTTCTAGAAGAAAACAGCCTTTCCCCCTTGAATGTACAAAAATATCTGTGCAAATTCCAAAGATTTGCTATCTGTAGGTTATAAATGCTTTGTATGGGATGGCTAAGCAAAATCCTATGATCTCTGTGGAAATGTTTAGTGACATCTAGGGAAAGGGGCATACCTCAGTGGGAGAGCAACTCCTTTGCATGCAGAAGGTCCCAGGTTCAATCCTTAGCATCTTGAGCTAGGGCCAGGAGAGACCCCTGCCTGAAGCCCTGGAAGACAACTTCAATGCACTGTAGACAGTAGTGAGTGAGATGGACCAATGGTTTTACTTTGTATACGGCAGCTTTATATATTAGCCTGTTAGAAATGTTGTTTGCTTGGAAATTGTTGAAGTCAATGGTGTTTTCTTCCCAGTTTAGCATTTAGCAAATGTAAGAACGAGAAAATATTTTTACATGCCCAGGAACTTCTCAGATGTTTATGACTTGGTATCAGAAATTTGCCTTGCTGATAAAGCAGTTTAGTTCATCACAACTGGGGTCAAAGGTTTAGATCAGGGTTTCCCTGGCCACTGGTCCTGCTAGTTAGGGATGATGGGAGTTGTAGTCCAAAACACTTGGAGACCTAAGTTTGGGAAACCTGGCTTAGATAATGGTTAGACAATGTGTTACCTTCCAGATGTTATGAGAATACAGCTCCCATCATCCCTGATCATTGGCTTTGCTGATTGGGCTGATGGAAGTGTAGTCCACAACATCTGGAGCATGCCATGTTGGCTATCCCTGGTTTAGTCACCCATTTAACATCACCTATTAATTGTTATATTGAGCAAGGAGTCAAAAGAGCATCTATTTTAGTGCAGGGCTATAGAAACATATGATGGATGCTTGTAGCAGAAGACATGAAGAGTGACTTGTCATTTCTCCTTACTGCATTTTTGGAATCAATAAAGGTGAATGATTTTAAAAACTCTTATCTGTATGATTTCAGTGTAGCTCACAAATGAGACCCTAAAAGTATAAATTTAGCCTAATCTTCTAAAACTGTTTATGGGCTCATCAACCCTGTTACCGCCTGGCCTGCAAAAATATTTATATATTTATCTGAACAAGTCACAGTCACTGTTACATAAAACACTATATGAGGATATTTAGGCAAGACTGAAACATCACAATCAAATTCCCTCTAAATTCCCTTAAAAAGACAACAGACTCGTACATATTCACAGGTTTCAAATTATAAAATGCTAGAACACTTTTCCAGATTCCATTCTGAGGGATTGGACACAAACAGTGAGGATTGGGCCTGTTACATCTACCTCCCTGAAGCACAGCACTGGCACCCCACAGGGATGTGTGCTGATTCCCTACCTGTACACGTTGTATACACATGACTGTATTTCATCTCATCCATCTACTGCAATTATTAAGTTTACAGATGATACTACCATAATGGGTCTAATTACAGGTGGAGTTGAATCAGCGTACAGGGGGGAGGTTCAAAAAGTATCTACATGGTGCCTAGAGAATAACTTTCATCTAAATATTAGCAAGACAAAGGAGATTGTGTTGGACTTTCAGAGGAAAAGAGGGGAACTTGCTCAGTTGTATATCGGGGGGCGGGGTTGTGTGGAGAGAGTCTCTTCCTACACTTCCTGGGAATTTACCTTAGTGAAGACCTCACTTGGAAAAACAGTATAACTCACGTGGTTAGGAAAGCCCAACAGAGACTCCATTTCCTCAGGGTCTTGCGAAAGAACAATATTTAACAACAGTTGATGACCTCCTTCTACCGGTCCACAATCGAAAGTGTCCTCTCATATTGTATCACAGTGTGGTACGTTGGCTTGACAGCCACGGACAGAAAGTCTTTACAGAGGGTGGTGAACACAGCACATGATATCATGGGCTGTCCCCTGAGCCCGCTAGATGACATCGCAAGGGATTGATGCCTTAGAAGAGCGAGAAAAATTCTCAGGGACAATTCACACCCCGGCCAGCACCTCTTTAATCTTCTACCCTTGGGCAGGAGATATAGAAGTATAACCAGTCATACCAACAGGCTAAAAAACAGTTTCTACCCATGGGCTGTTAGGCTGCTGAAGGGAAAATAATATATTGCAACTGACTTTCAGGGTTGGTGTGTTGTGCGACAAGAACACAGAGTGCAATGAGATTGAGTGTTTGGGGGGGGGGCTCAGTTAATTTCATTGTACACTGGTTGTACATTGACAATAAAGGTATTATTATTATTATTAATTATTATTATTATTTCTCTCTATACTGTCCTTTATCCTAAATGGAACACATTCTTATAAGACCAGTGCTACCATTCTAGAGACCCAACCATTCTTATAAGACCAGTGCTACCATTCTAGAGACCCAACCATTTTAATTAACAGTGCCGTCCTACGCATATTTACTTTGGGACCCTTACATCCTTGTAAGTATCTTTTAGGACTACAGTACAGCTACTGTCTCATCTTAAAGTTTTGCAAGAGATAAAAGGTAATTGTGTTATTCCTTCTAGTGGTTTCATAATTGATTGGAACACTCACATTTCTTTGCTCATGAGTGAATCTTCACCTGCTATAAAGCTCCTAGCTCATGGAGGAAAGGGTATTTCTCTACGTGCTTAATCGCCAAACCTTTAAAATGTTTTTAAAAGGTTTATTATATGCTGGTTTTAGAGTTCCTGTGAGAAAATATATAACTGCCATATATAGTACAGGGTCTACTTTTAATTGTCTTCTCCCTTTAAAAAACAGAACCAGACTTTCTTTTTGACATAAAATGACTCAAGATCTTTCTGTGGTGATTTCCCTCTCTTTCAGGTAGAACTCGTGTCAGTGCAGTGAATGATGATTTATCTTTGAGAGAGTCAGTAATTAAAGGATTTACTTGTGGGACTGTGAGTTCCTTCCTGCTGCAGGACAGATATCTCAGGTAAGTGAGTTATGGGATTCTGTGTAATACCGCAAGCTTTCTTTTAGCAGACCTACAGTTAAAAACAGGGATATTACCTAGATGTTTTCAGATTGGAATAGAAACCCACTGTGATACTGTAGGGACACCCTTTAATTAAAAGACAAACTACCGACTTCTGTCTTCCTGTTTGGTATTCTTGAGGGTTTCCATAAGCAGCAGTAAAGAGGTTACTATGAATCAGAGAATTACAGATTTGTAGAGTTGGGAGGGAGTCCCGAAGGTCCACACTCGAACCAACTTTCATACACTTTCTATCTAGTAACTGCCAACACTGGATTCTCCCCCCCCCCATGAGTTCTTGTGGACAGTGCGTTCTGTTTTACAACTAGCTCTTTCTTAAAGAAGCTTTACGTTAAGCCTTAAATCAAGAGTAGAAAGTGTGGAGTCCAGTCTAATTTGCTCATTTTCCTAGATATTGTCCTCCTTTTAAAATGGGTCTATTGACATAGAAAGGCTCCTCTGTATTATTTATTTTCTTACACTTATATGCCAACTTTTTCTGTCTTGGAAAGGAAGTCAGAAACAGTTTAACTTTTGAAAATGTTTTTTTTTTAAAAAAATCTTCTTTGCAGAAGGGTTGTTTGTCCTTTTGAGGCACCACTGCAGAACCAAAACAGGACTTTCCCCCTCTTTTCGTGTAGCGAGACTTGCGTTTTTTCAGTCATCCAGACTATAATTCTCTAAGTCAAGCTGATCTGCATATGGCTTCTGTTATTGGCTGTGTTTAATTGCTGTACTCAGTTTTTAGTTCCTTATGTCCGTCCCCCCCCCTTAAAACCCACATGATGCTGATTCCCATGAGTCTGTGAAGATTCTGAATTGGCATCATATGCGGCAGTCTGATGAAGTGATAAGTATTTCACACTCTGGTTCTTCATCTTTTATGGTGTGCATGTTAAAGATCCCTTTCATACTCAAGTAAATGAATAAAAAGAACCCCTTTTCACATCTGGAAGACCTTGTGTATCTTTGGCCAATGAGACTATATGACATCATGTGATGTTATATTGGCTTAATGTCTAGCCAATATAGCAAAGCAGAATGTGTTAGAATCCCCATCCTATGGATTAATGTTATTATTCCCATCAGTACGGTTTGTAATAGGTTCCATATTCAGGATCAAGCTGTTGGGTTTTTCTGTTATCGTAGCCAATGCATGTATGTATGTGCATGTGAAGAGAGATTTTTGGTATCTTGTGTTATGATACAAGACATGCAATAAGCAATGCATGTCTTAGAGACAAATTACACGTGGTGCTGAGTTTGTGGACACTGCCGAAATCAGCAATAGTATGAGCATTCTGTTATTCTGTGATCTCACTGCCTCCTGCCACTCTGTGTGCATGATTGCTTATTTTTGCAGGATTGTTTGCAGGATTACTTTCCCAAGTAGTTTGGCTCTGGTTACATGGGTGATAGTTTGCTATTATTCCTCTTACACTGGGTAAAATATTCCCATGGAAATATATTGTGAAATCTATCTTAAACCTGCAACTCCCCCCTGCCCGCCGCTGCATAACTGTGCAACCTTCATTCTCATCTGCATCTGTGTGTCTCACTCAGTACTTTTCATTCTCCTTTGCAAAAAACGGAGGAGGGCCAAGGGAGCTGATAGCAAGAATTCCTTCTTTCCCTTTCTTGCATGGTTCTGAAGGAATGCGGCCACTTTTGCGGAACTGATTTTGCCACCCGCTCCATCAATACTTCTGAAAGCTTTGCCAATAATTACTATTAGCTGTTGCGCTGTTTTTATACAAACAGAGAAATTTAAGTTCTAGTCTAAAACCAATCAAGGGGTAGGGGTGGGTGGGGGAATCTTTCTTTAAAATGGTTTTGAGAACACGTTTTGATTTGGTTTTCCTATTTCCCCCCCTCACCGCCAAGTCAGATGGCTGTTGCACTTGTTTATTTATTTAATGGGAATCTCTGACGTCTTAATGAAAGACACACAACCTTTAAACCTCATGCTCCATCAAGTGCAGCGCCTAAAGCATGTGTAATTAACGTACACATGTAGTGGCAGGAATACACATGTGATTTTCGTATTGGAAAACTAAGATACAGTACTTTGATTTTGGTAACCTGGCCAGCACTTGGCTCAGACTTAGATGTGCAGTCAGCATAATGTAGGTCATAAAGTCTGAGAGAGTGGTGTGATTCACTAGTAGAGCTCTATGAACAGCTCTATGAACCCTTTGAATTTATTTATACTAAAACAGGGATGGGGAACCTCTGGCCCTCCAGTTGTTGTTGGATTCCGAACTGGCATTCCCAGCTCAGTGGCAAGGGATGAGGGGAGTTAAGGTCCAATAGTCTTGGGAGGTCCATACTCGCCACACCTGACAAACCTATCCCTGCACTTTCAAGGTTTGTCCGGAGTGCACCATTATCATGGATGTGTGTCTTTTTAAGAATAGAAAGTTAGTATTTAATATGTTGCTTGCTATTGCATTTAAAGCCCATTTTTTTTATTAGGGCAGCTAAATTGCACTATTTAGGTTTGGAGTGCTAGAAATGTGCATGGACAGAAATCATCCATTAATAAATTGCAGTATAAATTAGGCATAGCTGTGTCCTTGTCACTTCTTGCCAATGCCCGCCATGCCATATGTTGTGTGTGTGTGTGTGTGTGTGTGTGTGTGTGTGTGAAATGGAGCTTAATCTTCATATAGCTGCTTTTCTTTCCCTTAACCAACAGTTTGGGTCACATTTTCTGGCATCACTGAGACAGCATTAATGCAACTCCTATGAGATGTAACTATGTTAAAAAAAGTCTGACTGAAGAGAATAATGGGCAAGTAGACACCTCCCATGAATCTTGAAAGACAAACCAGTCTCCTTGGCATTAGGAGGGAAGCACAGTTGCCAGTGATATTTTTAGATACGGTTGCTATCCAGACATATGATACATGTAAATCCCTTAAATTCTGTTGGCTTTGGGTCCTAAAATCATCAAAACATTTACAGAACTTTGGGGTGGGGGGAAGCAGTAAGTATATAAGCATTGTAAAAACACACACCCTTTGTTGCTCTATAATATTGGTAAGTATGTTGAAAATGATAAAGTGTAGAAAACTTCATTCCTTTTTTATTGAAGTGATTTATTGCCCGAATAAAAGACTGCTGGAATACATCGTTCTCAGTTTTCTATATATGTAAAAAAGAAAAAGAAAGGATGAATCCTGATTCCAGCCAAAGTGACTCAAATTACCCACCTCTTTTCTTTCGCACTCCCTTCTCTCAATGTGTTTCTCCTCTGATTTTGATGTTGTGTGGGAAAGTTGAAGGCAGGTCACAAGTTTTAGAGAGGAGACTTCAGAAAACTGTTTTAAAAACAACAGCGCAGTCTTACTAAAATAGAAGAAGTTGAAAGTTCGAAAATGAGTAGTTTTGAAAACAGGTCACCACTTTCTTCCTTTCAAGTCACTAAATTCAGATGTTTGGATGTCCTGATTACTTCTAAATATAATACCCAGTTTCCAGCTACTGTTATGGCATGGCATGCTAAATTAGGATGGCTGAGGATGGTTTCCTGCTTGTAAAGCTGATCTTTGACATTCTACACCAGATCGAGAGGTGATTTGGTTCCCTAATACATTTGGGAATTGCTAAAATGCTGTTGTAGAGGAACTGTCAGGAGGGCTTTGTGCCATTATTTTTAGATCTTTTTAAGGTTGTGCTTAGTCTCACTCGTGATCCTGTGAGACGTTAACTGTGGCGGTATAATTATTTTTAGAGAAAGCCTGGCCTGCATTTCCTAGCTACCACATAGAAGCTACTTTAAATCACTGCAGCTTATAGTTTTATTACATAGTTAGCTACAGGGGTAGAGCTGCTCACCACACAGAATAGGTGCAGTTTTTGCCATGTCACTACATACTTAACAGAGAAGTTTTTTTGCAATCTTCTTGTGCAGTGCTGGTTTTCAGTAGAGTCTAGCCATGCGGTGAGGCAAGTGTTAGTACTCTGACATTGTTTAAAAATATGGAGTAGTCAGGATAACACTCTTCATGGTAGTGTAAAGGTAACAAAAGCACATAAGAAGCATCCCAAAATCTTTATTAGGGCATTCCACTCGCCCATCCCGTCTTAAGTCTATGACCAGATGCAAACTTCATCACTTAAACATCAGCCCATCACAAATCCCCATTGCCTTGTTTACTACTTAGCTGCTGAAGAATTTTGAAGATCTCAAAAGTTTGCATAGTATTTTGTGATATTTTGGTTGGTCTAATAAAAGTATCGCTCCAATAAGGATTTTAGAATCTCTCTTTGCAATGTGGATGGATGCGGCCCATGACTCAGTGTCTTATACTGCTGAATGTGTAAGGTTACTGGTAGCTGCCACAGGTGATAAATGGCCACATCTGTATCCATGGCAAATTTTTTTTGGTTCATATAGTGGTGTGGTGAAAAATGCTTGACTGATGTGATGAAAAAAATTGCATGTTATGTGATACCTGCCACCATTTGGAACAATGTGAAGTGACCCGGCATGTGACTGCAGCAATGTGTAGACCGGCCCTGAAAGGCCTGGGATGAGCTTTGAAACATCTTGCACTTTTAAGAACTGTGGTGTGTGGATGGTGGCATGCACATATTAAAGTCCTTTCCAGCTATTCTGCCTATGACCTTTGTTAAGTAGCTGATAATGGCATCACCTGGCTTGTGACCAGATCGCCTCCTTCCCTTTCCCCACAATGTAATATACTTTCTTTTACAAGGCTGTGGGTGGGTGGGGGGGAGATATTTTGGCTTGCTATGTTTGCCCTATGATGTATTTGAGACATTGTTCTGCTTTTTACATCCCTCAAAGGAAGTGTCTGTTGACACAGCCTCTGCTTCAGTCATCTTTTATTATACAACACTCTGGGAAGCCTTTAGGGCAATCCAATGGCCCTAAAAGCAGCTTCTTTCACACAAGGAGAGAGACAAGCCTAACCAGACACCAGCAGTTCATATTTCTTTATTTACAGAGATCTTTGTAATGATAATGTCAGGCCTCATAGAAGACTAGGATTGCTGATTTGGAGTTGTCTACGAGGTGTGGGAGTTAGGCCTCCCAGCTGTTGCTTTACCTGCCACATTAGAAGGAACACCTTCTCATTTTTAAGAATGAGCAGTGTAGCAGAACAGGCTAATTTAGCATTTTAGGCATAACTGTTGAGGAACCTTTTGATAAAGCTGAATAGGACTTTCTGGGCAACCTGGGTGAGGGTGTTACTGGTATAGAACTAGCATGCAGATTGAATGTGGGAAACGTACATCTTCAGGCAGCTTCAGGATACAACTGAAAAGAGATCCTAATTGTTGCTGCTGTTGTTAGACCACTTCTTGAAATAAAGCTATTGAAACAGTGCACACAGTAAAAACATAATTAAACACTGAAAGGCAACTTTTAAGAACAATAAAATCCATTAAATAAACTCTAGGACATTAACACTGTCCATACAAATTCTAAAAAACCAAGGAAATCATTTCATCAAATATGAAATGTATCTTCCATAAATGACTGGAAAACACTTCAGAGAAACCCTTAGAAGAAAGAAAGAAAGAAAGAAAGAAAGAAAGAAAGAAAGAGAAAGAAATTCTTTGGTAGGCACCAAATCATCCCCACAGTAGACTCCTGTCTGGTTTCATCTGGTATTAGATACTACACATAGGATGTCGCTAACCCTGATATTGTGTAGAAAAACTGTAGAATCATGAGTTGGAACGATATTGGAAGTGATGGTCCAAGCTAGTACTCAGTGCAGGATCTGCAAAGCTGGCTACAACTATAGCATCTCTGACAGATGGCCACCCAGACTGCGTAAATAACTCTTGCAAAAGAGAGTTCATTACATCCTGAGGCAGTCTGCTCCACGGTCAAATAATATGTACCAGTAGGAAATGTATCCCACTGCTTAGCTGAAACCTGCTTCCTTGAAATTTCTACCTGTCTGTTCTCTTCTTGCCCACCCGAGAAACAGAAAAGAAGTCTTCTCCATCTTCTGAATCATATCTGAAGACTGCTATCATGTTTCCCCTTGCTTGTTTTTAAAATATCTTTTCTCTGAAATTAGCCACCACTGGTGGTTGGCAGATGGGTCAAACACAGGAGGAGGTGACAGCAGTAGCTCAATAGCTATTCAAGGCAAAACTTCTGGCATGACAACATTTCAAGCAGGGTTTGACAGAGTTTGGGAAAGGCAGGGCAAGACAGAGCTTCAGGCTAATAAAGATAAGGTGAGGCTTTGGGTGAGGTGAGCCAAACCGAAACAGAGCTTCAGGAGAGTTAAGGTGAGGTGTCAGATGAGGCCATGGAAGATGGTGATTCAGGCAAGGCAAGATTCCAGGACTCTGCAGAGCAAGAGTGTTAGGCTGAAACAACTATCAGCCCCAACCATCATGGGCAGTAATGATGGGAGCTGCAGCCCAGTAACACCTGGAGAGCCACAGGTTGCTCCGATGGAGGAGCCAAAGCCTGGGGCATCAGTTGTGTGAGGCTTGCAAGGCCTCTGTTGGCTCCCCAGATCACTTGATTTGGCTGGACCTGACAGTGCAGCTTTCAGCCATATCATTTTTGGAGCCGTGGAGTGAGAAAAAGCATACTACCAGCTCTTTCTGTCCCAGTGGCAGAGAAAGAGGGGTGGCGGCGGGAAACCTGGAACCTGCTGCCAGATTTTTCAGTTGGAATTCACTGGTGCTTGTGTCTTGATGCTAGACCTTGGAAGATCCAGCCAGCTGGCTCTAATAGAACCACTGAATATTGAATGCATTTGAGGGAGAATCATAGAACAGTAGAATTGCAGAGTTGGAAGGGACCCCAAGGGTCATTTAGTCCAACTCAGATGTATATTTGTATTCTGTGAATATATCAAACCACCCAGCTCTGTTTTGGCAGAAGAGATGTTGTAATTGTCACTTTTTTCTTTCTAAGTGGCTCTTGGTGTATACTTCAATTGAGCCACGCATTAACCTCTGTTCAGCCTGTCATAGTGGTTAGTAATAAGGAGAAAAAGACTGGCTGCTTCTCTGTCTGGTCTCTGTTATGTTTTGGCCAGATTGTTAAAATGTTTCTCTTCTGCTAGAGTATTTTAACCTTGCTAGCTCTGGTTTTGTTTTAATTGTTTTACTCCAGCTTTTAATGCTGTACGTAACAGTACTGAGATTTTACAGTTCTAAACCACCCTGGGAGCCCCTGATACAGCTGAAAGGTGGCATTAAAAACATTTGTATAAATAAAAATACATTTTAAAAGATGGATTCTGCTATCCAATCTTTTAGCCTTTAGGTAGAGCATGGATTCTGATCCATAAAAGTGATCGTGAATGCAAAACCATTTAGCTTGGATATATCTTGAATTTGAAAGTCGTGGTTTGTGTCTAAGCTAGCCTTCATATTCCAATGCAAAGCTTTTATAGTTGGCTCACTCTTGCTATATCTTTAATTTAAGGCTAATTCCAGAAGCACTTCTATGTCATAAATGTACAGGAAATACAGAAAATCTTAAGGTTCTCTCAGTCCTCCTGCTAATTAAGGGTCAAGGAGTAAGCTCTATTAGTTTTCATTATAATTGTACTGCTATAAAGGTGAACACAATTATATAGCTACATTACTTTACTTTGTTTAATGGGATCTACATCACCAAAAGAGTCTTGTATGTCTAGCAGGAGATCTGGACCTTGTGGCTCACTTAAAGTCCAGTGACACTTTAAAGACTTGGCTAGCTGTTATCTCTCCACCCTCCCTTTAAAATAAAGAGTGAAGCTGAATTTAAATCAAAGCCTCAGTCTTGCTTAAATTCATTTATAGTGGGTTGTAGCCAACTGAGTGTTACTCAGAGTAGACCCACTTAAATCAATGAACCCAAGTTGCTCATGTTCATTAATTTTAATGGGTCTCTTCTGAGTAGGATGAGCCTTGCATATAACCCAGTGTTCAAAGACGGGATCTCTATGACCATTTGGTTAGTCCACAGAATTATATTTTACTAGCTAATTTCTAAAGGGGTGTAGGTCAAAATCAATGTAGCTTTGGAAGGTCCAGTCTTCCATCTTGATTCAAAATGGCGTCCAATTGTATCAAAACATAGAGGAAAACATGGTCCTTGATCTCAGGAACTCTCATGCATAATTAGGTTGTGATATATTAAGAGGTGTGCATAGTGAACCAACTTTCCAAAATACATAATAGATAGGTTAAAGTCAACCTGGGATTACATTTATTTACTTTTAGAAGTTGAACTGTTGTTTCATCGTGCTATGACAGAGGTAAAAACCATGCCTTGCCATATTCTGGTTCAACATTTTCTGGGAAAATTGGAAATGACTACTCAGAGACAACCAATTGACATGCTCAAATACTCAGTGGAAGGAATAATAATATCAGGGCTAGTTCAGATATTACGGATGAGTGTACATACAGCCCACATATGAGCACCACTGAAAAACAATTCCATCTGGTGGGCTTTTGTGTGTAAACTGGAATGTTTGTAAACAATGAATGTAGCACATGGTTGGAGTGGTTCCGATTTGCTTCACATTATTTAGCTGTTGAAAACAATAGCCCAAAATTTCTGTCTTCGGAAAACTACTTAGGCTGCAGTTTCCGATCCTTACATAAAAGTGCCCTTGAAATAATCTGTTTAGAATTACAGTGTCAGGAATTAATAGAAGTGGACAGGGTTGGAAAACTGATCATCTGCAGTAAATCAGACATTGTTCTTTTCCAGAATCCCTAGTACCAGCTCCAACTACATTAGGTTCATTCACACTGACTCATCTTGCAGGCTTCCAGCACTGCATGTTTTGTAATAGGAGGAGACAGCTATAAACCTGGCTTTGCCAAAATGGCTACTTTCCCAACTCTGCAGATTTAGGTAGGCTTAAGATCTCTCTCCTTCCCCCTGCCCCCTAAAAAGGCTTCTCTCCCTAAATTGCAAGGAATTACTTCTTCAGAACCATAGGTGGCTCAGGGAATAAGAGATAACTTGGTTCTCAAATGTCCATCATCTATTGCTTTGCTTAGGCAGGTGCTAAATAAGCTAGTTGTTGTTTGTAAGTGATAACAGATAAAAGCAGCCAGAGCCTTAAAAATTGCTAACAACAGGCAACACATGTCTGGATTTAGACACGGATGTTAAAGGAATAAAATCTGCTGTTTTGTGGATATGGGCAGCTGATAAAACAGTGTATTATTTCTTGGTGCAGTTACGATATGATTTCTGCTTTTTCTTACATCGGCCTTACCTCTGTTGTGCTGCTGTAGCTTTGGCATGCATGTGCTTTTGTGGAGAAGGGTACACAATGCCCTGACTGCAGATCCTACAGATCCTTGTGCTAACATTGCCATAAACAACTATAAACTGTAAGTTTCTGGGAGGTGGAAACTTCAAGGGCAAGAGGAGCACAGAAAAGGGAAAGTGTGTACAATATCAAATGCTGTCAGTCTTTGCATAAACCTATCTTCTTGGTAATACCATGGATTTCATTTGTCAAGGAGTAGATCTTAAAGGCATGTGGGGCCCAAACTCTATCACTGAAAGCCCACATTTGTGCTTAATGCAATCTGTTGACTTTCTTCTCCTTTCCACCTTCTGTATTGATTTGTGGTGTTAACAGCAGGAGTGAGGCAAGAAGGGCGTGCAGGACGGAGTATCAATCAGGACAGACACCTTAGTTATACTCTGTGCTTTCTGTGCATGAGTATTTTCAGTCTTGTCTTACTGCCCTGTGGGCTTTATGTCTCCTTAAGTAAACATTCATGTTCTTCTCTTGGTCTTCTGTGGGTAAGAGAAGGTGAATTTTGCCAGTGATGGGAACTGCCACATATAGTTAATACTTTGTTTGTGTGTGACAGTATTGTTGGCAGAATTAAAGCAAACTAAGTAAGCCTCAGACACATTCTTTGAACCAAGGCTTCATCTGGCTCAACTGTGAGCTAGTTTGCAGTATGTGTTCCCTGCACATTTTTGTTAAAGGTTAACAAAACTGTTTAGACAACTTTAATGGCTGTGCATCAATCTGCTGCATCAAGTTGATTAATGGAGCTCATTTCTGGAGTGAATTCTTTAATTGCTCCTTATTTACCGCAGGGAGGGGGCGTGGTGTACTTTTGATTAAGGCAGCTGTCTGGAGTGTTCATTCACCTTGTAAATTCAATTCGTGTCGTGGTTCATTTCTGAAATACATTTCTACCTGCTCTTCTGAACCTTCTCCAAAATGAGGCATCATCCTGGAAGCACGTTATTATAATTTGCGTGAGATGTATATGCTTTAGTGATTGCAGCATCTTAACAGAAATCGATCTGAATGCATTTTAAGATGTTGCTTGCCGGATTGTGAATTTGTCTTTCAACATAATTTGTTATTCCTTTTCAGGGGAAGTAACTTTAAATACACAGTCATTAGCAGTCAACTCTCCCACATTTCTTGTCATTTCCCCTGCTGTCTTCAGGGGCTTCAGCAGAGCTCCGTTACCTGTAAGCTGCTACCTCTGTCTTGAAGAGAAACTGAAAGCGACACAGAATCATAGTTCATCCTGCAAAACTTGCAGCAGGGGGATGATAATAAAGGGATTGTTGCCTGTGATGTCTTCACCTATCCTTTAGTCACACAAAAAAACCTGTTTTATAATGTTTCCAGAACCTGTTTAGATAGTGGAATAGGTAAAAAAAAGATGTATATGCGTATGTATATATGTATGTATGTATGTATGTATGTACTAAGGGAAATGATGCCTCTTATGATATCAAAAATTGTTTGCGGCTAACAAGGATGAAGCCATTCTGAATGTGGCCTTGCTAATGTAAATAATGCATGATTGTTTTGGGGCACTGAGACCAGACCAAATGTGTATGCCATTATATATAGGTGTGTGTGCATGTGTACACATTGAGCTTTTTGTCACTAGGTCACACCACAGCTATATATATCCATGTTCAGCTAGGAAGCTTATGTATGTGTTTACTCTTTTGCAGCGTCTGGGTATAAGCAGGCAAATTGTGAGAGCTGAATCTTAGGATTAATCACTGCACATCAAACATTCTGATAGGTGTTTAGAAGAAGAGCGAATCTGTTTCCTGTTGGATACAAAAGCAAGGGGGGAATGATGTCTTTGAAAATCAGCCAGAGAAACTGAGATCTGAAATTAAAAAGAATTAAGGCATTTGATGGCAGGATTTTTTTTTAAAAAAACAGTTGCCGGCATTATTAAATACTCATTGTGAAACAGTAATCCGGCAGCTGAAGGGCAAGGTTTGAAGGCCTGCAAAAATGATGGAAAACTATTTGAATGCAACTAAAAAAGTAAGTTGTAGAAAAGGGGAAAAAACAAAAAAAACAAAAAACCATGCAGCTCCAAAACTGCACCTTAAAACCAATGCAGTAGAAATATATAAAATGTAACCTAAAGTTCTTGGCCAATAAAGAGAGATGAGCACCACAACCCCAGAGTCATTCACAACTGGACTTAACTGTCAGGGGTCCTTTACCTTTCTAACCTAAAGTTACTGGCCACCAAAAAAACAATGGAGGTGTTGGAGATTGGAGATGGAATAAAAGCCTCCCTATTGTAGAAAAATAATGAGAAGTTTGGCAAAACCATTTGGTGAGATGTGTTTCTTTCAAAATGGAAGATGTAATGAGAACATTTGAGTTGCGTATGGAAGTAGGTGTTGTTCCCTAGCATTGGTCTTTGAGCCATAGAGTGAACTGTGAGCCTATACCTGTCTGACCCACTTATCCTTGTGTCTCTAAGAGAGTCGCATTTACTTATGCCCAACCTTCTGGGAGCAAGAAGTGGGCAAGGCTGGAAGAGAGGTGAGTAGAGCCTAATTGAACTGGACCAGAACTGGAGGATATGCACACGCCCCTTCCAAATGCACACATACAGGGCACAACCAAGGACACACATGAGTCACTGTAGATGCAACACACACACACAGTGTATTCTCAGCTTGCCCCCCACTGAGCTCTGCAGTTAGGCTTGTGGGAGGAGCTTCCTTTCAGCTCTGATAGAAGGGTTTTTTCCTAATTGCTGCAAGCTGAATGGAGAGGCCAGTGGACCACCAGTTTCCCACCCCTGCTTCTGTGTGCAAGTGGAGTGGAGTGACACACACATACACAGGTGCAGTCTACTTGTTCCATGGCTGAATTCTTTCACAGCATGGAAGCTGTGGCAGTTCTGCACTATCTTGCCGAGTAGTAAGCTATTAGTAATTTAAACTCCAGAATAGGAAGACAACTACTGTGTGAAAAAGGGAGCAATGGTTGTGTTCCGAGCTGTTTTGCATTGTAAAGGGTCACAGCACAGGAAATGCTCTTGCTGCTGTTGATTATTAATAATATTTATATAAGATTTATTACCTGTCCTTCACCATAAGGTCCCAGGGCAGGTAATAATAATAATAATAATAATAATAATAATAATAATAATAATAATAATAATTCATTATTTGTACCCTGCCCAAATGGCTGGGTTTCCCCAGCCACTCTGGGCGGCTTCCAACAAAGATTAAAAATATATTACATTACAAACTATGTAAAAATTACAGTGTTAAAATTGGTCCCAACATTCAGAATAGGATGGATCCTAAAAACATCTCGGTCCAAGGCCAAGATCAAATGGTACATCTTCAGCATATGTAATAAACAGCTGCAGACTGGTTCCTTCCAGGTGGCGCAGCCTGTGTGGAAGAGGCGACCACCCCATCTCTCAGAACTGAGAGCTGAGAATGCATAACACCTGTTTTTATCATGATTCAGCTGTGTTTTATTGGTCCATATCCAGCCCATTTCCACTTCCAAACACCAGTCTAGATCCTGTTAAACAGTTTTGGCCAAGTGATGCCCATTTAATTTATTGGCCCACATGTAGGATTGTGTGGTGCTTTGAAAGGGGCTTCTGAAGACCCCTCCATGGTGGCTGCGTGGGTGGTTACCTGACATCTTTGTGATGTCAGGTAAACGACTGTGGGCCATATCCAGTTCCCCATCCCTGTTTTGTAGTTCCATCACTAGGTGGCAGTAGACTTAGATCTTTCTGGGTGGAGTCATAGAATCATAGAATTGTAGAGTTGGGAGGGACCCCCAGTCCCCCCCGCCTGCAATGCAGGAATCTCCTGCCCAATGTAGGGCTCAAACCCACGACCCTGAGTTTTAAGAGTCTCGTGTTGAATTGACCTAGCTACCCATGGAGTACTTTGGAAAACCATAAAGTTCTTGTCTAGCTGTAAGACTGGCGTGGCCTCTTAACCTTCTTTGAAAGTGTTTTGGAGCTTATTGTTGTTATCATTTCCATCCCTGCTTCGCCGACACCTGCTGCAGCCAACAGGAAAAAAAAAGAGCATTCAGACTTCTGTTCAAAGTTCAGTGTGTCTGAGAAAAGCCGCAGACACAGAAGCTGCTCTACCTTAATTATTTGTCCTGATTGTAGCTGCAGATTGCCCCAATAAATGCTAATGATCCTGGATTCCTGCAGTCCTGTTAGCTTCCTTTTCCTCTTACTTTCTCCACTGAAAGTCTTGAAACCCAAGGGCTGGTTTCAACAAAGGGCACAGGAGGGTGGGAGGGAGATGAAGGGAAAGGCAAGCAGATAACAGCCACATGTAATCAGCATTTTATTGCCATCCTCAGGAAGTGGGAATAGTTGAGAAAGAAGAAGAAAAAGAAAGTAGATTGGAGCAAGGAAAGTTAATTACGGCGAGGTATTTGACAGGAAATTACAAAATACAGGCAGACAGAAGAAACACACTTTTAAAGCAGGCTAGGAAGTCTCCAGTTACTCCATGCTGTGTATTCAAAAAAAATAAAAATAAAAAAATCTCAAAAGCAAGTGCTGAAAATAGTAGTTTAAACAAAAGCTACCTTATCTGATAAAGACATTTTGAGCACAAAGGGAAATTTATATATTAGCCGGCAGTCTTCAAATAAACTGATGGTTTTGATAATAGCGTGGATTTAATTGTGGGGGTGGGGGGTGGGAAAGAATGAGTTTTCATTTGAATGACCGCCAGATGCAGCAAGTCCTTGCATAAACCGTCTGGGTTTATCTTGCACATACAAACATACGCACACTCTTCTATTCTTGTAAACATTGTTTATCGCTGTTTTGCAGAAATTGTAAAGGTAGACTTATGGATGTAGGCTGAAGCCGATAAATATGTGCATATTTTAAGTGCTGCTCTGCAGAGCTAATATGATTCATTTCATCTGCTAGGGTATGTAGATGGAGTCGTGGTTTATCCATGTTGGGGAATGAACAACAAAGCAACATTTTAAGGGAGGGTTCAGAATTCCCATGGCTTGACAGAGTTCTGGAAGATTTATCATGCTATTATCATTTCATTGTTGGCTTAAGAGTACCCTGTTCTTTACCATTCACCATGCCTGTCTTGTTATCCTTCTGTAAAGCAGGGAAACTCCCTTTTCCATGTTACCCATTTAAGCAGGAAAGGGCTTGTGGACTTTGCTCCCTCCTGCCTTGTTCCTCTGAATTGCCATCAGTTTTGAAGCTGGAAAGAAACCACCACTAAGAGACTAACACCTAATACTATTTATCTCTCTCAGACATAATGAAAACTGCATTCTATGTACTGGTAGCTATGGTGAAATAAGGACCCTGTGTTTAAACTCCATTCTTGGGTCCTGCCTGTATTCTATGCATCTTCCTTGGCCTTTGCAGACAACCTGAAGTAGTGGCACAATCACCAAAAAAGGTGCCTTTGCCCAATCCTACTAACAATCTGCCTGTTGGCGTGCTTTTTTTCTAACTTTTGCTAGCACGAATTCATGTTGCCCCAAA
The DNA here is from genome assembly GCF_965112155.1 of Podarcis liolepis. Lineage (NCBI taxonomy): Eukaryota > Metazoa > Chordata > Lepidosauria > Squamata > Lacertidae > Podarcis > Podarcis liolepis. The sequence goes on along the minus strand of NC_139560.1, from coordinate 58,871,107 downwards.
ATGAGAACAGTTCCTTCACTTGCAAACAGTTAACATACTCTGAGCAGTAGAGAAGTGCTCATTGAGGCTGTGGGGATAGGAAGAGTCCTCTCGGATCATTATAGTACAGAAGGGAGACCTAGTTTTGACAGGTCACCTTTCCATAATGCACTCAACAATAACTGGATCATTTGTCTTTGGCCATCCTTCTCCCCCATATAAAAAGCTACTTTCTTTTAGGGTTGCAATGATATAAGTTGTTTTAGTCTATTAATTATATGAGTATTAGTTCATCAGTCAATTGATTTATTAAATCTGTAAGAGTGTTCATATGGAGAAAATCATCATGCCATGCCAACTTAGTTTTTTAGCCAATGGTCACGTTTTGCACCAAGGGCATTCCTCTGCCCTCCCCCTGTCACTTGGGAAGAGAGTGCTGCTCCTAAAGATGATGCCTGCCATCTTCAATTTGTAGAAGTATTTGTATCAAAATACATTGTTAAAAAACGACTGCATGATTTAGGTCAGCCTTTTGCTTTGCCAAAATGTTTAATTCAATGAATTTAACATTAATTAGCTCTTGATGAACCCTACTTAACTTTAAATAGATGTAGCTGGCTCTGTTTCAGTGATCTTCACAGTCTCCTTCTGAAGCCCGTGCTGAAAAACATAAGCTTACAGAAGCATGCCTTAAGACTACCTGGCACAGGAGATAGAGGGCATCATAGCTCAATGGCAGAGGGTGTGCTTTGCATGCAGAATGTCCCAGATCCAATCGCAGACAGTCGATGGGGAAGAACTCTATGTGCCCAAAATAGTGGAGAAGCTGTTACCTGTCAGAGCAGAGAAATAGGTTGGCTGGTAGAAGGCTGTTTTCCATGCACCAAAGTGTACACTAGAGCTGCATTCCCCGATGCCCTCCAGGTGTTTCAGACTACAACTCCCATCATCCCCAGCAAGCATGGTCAACAGTCAGAGATGATGGGAGTTGTAGTCCAAAACATCTGGAGGGTGCTGGGTTGGAATGGCTGCACTAGAGCAGAGGAGTCTCTTACATTTTGGACTTGATCTGTGGCACACTTGACAAAAAGGTTGGTCACCACTGCTATAGGCCACAGTACATATGACACTGCTGTCATAGTGTATTTCTACAAGAATCTCGACACCACTAGTTTAGCCTTTAAAAAAAGAGAGAATAAATTGAGGCTAGGCAAGCATGCAACCATTACTCGCAACAGCGTGACTTCCTAGGTCAGGCTTCTCTTCCTTCCTCACTGTCTCCAAAGCCTGCCTGTCTTGCTGTAGTGCATGTTACGTTATACCCGATGACAATTTTATAGCACAGGCGGAAGAGATATAAAACCAAAGGGCGGGGAGTGGGGGACAGAGGCCAGTGGAAAGAGTTCTGCTGGCACAGCAGAAATGGCTTTGTCTAATGTAACATACTTCCCTTGCTCTGAGTGGGATTTAGAGGCACGAGGGATTTTGAAATGAATGCTACCAAAGTTAATATTATAAATGCCCCAGTCATAGTTATGAATCAGCAATGCATCATTGTGCTGCCTTGCTCTTCTTGGAAATGTCATGTGGTTCTCTTCTCTCTCCCCCCGCCCCTTCGCTGGATTACTAACCTGACTAGAGATGTAGTTGACCAAGTACTGCTTCTGCTCCTACATGCTCAGGTTTCCAAGCCCTCTTTATTCAGGCGAGAACAGGAGTTTAATAAAGCAGCAGTATGGCTGCAGACAGGGTGAAACCCTAAGATTGGCCAGGTCTGACACAAATACTTCTGTTTTTTTAGGGGTTTTTTGCCAGCAAAGTAGTTCAAACTTCAGCTCCTATCATTTCCAACTTTCAGAGGAAACCTCAGGCACCCCTGACTGCTAAGCACACCTTTCAGACTTCGTATTGGTATTGGTAAAGCTGCCAAAAGATCTAGCTTGATAATGATACAAACAGTAATTTTATTGGTTGTGGTGCTGTTAATGCCAAGGTTGCACATTTGATCCCCGTATGGGACAGCTGCACTGCAGAGGTTGGAGCAGACGAGCCTCAGGGTCCCTTCCAACCAGTGCCAGATTTACATATAAGCTAACAAGCTATAGCTTAGGGCCCCACTCTCTCTCTCCCCCCCCCCCGAATTAATGAAAATAAATTTAAGGTAGAGCTTAATAATTATTTCACTTATTAATATACTTCTTAATTGTATTTCACTATTAATATACTTTTTCTTAATACAGTGGTACCTCACAAGACGAATGCCTCGCAAGACGAAAAACACGCAAGACGAAAGAGTTTTCCGTTTTTTGAGTCGTTCCGCAAGACGAAACGTCTTGTGAGTTCTTGCGAGTTTGTTTCCTTTTTCTTAAAGCCGCTAAGCCGCTAATAGCCGTGCTTCGCAAGACGAAAAAACCGCAAGATGAAGAGACTCGCGGAACGGATTAATTTCGTCTTGCGAGGCACCACTGTAGTATTTCAGTTATATTTTGTTATGTGCAAATGGTTTTAGATACTTATTAGGTCCATAAATTACCACATAGCATATTGTTGTTGTTTAGTCGTTTAGTCGTGTCTGACTCTTCGTGACCCCATGGACCAGAGCACGCCAGGCACTCCTGTCTTCCACTGCCTCCCGCAGTTTGGTCAAACTCATGCTGGTAGCTTTGAGAACACTATCCAAACATCTCGTCCTCTGTCGTCCCCTTCTCCTTGTGCCCTCCATCTTTCCCAACATCAGGGTCTTTTCCAGGGAGTCTTCTCTTCTCATGAGGTGGCCAAATTATTGGAGCCTCAGCTTCAGGATCTGGATATCACATAGCATATATTCAACACAAAAAACAGCGACAATTTGTTGTTGACAAAGGACAGCTGGACATATAAAGGACCCCATTACCTTCAGTAGCTTAGGGCCTCATCAAAGCTAAATCCGGCCCTGCTTCCAACCCTCCAATTCTATGATTCTATGGAGCATACAAAGTTGTCACAGTAATCAGACCATTACCAGGAGGATGGGTGGGAGAACAAAATATGGCGATAATGTTTGGTCAAGGACATAAAACCTGCACATTTTGGACTTGTATTCCTAACAGTTGCTTCCTGGGAAATACAGCAGAGTGCTGCTTTTAAAACAGAAGGATATTTTTTAAAAGCACTGCTTTTCAATGAAAGAAAAATATAAAAAGATAAGTAAGTTGCAGAAAACTGAAAATCAGCAGCAGCAATACCTCCCAACACTCCCCCCCCATACCCCTGCCTAAGATTCTTAGTCCAACCTGAATGTGCACAAGCCGAAAATTCAGATCTCAAACCTTTGTGCTCTGGGAACATGTTCTAACTAGGTTCAAGGCCTCGGATTTTTGTTAGGTATGGGAATGATGAGCACACATCTGCTTGCATCTATAAACACAACAGGAGGAGGCCTGGTTTTAAATTACCATCCTACTGCTGTGAAACCTTCCTAGTAATCCTATAAAACTGTCAGAGGCTGATGGGTCCTTGAGGGTTATGGCAATTTTCAACACCCTGCTATCAAATGTCAAAAGAATGTGAGGATTTGGTTACTACATAAATATTCCAAACTTGATTTTATTGCATTTTTAAAAAACTCACACAGAGTTTTTAGATACCTGCACAAGAAACAGCTATGAAACACAGTTCTGTTTACCCCCCTCTGTATATTTTTTCCATTCATACACACGGCCTTATCTGTGTGAAAGTAAGCATGTGTTTAGGTATGCAGGTCCCTAGCTGTGTAGGTCATATATTGTATGTCTGTAGGGCCTTGCATGGCACGGAGAAAGTCCCGTGTCCAATACCTGATGTTTCCAGGTATTGCTGGGAAGAACTCCAGTCTGATTCCCCGAGAGCTGCTGCCAGCCAGTGCATAGCGTTTATAGACATTACTGAGCTAGGTGAACCAGTCACTTGCCTTGCTATAAGGCAGCACCCTCTGTTTCACACTGGAAAATAATTCAAACTAGCAAGGTAATGAGAGGAGAAAAATAACTCATCTGTGGAACGCTAAATATATCCTGAATGCAAACCAAATAGGAGAAAGTCGTTATTTATAGAGTAAAGAAATTGTCCCATGTTCTTATTCAAACCTAATGCAAAGCAGGCTCTTAATTTTGTAGCCTCATCTCTAAATGGGAGTTGGAACATTGTTTTGCTCAGGAGGAACAGGAAGCGCTTCTCCTCCAATTGTTTCTGTTCTGGGAGTTTCTGCAGTGAAGATCTGGATAGCTCGGTTGGTTAGAGCTCAGTGCCGATAATGCCAAGGTTACAGGTTCAATTCCTGCATGTGACAGCTGCATCGTACTGGATTGCAGGGGGTTGGGCCAGATGATCCTCAAGATCCCTTCCGACTCTGCAATTCTACGAATCTATGATCTCTGTAATGGGTAGGGGTGGAGACCATTTTGGGTAGGTGCAAGGGGCGGGCTTTGACCTAGGAAAGGAGAGTCATCAAAGTTTCAGGAAACAGGAGTGAAGCAGGGCAGGGATGTTGGCGATGAGCAGAGGAAAGGGAGGGGCAGTTCCTGTGCCAGGCAAAAGGCTGTGGCATGAGTGGGCCCATTTGGATCTTGTGCACAGAAAGGTGCCTAGATGTTTTACATAAATTTAGAAGAATTCAGAACAAAGTCCTGGAGAGAGAGAGAGAGAGAGAGAGAGGTCTGCACAGTGTGTTTCATTAAGTATAGTAGCTTTGAAAGGGTTGCTAATAAAGAAATGAAAACTGGTCCAAACAGGCTTTGTAAGAGAGCCATTAAGTGAAGCTGCATGTCATGCATTAGCTTAGTAAGCGTGCTTGTGTTTCAGCTACTCTGGTGCTGGTATTCGCCAGCATTCTTTCTTCTTTCCCCCCCTTTGGTTTCCCCCCTGATTTGTTCCAGCTAAAACTAGCTCTTGGCAGCCTGTTTTATCAGCTGGCCTGTTGTATTTAGAGCTGCACCTCACTCCTTATCTCCTGCACTGTGGCAGGGCCTCAGCCTTCAGGAGTCCAGGGCTCTGTTCTCTTTTTGTTTATACTTGTGATCCTTTTCTTATTTTGCTCTTTCGGTTTCTGCGCTGCTTTCCTGGAGGCAGTGACTAGCATTTGGGTTTTTATGCATGCCATGTATGAAAAGTGTGGCTGGGTTAATGTGGCTTCTCCAGTTTTTGTATTGACGCAGTATGTTTGCGAATGATGTAATTTTCCTAAAGGCCTTTTTCCTTTAAATGTTGTGCCAAAGATACCAACCTATTTGATTTTTCATTGTGCGTACACCAGGAGAAACAAGGTGGAGGGAATCGGGGTGGGGGTGGGGGAGATACAGTGATAAGTAGAATTCATAGGGGGGGGGAAGTTTGGACAAAGGAGTCCATGGACAATTTTTTTATTGAGAAAAAACACACGCAAGTGTTTCTACCTTCCAAGAAGCAGTAATCAAGCAAGCTTTGTTTATTTTCACTCTTCTCAGTAGGACATAATATAATTAAGGGCATCTTTGTTATACAAACAAAAACACATGATTACTCCTCTCAGCTCTGTGTGGCTGACCATACGGTTCTGGCCTCAGCACATGTAAGTCTGTGTGCCTATCCAGTTAGCTAAACTCATACCCAGCCCATATTTTCATGTAAACCAACATACAACTTTATTGACTCGAAAACAAACTTGAAGCAATCAACTTCCAAATGCAGAGGATAAAAAACTTTGCTGTAGAAGAAGGATTAATGGTGGTTTGAATCTGACTGAGATAAGAGAGGTGGCATGTATGGACGAGGTGAAAAGAGAGTGCGATATTTGGCTTCCAAGCTGCTACTTAGAGGAGCAGATGACAAGGCCAGAGAGACTTTTCTTCTGGGGAGAACTGGCCTCAACAGGATGACATATCCTACGTAGCTGCAAACAACTGATGCCTGGTAATTGATCATTGTTGATCAGTTGTTAACAGATCAACAAATGTAAAAATTAAGTTGTAGAAACAAATAACACAATGTTTATTTGAGACGGAACACACCCTTATCTTCGTAGAGTCTCTTATCTTCTTTGAGCAATAGTACCAGTAATTGATTTTAAATAGTTGTGGTCATCTTCATAAAGTGCTATACAATGAACCTTCTCTGTATTCTTAACCATGCTTATCATCTATTTTCCTGAATCTCCTGAAAGATTAAAGTGTTCATCATGCCTTAAGACTAATGGCACACAGGTGTTTATCCACATATGGAGAAACAGTGAGGTCAAGGGTTATGCCCTTGACTTTATACTTCGATTTCCCCATGGTTTTAGAAGATGCTAGAAAAGCTGGAGGTTCAAGGCGACAGCGCTTATGGAAAATCCACCAAGTTGATGGTGGCAAAAAGATTCTAGCGATTGCTTGTGAACTTTCCACGGATAATATATAATAATGTAGGCAAATATGTCTGGCATTATGGCGAACTTCCTTGGATTTCTAATTGGTTCCAGATTTGTGGTTAAAAATTGCCTAGTGGTCAGACACAACTTATGTCTAGCTTTCCATGTGGTAATAGGTGCAGCAGCATACATTTCCAAATGTCTAATAAATGGTTATCTGCATCCAACAGTATTGCTGCCTTTTTTCTCTTATAAATGCATAGTGCAAGCTTCAACAACCTCGGTCCTTCAGATGTTTTGAGACTACAATTCCCATCATCCCTGACCACTGGTCCTGCTAGCTAGGGATAATTGGAGTTGTAGGCCAAAAACATCTGGAGGGCCGAGGCTGAGGAAGCCTGGCATAGTGTCTCTAAACACACAGGGTGGGATTTACCTAACCGGTCCCATCAGCAGAAGCCCTGCACAAGGACTTCTACTTGTTCAATGGGGTTCCCCTGTCTTCTTCCTCTGTGCACACCCTGTGCCCCCTGAAATACAGAACAACTGGAAAAGCATGGCACTGGACTTCCATTAACACATCTGATTTACAAAAAGGGTTCCATCCCTCCATTTGTGTGTGTGTGTGTGTGTGTGTGTGAGAGAGAGAGAGAGAGAGAGAGAGAGAGAGAGAATGACTGGTTTGTACATAGTTGTGCTCATTCTGTAAGGAATTTTAAAGTTCAGCTGTTTATTTCCCTTGCATGCTCATTAGGGAAGGCCACATAAATTTAACTGTCAGCACTTCTAATTGTGGAAGGTAAAAAGCTTTTCCAAAGTCCCATGTTCTGGAAAGCTGAGTGAGTGAGTGAGACAGTCAGACAGTCTGTGTGTATGTAAACTTTTACGTCATTTTCTGATTTCTGGTAGTGATTACTGAGAGGGAGTTCGAGAGAGGAAATCTCAGCAGAAAAAAAAGAGAAGGAAATATTTAAATATGTAGATCTGGTCTATATAATTAAAGGGACACATTTTGCTACATTATATGATACTGAGATTTGAAAAAAGCAACAACAAAAACAAACCTCAAAACAATATATGGGAAAGTATGCCTCAAAGTGTGTTCAATTAGGAATTGGACTGTAACTAAAAGGAAAACTTTTAACTAAGATAAAGGTTCCGTTTCACCAAAGATAAAAATAGAAAATACCCCAAGGCTTTATGCAAAGAAACTCCAGTGAGAGCAGCTTTCTGTTGAGCCTAGTTCAGGAAAAAATGTGAAGGGCGACTTATTCAGTCAGCAAAACATACATGGTAGACTCCTGAGAACAGACTGATATGAGAAGCTCTTGTTCAGAAATGGTTGTATAAAGTCCTTCAAAGCCCTGGCAGCTTTGATCAAAATCTCTGATGGTAGAGAGAATATTTGAGGGCCTCAAGGTTGCTAGAAGCTTGGGAATGAATCTGTAAGCAGTGAATTTTTCAGGGGTGATGTGACCTGGAGACCATTGCATATCTTTTCATTGTTGAAAGAATCACAGTGCTTCCTCTAAACTTTCTGTTCCAAACAGCAGATGGCCTTACCTCTTCCTCTTCAAGAAACTTCAACTTGCAGATTCAATGTAAACCATCTATTTTTTGTGGGTGTGAAGTGTTCCCACTTGGAAGGTCATCTGCATTATCTGGGTCCTTACTATTTCTTTTGGTTTCTTGCAGTTTCTTACAATTCCTCCTCCCACAATAGCATTATTTTACATTAAATAGTTTCTGTGCTTTTGGAATTAATTACAACATTCAAAATTCAGTGCATTACAGCTTTAAAGTCACATGCTTTACTACAAGAAGTTGTGTGTATGCATAAACACACAGGTTTTTGTTGTTGTTTCTAGATGTGATTTGTTTCATAATGTAATGCCCACAGTAAAGCAAAGAAGATGTTTGCACTTTCATATATGCAAGCTGTTGGATAAAATTTCAAAACAGAAATGGAAGCAAATATTTTGGGTTATTTATATTTAGCCATAACAGGGCTACTTTGACACATAAACATGCACCTTGAAAATTGTGGTTCTGTCTAACAACACACCCTGTCTCATATATTCATAATGATGCTTCCAGATCAGCTTATACTGAAAAGGACATATTTGTGATCCTAAATGGTTGACTCAGATTTGTGTATATCACTTGATGGCTTCTAGGTGTGAAAGTCATGACAGATAAAACACCTCATATAGAGCTTTCATATTGCCATTGTCATAGGTGAAGCTGGGCTCTTAGACCTGTGGTCCCAATTTCTTGGGAAGTGTTTGGAGAAGGACCTTGTGGTGGCGGCATTGCAGGCCTGGAATTCTACTGAGTCGTTCCATCTCTTTCCAGTTTCATACGCATCTGTCCTGCAAGCCTTCAAACTGTTTAATCAAGAGAGCCTTTTCCTGGTGTATTTCTAGGATATTCATACACTGCATGACTCAAACTGAAATTCACAGATTCAGGATGGTTTTGGCTAGGCCTTTTCCTTTTCACTGAGTGTCTGTTTTATGTTTCCTGTCTGTAGGTGCATGCTTCACTCCTTGACCATATTCCTTGTATACTGATATGTAGACCATGGCTTGGCTTGTTCATTTATCTGAATACATTTTTCCTTTTCTGCTCTGTATGTGTTTGATTTACTGCAAAACCACCCATTCCAAAGTAAATGCCATTGATTTAAATGAGATTTGCTCCAGGCAAGCATGCATAGGATTGCAGTCTTCTCATTTTCTGAGTTGCGTTTTGATCAGTGGGAGGTCTGGTTAGGTCTGAAAAACACTGATTGGTCTCTGGGGACCTGGAAGCAACAAATGGCCCCTTTAAAATCTAACAAATTCACTGCAGCGTAAGCTTTCATAGAGGAAAGAATGGGGGACATAGTTAGTGAACAAATGAGAGAGTACTAAATGACAGGTGAAAGGAGAACACTCCCATTAGCATCTTGAGGGCCCACAAAAACCTGAAACTAAACAGTATACTTCCCTTGTTTGTTCACTCATATGTATCACACCTGTGGCAAGGAAGCCTTTGACTCCACTAGTCTTGAGTGAGTATGATATAAGGAATTTTCACCAGCATTTCAGGACAATATTCAGCAAGAGTCTATATGTCACCAGGGAGTAAATCATCACATTGCAATGATGGGAGGAAAAGTCAGGTTGAAGTCAAGAACGCTGAGTAGGAAGAGATCACAGTAGGATGAAAAGTGAAGTTCGGGCGAGACTACAGGCAGAGTGATTGTAGGAAGCCGTATTTACAGGGGGGCTAGCCAAGTATTTTGCCTCAGGTGAAGCCTCCAGAGGAGTGCCATTGAGTGTGGGTGGGTGTGCCAAACTGTGAGTAGGGTGGGTGTGCCAAACTGGGTCTTCGACTTGAGTGAAATAAAGCCTAGTTTTGCCTCTGAGGAAGGGAACAGTGAGTGGAGAAACTGAAGTCTTGAGAGGGTTGGTTGAAAGAATATACGTAGGTGAAGTCTTCCTCAGTCTATCCCTGTGCCAGGAAAAGCCTCATCATTGGACGACGAGAATCCTAGTACCCAAGAGTCAGTTGAGTGAGGGGCTGGAGGCTGAATTTCACCTGCTGATTTGAGCTAACAAGCCAGTTCTTTTGGCTACAAGCTTCTAGTTGTGTTTGAAATAACACGAGGCCGTTTTGAAGAACAGAGGGGGAAAGAGCTAAAATATGGAAAATATCAGTGACATGTAATTACTGGCTACTCTTTCCCTATTGATTTTCTCATTGATATACTTGCTGTTTGCTTGCATGTGTGATGTGTCACGATGACATTTAAGCCTGCGTTGTAGGCAACATTCATTCATCCAACAAATGAGGTGGGAAGATAAGCATTTTGAAAGCCCCGTTTCCCGAGAAGGCATCTGTGCACCACCAACCTGTGCTTGCTTTCTCATTGCAGCAGTAAATTGTTTCAAGCCTGTCGTCATGATGATGAGTTATCATTAGCCTCTTATCTCCGACAGAAGAGCCTGTGGTTGATCAACTTTCCCAGAACTGGAATGATGACGATCAGTCTGACAGAGCATGTCAAGCAGATGAAAAGGGGAGCTTGGAATGGCAGAAACATTAATGAAAAATAGTTTATTAAAACCCAGCTCCTTTAGAAGTTGATAGGAATTTGACTGAGAAAATTGTATAAATTTGGTTTATCAGACAGAAACAATCCTTTCTTAAGTTGCATTCTGATATGGACTGAAAGTATGCCTTTTTGTTAGCGAAGTGATGTAAATATTGATGGCAAAATTATGGCATTAGAAGGAGAACAAGCATCACCATTTGTCATATGAGTAAAGCAGATGTTGGGGCAAAGAGGAGATAAAATGGAAAAGGACATGTGTTCTATCTAGTTCCCATGAAATCTCCATGGCAGCTTTTCTTTGATCTGGGTTTTCATGGGTGTCCTAAGATATTTTGCTGTCTGAGATGGAATAGCAAATGTTCCCTCTCCATCAAGATGCAGCCTCCAAGACTGGTCATTTTATTTTGGCACCTGAGGCAGAAAATCCTGCAAGCACTTCTTCCTTTCCCTGGCAGTAAAAATCCAACAATTTTAAATTAAATAACATTCTTTCTGCCCTTTCATTGCTCCCAAAACCAACTGCCCAAGATGGCTGCCTTTTCACCTTTAAAATGTGTGCGTAGTTTTAATCACAATTTTCTTAGTGTGTCCCCTAAGGATTTTGACAAAATCTTACAACATTATGCATATTTCTAAATGTTTTTAGAGCTCTAACATACTTTCTTCTTTCCAATATGGAATATGTGTGACTTTATTCTTTTCAGCCATGTGTAGCATTTTTTAAAAATATGAAGTGAGGACCCAGTAATTAGAAAGACTCGTTTTATTACGCCACTTGCAAATTAGTTCACATTTTGTGATTCTTCATGGTAGACCACACACACATGCCTTGGATTAAAATTAGAGCAAAGCCACATACTCACCAGAATTTTGTCACATAGTTGCACTTGACTAGACTGTTTCACAGCACAGTTTTTTGTTTTTTTGTTTTACCGAAGGAGGGCAGGTGTTGCATGTTTAAACTTTTTTTTAATATTCTCAGGGAAACTTGCATGGCACAGAGATCAGTTTTGCTTTTCTGTGTTCCAGAAGATTTTATTTTTCTGGAGATATATATATAAGTGTGTGTGTGTGTGTGTGTGTGTGTATAGGAGGATTCATTGAGCATCCCAACTTGTATTCTGAAGTAGCATAGCTCAGCAGTAGCTACATGTTGTGATTCTGCTGATTGTGTAGCTAAGCTAAAGACAAGAGTTGAAGTTAACTGGTGTCCTTGCATTCAGAGGAGAACTTTTGATCCAATAGAGATGTCAACTAACAGCAGAGAAGAGTAGATTGCTTTTACTGATGCCCCCTTCTATCTGTAGCATACACACTGTTCTGTCCCAAATCTCTGGAGCTGCTTTGCAGTGTGCGTTAGTTTAGTTTGAACAATCGTTTGAAGAGGAACTAGGATCATTGCACCATGGTTTGATCCTGTCCTTGCTTGAACAAACCATAGTTTATACTAACCAGATCTCCCTGGATTTTTGAAAGATTGTAAGGTGAGGAAAGAGTGGTCTTTGCTTGGGTTTTTTTTTGGGGGGGGGTTTGAAATAAATCTATGAGTAGAAAGGTACAGTCATACCTTGGGTTACGAACGCTGCGGGTTGCACATTTTTGGGTTGCGGACGGTGCCAAACCCGGAAGTACTGGAACGGGTTACTTCCAGGTTTCGGAGCTCGCGCAGGCACAGAAGCGCAAAATAATGTCACATGCATTCACAGAAGCACTGAATTGCGTCACACGCAGGCACAGACGCTGCGCTTCAGGCTGCGAATGCTGTGGAATGTGAACGTGCCTCCCGCACGGATCACGTTTGCAACCCGAGGTATGACTGTACAATAGCAAAGGCAGATAATCATACATTTGTTCTGAGTGGCTTTTTAGCTCTATACCTAGCACATGATTGCTTAGCTGATATTTTTACTGAAGATGATTAACTTAATGCTTTCTAGATAGCAGGTGGATCTGCACCCCAGTGGATGACATGTAGAGATTTGCCACCTGCTTAGGCTGCTTCCTCTTGCCCACATTAACTTGACATTAATCTGCTCTGAGCCTTCAGACAACAGGAAAATATGTGCAATCTTAAGTGCAGCTTAATATTTTATCAGCAGCTGTGGTTGATCTTAACTGTGGTTTAGGGGAACAAGCCAGCTTCAAACTGTGGCTGATCCTGGCTTGTTTTCCTAAACCATCGTTAAGATTAACCATAGTTTCAGGTTTGGACATAATGATAAATCATAACATTGAAAACAGAAGGGAATGCTCTGATCTCCTTGGGTTTGCACTGGAGAAGGAGGAGAAGCACATCAGCCCAAAGTTTCTGCATTCAATACTAACCATAGTTTTGTGTTATGCTCTAAGCAGATTGCTAAGACCCAGTGGCTGAGAAGCAACAGTGGGAATGAGCTTTGGCCTTTGTAGGAAGCATGATGTTAGAGGAGATAGACATCTGCTCTGAAGTAGCAGTTAAAAGTGCACATCACTGCCAGCTGCTTTAATATTTTGGTGGTATAATTAAATTTATGCCCCAGCCCTATAGCCAGGTATGCCCTCTGGATGGCTCACAACAATAAAACCAGCACAATATTAAGCAAGAACCCAACACTTGATTATAGTTAACGTTAATATAAGACAGCTACAACAAGGCACAATTAGCTATAAGTGGATGAGAAATCAGCACAATTTTGGGCACAAGTGAACTAGTTTTGCCTTGACTTGTCTCCATCACTAAACTGATGACTCAGCTCGAGCTATATGAGATCAATGCATTCAGTTTAGTTCAATAAATATTAAAACCTGTACAACAATGGGTTGTTTTTCTTTGCCTTTTAGACTGGGGTTCGTTCTCTGTGCTAAACTCTTCTGTTTATTATTTTGTGAAAGTCAAATTAAGTGTTCACTATCAGCTGTTTTTATACCCAGAGTGCTGGAGTTCTTTGATCCTAAAGCTTAAGAGACTTAAGGGTGGACAGGATAAATAAATTCAGTTAGGCCAGAACAAGTCATAAGAGTCTGGGCAAAACTGTGTGCAAGGCATGCCTGCATTGGAACAGAAGGGGTGTTGAAAGGCCTTTTGGGCAAGCCCTAGGCTCTGTGGTTTAACCCACAGCGCCACCCACGTCCGTATGCATATATACACATATCCTTTAATTGAGGTGTACAAATGATTTCATGTACAGTGGTACCTCGGGTTAAGTACTTAATTCATTCCACTTAACCTGAAACTGTTCTTAACCTGAAGCACCACTTTAGCTAATGGGGCCTCCTGCTGCTGCTGCACCGCTGGAGCATGATTTCTGTTCTCCTGAAGCAAAGTTCTTAACCTGAAACACTATTTCTGGGTTAGCGGAGTCTGTAACCTGAAGCGTATGTAACCCGAGGTACCACTGTACACACACCATCTCCTTGGACCTTGACATACCTGATGATAACTGATGGAATTTAATGTGACTAAGACTATGGGCAGTGCTTAGATTGCTTTACCAATACTAAATTAAATGGTATTGGAGAGTGGCCTTTTTAACAGGCAGGGGAGGCCTATAGAAGGCCTGTTTGTTTGTTTTTATAAATAATTTTTATTAAGTTTTCATTTTAACATCTCAAAATAAACATTTACATAATACCATGTATTCAATGACTTCCCTTCTTCCCCTTCCCCGGTTCATTTTGTTTATCTATTATTCTTGCATATTTTACTACGTCCATTTTTGACGGTTCTCCAGTCAATTCAGTTATTCAAGTATTCATTCAATTATTAATTAAACTGTTGAATTTATCTTAATGCTAGCGTTTTCAGAAATGTACAGTTATTTTCCATATAGTCAGCAAAAATGTTCCATTCCTCTTTAAATAAATATTCTTCTTGCTCTCTTAGTCTATTCGTTAAACCTTCTAGTTCCACATATTTTATCATCTTAAGTTGCCAATCCTCCTTACCCGGGACCTCTCTCACTTTTCATTTTTGGGCTAACAAAATGCGAGCAGCTGTTGTTGCGTACATAAATAAGTTTCTCTGATACCTGGGGACTTCTGTCTGCACCATTCCTAACAAAAATGCCTCCGGACTTTTTGGGAAGGCTGTTTTAAACATTTTTTTCCATCTCTTTATAAATCATTTCCCAGTATTCTTTAACCTTTTTGCATGGCCACCACATGTGGAAAAGGTTCCCTCTGTTTCTTTACATTTCCAACACAGATCCGATTCTGCTTTATACATCTTAGCCGATCTACTTGGAGTTTGGTACCATCTATGAATCATTTTCATATTATTCTCTTTCAGTGTATAGCATGCAATAAATTTCAAATCATTCTTCCAAAGTTTCTCCCAAAGATTTAGGTCAATGTTATGCCTTATTTTCGTTATCCGGTGTGTCATTGAAGCTTTGACCAACTCAACCTTTGTTTCCCATTCTGTTGGAGTCCTGTTTGGAGAAGGCAAACTCCAATAACACTAGAAACTCCCAACCCCAAAGAATCAGTTATCGTTGCAGATAGCTTGCCTCTCTCCTTCTGCCAACACACACACACACAGGCCATTTCCCCCCTTTACCTTGGTTAGAGGCAAAAGGTCAATCCCAGTCCTCACAAACCAATCCATTTGAGGTTTGAAAGGTCTGTTGAGGGTCTGTTGATGCACAACTGCAGATGGAACAAGATTATTCCCTGCCTCCAGCAATGATCAGCAAAGGCCCATCAGAGCCAGCTGCATACCAACCCCTGCTGCCTGTTGCACAGCTCCTGTTTTCTCATCTCTTCTCCCCACACCTAACAAAGGACCATTCATGCAACATATCACCCCTACTTCTGCACAGCTCGCACACTTTCCCCACCCCAGCTCCTCCCTTAGGAAATAATAAACCTAAGATTCCCATTCAAATGGTTACTTAATCCATATTATTTTCTAAGTATTGTTTTGCTCTCACCTATTGCTTTATATTTCTGTGTTTTGCTTCAAAGTTCAGAATATCCATAGGAAAATAATGATACGCTTTGAATGAAGCACTGTACATTGGTAAACAGATTGATTTGTTTCCATTGCAGTTTTGATGCTGTAGTCTTTATTATTGTTTATGCCTTACTCCCTGACCCACTGGGGTTGCTAATGTGCAAATTCGAACGTTGATTAGATCGCCAATTAAAAGGAACACAAGCACCATGTCGTACACATATAATAAAACTGGTAATTTAATGTCTTGTCTGCTGATGAAGATAAAAGATGAGGTACCATGTTGTCAAAGAAAAACAAAACACCCAAGCAAACCTGAACCAGGAAAAGAACAAAATACAGCCTTGGTTTAAATACATCTATACTGTATTTGCTGAAACAAAATATCTCATAGATCCAGTTACAGGAGTCCTAACCTTCATAACTGTCTTCCTGTGGGTCAGTGGGTCTGACTGTTAACGAGAAGCTTGGTGGTTTGAGTTCACTGAGGGATGGCTGTGGACAGGATTCCTGCATTGTAGGACTAGATGGCCTACTGATTCTATGTACTTTGTAGCACCCATACACACAGCTATCGCTAGCAGCAATAGATTACAATTCACAGGGGAGTCAGTGAAGGTCAGAACACTGTATCAAAGTACCACTTCACTTCACAAGTATGGCTTCATTAAATCCATGCGCCAGCCAATCTAATCCAGAATGCAAGCAAAGCCAGCAAGAGAAGGGCCCCACAAGATCGTATCTCTGGCATCTGCATTCCCGAGACATTTTGCAGAGCATTTGGTTTTATTTAGATGCTGTTTAATTTTCTGCTGCTTTTGGTGTTTTGAGTAGCATGGAATTTCTGAATGCTCCAAACCCTGTATTCTTTGGAGAACAGGCAGGTCTGCCAGGAAGGAAAGCCATTGATTACTGATCAGCAGCTGTTGATGTGCATCCTTTTCTCCAGCCAAGCTCTTGGTCACCAAGCTCTGGCAGAACATGGTTCCAGCTTGCTTATAAAGACACTCTTATGAAATATCTTAGCCACATCTCTTTTCCTTGAGGCTGTATGTTTGCTATACTAATGGGAGGGGAGGAAGGGAATGACATCAGTGATGCATGAATGGGAGATTGTTCATGTACCAGGTTACATCATCTTTTGATGTGCAGCATATGTCAGCAGTGCTGAAAGGCAGGTAACCCAAACCCTAGAGGCAGCTGTGGCAAAGGTACCTAGATGATATGACAGCATAAACTAATGCTGATAAGATTCTAAAGTTGGGATGTGTGGGTAGATACACTATGCAAGTATTCTAAATACAAGACTATAGTAACAATGGTACAGTGGTACCTCGGGTTACATACGCTTCAGGTTACAGACTCTGCTAACCCAGAAATATTACCTCGGTTTAAGAACTTTGCTTCAGGATGAGAACAGAAATCGCACAGCAGCAGCAGGAGGCCCCATTAGCTAAAGTGGTGCTTCAGGTTAAGAACAGTTTTAGGTTCAGGACCTCCAAAATGTTCTTAACCTGAGGTACCACTGTAAATGGTTTCTGCAGAAAGCTGACCTGTTTCTATTTTTCCTCATATATCTTAAGCAGAATTGAGGACGACTTGTAAGCCAACTTATAGTTGGCTGAGTGTTATTTCAGAGTAGATTTGCTTCTGCACTAGCCCTTTTTCTCTGGAATTGACAATTCCCCCCTCATTTAGTTATCATAGAGATTCTGCACAATGTTGTGGTTTAATGCAGGGCAATGGTCTCCAGATGTTGTGCTGTTGGACTGCATCTTCCATCATTCCTAGTCATGCAGCCAACCATTGCATTTCGATCTTCTCCATATTATTGTCTTGTCTTGAGCAGCGCTGGCTTCAAACATTTAATATCTCATTAAAGGTGCTCTTTTAAAAAAAAAATTGCAACCTCATTCGAAATGTAAATGCTGGCAGTGAAATCAGCCTTTTGGGTAAAGATACGGTAATTTCTTGGTACAAATGTGGATTGTTTATTTATTTAGGAGAATTATATCCTCTCCTTTGATTGAATGATACACAAAGTGGCTTTCAGTAGATTGGAACAGGATATATACATGCATACGCACAAACTCAAAGCCACACAGTCCAGTAACCCTTAGCTTCCTTCCTAGTGTTTTGTGCCAGAATTAATTAGATCACAAACTTGGAGATAATGTTCTCATTTCCCTTCCCTTCCTCTTTTTTTCTTCTCCTTTTCCTTTCCTG
Source organism: Podarcis liolepis (assembly GCF_965112155.1). Classification (NCBI taxonomy): domain Eukaryota; kingdom Metazoa; phylum Chordata; class Lepidosauria; order Squamata; family Lacertidae; genus Podarcis; species Podarcis liolepis. Next base: position 58,853,527 of record NC_139560.1, on the reverse strand, counting down.
TGTTTGACAACTTTTTTAAAAGAGGTGAAAAGAAAACCTTATTAAACAAACAAACAAACAAACAAACAAACAAACAACGGCAGTGCCAAAGTTGGAAATAAGACTTGGGCTTGTATTCTGACTTGGGTATATATTAAATTATTTGGCTGTCGCAGTAACAAATGTAATCGGCTAATTAGAAATACAAGTAGCTAATACTCTGAGTTACTTTTACAGAATCTGTGAAGATTAAAAGCTGAGAAGGAAGGGCAGAAATCATTTTGTTGAACTTATGTTTCCCATGAAGACTTTTGATTAAAAAAAAGTTCAACGGAAAATGGGGAGGAGATGCTTGGGTGCACTTGCAAGATTGCCTGGCCTGCTAATCCTTCATATTTGGCTGGCTCCAGATTTTATTTTTTTTCCAAAGTATTGAACACATGTTCTGGAACTGTTCAAAGGCCTGTGAGAGTTGGGAGTTGATCGAAAGCTCTCAATTCCACTGAAGTGGGTGGCCAAAGTGCAGGCGTTCAACAGCTGCACCGAGCCCACTGATCTTTGTCATTTATGAATTATTTTGCATGCCGTCTGGAACCAAAATGGTGCCGTAGTTTTTAATAGAGGCAGTTGTTTAGGTACATAGCCAAAGAAGCACATTTTCTGCGTGTTATAATATCATCAGCTCTTCAAAGGCTATTTTTTTTCTCCTTTCCTTTTTTTTTTTTTTGCTTCAGTGCCTTCCAGCTAGAATTCAGATGCAGATGTCTAAACTTTTAAGTGTCTTATTTGAATTGTTTTTCCTAAGTTGCTACTTTATGCACTTTTCGATGAATGTAGTGAAAAATGTGCTGAGCAGGAGAATTTGTTCACTGGCAAGAACACCTCCTTCCATATTGAGCTGCCTGTGCTTTCATATCAGCCCATGGGGCCTCCTCATATTCACTACGTGGGATAAGGTACATAGTGGGTGGGAGCCCAGGAAAGGGCTTTTTCAGTGGTGTCTCCTTCATTGGGAGACTGAGCCTTATTTGTTTACATCTTTAGGGGATTGGTGAAGACTTTTTCGAAGAATGTTTGGAGGAGGTTGCTGTTCTGGTTGTTGCTGTTGGTGCTACTAGTAACTTTTATTTGGTTGTTGTGTGTTTCTAAGAAATTGTGTTTTTGTGGCTTAGTTGTTGGAACAAATTGGCTCCCAAACACTGCAAACCTGGGAGTGAGTGTTCCAGTTTGCAAACATTTTTTGGAAGTCAAATGTCCAACGCAGCTTCCGATTGAGTACAGGAAGCTCCTGTAGCCAATCGGAAGCCGCGCCTTGGTTTTAGAACAGTTTCAGAGTTGAATAGACTCCTGGAATGGATTAAGATCGAGAACCAAGTACCACTGTACTTTTATGTACTAATTTTGTTATAAAACAGCCTTTGCAAAGGGTGGTGTGTAAATATTCTAAAGTAAGATAAAAACTGCTAATAAACCATCCACTGTATTTTGTAACTGAAGCTCCCAAGGAGTCTTGCAAGGGCCTCCACATTTACAAAGCATCACAGAAGTCCAAGCAGGTCATACTTGTACCGGATGTATTGCACAGGGTGGTGTGCAGCAGAGGTTGCGAACCTTTCTAGGCTCAAGCAAGAAAAACTGTTGTAGGCAGCGCACGCACACTGCAACTGAGCACACACTGAAACCCACCCCATTGACTACTGCAGGATGCTTCTTTTAAGCCTAATTTCAGTGGAGGGAGAAAACCCTGTGAGTGACAGGAACCATATTGGTGACTCTTGCTGTGCAGAATGTTCAGTAATCAAAGCACGATGCATTATAGTAATTCAAGCAGGAGCTAACCCAAATACAGTCATACCTCGAGATGAATGTGCTTCAGGTTGAGCGCGTTTGAGTTGCGCTCTGTGGCAACCCAGAAGTAATGGAGCGCGTTACTTCCGGGTTTTGCCGCTCGCACATGTGCAGACGTTCAAAAAGACATCACGCGCATGCACAGCAGCGGCGAAACGCGACCCGCGCACGAGCAGATGCGCTGTCGCTTCTTGCGTTCCATTCAGGATGCGAACGGGGCTCTGGAACGGATCCCATTCGCATCCCGAGGTACCACTGTAGGCCAGTGGTCAAGTTTCATTGAAGAAGTGATGTAGCTGTTGCACTAGCCAGAGATTGTGAAAAGGGCCAAGGCCCCTATAATCCATTTGGACTTCCAGAGACAGATCTGGCATCGCCCCCAAACTGCAGTCCTAATCCTTAGTGCAATGCCGTTCAGCCAAGGCTGAACACGACCTCCAAAGTCAGAAAAACCACCTAGTAACAGTACCTCTTCTTGTGTAGATTAAGCTTAAGCTTATTGGACCTCATTCAGCCCATCCATCCCTCCGGACACTGCCCTCAGCTGCAGCATTCCCTGATTCCGATGAAAAAGAGAAACAGTGCTGGATGTTCTACATATTTATGATATATCACCTAACTTCTCCAGATGACTGTCGCCGGGGGTTTCATGTACATATTTCATAGCATGGGGGACAAGATGTAGCCCTGCTGCACACCATGCCGTAGCTACCAAGAGCCACCATTGGCACTGCCTTCTCAAGACTGCCATCGAAATGAGAACTGGACAGCTGGGAGTCAGTTGCCATCCCAGATAGTCCATCAGAACTATCTAGTATTGAAAGCCACTGAAAGTTTGAGGAGAATTAGCAAGGTCAGATTCCAGGATAGGTTATGCATCAGAGTGATCAAGCCTGTTCCATGCCAAAGCTAAATTTAAATGGTTCCACCCAATAATTTCCCAGCAGCCACTGCCATGAGCATCGTACCTGACAAGGTGAAATTTGTGGTGAGCATTTGTTACATTTCTTTGGGTTTACTGAATATTTATTTTAGGGCATCATATCAATGATTTCCTGCAAGGAAGCATTGCATTTTGTGTTAAAAATAAAATAAACAAATAATCTTCTGCATCCAGTTGGTCAGTCCTCTCCTGATAGATGCTTTATATAAGCCAGGAATGGCAAGGGTGAAGCAAATATAGGTGGAAAGCTGAACTCCTTCAAATACCTTTTCAGTGTCCTTAGGCCTCAACTACTGGAATACATCACAAAAATAAATTAAAAATCTGGCTATATGGTGCTCTTGTTGTAGCTGCTGGTTGTGCTGTAGACAAGATGGCACCCCAGGATTAAGAGTGTGTCTGATAATTCAGTGTATATGTTAGAATAAATGCAAAACAAAATAAAACAAAACTAATGGAACACCCTCATGGCCAATTAGCATGCTAATGCATTTCATGTTGCAGGGATTCCAGGATCTGGGGTGGTGGGGTGGGAAACCTCATGGTACATTCACAGCTGTTAAAATAGGAGAGCTGGTGGTCAGTAGCCACAGAGTTTCCATACAGAGGTGGAATACAGATGGGGGGGGGGAAATCATACACTCACCATAAAGCAAATTATTTCATTGTTGACATAGGCAATATGTTGTTAAAAGCGAATGGCTGTCATCTGTTAGAACCTGCAAGGAACAGCAGAGGGTAATAAATTGCCGAAGAGGCAGCTCTCAGGTGGCCTGCCATACCTCTCTTCCTTAGCACGAAGGAGAAGAAATTAACTGCAAGCTCTTATACGTTGTCTTAAGATGCATATTCAGTGTGTGCCACAGTGGCCCTTTGTGGTATATAATGGAATATCTGCTGTGGCTACATAGTTAGAGTAATAGGTTTCCATTGTTGCAGGCAGAGTAAAGGTTCTGTGGAATTACAGCACATCCATTGAAGCAATTTCTGTCTTAACAATAGCCTTCCTCCGTCTTACGATTCAACATCAGCAGCAATGTGGAATACTAACAAAGCGCACTTCAGTATAACAGTGGAGTGGCTAACCCTTGTAAATATTCCTTGAGGAAAATTTTGTACGCTGCATCTCGTGGGACCCCCATGAAGTTTGAAGGATGGAGGGCAGATGTTTGCCTCGCCAACTAGCATGTCAGGGAGAAGGTAAGCTAGGATTTTCTCCTCCAGACATGTATGTTTTGTATCTGCAGGGAGACACATACAATCTCCCATTTACAGGCTGAAATGGTATAGCCCAGCAAGAGGGGCTCGTGTGATTCTTCTGATTGTGTGCTTCAGTTCTTAAACATACATGATTTTACAGCAGAGTACATTGCATTTGCTAGGAGAATATTGCCCTAAACGGGGTTTCTGTGCTAACTGGTCCCAGATCTTGCCCAATATATTTTGTTGTTTTCGGTGGAGCACAAGATGGTGACCCCCATTCAAAGTATGGAAGCTGACTGGACTTTTAGATGAATTCAGCGTTGATGATGTGATCGTGCTCTCCATCATGAGTCTGAGGCAAAAGCATAGCTTTGGTGTGCAAAGAGATGCTATGAAGCACCACACAACTCTGTTCTCCAAAGGAAGGGAAAGACCAGAGGACCTTAGGATGAACAGCCAGGGGCTGCTGCCATTGTGCCTAAGCATCTGTTGCTTGAGATACGGACTTAACATTGTCTAATGGTAGGGCTGGCCCTGAAAGATATGTAACTCATTTCATTATTCAGTGTGTGGATTGCTGCTGTCATTCTCTGAGTCTCTGCACTCATACTCTGTTTTCCTGATGGCACCAAGTTGCGAGGTGGAAGTGTGGTTTCATAATGTGACGAGGAATCTTGTGGAAAGTAGTTCTACATATTATTGCAGGAATGGGATCACATTTCTGTAAGGGGATGCATTTTGTCTATAAGTAAAAGTGGAAAAGAGTTGAGTATTGCAGGAATATTCAAACAGGAAAATAGTGTTTTTGCACTGAACCCAGTGCTGCTATTTGCTCTGGTCAATCAAAGATTACTTGCAAAGATTTCCCTCATTTTCAGAGTTATTCTCTCTCCTTGGGTCTTCTGAATGTTTAGGCTGTCTCTTCAGTCGTGAGCCCAAGATAGCATCACCAGCACCACCAGCACAAGATCCTATGTTGTAGATGATGGAGACCTAAAGGAAGTAGCTTATGCAATCTGAAACCAAAATGAAATTGATGAGAAACAGAACATAAAATATGTGCAGGTAAGCAATTTATTCACTATTGTTTTATATGATGTATATTTCTATTTGTTACGAATATGTATTATTCCGGCAAGCACTATTATGCTATGTTTCTTGAGAATGATTTAATTCCTAAATCCACTGTGTGACATTGGACAAGTTTCTGTCTCTCAGCATCAGTTACCCCATCTGTTAACTGGAATACTAAAAAGTTTTCATATTGTAGGTTTTGAGTAGAGTGGGCCTGTTTGGGAGGAGAACCACCACATTACAATATAAGGATTTTTATAAGGATTTTAGCTGTGCAGTCCATAGATTTACTTCAATGGGTGAAGGGCTAGAGCATGTGCTTTTCATGCAAAAGGTTCCAGGTGCAATCCCTGGTCCTGCAGGTAGGATTGGAAAAGACCCCTACCTAAATCTCTGGAGAGCTGCTGCCAGTCAGAGTTGACAGTGTTGCGCTAGATGGACTTAATAGTCTGACTTATAAAGCAACTTCCTATGTACTCGGAAATGCATCCCATTGAATTCAATAAACGAATACAAATTTTCAGCCTAAATAACTTTGCATAGTATTTGTTAACAACAGCTCAGTGGTTTGCAATGTAGACCCTATGTTATTAATTTATTTACTTTCTTATAAACCTATATCGCACCCTTCTAGTGAGTTTGCATCAGTTAATAAAATTCAGCAATTAAAAACAATACAATCAAATTGTATACTGTTAATAATAACGGTATGAAATATGAATTGCTTCTGCACAGACATCTGAAACTAGGCATGCTGTCTTAATGTGTGACAAACCTGTCTTAGGTAAGAAGGAATGTTCTCGAGGTTCCAGTGCATGTTTCCATGATAGATTTGCTCCTGCGACATCACACAGGCAATTTAAAATGCCGCCTTCTAATCAGCTCTATTAGCTATTCCCTCTGAAGTGTGAGTCCCTTGCAAGTCTGTCAGAGCTCAGGTCTCTGTGAGCTCTCATGGCTCATCTTTGACTTATTAAGAACTTATTATTGCTCTGGGTTCCTCATTCCACTAAAACAGGTCTGCTGGTGCGCTGAGATTTGATGGGTCAAGGTTTGCCACTGACTGCGGGTTTTAGATCCTGACATTTGGTAACCTGAATGCAAGCTGACTGAGATATTAATTTAGGTGCTTTTATGAAAATGCATGGGTTTTAAAAAGGCACGTAAAGTCAGAGCTTTAGTTTATAAAACGGATAACATAATAAAAGGCTTGTGTGATCAAAGATGACCGAGACACATTTTGTGTTACGTTGGTCAAAAACAAGGTCAAAATAATGAGTCACTCTCCAATAATTTATATAACAGTTTACAAAAGTGCATCCTGCTTCATATTCATGAGAGCATTAATTTTTTCATTAACCTAGCTGTGCCAATTGCTTCCTATCAGCTCTCACAGAGTGAGTAGCAACTGCTGCGGGATGATTAGCCAAATGGCAGGCTGCCTCCTATTGCCTCACTTCCCTTCAAACCGCTCCCGTTGTAACCATTGTACTTGCTTCCCATCAGCTGCTGCTGTGGCGACTCTGCTGTTGTCTTTAGTCTGAGGAATGGTGTGTTGCCCTTTTACCAGCTATATGTGGTCAGAGGGCAACTCACCTGGAGACTGAGCAAGGGTAGCCTGGGTTTCCCTGCATTTCTGATCTTTTTCTCTGCTGCAGCTCAGCACAATAAGAGAAAGGGTAGATTGGAAAGCTTTGGGGCTTGGGAAGGGTAGGTTGACTCATACTCTTTCCCCTGCTCTCCTGATAATGTGTGTGCTCTGGAGAGCGTGTGAAGTGCTTGCCCAATCTGGGGCCACACACATCAGTTGTATGGTTCCCAGGGAGAGATTGCAAGATGCAGTACAGTGGTACCTCAGGTTACATAAGCTTCAGGTTACAGATGCTTCAGGTTACAGACTCCACTAACCCAGAAATAGTACCTCAGGTTAAGAACTTTGCTTCAGGATGAGAGCAGAAATTGTGCTCTGGCGGTGCGGCGGCAGCAGGAGGCCCCATTAGCTAAAGTGGTGCTTCAAGTTAAGAACAGTTTCAGGTTAAGAACGGACCTCTGGAACAAATTAAGTTCTTAACCCGAGGTACCACTGTACAGCCCATGTACATCTTATGTGATGTGGTCCTTAGGCTCATCAAATTTACTTGCATTCCTGTTTTCTGGACCAGAAGGGGTAGAAATGTGACCTAGAAATTCTTAAAACATTTTTTCTTTCTTTCCCTTGGAAATTCAGCAAGCCTTAAAGCTTTCTGTGGCATCTGCTAGCTCCAAAATTCCAATAGTAGGCTAGAGCTATACTGAAAGTGGTATCTAATAGAGGCTTATTATATTCTATGAATGGACATGAGGAGGAGGATCTTGCTTCCTTGCCAGTGGAGCAGCATGTGTTGTATTATTGTGGAACCATCACCTGTAGCCCCTCGTTCTCCCTGTCCGCCAAATATTTCATTCGGAAACATGGCCTACTTCTAGTTTATATGTTTGAAATGACATTGCAGGATTCTGCGGTGGATAAAGGTGCTGCAGTGTTTCTGAGCAGATACTAAAGCATGTTGCCCTGGTACCATTAACAATCTTTCCTAAACTACTATGGTTTGCTTATTTTTGAGATGACTTCCTTCAAAGCAGCTGTGTGCATTAGCCAGTTTTACCTGCTATGCAAGATGTTTTTTGAAAGCAGTTCAACATTTAGACTCTTCTGTGGTCCTCATATCCCTTCTATGTTCATACATGATTGGGGGGTGGGGAGAGAACTATTCAACTATTTCCCCCTTCCTTACTTTACCTAAGGAAAAACGCTTTGTGTGTATGTTGGAGGATGTTGAAAAATGTCTATGTATGTAAAACTAAAATGTTTAGAAAATATCTGAGAAGGGGATTCCTTTTTGCTATCCAGTGGATCTTACAGCATGTGGCCAGATAATATCATGCTGATACAGCCCAGTTCTCCTCTTTTATTAACAGTCTTCAGCGAGTTGCACAGAGTAGCTCTAGTCATGTGGAACTGTTTAGAAATGCAAGCAGTGACAATAGGAAATGTCAAGCTGTAATGGAATAAGTGCAGTAGAATTACAGGCAGCAAATGTTCATTAATAAATTAGAACCATGTTTTCTTTTTCTTCTAATTGCATTGGTCTCTGGCGGACAAGTGATTGTATTTTTCAAGTAACTTTTATCATTTACCTTTCATTTCTCTGGGGGTGTGAGGGGCAATGGAAGCACAAACCTATACCAAAACCCCTTCTTTTAATAATGTGTTGCACATTTAATACTATTCCTGCTCAAATGTAGTTGGTTGGAATGGCTCCAGGAAATGATAGCAGACGTTAGACGCTTGTATAGCTATTTAAGGTGTGAAGTCTGGGAACATCAGTGAAAAATGAGAAGTAGTTGTAGGAAATCATGACTGCAAGTAAACACCACAACACATGCATCTTGAATATTAAAGTCTGCATGCAGTCTGCAACAACCTTTATGCTGTGCAAGGCTATGAGGCTAAAAGGACAGATTTTGATACAGTATTGTGTTAGGAAGACTTAAGTCAGCATGGACAAATCTGTCCGTTTGGTTTCTCTCACCTTCTAATTCTTTCCAATTTTAAGTTTGCCACATTTGTGCATTGGTTTGCTTTTTTAAAAAAGTCCTTATGGAAATTCATCAGCAGTATAAATTCCAAATTCTCTTAATATACACCTGTTTGGATGCATTATTATTTTTTTGGGGGGGAGGACAAATATACATAATTTGGCCACTTTTCACTTTAATATAATACATTTTGGTATGTTACCTTCCCACTATATATGCATTTTGATGCACACCTTTCCCTAGTACACATACATATTTTTTGGCTGGAGAACAAATCACAAAATTTGATGAAGTACAAATTATGAAAGGTAGCTGTGTTTCAGTTTGCATATAGTTTCAGAATATGCCAGTTAGGTAGCTTCATATTAAAACGCAAACTAAGCAGAACTCCTTCCCCAGCGCTATACTTAAGACACTTCTACACATTACAGTTGCTATATGAAACATCAGAGTTTCCTGAAAGTATGGACGTCATATGTGAATCTTTCAAGACCTTTGTATCTGGATCTGGGCACTCACAGAATATTGGCAATGTTTCCCACAACAATTGTAATGTGTAAATCTGCCCCTACTTACATTCTGCGTAAGTGTAAAGTTCTGTGGCGTAAGCTTCCCTAATAAAATTAGCTTGAACTTTGCAGAGGGTTTTCCTAGCACCACATAGAATGTTTGGCAACAGATGAGCTACCCTCCTTGTTAAATCTGCTTGTTTTTATTCAAAAGGAGTGCAAGCCCAGTTCTCTCTGCGGTAATATCTTTCGATTTTAACACTCTGCTGAGCTGCTGAAAAGGAACGGGCCACCCAGTTCTTCGAAGGAGCAGCTGTAGCCCTTCGACAGACCTCTCAATGGCCGGAGTGAAGCAGCACATGTTCTCATTTGTCTGCATAAAACATGGGTGGCCAAATATCTCTTGTTTTCTGGAGGTGGCAGCTATTGTCCCCCACTCCAGCTTTGCAATCTGAAATGGTTTTGTTTGGCTTCCCGTTTCTGCTGATTCAAATACATTTGGATAACAACAAGGATTTGCAAAGCAGCCCACAGGATAGTGACCTCTTACACAACCCCCTCCTTTCTGAGGCTGTTGTTATGGCTTGCATTGTCCCAACAGGGTCTGAAAGAGCTGATCGCTGGATGCTTTCCTTCTTGTTCTTTGGCAAAGAATCACCATTTCATACCATATATTTATTGATGGAACACAGTGGCCTGCTCCAGGGGTGTGTGTGTAGATGTGTGTGTGTGTGTGTGTGTGTGAGAGAGAGAGAGAGAGAGAGAGAGAGAGAGAGAGAATTAACACATGGTATATGTGTTCTTAGACATACTGCACTTTGCTTGAAGGAAACACGCTTTTGAAGAGTTTTAAAGAGAAACTTTTTTTGTTTTAAGGGAGCTTTGCAGGTACCAGGTGTTGCCTCTGCATGTAAAGATCCAGAAATGAGTTCTGCAATCTTTCATTTCACACAGCATCATGTTACCCATGTCAGCATCGCCCTAGAGCCAGTGTACCAACTGGACTCATGCACCTCAACCCCGACTGGGCTAGGCGAGCTGGGTAGCACTGCCAGAGACCTCCTTTCTCACAGGAACAGGTCACAGTGCTGTGGACTCACAGCTTAGAGCTGAGAGCACCGGATTCACTGTCTCAATAATACAGTCGTTGCGCAGCAGAGTTTTGCAGAGTCTTGCAGAGTATAAACCACTCGGAGAGCAGCTCTGTAGAATATCTTCCTTTTATTCTGTAACTACAACTATGATACAAAGCTATATACAGAGCTGAATATTCTAAGCATAAATCAATGCTACACTGAGAGTCTGCAGCTGCTCTTAGCAGCAATCTTATCTCTAGGATCTCTAACACTCTCACTTACTCTCCGATACACTGACTGACTGACTCTCTCTCTCACACACAGATATGTTGCTGGGCAGAATAAGTAGATAGGCAGGACACGCCTCCTTCTCTGTGGAGAGTCAGCAGAGACCATCAGGAGATGATCAGGAGATTCTTGGGTATGGGAGGGGTGAAATCTCCTCAACCCATTCCCCTCCTCCATATCAATATCAATATCCAATGCCAATATCCACATGCCTTCCTAAATGGGTACAGATCGATTGGCTTATTGTACTTCCTAATTGACAGGAATGTGAAGCAGGTTCACACCCTGGAGATTCCTCTGTAACCATTGCTACTTCTGGATACCCAGAGGCTGAAGGCAGATATCGCTGGTTTGCTAGCAGTACCCATACCTTAGTAATGCCCAGAATGCATTGCTGTAATGCACTCTGTGGTGGTACTGCCTTTTGACAACTACTTGGAAACCTTAGATGGTTCAGAAGGCAGTTGCCCAAGAACTACTTGGAGCTTGCAGAATTCAGAAATAACTTCAATATTAGCCCAATATCATTGGCTGCCAGTTGGCTTCCATGTTTAATTCATGGTTACATCATGTTGCACAATCCCATCGGCATTCCAGGAAGTGCTGCTAGGTTCTGAAGTCTTTTTGCATGAAGAGCCTTGCACTTTGCACAATTGTGACTGCACAGGGGGTATTTAAAAATGTTTACAGGACAAAAAAAAGATTCCTTGGCCACTCGTTCCATTGGGAAGGTAAGCACAGCCCCCCACCCCACCCCACAGAATGTCACATAAATTATTCCACTACAGTGGTACCTCGGGTTACATATGCTTCAGGTTACAGGTGCTTCAGGTTACAGACTCCGCTAACCCAGAAATAGTACCTCGGGTTAAGAACATTGCTTCAGGATGAGAACAGAAATCGTGCTCTGGCGTGCAGCGGCAGCAGGAGGCCCCATTAGCTAAAGTGGTGCTTCAGGTAAAGAACTGTTTCAGGTTAAGAACGGACCTTCAGAACGAATTAAGTACTTAACCCGAGGTACCACTATACCTGCAAAAGAGTCAGGAATGAGCCGCCTCTTGTGGGGAGGGACAAAGTGTTTCACAAAATAGTGGACTAGGCTCAGTGCAGCATTAATACACACCTGCTTGAACACTCAGATCAACTACTGAAGCCCTGCTCCATGTCATCCTGTTTTTTGAGGTGTAATGGCAGGCAACACAGGTCAGTTTGGGAATGGCACCATGGCTATGGAATTCGGGTATGTGTAGATTTTGTTTAATTTAACAGGATTTATATAGTGCTTGATCAAAAGCAGTTAATATCAAACATACATTCACCTTGATTGCCTTCTGGAGACTACTGCAAACTTATTTATATTAGATGGACTGGGTATCTCATTTGCTGTTGCCTAAAGTGCTGTGTTGTTTATGGTGTGTTGCATTTCCTATTGTTTTTATCATTCTTTTTAGGTGTCTTGGTGGCTTTTCCAACAGGAAATACAAATTATTTTACTAGCAAAGTAATTAAAATGATATCTCTGTGCTGTTTGTTGGCATGATTGGTTGTCATCATAGGCCATATTCTCTGTTCCTAGTGGCCAGCTTTCTCTTTCTCTCATGAAACCCTCCTTATAAGTCTGAAGGGTGTTGAGAGATTGTTATCTCAGGCTAACTGAATATGTAAACATTTCTTCCCAGGTGCAACTACAGTGACTTGTAGAGGTGAGGTTATGAGGAAGCATTTGATTGACTGGTCAGTTTGTATTTCTGCGTTTATGCTCCTGTTTTCCTTTGCCGCTGTATTTCATGTGGACGTATTGATAGTGTCAATATTTAGAAGGACCCGAGAAATCTTTGGAACATAATCAATAAGGTGCAAAGCAGATGCACCCACAGACATTGAAATTGCTGCGTTGTGCTGAGGTGTAAGAGAACCAGATTATTGCAGGTTTGAAATGTGTGTTTACCTTGCCAAAATTATGCTTTGCTGATAATGTTCAACTTTCTGCCTTGAATGTTTGTTGTTGAAGGTACAGGTGTTTTGATATTTTGCAAACTTTTAGGCGCATCAGCATATTTTACACATTAGTTCGTTTGTGTTCAGTGCAATATGTGAAACATGCAGGAGAAAATATAAGGATTCGTTGATTATTTAATGGAGGATTTATGCTCTGAGAACACAAGAAGAGTCTGTTGAATCAGGACAGTGGCATGTCTAGTCCAGCATCCTGTTCTCACAGTGGCCACCCAGATGCCTGTCAAATCTAAAGGCTGAATAAAGCTTTAGTCATCAATACAGTGTGTCACTATTTTCAAAATCACAAGAAATGTCTTGCGTGAAAGGGCAGAAGTATTACAAAACCTAGAATCACTTCTCGGCCTTTTGGCTAAGATCAAGTGTAGTGTAGTGTAGATATTTTGGTCTGAAAGGTTTAAAATGCCACGGGAATGCTCTTGTGTAAATATACCATGACTGTTGATGCAAGTGCAGTAACATAAGTTTTAAAGATGAGCAGGCAGCAAATATATTGAAATAAATGGCAGATTTAGGGATGGCCCATATTTTTAAAAATCAAATCTTGACCTTAAATTCTGTGTCTTGTGAGTGTGTAAACTGCAGTGACAAGTCTGTACGCAATTAAAAAGAAAGTTGGTAGCGAAAACATTATTTAGAATTATTTCTGTTGTGGGTAACATACATTTACAAGAGGCAGGTCCTGCCTATATATACCACTTTGTGTTTAGACCATTAAGACATTGAATGAGGTTGATTGTATGGTGTTTCCTGCTTGGCAGGGGGTTGGACTCGATGGCCCTTGTGGTCTATTCCAACTCTATGATTCTATGATTCTATGATTGCAAGCAAGACTGCAGATCACTGTTACCTCAACCTACCTTGCGTTTGAGCAAATGAAATTTCCAGTTGTTTGGGACAGTGTGATAGCATAGAAGCTTGTCCATGAGCATTCTTGTTACTCAGGAAACAAATATTGTAATGTTTGCAACTTCTGTAAGACAAGGGACCCCCCCTCTCCCCTTTGTCTGGAATTAAAACCTTTTAAGTGGTTTGTGGATTAGGCAGTGCATTTGCACCAAACTCTGACCTGGTCTGCATCAGAACAAGGTGAGAACAAAGTAGAATGTTCTGTGCCACTTCAGTCTGCAGGTGAAAGATTACATTTCTAAATGGTCCCCTAGCTTAAAAAAAATAAAATAGCCTTCCTGCAACCAGAAACCAGCAAGGAGCAGCCTGGGGTAGAACTTGCTGATGGACTAGTTTTATTTTGTTTTTACTTTCAAGATTGTTCAAAATGGTATGTCCCACCTGCAGCCTGTAGTGGTACCATGTACTCTACCAACTTTTCCTAATGATTGCACAGATCAGGGTCCTGTGTCTACTGCTGAGATGGCACAGTGGTGTTTTGTTTTGTTTTGAATTCTCTTCTGGTGCAAATATGCTGAATAGTGCCTTTCTGCTTGGTTGGAAATAGAAATGGCTTCATAGTCTTAAACCTCATGTTTCTCTGTGCCCTTACAATTTAATTCTGACGCAACAGCCTCCCCACCCTCTTCTGGTAGGCTCATGTGACAACTTGCTTAAAACCCATTACTGTTGATTATTTTGTTGCTATTGTTTTTCCTCCCACTGTTTTTGTGAGTCATTTCCACGTACATGTATAACTCTGCAGTGAAGCCACATGGGATGTTTTTTCAGGAACTGGGTGTATTTACTGAACACATGTGCACCAAGCTCAGCCCATTCAGGCCTTTGTTTTCTCACACAAAGGTGAACACAGAGCATGTAATGGTAGCATACACTTTTTGCATTATCACTGGGGGTATCCTCTGCAACATTCTCCTCATCCCTTGGGATCATGGTAAGTTCTTGTAAAGGTATAACCTGTGTATCACCACTCATATGGTTCTGAGTTTATTAACCCCATAGCAAAAGGAATCTTTAGACTCTGTTGTATTCTGGCTTACTGAGTAAGCTACCTTCCCCATGTCTTGTGAAACAACTTTACTGCGTAGTTGTACTTTACTACATAACTATGTTTCATTCATTAACTTAGTTCTAGGCAGTGTTAGAAACTCAGATATATAAGCTAGGCGCCAAATGGCTCCTCAAACCAGGGTTACATTCGCCAAAATGGAATGCATAGTTGGCCATTTTGGGGCCAGACTGTTCTAAAATCGTATTTGATCTGTGATCCGTGCGGGAGGCATGTTTGCATAGGCGCCGACTCCATGGGGCTTCAGGGGGCTCGAGCCCCCTCAAAAAATTTTTTGGGGGGGCTCAGCCCCCCCAATAATCTCGGGCGGGCGCCCTTCCACCAGAGCGCCGCCGCCGTCCCCCGCCTCCTCCCCACCTGCTCGTTCGCCAGCCAGCCAGCCGCGCGCCCTAATCGGAGAGCCCCGGCCAAGGGAATCCCAGCTAAGGCACTGCCGGAAATCCCGCGAGAACAGGGGAATCCCGACTGGCCACACCTCCCAGCCAGCCAATCGGCTGGCTGGGGGGGCGTGGCTTGCCCGATTTAGGGCCGGAGCCACTTTATTTGCATATTCATGAGCTTATTTATTATTCATGAGCTTTCCCGGGCCCCCCCAATATTTTTTCTAAGTCCGCGTCCCTGCATGTTTGCAACCCGCAACGTTCGCAGCCTGAAGCGCCGCGTCTGCGCATGCATGTGATGTCATTTTGTGATTCTGCACATGCACGAGCACCGAAGCCAGGAACTAACACGTTCCAGTACTTTGGGGTTCGGCACGGTCCGCAACCCAAAAACGCGCAACCCGCAGCGTACGTAACCTGAGATACACTGTATGAATTTTGGGTTGCTGAAATTCATTGGATGGAATTCTACAGAATGTGTTGCTACTCTGTGAAAGCAGTCAATATCCAAGGAATGCACCTCCAGATGGTGGAGACATCAGATGCCACCTTGGTGCCCAGGTGAATTTCGAACGCTGGTGCTAGGGCAGTACCCATCAAAATCTGGGAATTCCATCACTCTGTATCTGTTTAATACAGCCCTCCAGACCTTTCTTTCCAACCCTTGTCACTGTCCCAGACCATGTACCCCTCTCTCTTCAGGCCATACCCCTCACCTTTTTTTGAGTGTTTTTATCTATCTAGTTTGTATCTTTTAACTATGATGATTTCTCCTGCTTGACTGCATGCATGCTGGGGAGGGGTGTTTGTGTAGAAACCTCTGTGTGGTTGGATGTAGCTTATGGTACAAAATGTACGAGTCTCACTTCCATTGCCTCTGGTCCTGCCCACCATCCCACTTCTGACACCACGGGGATGCGGGTGGCGTTGTGGTCTAAACCACTGAGCCTCTTGGGCTTGCCGATCAGAAGGTCGGCGGTTCAAATCCCTGCGACGAGGTGAGCTCCCGTTGCTCTGTCCCAGCTTCTGCCAACCTAGCAGTTCAAAAGCATGCCCATGCAAGTAGATAAATAGGTACCACTGTGGCGGGAAGGTAAATGGTGTTTCCATGCGCTCTGGTTTCTGTCACAGTGTTCCATTGTGCCAGAAGCGGTTTAGTCATGCTGGCCACATGACCTGGAAAGCTGTCTGTGGACAAACGCCGGCTCCCTCAGCCTGAAAGCGAGATGAGTGCCACTCCCATAGTCACCTTTGACTAGACTTAACCATTCAGGGGTCCTTTTCTTTTACCTTTTTTTACCACCATGGGCATGCAGTCCCCAGAAGGTTGCTCACAGGGGAATGTAGCTCTCAAGCTACTCTAGATCTGAACCAACTGAGACTGATCTCTTTCAAGAGAGAGGGGGAAATATGGGCTGTCTTAGTTTCAGACCTAATCTTAAAGAAACAAAGATGGTATCTGATTAAGAACACCGGGACTAAGACTACGTACCCTTTAGCAATGGGTTAGTAATATCAAAGATAGCCATCTCATATGGATTGTTGTCCTTATTACGCTGATGCTAAATGAAAGGCTTGCTAGTGCAGTTTTATTAGGACACATGATTGCATAACTTTTTGCTTAATTTATCCAGCACGAGTTTAGAAGGTAGAAATTTTGCTCAAGGAAATTGAGGGTGGTTTTGTTGTTGTTTTTTACATGAAGTATAGTAGGAGCCTGCTCAGGATATCTTAACTTATTTTGGAGATAATATTTGTCTAGGCTGCTTTTCTTTTTATAACATCAAAATAATGTCCAGTGTAAGCAAAACGCAAAACCAAAACCAGCTCATAAATTCACAGGATTATCTCAAAAATGAAGAGGGATGCTATTTATGAAACATGTTTTTTTGTTTTTCTTATTTGCTTATTTGGATGATGGGCCTATTTTTGGCAGATAGGAGGAAACCTTGGGGGCTGAGAAGACATTGGCATATATTCTTTTTCAAAATGCGTGAGAAAAGTGTGGGAATGTTGCTCACCACCTCACACATTGTCACAAACTACACGGAGTAGTTCTAAGCTTACCTGATATTTTAGGAGTAGCAATTTCCACAGAGCTTTCAACCCTCCTTTCTCACTGAACATCAAACCCCCTCTCACCTGCCCCAACTCCCCCCCTGACATTTTGTACCACCAAAAAGGGCATTTTGACCTGATTCTAAACTTCCTCCATAGGTAAGCAGATACCCATATCTGGGTGTTTTACAGTAACTGCTGATGTGTTTTTGAAATGTGCTATGTGACTGACCTTGATACCACACATTCTATCCTGGGCCAGTGTGTTTACTGAACAGGATGACTAATGCAAAAAGTTACATCATAAGTGATGACAAAACAAATGCAGTGGAAAGACTTGCATCTTTCTGAGATGTTTTGCTTGCATCATTAAAAATCAGCAGGTAATGTTGGTGGCCATGTGTATAGATGGATGCACCTTCTTAGTTGACACCAGGGCAGCCACATGCACACAAACTCCCTTTTGTGCAGTTGCCTCTTTATTCCCTCCAAGATCTTTGATCAGTGGCTTATAGAAAATGCTCTTCCCCCTCTCTCTACCAGGTTGCCTCTGCCACAACCTGAAGAGCCAGCAGCTGCTGATGGAGGCCTCCTCCTTCTTATCCTGAGGGCCACCCTGTTTACATCTTAAAAGGCTTTGCTGTATCCCCGCCATTTGCTCCCCAATGACAGTGTGCCTGAGTTTTGTTCTCCTTCACTTCTCTCATCCTTTTGGGTGGCAGCTGACAATGGGCAATGTTCCTGTTCTCCTCTCTCTTTTTCCACTAAGAAGGCAATCCTGCCTCACCTCCTGGTTTTTAGAAGAGCTGTGCAGTTGGTGATTTAAGGCAGTGAGGATAGGCATAGTGCACGCCTAATTTATAACCATTTCTGCATGATGCCACACCTGCCTGGTGTTTAAAAAACTGGCTTGGTCACATTGTGCCAAGTCAACGGTTTTGCCTATATAGAGAAATCATGAAGATTCTCTTATGACATGAAATGACATCATGTGTGCACATTTGGGCAGGCCTGCCTCCAGATGTGTTTTTAAGTTTATTGGGGAATGGCTAAAGGTTGGTGATGAAGCAACTGGTTTGCTTGCAAAAGGTCCCAGGGTCACTCCCCAGCATTTCTAGGTAGGGCTGTGAGAAATCCCTTCCCAAAACCCTGGCGAGCTGTTGCAAGTCAGGGTCGACAATACTGGGCTAGATGATCTGGCTCTGCATAAGGCAGATTTCTCTGCCTCATTTCCTGGGTTTTACTGATTTTCTATCCTTGCTCCTTAGAATACCACAGATTCCCACCTTTCATTTTCTGGCCAAAGTCTCCAGCCCTTACAGAAGTGGAAACAGGAGGCAAAATGCACAGGCTGTATCCTTTCCAGTGCTTTTGTGAGAATTGAGCCTGCTATCAACTATCAGGGTTCTTAGCCACTGAGTATAGTCACAACAGTGGTAGATGTTTGTAATCCATAGAGATAAAAACAAGAGCGTGACACACCCATTGTCTGAAGAAAGGGCTTCCTGGTTTATTTCTCTCCCTCCCCCGCCCGGTTGTCCTTGGTGGCAAAGTGATTGCTGCTCCTAGAAAACAATTCAGAAATCCAGAAGTTTTGTGTAGCTGTTATGGGGTAGGAACATTTCCACTCTAATGCAAAAGATAGCAGCAAAGTTGGAAGTTTCCTATTCAAGTCTTGACACTTGTGAGTTTTATATATTTAGAAAATCACCTGGCCAATACAAATACATATCCAGTTGTTTTTCCTGTAAGGAAACATGAGAACATTGGTTAAGCCCACTCTGCAAAGTAGCCCAGTTTTGTTAAACCCACATTGCTGGTGGGAGAGCTAATTCATGGCAACCCTGTAGTGTAATCCAATAGTTGTTATCATGTTCCCTGGAACGTTGGGATTTTTTAGGGGAATTCAGTCGGAGGGGACTGACTCAACCCCAGTTCATATTCTCCCCTGACCTTACTTCCTCCTATCCCCAGAGTACAAATAATAGTTTGTGCTAAAAAAGAACTAGCAGAAAGTTTTAATAGTTTCATAACTTAATGGCACAATCCTGTGCATATCTACTTAGAAGTAAGTCCTACTGAGTTCGATAGGACTTGCTAACTGGAAGTTAGTAAGTTCTGCAGTTTAAGACTATAGTCCTTTACCCATTGACCTGCAGTAAACTCAACTGAACTCAGTGAGACTTACTTCCAGCAGTGTCACGGGTGGGACTGCAGTGCTTGATCAGGCTTCTCAAGGTCGTGTGTTGCTGCAGGTTACCAAGAGGGAGAGGTGGAGAGGCAAGGCAGCAGGGAGGTCAGCATGGTGCAACGTAGTGGCAGAACCATCTGACTGGAAATGTGAGACCAAGCAAATGAAAATGCCTGGACAGTGGGCATTTCCATAATCCTACAAAGTCAAAAGCAACCAAGGCAAGCTTCTATGTGTATGATTTCTAGGCATCTGTTGCCAGGGCACATTTGGAAGCATAAGACCTAGATACAGAATTAAGAGAGGAAGTGTGTGTGTGTATAATAGTTTGATACCCCAAGAGGGAAATAATTTGGAGATTATTTTCATAAAGATCCCCATCATGCTCTAAGTACTTCAGTGAGAACTGAAGTGCCTATGATAAACTTCGGCATATATGCCTATGTGGCATATTTTACGTGCCTACAATGTGGTACTCTCTTCTTCCTCTCAAAATTGATGTTACAGGCAGAGAAGTCTTGGATAAAGCAGGGTTGCAGCTGCAGAACATTTCCCACACCAGGCAGGATATGCAAAAGTATTTTGGGTGTAGGGAACGAGAGAGTGAGGTTTGCATATTCACTGCTGGCAAAACAAACCTCCTGCATCTTTTTCTTTCCTGTTGCTAAAATCTTTCAGGCTTGTTTTCTATACACCATGATTCAGGGCAACAGGAAAAGTCATTTGGTTAAAAAAAAAAAGGAAAATAATGGTGAAAAGGTTGGTTATGACTTCCCTGAATAATCGTTACTGAAATTTGCCTGCTGCTTGTTTACAGTAAATATTTGTTGTACTTCTGGAAAATGTAGCATGATGTGCCATGGAAATTGGTCTCATTATTTCTTAGTTTGGAAAACCTAGGGAAAGTACTTTTCAAAAAATAAAATTGTTTTCAGGTTTTTGACTTACTGTAATAGTGCAGAATTGCACTGTGCTGTTCTTTTCCATTCAACAAAAGAAAGGGTATCAAATCAGACACAGGCTAATGGCTTTCCATACTCTCATTTTCTTGCCAATACCTGTCAGCTCCAATAGTACAATGATAACATTGACATGAGTCAAGGGAACTGCTGGAGATTGGGAAAACAATAGGTTTCTTTCCACTTGTTGAACATTTTCAACCGCTTTACAATTTGGAAATAGTAAGTCACAGCACCCTGTGGTGCATGAAGCTGTGTGTGCAGTGCTTATTCATTTGGGATAAAATAAAAATGGTTCAGGTGATGCCATTTGTAGTGGACCAGCTGCGTTGGTAGATCATCAGTGTGCACAGGACTCTTCTATGCAACTTGAATCCTTGCTGCTCCATTCATTTATAAGTGTGTCACAATTTCATCCCCTGTTTTCCCCATCAAATTCAAGGCAGTGTCCATGGCCTTTCTCCCATGCTACCCTTTCAGCAACCCTGTGAGGAAGATTAGATTGAAAGTATGTAGTCCAATGTAATCCAGTGGCTGAAGTCCACTTGAAGGCATAAAAGAGGGCTTCTAGTTAGCAACTTTTTCCAACAAGGGTTGAAAGTGAACTTGGGCCTGGTCTGTCTTGGTTGGCCTGGTTGGGCTCTTCTGCTTTCTATGATCCTCCACCTGGTGCACTTCCTGTTGTTCTGGCAAGGTGACATGCAAGGCATTTGGTTCACCACCCATGAGGGACCTGGCTGCACTTCTATAGTCCCTAATGCTGTGAGCTCTGGTTCAGTGGCCCTTGCCTGCCAGCATTGGTTTCAGTGATCCGCTGACCATCAGCATCAGGTTCAGAGCCAGGACCAAGTCCTTAGTCAGTAACTCCTTAGCCTTCACTCCTTGTCTTGGCCACTAATGGACTCCAAGGTTTTGACAAGTATTGGGGGACACATACGCATTGCCAAAAAAGAGAACAAACAAGGAAAGCAGCTTCCCATAAAATCAACATGTGCTAACATATATATGTAGATGCAAATTTGGAAATAATTGTAATAATAATAATAATAATAATAATACAGTGCATGCCACTATAGTAGGGAAGACTGTGACTGATTTTTTATCTGTGTGCCTGCTCAGTCTGGTGTAGTGTTGTTGATGGCTGACTTCAAGACTCCTGTTCTCCTTTCTTATGATTATTATTTTATTGCCTTGGACTGGAAAGCTTCAAATCAAGCTCTGCTTCTAAAGGGGGACTGTCCTCTGATAGCCCTTCAAATAAGGACTGTCCTTTGAAAAGAAGGTTACGTGGGATATAGGATGGGGCCATTCTCACAGCCACTGTTGGGATCCTGCACTTACAAGGCTTAGGTTGGGGAGCTGGAAGACTGGAAGTAGCAGCTTGGTCCTGACAGTTGGAATGAGGGTAAATGGAGCCAATGTAATGCAACTAATGTAATATTGATGGTTTCTTCTCCTCGGATTCATAGCTCTGGCTTGGTATGAATAGTAGTTGCAGCAGGGGCCTTGCCCCAACTGCACTTGGTGTGCCCCCAGCTTTCGAAATTAGCCACTTTGCGACCAAGTGAAATGTCTGTGCATCAGGGTGGTGCCTGATGTCTCCACCATGCCTGGGGATCCTTGGATCTTGACTGTTTTCACACTCTAGCCACACATCCTGTAGAATTCTATTGGTTATATTTTATCTGCATAATCTGAATGAATTTCAGAAATCAAAAAGTTGTGTTGAAAAAATGGCAACTAGGCATTTTGTTTTGGCGACTGTAACTCTGCTTTAAAGAGTCACCAGGCACCTAGCTTATATATCTCACACAGTGTCCATCCCCTACTGGGTTGATCTAGCAAGGAGGCTGACACACAGGTAAGCATGTGTGCTGTGCTGCTGTCCTTTTCAGTTGTCTTAATTCCTACTCCCCTTTTCACGTTACCTATCTTCTCTTGTTTTGGTTAGCAAGCTTTATTTGGGGAAGGGGTTGGGGCAGTAAAAGGATGCCTACAAATGGGTAGGGGGGCCCAGCAGAGGAGAGAATAGCCAACAATGCCTTTCAGTTGCTCATACTGTTGCAATGCAAAGATCCTTCCAAGTCATTGTTTGTTGTGCCGCTGTGAAAACTATTGTCCGCTGCATTGTTGTATCACCTAGGAAATCTTCCAGAAACAAAGTTGATTCATGCATATCATGCTCAAAAGGCCTGATACTTTCCCTGAAGTTACCTTTGCATATTTCCCAGGTATATGCACTCCTGAACAGATGATAGGCAGCTACAGCAATGGATGGTGGTTGTATGGAAGGGGTGGAGGAGAGAGACTTCAGTGTCAGGGAACTGACATCAGAGCGAGAGGCGAAGGGGAGGCTCACAGATGATGCTGGCGAAGGACCCAGCAGCAGGGGGAGAAACAGCTCAGTAGAGGGGGAAGTTAATCAGCGCAACACCAGGGAGAAAGGGGGGCAGATGGGGGAATCGGAGATAGGGCTCCAGGACTCTTCACTGGACATCAGTGAGGAGAGCCCAGGTCCTCCGCTGCCCATGCCCTCCCTGCGCAGAAGACTCCCGTGCAGTGAGAGGAGGAGGAGACTGGGTGTCAAACAACTTTTATGTTGGAAGATGTTCAAGAAACGCCCACTGACGGATTCTGCCAGCGATTGAGGCAGCCGCGATGAGCAAGGGCTGTGCAGTGAGAAAGGTTTAACAAGGCAAATTAGCCTAGAGAGGCACCAGTTTACGCACGAGTAACTCATAGCCATTACCTTCAGCTATTGAGAATTGAAAACCATTGTAATGTCAAGCATTTTACATGAAAAGGGAACCTCTTTAACCTCTGCAGTATTAATGCTGTAAATTGCTCTTGGGTAAAAAGTCTCTCTTCGTCAGGTTTTGGAAAACAAATTGGACTTCAAAATAATAAAAAAATCCTTCCAGTAGCACTCTAGAGACCAACTAAGTTTGTTATTGGTATGAGCTTTCGTGTGCATGCACACTTCTTCAGATACACTGAAGAATACACTGAAGAATACTTTCGTGCACGCACATGAAAGCTCATACCAATAACAAAATTAGTAGGTCTCTAAGGTGCTACTGGAAGGAATTTTTTTATTTTGTTTCGACTATGGCAGACCAACACAGCTACCTACCTTGAACAAGAAAACTGGACTTCAGTGCTCCCTCAACCATATGCTTCCCAAATGCTGAATTAAGCTGCAGCAGTACAAAGTGGAGCACACCAGCCCCAGCAATGGAAGGCCTGAGGCGGAGAATTAGTTAGGTGTGAGAAACCAAGGGTATTCCCCCCCCCCACTACTCTTGCCTTGAAACCAATTTTCACTATTCATAGGCTGAAGAGAATTAGCAGCCCGAAATGAAGTCACAATGAGCTCATTGTTGTTCAGCGAGTTTTTATATAGAGTCCCAGATCTGATCTTGAAACTTTGTGTTTTAACTGCGCTCACATGATTGGCTCAGAGACCCTTAGGGGGAGGCTTCTCATCATGGTAGTTAGAATGTGCCGGTCAAATGGTTCCTTTAAAGGCTGAGACATCTCCTTTTTGTTTACGTGTGTTGTTCTATTCTGCCCCCTTGCCCACCGTGTGACCAAGCAGTGATAATGTTGGGGTGAGCTGTCAGCTCTGCAAAACCACTTACATGAATGCAGCAGAGCTGATCACATTCTCGTGATCTCATTCTGCAAGATGAGATCATTTACATGAGGTCAACAAGCTATCGCACCGTGTAGGCCGTTCTCTAGAGTATCTAAACCATACAAACAGTGATGTAAGCTCAGTGCCAAGTATATATGTAATCACTCATTGTGTTTTGATGTGGCGAAGCTGTGGAATTTAGAATTTTCCCTTCCCCTCTCTTTTAATTCTCTTTTAAACTAACTGAAAGCCATCAGCACAATTGCCCTGGAAAAGGGTTTTGCTTCGTTCAGTTTCTGACTTTATGTGCTGCAAAAACAAGATATCCAATCCTTTCTGGATTGCAAAGGCTGGTAGTAGTAAGAGTTGGAACTTCCATTTATTATTTGTTGGTTAATACTACTAATAATATAAATTCTGTTATGCTTCCCCATCTTAAATACCGTATTTTTCGCCCTATAGGATGCACTTTTCCCCCTCCAAAAATGAAGGGGAAATGTGTGTGCGTCCTATGGGGCGAATGCAGGCTTTTGCTGAAGCCTGGAGAGCTTGCCTGCATCCAGAAGCTTGGGGCGCGCTGAGCTCAGCACGCCCCAGGCTTCGGGCTTCGCACAGCTCTCTCCCACGGCTTGCGGATAGCAGCCTGTTCTGGGGTCGGGGGTCGGGGGAAGCTCAGGTTTCCCCCGCCCCAGCCCCGCACCTGGGGAAAAAATAATTCCCCCCCTTTATTCCCCCCAAAAAAACTAGGTGCGCCTTATGGGCCAGTGCGCTCTATGGGGCAAAAGATACGGAAACTCAAAACATCACTAGGAAGGCCAACAGGGGGAAGGCAGCTAACACCTGTATAAGAAGCTCCTAATATGCCTACTGCCAAAAAACTCTCCTATCTGTCCGCTGGAAGAATCGGGTATGATTGGATGTCTACATAACAAGCATTCTCATGTATTTTATAATTAAAAAAGAAGTACGTGTGGTTAACCACCCAGTCTTCTGGCCTCCCTAGTAGGAGTTCCTCTGAAGGCTTTTAAAGAAATCCTTTTCTCACTTCCGCAAGTCCCTTGGTGGTTGCTTTTCATGCAAGGCAGCTGGAGGATTCAGCACAATGGCACCCCCCCCCGCACTGTCTTTCGTATTCTGCTGAAATCATTCTGCATGTACTGCTTGCACCATCCTTGCAGGCCAGGGATACTGGAATAGGGACTGGTGAATCTAATTTCTCCTAATATATGTATTTTTGTACAGTGGTACCTCGAGTTACAGACGCTTCAGGTTACAGATTCTGCTAACCTAGAAATAGTACCTTGGGTTAGGAACTTTGCTTCAGGATGAGAACAGAAATCGTGTGGCGGTGGCGCAGCGGCAGCGGGATGCCCCCTTAGCTAAAGTGGTACCTCAGGTTAAGAACAGTTTCAGGTTAAGAATGGACCTCCAGAACGAATTAAGTTCTTAACCCGAGGTACCACTGTATGCAATTCTGCCCAATATACCCATTTTGAAATATCAATTTCCCTATATATAATTTATTCTTGTGTGTTATTTTCACTATATATAATGCATTTTTCTAGACATTCTGTGGCTGAAGCAAAAATCCACAGAAATATGATTTTTATTGGATCCCCCCATCATGGAAAGCCAGGTAAGGGGACACAGGGCAAAGAACAACGTGAATTTTAAACACCCACCCACTCAACACCTCTGAACCACAGCAGCCTGACACTTAAAAACATAACTAGATAATATAATTTGCATACAGTGTTAATCTCTACAGCCCCAACCAACGTAGCCAATAGACGGGCATAATGGTACTTTAGCACCTGAATGGAGGTAGTGTCTGCAGCTTCAAACAACTAAAGGGAGATTTCTGTGCCATAGCAATAATGATAAAATGGAGGTAATACACTCAGATTGCTTGGGGATCTATTTTGCACAATGTTTGAAATGGATTTAATACATTAGCAACAACCTGAAACACTTTGCAACCTACTAACACACTATCCCATTGATAGTTTCCTTTCCCCCTGGATAGCATTCAGGCAGCAATCCTATGTATGCTTTCCTGATAGTATTGAACTTAGTAGCCCTAGTTCAGGATTGCACAGTTTAAAATAGATTATGTTCTAAGAAACCTTGTGCTTGTGGATTCTGAACTGCAGAATACCCAAGATCTCAAGGCAACAATTTGTTGAGATAAATTCCTTAAAAAGTACATCATATATTTTTTTTTATAAACAAAACAAAACAAAAATCAACTGTTATAGCTGTGAAATGCAACTTGCCTCAGAACTGTTTCACACCTTGCACAGAAGCTGCAGAGAGAGAGAGAGAGAGAGAGAGAGAGAGAGAGAGAGAGAGAAAGAACACAAATTTCCTCACTTTTACTGCAATGTTATGTGTGGGACTCACAGATTTCAACCTGCACTGCTATCTTTGTGCTTCGGAAGTCAGCTGGGAAGGTAGTAAGGGGAAATCAAGTGTTTCTTGCTTCCCATGTTAAGGCAGAAGCAGAGGAAGAAGGGAGCATGAGTTCATTGTCATGACCTCCGTAGAGTCACACACTGGGGGAAACGTGTGCAACTCCCTAATGGGGGTGTAGTGGATCCCCTGTTCCCTTAGCAAAGGGTTTAACATGACATTTGTCATGGTGGGATAAAGGTAGTGATCCTCCCTCTACACTTTGCTGCCATGAAGATGGGAATGTTTCAGAGTGTATTTTTGTTCCAGCATTTCCTCCCCTCCTTCTGGTTTTCTGGTTTTAAGTATTTATGGTGCTGATTTAAGCTGTGGAATATTAGTTACTCAAACCGCCACTGCAAAGGAAACAACGTCGAATTTCTGGTTTTCTTTTTCTTTTCTGTTCACATTACACTGCTGTGGGCCTGAGAAAGAGTTGTGCAACATTGCTGGTTTTAAAACTGATTCCCTGTAATGTTTAACTCCTCTTGTTTTGAAGAGCATCAGAAGAGCTGTTTGAAGAAAGTCAACTGAAACGGGGTTAACAAACAGACACCAAACAAAACCCTAATTAAGTCTTCTAGAAATTTTCACATGGCTTTAAAGTTATAGTCTGTGGTTCTCAAATTGCTCCATGAAATAGATGGGGCATCTGGTCACTTAGAGAAGCTCTGCTAACCTCTCTGGGTGGGCTGTAGATATCTGCTTGTGAGAGCCACTGTGTGCCGTTAGGGCTTTGCATGCGTGGAGATGTGATGACACCTGCTTAAGAGGTTAGGGGACATGCTATGTTATAGTGGCTTGACTGCCAAGATATGTACCTGTGATGGTTTTCTACTGCTGTAGTAAATAGGAAGTGGGGAAAGACGTCCTGGGCGACAAAAGAGGTATTTTGACTCGACAGTCCCTCATTTTAACTGGACTACTCTAATGGATCCTGTTAGTCCATTTGGGCTAGCAAAGATTAATGTGGGACTTGTCCATTGTGCAGGTCAAGTCTACACATGGCTCCATCTGAATGCAAGTACAAAATTGCTTGGGCCAGCCTTTTGAAATCTCACTGGTTGCTTTCAAAGAGAGAGAGAAATAAACAGCACTATAGTATTCTTTAATGTTGTTTCAGTTTTATCTGGTTGCTTTTACTTTGAGGTTCTTGTGTAAAAACTAAACAGAGATTACATGTTCAGGGTAGAATTCAGTGTCACGCTATTATAAATGTTCTGTCCATGCAAGAATTTGCCAGGCAGAATTACTGCCCCTCTGCTACCCCTGCACACTGTCCTGGGGGGTTATATCTACCCCCGAGTCAGATTGGGGGAGCTCACAGGGGAAGTCCTTGTGCAGGACTTCTGCTGATGGGGCACGTTAGGTGAATCCTGCCCACAACATTTTAGTATTCAGATGTCAATACTTTCCCCCACCCTGCTCTTGAAACATTGCAGGATCACCGTAGCTAATCACCGTATTTTTCGCTCCACAAGATGCACCAGACCACAAGACGCACCTAGTTTTTGGAGGAGGAAAACAAGAAAAAAAATATTCTGAATCCCTCTTGCTGTTCTGGCTTCTGCGATAGCTGTGCAGGCTAAATTCACTCCATAAGACGCACACACATTTCCCCTTACTTTTTAGGAGGGAAAAAGTGAGTCTTATAGAGCAAAAAATATGGTACTCAGCAGAAGAATGGAGCGTTATCCAGAATAGCTGCATTAATATTTCTGTCTGTTTTATTAGAGATTTTTTCCCCGATGAGAGAACCTTAAGATTGCATTCCACAATATGACATTAATTACTGTTTTGCAAGGGCAAAAATGGGAAGGTAGAGTTTTCAGGGCTAAGTTAGACTCCTGTTTGGAGAACCCTTGTTCTCTGAATAAATTTGTCTGCACTCAGGACTCCCTTCTGTTCAGTGATTCATTTGTTCACTTGACCTCACGCAAACCTAGCTGTGTTTAATTAATTGCGCAAGCTACAAATCCTCTGTAATCAAATCAGCATAGGAAAACTGAGGAATATGATGATCTCAAATGTGTATGGCACTAAAGGGTAAAGTAACAATGGACAAGCAATCGGGTTCTCTGGTGTCTTGCAGTGTAAAAACTCTCATATGACAGAGTGTTCTCCTTGGCTGCTGCAGTTGCAGTTACTCAATGCCTCATTCTGTTTCAGCATTTAACCAGCTGTAAAGACATTTATTGAATTATTTGTTCCTTGGCCAAGAGTAAATCATTGCTTGTGTGACCCTACAATATAAGGGATTTGAATTATTTACCGTATTTTTCGCCCTATAGGATGCACTTTCCCCCCTCCAAAAATGAAGGGGAAATGTGTGTGCGTCCTATGGGGCGAATGCAGGCTTTCGCTGAAGCCTGGAGAGCGAGAGGGGTCGGTGCGCACCGACCGCTCTCGCTCTCCAGGCTTCAGAAAGCTCTGCACAACCCTCGGGAGACTGGCGCCACTTCGCGCCCGCCTCCCGATGGCTGCGCAGAGCTGCCTGCAGTCCTGGGCCAGCCCCGCGCCTGGTGGGGAAATAATTTTTTTCCTTTATTCCCCCCCCCAAAAAACTAGGTGCGCCCTATGGGGCGGTGCGCCCTATGGGGCGAAAAATAAGGTATTTTTTTAGAGTAATGGCCAGGCGCATGCGGCTGATAAACCTCATGAATTTGGAGAATACCCAGAGATTTTCACATATTTTATATATATCAACAAATATTTCAGCATTTTTCACTGTGAAAGAGCAGATGCCTTCCTCAAGCTGTCAGAGCTGCTTGCGAGGTGGCCTAACCTCTCATAAACCTTGACGTGGGGCTTAAGGTGTTTTTTGTTTTTTTTGTCCACAAGAATCTGAGCCTCCTTCTAGGAATTTGGTCTTTAGAGTGACCTTTGGATTCAGCCAAGCAATTGCTTGAACATGTATTGAATGCTTTACTCAATCATAACCAGGTCTGATTTTTTCCCTCTGAGTTCAAAATTTTTCCATGACCTACGAAATTTTCTGTGGCTGTTGTGGTTCAAAAATACACATTTCCTGCCCTTTTCCAGTTAAGAGCATAACCTGGAAAATTATTGAAAACATGGTGCCATTTGTTTGTTTGTTTCTTTTAAAAATGGCTTACTCCTGGCTTGTAATAAAAGACCGCTGGCCACAAATTTGTCTTCTGTCCATACATCTTTTCCACTTTTCTTTGCATACAACCAGGTTAAACATACACACCTACTTCTGTTTCTAATATTGTCCTATATGTGCAAGTTCAGAAGTATGCAATATGTGTAGCTGCTTGCTTGTATGAGACAGATTTATTTTCCTTTCATTACACAATGCAGCCTCTGTGGTTGCCATTTGAAGTGGAAAATGACAAACCCACCTCCAGGAGTACCTGTATCTTTTTTCTAGAAGGGGTAATGCATTTGTGGGGAGGGAAGCTATAGTAATATGGTGTATCTCCCCACCCCTGCCAGCATACTGGCCTTCAACTCAGATTTCAGCCTCATTGATTGCATTTTGTAATAAAACTTTTCAAAAGTCCCTCACAAAGAACTCAGCTTCAGCTTCTGTATTTGTTCATATACATATGATGTTGTACTTTTGACCTGACAGGGAGGCTTAATGGTGGCATAAACTGAATATGCTTAAGCCTGTTCTTCAGAAGACGGTTCAGTTAAATAGCTATTTCTATTTAATAGCCTATCAACGGAGAGTGAGTGAGCGGGTGCCATTTACCCAGATGCTGATTACTGCGGTTGGACAGCTTTGTTGCAATTTGCTAACCTTGTTTACCAAACGAAAATTGACATCCTAAACCTCATTGACTTAGTTGTGTGCCATTTTTAAACATTTTATATTAAAAAAAATTATTGGCACAATATTGTCAGGCACACGGGCAGAGGATTTGTCTCTGCCATTTCCTAGTACAGAATTAATTGAAGATGCCCCAGATTTGAAACAGCCTCATAGCATTTTAATGGGGATGCGGGTGGCGCTGTGGGTTAAACTAGGACTTGCCGATCAGAAGGGCGGCGGTTCGAATCCCCGCGACGGGGTGAGCTCCCGTTGCTCGGTCCCTGCTCCTGCCAACCTTGCAGTTTGAAAGCACGTCAAAGTGCAAGTACAAAAATAGGTACCGCTCCGGTATGAAGGTAAACGGCGTTTCTGTGCGCTGCTCTGGTTCGCCAGAAGAGGCTTAGTCATGCTGGCCACATGACCCGGAAGCTGTACGCCGGCTCCCTTGGCCAATAAAGCGAGATGAGCACCGCAACCCCAGAGTCGGCCATGACTGGACCTAATGGTCAGGGGTCCCTTTACCTTTACCATAGCATTTAATAATGGCAGTACAAAACAGAATTCTCAGTGTTGCAGTGGTACCATGAAGTTCAGCCTTTGGTTTATTTTGAACCAGAAGACAAAGGGCAATTGGGGATAGAGTCAGCAGTTAGCTTAATGGGTCTGTAATATGTATAAACATGCCTGCATGTTTTGGCCTGCTAATGTGGCTAGACTAGTCTGTAACAGAAACCATGTTTTCCCCACTCTGTTTTACAACTTCCACGAAATCGCCACATTGGCAGCATATTTTAAGGGCATTTGTTTGAACACATGAAGATAAGACACATGCAACCAGAGCAGTATTTCAAAGCAGTTCTAAAGCATTGCTTACTTAGAGCGAATATTTTAGGTGTTTGGTTGAGATCTGCTACTAAACGAAATACATGTTGCAATAGTATGATATTGTCTCATAAAGTACCCGATTCCAGTGCCTGCTTCTGGGAAGCTAATCTGGGGCATTACAAATGACTGTAATGCTATGAGCCAATAGAATAGTATGTTCAGTTTTCTCTGCTCACATGTTCCTGAAAGAATTAACAAGATGACAAAAACAACTCTTGAAGTCTGACTCTCTCTCTCTTCAGTACAGTTAATAGCTGAATTGCTTATTCTCCTTTTAGGTCTGAAACTCATGTGTGACTATATATGTCTTCCAAGGTCCTTTGCCTTGGGAGAACATTTACTTGCCGTCCTCTTTGAGATTCTGCCTAGAAGATACTTTGGCCTTTCTGTTCTTTTCTCCTGAGCATCTCTCAACCACTTGGGGCTCAACACAAGGAGGAGCAGGATATAAGTGATTAAATCAACAACAACAACAACAACAACAACAACAACAACAACAACAACAACAACTTTCTTCTGGACTTCAAGTGTCCCTTTCTGCCTTGTGTTCTCCTCACCCTTGATTTTTCATAAACTCTGCTAAATCCATTTTATTGATCTGCTATTCTCTGCGCCTGCCTTGGCAGCATCAAGCATCCTTTCTTTGCCGCAATTGGATTTGAAAGTTGATAGAGCACAGTGATTGTAATTCACTACAGTAAAGAATTCTTTTCCTGGCCCAAGACGAACTGTTATTTCCTTGTTTCCCAGCTGCACTAATGAGGACCAACCTTACAGGGTTGTTGTGTTGCTTACTGAGATAATGTATGTGAAAGTTATCTGGATGCAATAAAGAGCTATATAAGTGCAGGATATTATTGTATTTACTCTCCTTGTCTGTGATCACTGGTGATTTTTGTTCTTCACTAACAGAATTTATGATTTCTTCATTCGCATGGGTTTCTCACCCACATTAGCCTGCACTATCCCATAGGGCTGATTTTAGCCTTGTTTTGTTTATTGTGCTGTGAATACAAACCAACTTGCTGTTATGTTACTTTAGTTGCAAGCTAGCTGCTTCCTGTTTTGCTTCCTGACTTGGTTCTTCCCTTTGATGTCTTTGGTTTGATTCCTTGCCATTTGATTTCACACAATTCTGTACGTTAAGTTCCATTCATTCCAGGCCTCGTTCCTCAATTCTCCTGACTCGCCTCCTCTTTCCCTTCTTCATGCTTCAGCTGCACCTGAGTTGCAGTGGCATCAAACAGCTTTGTCTCTTGATGACAAGTGGAGGCAGAAACGGTCTTGCACTATCTCAATTACTCTCCCCCCCCCCGCCCTTTATAGGAATAAATGAAAACACCCTGGAGGAGGAGAGGCTGGGAGGGGAAGGGGACAGTCTAGACTTCCAAACAGTTTCCCTTTCCTGACACAGTCAGATCATATTTCCTTCCTAAGGAACACGGCTGTTTGTTTTCAATCCCAGCCTTCCAGAAAACGCTTGAATCAAAATCTGACTGTAAAGAATGACTCGGGAGTGGATGTGCTGAAGTTTGCCTCCTCTTCCTTGGTCTTCATTAACTAGAGAGGTCTGCTTGGCTGGAGGAGAGAAGAACAGGATGCCAACAGCGGCCCAAGCTTCAAAAGGCAACAGTCAAACAAAGGTGTTCATCATACTTCAAATAGAGAGATCATGCTTTTTTATCCTGGTGTACCTTTACCTTTAGTGAATCACCCTTCCTCTGAGGTAAATAGAATCCACGTATTTACATTGTAAAAGGTAAAGGACCCCTGACAGTTAGGTCCAGTCACAGACGACTCTGGGGTTGCGGCGCTCATCTCGCTTTACAGGCAGAGGGAGCCGGCGTTTGTCCATAGACCGTTTTTCCGAGTTATGTGGCCAGCATGACTAAGCCGCTTCTGGCACAACGGAACACCAAAACCAGAGCAGCGCATGGAAATGCCGTTTACCTTCCTGCAGGAGCAGTACCTATTTATCTGCTTGCACTTTTTTGGCGTGCTTTTGAACTGCTAGGTTGGCAGAAGCTGGGACAGAGCTCACCTCGTCACAGGGATTTGAACCGCCAACCTTCTGATCGGCAAGCCCAAGAGGCTCAGTGGTTTAGACCACAGTGCCACCCTTGTCTCAATGACATTGTAGGCCTAGATTATAATTGCTGCGGTAGATGGAAATAAACTATTGAACATCATATTGTAGGTTGTGGTATGGGATAGGCAAGGTGAGCAGTAGGCAGCCAAAGGCTCTGTTGCTGAAGATGTCTCCTGGACATCAGGCATCAGTGCCAGATCTAGGGAAACTATCAGGCTGTGAGCCCAGTTTCCCAGGAAAGGACACCCCCATCAAAAGCAGTCCTCACACCTAATTCCAGCTCAGCAGAACACCCAAGCAACAATATTTTCATGTTATATGGTTTCACATTTGAAAGTTTCACATTTGTATGCCCACATCCATTCCATCAGTGATGTGAGATGCTAGCTTACAGGTTCCACCACCTCATTAGAATCCGGTGGAAAAGGGAGAAAGAATTTATAGAGTTGTCACAACCCAAATCTCTGAATGTAGTCAGCAGTTTGGTGTAGATCATTGATGGGGAACTTGTGGACCATTAGATGTTGCAGGCCATCTTTCACTGGTGCTCTCCAGCATGCCTCATGATCAGGAATGATAGGAATTGTAGTCCAGCAACATCTGGAGGGCCACAGGCTCCCCAGCCCCAATGAAGATGTTAAAAAGCAGGGCAGGTGAGTTGGAACCCAAAAGCCACATTTTGGGGCAGCAAATTTCATCGCCCCGCATCCTAGGATTTGATCTCAAGGAATCAACTCCTGCCACAGATTGCACCACCAGGGCTACTGAGGCAGGTTTGGTCCTGAAACCATGTTGGGATTCAAATCATTTAGAGAATTACTTCTCTTGTAGAAAATATGGTCTGAATCGGGGAATTTGCAGTGTCCATGAAGTGCAGCACTGTTAAATAGTAACGGTTGCACTATTCTCTTGAAAGATCAGTTCAGGTGAATCATCTTGGGCAAAATTCTATAATCCTTATTTTGCTATGGAACTTAACCATTTCCACCACCTTTTATATTTCTTTGTTGACACAGAATCCTCATATCCTGTACTAATGCAGAGTTTTTGTCACAGCAGGGTCTTTTGAGGACATAGTAGTTCACCAGGAATTAAGTGTAATAGCTTCCCAGTAACAATCAACAAATAAAATTTATTGCTAGAGAAGGGAGCCAGCATTTGCTCTTTGAACTTCTGTCAGGGTTTGTAAGGGAAGTTTGTAAGGGTCTGGATTTAGTGTAACTTCCCTGTCTGAAGATCTGTACAACTTAATGTTCATCTGAGGTCAATGTGAGAAAATAGAGCTACATTGCTTAAACCTCAGCATTGCAACAGTAGTAAGAAGCAACTCATTTGCCCTAGAATGCTCGTTAAATATTATTCTTAGAAGTTGTTTTTTTTTTAGTAGGGGTGCAAAACAGTGCATTTAAGTGTCTTTCAAACAGATAAGCAAACTTTCCTCGGGGACTTAAAAGATTAAAACAATTGACAAGCCTAGAGCTTGAAAACCTATGAGTTATCTGTGGGCCTTCCTTAAAACTCAAGCATAGTCTTCATGAAATCCTAACCTATTCCTTTCTATCTAAGAGTATTGGTTGGTCTAGAATCTAGATGCAGCAGGGTGGAGAACTGACACCTTGAAGAAAAAGCAAGGAGATGTGTGAAAAGCAGTGGAGCACCTCCTTGTCCTGACCATTGAATGCACTGCCTGCTTACACCCTCTTGTGTCTGAAACTGCAAGTTTAAGCATCAGAAAGTCAACCCCATTGAACTTTTGTGAATTTGAACAAACAGGATATGTTCTATCGCCATTTTGGTCAATTGTAATTTGGCATTCTTCAATGACTGTTACACTTTCTCTTTGAGGAAGTTGGATTATTATTTGGGGCGTCTACATCTCTTATGATTTTTGTGAGTTTTAATAGAATCTTAAATGAGTGTTTTAATAATCTGTCCTAGCTTGTTTAATAGCATCTGAAAGGAGTATTTTAATAATCTATTACTATCTGTCCCAGCTTGTTTAATAGCATCTGAAAGGAGTATTTTTATAATCTGTTATGATCTGTCCCAACTTGCTTAACATAATATATTATATAATTCTATGTCCTAGCCTCTCCAGCCTGATGTCCTCCACATGTTTTGGGCTGTAAACTGGTGATCTTTGACCAATTAGCCGTGCTCCCTGGATCTCATGCGAGTTGTAGTCCAAAGATATAGAGGGCACCAGATTGGGGAAGGCTGATCTGTCCCATAGATTTCAGAAAAGACAGGGCTGTAAACAGCTGAGAGTCAAGTGTTATCACTGGAGCTGTGTGTGATGATTCTGCAGAAGTGCAGCAACAGAACAACAAGAAAACCATAGAGAGAGAAGGAGAGAGAAAGTAAATTCTATTGGATGAAAAGCTCAGTTTCCTCAGAATTCTGTGCTTTTATTCTGAAGTCAGCTTTTTTATTTTGAGTTGATTTGATATTTGTATTCTGCTTTTCCAACAACAAATGTTGCACTCAAAGCCTCTCACAGTAATCACAATGGCATTAAAAAAGCACCAAACATTGAATTCGTTGCATATAAACAACAGCAACAAATTCATCAAAGTAAATCGGTTGCTTTATTTATATGCTATTGTATTCTGCCTGCTCAGCACACATACTTTTACACTATGTACAAGCAATCCTTTTTTTTAAAAAAAGCTAAACCATTATTGTTGTTTTCTTTTACAATCATCCTCTTTTTTAAAAAAGAGCTCTACACTATCTGTGGTTGTGATTTTAAGACCGCCTCCCCTTCCCCATTGTACCCACTAGTGAGAAACTGCTTCCCTCCTTTTCTTCTTCCTGTGTGCTGACATTTAAGGTCAAGTATTTATAGACTTGCGTCTGTTTGTGTGGGCACATATCTGCCTTTTGCCTCCTTATGTCAGGTGTGCATTAGAGCAGCACACACTGCTTGCAGCCAGCCCACATCCTTTACCCAAAGAGCTCGTGGAGCAGGTGCAGCAACATCAGCCAGGGGGAAACCCTCAGATTGTATGCCGTTGGAGCAGGTGCACGAGGGTTCCTCGTTTTGTCACGTGACAACCTCACTGCAGTGCATCAGCTACTGATGCTTGTTACCATTTTCTCTTATTGAGTCAAGATCCCCACTTGACCTTATAATGAGTGCAGTGCGGCGCTTACACATTCTGTAGGTTGTTCCGTAACTCTCTCTCTCATTTTGGGTGATGTGGGGGCGGGGGCAAGAGGAAGCAACTGAAAGCAGGGTACAATAATTCGGAGCGTTTTCACCACAATTAAGGGTGCCCTGGTGTAATTACACCAAAATAACTAAATCATCTTGTGTGTTTTATAGTGGGAAGGCAGAGTGGCAAAGGGAAACGGTTATTTATTCTGAGGTCATCAGCTGCCTGTGCTGTTTTGCTGTCGCTAGGGATCTTTGAGGAGTTTGATCTTTGTGGATCCTGATGTAGGCAGACCTGAGCCTTACAACTTGGCCTCATATGTACACAAGTATCCATTAGGTTTTGCACCTCTCTGCCCTGTGTTTCTTTGCTCAAATTATGTACCGAAATGCATTGAAGATGAACATAAAGATACATTCAGAAAGTGTGCATATTGTGATTAAATATGGTATAATTACGTATTTTAAAATTTTAAATGAGAATTTTCGTGTGGATTTAAACAAAAAACCAAAAAAACCACACAGATTAAGGTAGAAGCAGGATTGAATGGATATATTAGGGGGGGAAACCGTAAATTGAGAATAGACTGATCTACTCATCTCTAGCTGTGGCCAAACATGTTTAGTTGTGAATGTGTACAGGAATACCAAGACTTCAAAGGGCTTATGACATGAAAGAGCCATAGTTCTTTCATCCTGAAAGCATTTGATGGTTCGGTGTTTTAATGTCCCTTCCTCACACCCATATGTCCTCTCAGTCTTGTAGAGGTAAGGAAGTAGACAACTTCTATATTTTTCGATGATAGCACCTTTCCTTTCCCTACTAGATTATGGGGACCTAAGACCACCTTTTCCTTTCTCCCACTCTTGCTCTTTTTCCTGAGCCACAGCATGGCTCCACCTAGCCCAATAAGATTTACTCTGGTCAGCAGTAGGCATTCATATTATTGAGATCCTGCTTGAGGTCCTATAGTTGGAATGGTCAGCAATTGATGTGTCTCTGCACCTTCCATTGCATATATTAAATGTTGTGAAAACATCCACAGCTGCATCAGGATTTATCTTGCACAGCTTTACATATCTTTAATTTTTGCAGCTTTCTGGTTTAGTGTTATTGTAGGCATAGGCAAACTCTGGCCCTCCAGATGTTTTGGAACTACAATTCCCATCATCCCTAGCTAACAGGACCAGTGGCCAGGGATGATGGGAATTGTAGTCTCAAAACGTCTGGAGGGCCGGAGTTTGCCTACGCCTGTGTTATTGTTTGCCTGTTTATGAATTCAGGCAGCCTCTCCTTTTGGACTTTTAATAAGACATCATTGGACATTATCATTTAAGACAGCTGATGCTCTCCATGGGAGGGGCTCCTATACAACAAACCACTTTTCTGCAGCAGCCCACCATGGAGGTGATTTCTGTCCCTACAAGCAGCATAACTCAGTATAACCTGCCCCAAAGATTTGGATTGTCCTTAGAGATAGATTGTTGATGATTGTGCCAGTAGGATATACCCTGACATTTTGTTTTAGCGACATCGTCAGTCTTTCCAAATAATCCTTTTTAAAAAATACTACTTTAACAATGTTTTATTTCTATCTTAAAGCTGACCTCTTGGACTTGGATTGTATGATGTGTTGGGGTTAAAAAAATCAGCCTTCATTTCCTGCAGTGTAAAACATGAAAGAGAATGAGATCATGCTCTTGTGAATAGTTTTTGAATGCACGATGAGAACATCAATAATTACATTTGATGATTAAAAAAATAAATTTAAATCCTTAATGTTTAGGGCATGAACCTATCTGCCAGCTAAAGGCTTATTGGCATGATGTGTCTGACATCAGGTCAGAGGTTCCTTTAAGCGGTGTTTACATTGAAATCATTTGGACGTCAGTGTAGACGCCACTGGAAGTTGTGCCTTTCAGAAGCTAATTTGTGAAGAGGGATAGAAATTCCCTTAAAACTAAGGCAGCTTCCCACAACAACTATAATGCTCAACTGGAAGTGGGGGAGATGGTACATTTGAAGAGAAGCTGCCAGCAAGAACAAGGGTTTAGCTCAGGCATAGGCAAACTCTGGCCCTCCAGATGTTTGGGACTACAATTCCCATCATCCCTGACCACTGGTCCTGTTAGCTAGGGATGATGGGAATTGTAGCCCCAAACATCTGGAGGGCCGGAGTTTGCCTATGCCCTGTTTAGCTCCACAGGGAAGGACTGTACCCCAGTGGCAGATCATTTGTTTTGCATGAGGAAGATTCCAGAATGAATCCCTGCCATCACCTGCTTTAAGAACCAGGTTGCAGGTGATGTGAAAGACCTCTGCCTCTGAAACCCTAGAGACGTGGACAAATAGTTTGACATGATATGGGGGATCTTCCTAAGTTCCCACAGTTGCTTATTTGTTCTGTGCTATCCATGCAAGTCCTGCTTGCCTATGTAGTTGTGACCATCAAATAATGACTAGTTGGCTTGGGAGAAGTAGGATCTCTGATTCTAAATTTCTACTGCTTACCAAACCTTCCACCTGGGAAGTACAGTGGTACCTCAGGTTAAGAACTTAGTTCGTTCTGAAGGTCCCTTCTTAACCTGAAACTGTTCTTAACCCGAGGAACCACTTTAGCTAATGGGGCCTCCTGCTGCCGCACGATTTCTGTTCTTATCCTGAAGCAAAGTTCTTAACCTGAGGTGCTATATCTGGGTTAGCGGAGTCTGTAACCTGAAGCGTCTGTAACCCGAGGTACCACTGTAGGTGCTAGTTATATACAATAATTTATAAAACTGGACTAATGCTTGGATGCAATTGCACGATTTTGTGTGTTGTTTCTTTATGAGTTGTGATATGTTCATGGTTTTCTAAAGTTGCATAGGGGGGGAAAGGGGGGGGTGGATTTTCAATGGCAAGAGTGGGGAACCATTTGCCTGTGGGCCAAATGTGGCCCTCCAATCCAGTCCTCATGACCCTGGGACTCCCCTAGGCTATGCTCCCTCTCACCAGGCCAGGCCATCAGCACTTATACTTGCACTAGAATAATGCATCTTGCTTGCCTAAATGGAGAGCTGGGTGTGTAGAAACTTCTGATTTTACATGGCTGGAATGTAGCCCAAAGGAAACCGCCACATCCATTGCACCATCCAATTTTGCTTCTAGCCACATCCACCATATGCAGGCATCCTCCCACTGAATGTTTGCCAGCGAGAATACAGCACTAAGGCTGAAATAAATTCCATTTCCCTGATCCATGAGGTTGGTAGGCAAACATAACCCATATCTTATGGGCTGGGAAAACATGCTAACCAAGGAGATCAGTTTTTTGCAGAGACTACTTCCTTCTCTGACTTTCACCTCTGATGCTTTCCCGCGTTAAATTTTAGAATGCAAGTTCTTGGGGGCAAGAACATACTCTGGAATGTGCCATGCACACTGATAATGTTTAATAAATAAATAATCCTGCTGAGATTTACTATTTTGCCAATCCTGGATAGATTTCTTATGCCCTTACCATTCCTAACACTGCTTGAGCAAAAATATTTGGAATTACTAATTGAAGACAGTAGGATTTACTTCTAAATGAATGTATTCAGCACTCAGGGATCAAATTGCCTATCAACAGTTTTATTGCATTTCCTTAAGTATTGGCCATTTTGGGAGGCAGGAAGCTCAATCAGCTGAATTATTGCTCTGGACTCTGAACTCGGTGCTCTGTTTCTGAACTTGGAAGTATAGATTTGTGTCTGCATCTACATATTTATTACATAGCAACATTTGTGATGGAAAAATGGATTCTGGTTTCACTAACTCAACAGCAACTTCTGGTGACCATATGGTTCTAGTAACTTCATGTATGTGTGTTGATGTCTGGAATTAAGTAGTTCTTGGCCTAGGACAGAAAATACGTCGATGGTCATTCAGGGGTCACTGAATGATTGGCCTGTTTTGCTGCTTCATCGAACAACTTACTTATCTCAGTTACTCAAGTTCTCCATATTGGGGGGCAGGGGAAGGCAGAACAGACTGGCTCATACATCAGGAAAGACTCGGAAGGGAAGACAAATATTTTCCAGGATTAATAATGTTAGTCAAAACATGAAAGAAAAGAAAAAAAGAATTGTGTTTGGAGAGGAAGAAGTGCTCTGACAAGTGTGACCTCTGCTTTTCTCCTGAGTCCCTGTCTTTGAAACCCAAAGCCGCCTTTAATGTTCACCAGGTGTCACCAGGGCTCTCCACTTCCTTTCAAGATAGGAAATTTAGCCTTGCCGTTTCAGCCTCTCTGATTCTCTGCAAGTGAGTATATTCATATTCCTTTCAGTTGTACCCTATGAGTTCAAAGGGCACGAAGAGGTTGGGAAATGGTTTGACTTTCTTTTCTTGCTGCCCTTAAACGTATGGGATCCCAGAATGTTTGTTCACTTTGGCAGCTAGGCAAAAGGGCCCTGCATCTAGGTCTGTGAGGTTACCCAAGGTATGTTCTTACCTGGTGCACCAGTTGCCTCTTGCTGAACCTCCATTTTTCTTCCTGCTGCTACAGTTTGCCTCAAGCTGCTGCCATTTTGAACATAATGTATATGCATCCTTTGAGCTCACCTTGATGCTAAATATGGTGATGATTATTTAAGCTAGAGGTTGGGAGGTTGCAAAAAAAATAGTTATGGGGCAGAGGAGTGGTAGAAAAGGGGAGAAATTTCACTTAAAGGCATTAATCTTCTTTCCAGATCGATTTATTGTTTTTTAAAAAATTATTATCACCATTCTTGTTAATTATAGAGATCATTTAACCGATTTGAAAAGCTTCATGCTACCAAGCTATGTTTGGAATCCCAAGTCCACTCTTTTTCTTACATTCTTTTGTCGTTTAAACTAGATCTTTTCCCTCGAGAGAAAAAAAAAAGGTTGAATTGCTTTTGCCATGTTTTCAATTTGCCTTCGGGTAGTTCTGTGTGCAGTAAATAAAAATAAAGGTTTGGTTTGAAACTTGATTTCATTACTGCATTACTGCTTTTCTGCTTTGGTCATGTTAATTTAATAGTTTCCCAGTTTTCTAGATCCTTTTTAATTTTCTTCATATGTGGGATAGAAATGAAGTTTTTTAAGAAGTTTGGTTGGTTTTTAAAGGTATGTTTACCCCCCCCCCCATATATTATTATTTTGTTATTTACGACTTACTTTTTGTTGTTTATTGGTAATTCTCATGGAGTAAGCACATGAAAAAGGGCTTCAGATGATTATCACAGGGTCCGAGTCGGTTCATAGGGGGAGAGGCGGTCCTTGAGGTACTGTGGCTCTTAAGCCGTTTAAGGTCAAAACCAGCACTTTGAAGTGGGCCCAGAAACTAGTTGGCAGCCAGTGCAGTCAGTTCAGGATTGGCATTATATGCTCAAAGCGTCTTGTCCTGCTGGTCAGCCTGGCCGCTGAATTCTTCACCAGCTGAAGTTTCTGAACCGTCTTCAGAGGTAGCCTCACGTATAATGTGTTTCAATAACCCAACCTCTTCCACTTTTGCAAACCTTGGGGTTCCTGTATGCCTGTTGATACCTGCATCTTGTCTGCAAAAGTAACAGATCAGTCCTAGAGGGAATGGTAAGATGATAATGATCTGTCCTATTAATTAAGCACCTTAAATACTGCCCTGTGATACATAAATATTGTTGGTGCCAATTGAAGATCTCGTCTGTACTGCAAGTTCTATAACTCACTTTCTAATCCCTCCTCCCCATTGTTGGAACGGTTGTTCTGTTTGATAGCTCATGCTAAACAGAGGACAATTTCAGCAGTGGATTAATTTAGCTGTATTTTATATTTTTGATATTGTAAGTTTTGCCAAATACATAGGACAGTCTAGAGAAGAGCCCCATTTCTGTTGCACGACAATTGTGCATTAGGCGTTGGCAAATGAATCCCTTGTGCGCACAGGATCCATTCAAAAGGTGCAACCCTTGTGGGCACTTGCCATGTTATTTTCTCGAATTGTGCAGAGAGCTCTGGTGCTGCTGTAAGCATCTCTAAATGGTACATGCGACATAGAGCTATCATTGTAACAAAATGCTTCCTACAAACTTCCAAGCTGCTGGGGTACTATTTAAATGTAAAATAATAAAAAATAATCCCAGAGACTTGCTGCTTTCATTGTTTGCCTTTGATATAACTCAAAAATTATTACTTCTCAACAGTGATAAACACAATGTGTACAAGCAATACATTTGTGCTGGAAAATTATTCTTACACGATATCAATTGTTACAGATCATCATTCTTTTAAAGTTACTAATCAGTTTCCTTGCCTCTCCCCTCACCCTTGATTATATGCCCCCTCCCCGTTCCCCCAGACTGTTTTGTTCCTTAGCTATATGAAAAGAATCTCATCTGGGGTCTTTTTTTCCACCCAATTGGAATGCATGAGTCACTTAAGATGCATTCAAAAGGAAATATGCATCTCTATTCAGTTTTTTAAACCAACACAATGTTTACCTTCATTGTACTTGGCGGAGGTCTTAGGTCAGGGGTGGGGAACCTTTCTCAGGTCGTGTTCCCTCGGAGCTAACTTTCCAAAAGATGCATGTTAGTGTTGAGTGCAGCAAGTGCAAAAAGTGTGGGTAGGGGCACCCCATAAATATTTCTCATAAACAGACATACACTCATTCACATCCCCAGCAGTTTAGGCATCAGCAGGCACTGCAACCTTCCAACAGCTTTACTTCATCCCCAAAGGCACACTCCTCCATTGTGTCCCGAGACAGACGGATGCCAACCCAGTTTAAACATCTTCTTACCTTTCTTCAAGCCTATTTGGGGGCGGGGCTTGTGGAAATTTCATTTGGTTAATCTTTCCCTCCCCACCTGCATTCTCCACAAAGATCACCCACTTGCCTCACACCCTGTGCAACAATTAGGCTTAAAAACAATTTTCCATTTGCACCAAGAGAAAGCTTCCTTCAAGCCTAATTGTCACACAGAGGAGAGTAGGTCTGGTGAAGAGGGTCAGACCGCAATGGGAAAATAATCAACCCCTTTTTCCTCAGCAGTGCCCTTCCTTGTGACATCGCCTTGTCTCTGCAGTGCTTGTGCTCCCTCAGAAACTACTCCAGAAGGTTGGAGAACCCTTGGAGCAGATTTTGGAGCATGCGGGGAGAGGGAAGGAAGGGAAGGTCTTATTTTCATGAGCAATGTTTAGCTCGTCTTCAGGTTGCAAGTATAACCAGCTTTCCTGTTCCCAAGTAAAATAGTCTTGGTTTCCCAGATAGGGAACCAGCTTTTGAGACCCCATTGGATGTGTATAAAGAAGATGAGACCTACCATTTGTCAAAATAATACATTGGGATGAAAGTGGAGTAGACAGGCAGACATCCTGTTGAGGTATACATACAGTTTGCTTTTTGGTTGCTTGTGGAAGAGTCCATAGCTTAGTGGTAGAGCACATGCTTTGCATGTAATTAGACTTAGGTTCAATCCCTAGCGTTTCCAGATAGGGTTGGGAGACTTCCCAGCTGGAAACCCTGGAGAGCAGATGCCAGTTGGTGACACAATACTAAGCTAGGATGAATCAGTGGTCTGACTTAGTGTAAGGCAAGCTCCTATGTTCCCTGGGTGAAAAGTGGTAAGGAGTTGATTTAAAAATACAGTGGTGCCCCACAAGACGAATGCCTCATAAGACGGAAAACCCGCTAGACGAAAGGGTTTTCCGTTTTGGAGGTGCTTCGCAAAACAAATTTCCTGTGGGCTTGCTTCGCAAGACGAAAATGTCTTGCAAGTTCCTGCGGGGTTTTTTTCCCTCCCCCCCCTTTCCCCAAGCCGCTAAGCCGCTTATCAGCTGATCCTAAGCCGCTAAACCGCTTAACAGCTGATCCGCTAAGCTGCTTATCAGCTGATCCGCTAAGCCGCTTATCAGCTGATCCGCTAAGCCGCTAAACCGCTTATCAGCTGATCCGCTAAGCCCGCTAAGCCGCTAATAGCGCTAATCTGCTAAGCCGCTAATGGGCTTGCTTCGCAAGACGAAAAAACCGCAAGATGAAGAGACTCGTGGAACGGATTCTTTTCGTCTTGCGAGGCACCACTGTAATACAGATGGGACGATGAAGACCAAAGTTGCCTCCAGACTGCCAGTATCTTACAGGAGGGACCCACGTGCATACTGGAAATTCAGGTTTGCAAAATTAAAGTGGGTTAAAGTGGTTTAGAGCAACAATCAACTTTAAAGAAATAAAGACTTACTGCAGTAAGGAAGGTGACTGGGAAACACTGAAAAGGGTGGTACGAACAAATGATTAATGGGAAGACATAAACACCACATAAGCAAATCAGGCTGAATGCTCAGAGCTGTAAAACTCTCCTCCCCGCAACAAAACAGATTGAATGCTCAATAAAAACAGGACATAGTCTAACCTCTGCGTAAGCAAATCAGGAAGCATGATCAATAAACAGATTGTCTAGAGGAGCCCTAAAGCACACTTAATGAAGTTTGTCTGAATTACTCAGAACAGCTGGTCTATCCTAGAAGTATTAACTGAGAAGATTATACAACCCTCCTTTAAAAGTAAAAGTTAGTAATAACCCAATAAAGTTAAAAAGCTTGCCTCTGTTATCTTTGGCTGTAGTTCACGGCTATGCTTCAT
Organism: Podarcis liolepis; assembly: GCF_965112155.1. Lineage (NCBI taxonomy): Eukaryota > Metazoa > Chordata > Lepidosauria > Squamata > Lacertidae > Podarcis > Podarcis liolepis. Next base: position 58,808,843 of record NC_139560.1, on the reverse strand, counting down.
GATTGTGAGGGTAACAAGAGAAGAAAGAGGATGTTTCTGTATCTGAAAGGCTAAAAGGTCCTACGTAACTATTTTTTGTTTTGTGTCTTTAGCTTAATTTCTCAGTAACATACTGTTTGGAATGTTTTGTTTAAAGAACAGGATTTAACTTGATGTTCTCATCTTTTGCTCTGAACACTGTTTTTGGAGAAGCAATGCCCATAATTTAAATGGATAAGAAAATAACGTTCCCAAAAGCCACTTTCAAGCTAAGGAAACACCAAAGCTCAGTTAAGTGAAAAATCTAGAGGAAAACAACAGATGTTTAGTAGCTACCTAATACAATGGGAATAATCCAGCCCCTTTGAGGCCCAGAGCCGGAAACAGAGGGGTCTTCATAGACATGCCTCCCTTTGCTTATTGCACCAGTCCTGTGCCATTGCTCTGGCATTCATTCATGCCCACTCTCTGCAGCATACAGACTTCCTACAGTATCTGTTCATCATGTGATGTGTTCCACCACTGGCTGGTGGTGATGATGCAATGAAGTGGGCTACTGGATGCCTATAGAGGAAGTGTTGCTGTAACTTACCATGAATGGCCCAGTTGTGTTGGTGGTACGTCTAGCACAGCAATGGAGTAGCAACGGAGCCAGTTTGGTGGAGCAAATGATACATTATTATGTGGCATCGTTCTTTCACAACTAAACATAAAAGTTTTTATATATATATATATAAACTTTCTTGATCCGCATCTGCTAGATGAAGTGATCCCCAAGTGAGAAGCGTCTTTATATTTGATTAAACTCATGAATATGTGCTTTTATTTGAGAATCTGGTTACTGGAATTCTGAGTATTTGTGAGATATTTGATGTAACGCATTTGGAAAATTGCAATAGGTTTCCAGATTGATCATGAAGAAGAGGTGTTAATTTATAGTACACGCAGGTTAACTTCAAGTGTCTTAAAAGAGATTTACAGTGGTGCCTTGCAAGACGAAATTAATCCGTTCCGCGAGTCTCTTCGTCTTGCGGTTTTTTCGTCTTGCGAAGCACGGCAATTAGCGGCTATTAGCGGCTTAGCGGCTATTAACGGCTTAGCGGCTTTAAGAAAAAGGAAACAAACTCGCAAGAACTCGCAAGACGTTTCGTCTTGCGAAGCAAGCCCATAGGGAAATTCGTCTTGCGGAACGACTCAAAAAACAGAAAACTCTTTTGTCTTGCGAGGCATTCGTCTTGCGAGGTACCACTGTATTGGTAGGTTGCTCTGTTTGCCAAAGCCTTCCTCATCGAATGACATTTGTTTCACAATAAACACAAATAAACTCTTCAGTGTCACAGACGGTCTTTTCATGTTAGAAATCTGGCTCCAAATTAGCAGTGAAGAATTCAGAGCACAGAAAGATTTGTGGTTTGACGGTTAATTTATGCGGTAAAATATTAATCAAAAATAAAACCTTATGGTCTCATGCCACATAGTAACAATGAATGTGGGCTTCATTTCTTCATTATTTATTCAGTCAAGAATGCCTGGCTTTGTTCATGTCTCCTTTGGGTTGGGGGGTTCAAGTGGACCATTTGTTAGTTTGTTTCAGAAAAGATAATCTAATTTTTACCATTGGTTCTCAAAGCAGGTTAGCACAAATAAAAGCAACCACTTATAAGAAATATAAGAAATAAAACAGGGGTGGCTCCTGTTCTAAGGTGTCCTTTGCTAAAAGGTCCTCCATTTTTCAATATTTATTGACCAGTCCCACAGTTTCCCAGCTGTGATATGGAAATGTTTTTGTGAACTCTCTCCAAAGAAGAGTTTGGATTTGATATCCCGCTTTATCACTACCTGAAGGAGTCTCAAAGCGGCTAACATTCTCCTTTCCCTTCCTCCCCCACAACAAACACTCTGTGAGGTGAATGAGGCTGAGAGACTTCAGAGAAGTGTGACTAGCCCAAGGTCACCCAGCAGCTGCATGTGGAGGAGCAGAGACGCGAACTCGGTTCCCCAAATTACGAGACTACCGCTCTTAACCACTACACCACACTGGCTCTCAAAGAGCTCCCCTGCAGTGTGTCCTTTAAAAATAAAATTTAGTCATACCCACCGTTACACATTGATCATGCCCACTTTGCAATGAACCCCTCAGAGGCTTCACTACAGGTCATTGTGACTCTAAGCCCTGTAAGCCAGTATTAAATACAGTCTTTAAAAAGTAACATTTGTGATAAACTGTGCATTTCCACACAGCCATGGCTTAATAACATGTATGGATGCCCTTTTCCAAGTGTCTGAGGTATGGAAAAAGGTTACTTGGGAGTGAACCCACTCATTCAGAACTGATATCTGAAAGCTTTGGTTCTGTTCGGACTCTGGCTATTTTCGAAGCAAACAGAGAATATTTGGCACAGCCCTAATTCTGCACCTCTATTCATTTGTCAGAGTTTTGCTCACTACAAATCAGTGACCATCTTGCTTTCCCCAGAATTCCAGACTATTGCTTCCATGCTTCTGATGTGTGAACAAGCCAGTATTCTAGCCAGAGCTAACTGGGCTTACTTTATAGCAATTTTGCAACGGATGAAAGAACTATTAGGCATTCCTGAAAGCTTACAGGTTCACCCCAGAGTGAATTATTACAATTTAGTTGTCAGCTTTAGTATGCTCTTACACTGAAATGCTAATACGCTTTTGACTGTAGCTGCTCAGCTATGAACATCTGTAACACTGCTGTAGCGTACACGGTGAAAAACAAAATAAGTGGTGGCTGAGTACATCTATTGACAATTTTTCTTTTCAGTCTGAAGCCACCTGAAGACTCTAACTAGATGAATAATAGCCTAACCTCCATATGGTTTCCGTTCTTTTAGGGTGATAGCATACAGAAAGAAAAATCTACTTTTAGCTCTGGCTTCTGTTTGCCTCTTTGTGAGTGCGTCTGAGAAGGCTTCCTGTCTGCTTGCTGATAGGAAATGTTAGTAAAACAGACGGGTTGAGTGACATTTCTCATGCGCTGCTAACATTTGCAAACTGGCGCAGAGAACTTATTTTGATGCAGTTGTTAGCATGAAGGAATTCTTTATGACAGAGCTAAAATCACAATCCTTCACTTTAAAAAGGGGAGGAAAGGCACAAAACAATAATTTCTGCCTTGTTCATGGCCTTATACTATACATGCGGTGCTGTCTAGACTTTTTCCTATTTACAATTTACATTAAGTACCAATCAGTCAGAGTAGATGGGCTGCAACCCTTGACCCAAATGAACGGGGGAAAGCTTAACCTTACAGTCACTGGGGTTTAACCAGGGTAGATTCTGTCCACATCTCTGTGTTGCACTTGGGTGCTGAACCCCTTTCATTTCTGCCTTATAAATCTATCATTCACTCTTGTGAGGGAAAAGTAAAGTGTTGTATTCATAGACCGTGTTGCAGGAGGGGCAAACCCCACTCTGAGAAGGATTCCATGAAAAATATGTACACAGAGTGTTTCTCTGTCTTCTATCTTCACCTGCCTATCTTAGTGGCATTTTGCTAGTTAATTTTGCTTAAGATGTGGAGACCTTAATTTATCCTTGCAAATAATTCCACGAACAATGGATTTAGTAACAAATGTTAGTCATTTGTGGTCTAAAAGGGTGGCGGGTTTTGTAAGGTTCCAGTGCCTGGTCACCTAGAGGCAAGTCTTGCTCACCTTAGATGCATGGCTCATTACAAGCCTGAAAGTAAGAATTTGGTATTCTGGAACCTGGTGAGAAAAGCAACTTGCGGCAAGCAGGATAACTCATGCACAAATTGCCAAATGTTCGCTTAGCAGATTTTTTGATATTCACCACAAACTCTTCTGCATCAGTAGATGAAGTGGCAACTGTATAGCTAAGGTTATGCTCCCCTTCATTAGGATAAACTCCCATTTGAGTGACATTGCCCTTTTTCAGAGGCATAATTCAGCTTCTTACAAAATCACAGCGTTGTAACACCCGCCTTTGCTCCATTCTTCTTCATTTCTGCAGTAGTAGGAATAATAACATCTCCGCTTGATCCTGCTTTCATCAGCTGGGCTGGGTCCCTTCCTTCCCCTCGCAGAGGCCATCAGAAACAACTGAGGAAGAGCCACAGGACCATCTGCTCTTGGAGAGGGTGTCATTTGAGCCTCCCTGAGCCTTTCCTGTAGCAGCTGGAGTGATGAGTCACTGGCAGATTCTGACAAGGGCCCACCCTATAAGGCCAGCAGCTTCTGACTGTATTATACTCACTTCCAGGAAGGCTAGGATACCAGGATATTTCTTGGAGGCCTGTCAAAGCCTGTTTGGAAATGTGATCCACCTGTGGCATCAGACCCTTCTGCTCTAGGGAGAGGGTGGCGTCAACTAGATACCTCCACACACGAGTCTTACTTTCCATAGAGGGATTGGCAAGATGCTGGAATATTTCTGCTAGGTGTGAGAAGATTGAAGTCCTGCCGTGTAAGTTCAACACCCAACATTTCAGTTGTGGGAGCTAATCAGATCTGTAGCTGAGGCTAGTTCCTGTGTTTGTCTTTTTCCTCCTCTCTCCAAAAACATCTTCCTTCTGTGTCATGTCATTTAATCTTAGAATCATAGAACTGTAGAGTTGGAAGGGACCTGAGGGTTGTCTAGTCCAACTCCTGCAATGCAGGAATCTCAACTCGATAATACATGACAGATGACCATCCAACCCCTGCTTTAAAGGGAAGGAGAGTCCACAACCTCTTGTGGGAGTTTGTTCCACTGCCAAACAGCTTTTGCTTGTCAGAAAGTTCTTCCTGATGATTACTGAGAATCTCCTTTCTTGTAACTTGAATCCATTGGTTTGGGTCCCAGAGCAGGAGAAAACAAGCTTGCTTCATCCTCTACATGACAGCCCTTTATATATTTGAAGATGGCTATCATATCTCCTCCCTGTCTTCTCTTTACCAGGCTAAACATACCCAACTCCCTCACCCTGGTCACCTTTCTCTGCACACGGTTCAGCTTGTCAATATCCTTCTTAATCCACAGGCGGCTCAGTGAGTCAGTGCATCTGGCTGCTAACCAAAAGGTTGGTGGTTCAAGTCCACCCAGGGACGGCTGTGGGCAGGATTCCTGCATTGTAAGGGATTGGACTAGAAGATTCATCGGGTCCCTCCCCACTCTACAGTTCTGTGATTCTTGACTTGCGGTGCCCAGAACTGGACACAGTACTCCAGGTGTGGTCTGACGAAGGCAGATTAGAACGGGACTATGGTTTTCCTTGATTGGGACACTATATTTCTGATGATGCAGCATTTGACTGACTTCTGGTTTTATTAAGCTGTTCGGCAAGACCTTTTCAACTGAAGCGGGATTAAAAAAACCCCATCTTTGAATAAATAAATAAAATGTCTGCTATAAGTTAATTTATATTTTCCTTCCAGCTGCTTTCATGTCCATAGCTCCATCCAAGTGAAGGATAAGTTTGCAGTCTAAATATGTGACCTGCCCAGAATGAACAGATACAATGGTACGCTGAGTGCAGTGCAGTCCAGGTGTATGAATTAGCTGGGAAGCCACTAGATTTGAGCTTCTACTCACAATTCCTTTGGACCTAGACTCAGCATTCCTGGTGCCTTACTCTTCTCAGACACCAAAACTCCAGGAACTTACCAACCCTACCACACTATTACCTCATGTTTACATAGCGAGAAATTGAATAACTGCTACAGATAGCACAATCTGTTCTGGACATTGCTCAAGTCTGAATCATGGTGAGCCATCATTAGGTTTTGCTGGCATTCCGAAGACCCTGGCAGACGCAGCCCATTGCTGTGCTGCAAACTAACCTGGCTATGTGTTGTACAGTTTGGTGGATGTTGCTTTGAATCATTTGCCTTTTCCTATCCACTCTGCCTGATGCCTTTCTTGTTTCCTGTGTTGCGTTTCTGCAAAGGCTTTATAGTTCTACTGCATGGGTGGAGTTAGCACTCTTGGTAGTTCCACCTCCCCCAGTAGTTTGAGGGCGGATCCAGCAGAGGACATTCACTATGGTAGCCCCTGTGTTATGGAATTCCCTCTCCACAGATACACTTAAATTCTTCACTATACAGATTTTGGTGAATACTGAACATGCACTTCTTTACCTTGCTCTCTGATACCTGAGATGTGTATTTTCTGTGCATACCCAGAATCTGTTCCAGCTGTTTTTTTTTTTAAATTATGCATTTTAAATTGTATTAAATTGTTGTAACTCACCCTGGGATCTGCTGGTGAAAGGTGGGCATCAAATTTATTATTATGAAGAATAATAAACAATAATAAAATTTTAAAACTAAAATAAATTATGTCAAGCCTTTGAAGAATATTAGGGCTTCAGGAATAAGCAAGGGCACTGTTATAGGGTTTTTCTTGTCTGGCATCCTTAAAAAAAATGTTTTTTGTTTTATAACTACATTATGAGTTCTGCAACTGATGGGCTTATTGAATGCGAATTGCTTGAGTGCATGATAGACCAACAAAGATGAGAAGCAAACCTATGGACTGTCATATAAAAATTGGCTCAACGGAGTGCATTCACCCGGGTTTGGGAAGTGATGAGAGAGCTTTGAAGAGTGACAGAAAGCTAGTGGGGTAGAAAAGGGAAGGATTGAGAGTGTGACCAGCCCCACTCACAACTGAACCTTTGGAACCAAAAGTTGCCTTGCTGAGCATCAAGGGGATTTTGAGGAACACCACTATCTATGTCTGTAAGGCCACTGCTGATTATTTACGCTGGATTTGCCAAGTGAGAAAAGAGAGCAGAGAGCTTAACCACAAGTCCTGGTTTGTACATCACACTAAAGCAAACCTTGTCTTAGGTTGGTGTGGCAGTAAAAGGACTTGGGAGGAGCAGTGAGGCTGCTCTCTGGTGGAATCTTTGTAAGCCATACCTTGAAAAGTCAGTACCTCTCTTTTGTGTGTGGGCTATGCAGTTTTGCCTGAGAATACACAAACTGGTATTCTGATGTACCTTAAACTCAGACTCGGAACACACAGCACCCCTCTCTGCTTTAAATGCTCCTTAGTTTCCATGAAAACAGCACCCGCTACTTAACCATTTGGGATTATATGTTTCCAAATGAGTTTAGGCAAATAGGATTATGAGCAGCTTTCTTGTCTCTGTATTATATAACTTTGTGGGCAGGTACATTTCTTTCCAGAACTGTGTTTGCACCAGCAAGTTTCTTACTTCTTACAACAGGTTTGCTGTTGGCCACTTTTAACATCAATGCAATCTTGCATTCATTTCTTTTGGCCATCCTTTATGGTAGGATCTTAGGCACAAAAATGTGCTTTGGTTTAACCCACATGGTTTCCTGCCTTCACTGTCTTATCACTCTGTGGTTGGCATGGCGGACATGGCATAGCTGCATTTCTTTACCAGGTCTACAGGTAATACTGCATGGCGTTAATGAGACGCGTGTGAAATGCTTGTGCATTGTGGGTGCATATAAAGAGTCCGCTCTCCTGGCATCAGTATTTTCCTGTGGATTGTGTTAAGTGATATTGACAGGTCATGTGGTCATTAGGGGCTTGACACAGCAGGAGGTAGCAGATATGCGTCTTCTGCATTAACACAATCAACATCCGTTCAACAGAAGGCCAGCCAGGCCTTTCCCTAGGAAACATATGCCAAAACTATTATCAATGGCTACATTATGGCCTGCAGCAAACTGGACAGGATGCTAATGGGGAGGGACTTGTGCAAGGAAGGCCCTGAGAGCATCGCAGTCTTTCCAAGAAGAGCGTTGAATGAAAATTATACTTCCACGGCTGGAACAATATATTGGTGTTGTCAGCAACATTAGAATTGTGATCTTTGTGCTGCTTTAGGATTCTGTAGGTTTGCTTTGTTTGTTTTGGCTGCTGTTTAACAGAGAGCGTGCCAGAAGCACAGGAAAAAACATTGAAGATGTTTATAAAAAGCACCGTAGGCCCTGGACAGCTCATTATTTCTCTTTGACGGAGAAATCTGTGATGCACATTAGGGTAGCTGTCACTATGTGTAATGAGGCTCTCTGCCATGTCATACTCAGGAGCTGTAATTCCATCCTACTTCATGTGATTATTATTATTATTATTATTTTAATATGAAGCAGTGGTATTATTGGTAGATGTTATAGGTGTAAAGGGAAATAAGTTGTGGTTTGCCACCCATGTAATATAATGAGAACCAGAAGAAGGAAAGTCATTATTATTATTATTATTAATCATCATCATCATCATCATCATCATCATCATGTAATTGTTGTTAAATGAGACAGGTACAGTATTTCAAACTTTTTCAAGTAGGCATAACAAAAGATGTAACCTTGGAACTAGCTGACAATGTAAAAATTGGTTACTAGATCAGATGGGCATTCCCCTTTAGAATTCTTAAAAAGGATTCAAACATAAAATTGTTACTGTTTTGACAAAATGATGCAACTAAGCACAGAATTAAATCTTTTTACTTAAGGTTTGGGTCACTTCTGTGTTTTTTTTTTAAAAAGAATCTATGGAAAATTCTTTGTGCTACACCGCTGTCAACCTTACTTCTGCCCTGGTAAGCTTGTGGAAAGCACAATTAAAGCTATAAATATTAGGCATATGAAAGAACAAACCATGCTGAGAGAGAATCAGTATGACTTCTGCAAAAGGGTGTCTTGCCTCACTGATGATTCTTTTGATGTGTCAGCAACCATGTAGATAAGACATATTTGGACTTTCAAATAGCTTTTGACAAAAGCATTGCTACCGATCCTTATTAAGTGACATTGTCAACCACTTTGCTATTTCTGTTCTTCCTTACTGTGTCCACTGGCTGATTTTTGACCTAACAGCAACATGTATCCATCACTTTGGACACCAGCCTGCTTTTGGCATGTCTGGGAATGGGACCTGGACTAGCTGCTTCGGAGGCCAGCGTAGTCCCCTTCCTTCGTCGTGGCACCAGAACCTTTCCTGACTTTGCCTGTGGCTACTGCCCAGTTCCATGAGTTCCCTTGCATGCTGGAGGTGTGTTGAGAAGACAAGCATGGCTCCAGTTCAGCCTGCATGGGTTGGCTCTGCCATCAGAGGCATGAGGAGAGGTAAGACGCTCCAATGATGCAGGGGAGGGAACTAGCAAGGAGAGAGAGAGAGAGAGAGCTTCCACTGGGGAAGGAAATCCAGGGGACACCAGGGAGAAAGGGGAGGCTGAGAGTACTGCGGAGGGGAGGCTCAGAAACTCTTCCAGTGAAATCAGCGGAGAGAGCACAGGACCTCCGCTTGGCATGCCCACGCTGCGCAGAAGGCTTCCGCACAGAGAATCTAGGAGGAGACTTGGAGTCAAGGAATTTCTATGTTGGAAGAAGTTTAGGAGACGCCCACTGACGGATTCTGCCAGTGACTGAGACAGTCACGTTGTAAGGGCTGTCAAACCAGGGAAAGGTTTAGCTATACAACCAGCTTGGAGCAGTTTGCAGTTTACGCACAAGCAACCCTAATTCCCATTACAGTCCCTGATCAGCGGACTGTGGCTGTGTTTCGAGGGACTCCGCGGGAGTGTTTTCACACCATTTTTCTATTTTTATGTTGTATGTCTCCCCCACCCCACACACCCCCAGGCTCTGTATGCATTGAATTCATTCCAATAGTATTGCGGCCATTCCAAGGGTCCTGTGGTAGCATATTTCCAGTCCTGGCATAATGTTGACTTGCTTTGTCCATATGCATTGGGACCAGTTCACATTTCTAAAGTGACTGAAAGGCTGAAGACTATTTGTAGAAAGGAAGTAAGCTTTCAGCATCATTTTCTTGCTTTAATTCTAGCACAGTCCTACTGCATGCAGTTGGCTGACTTGTGTCAAAGAAACCCTGTAATAAGTAGGCCCGGAAATAATATGGGAAAATGTATGTTTAGCCCGTCGATGTGTCAGCTCTTTCTCTCTCCTCCTCCTCCTCCTCTTTCTTTGTGCCATCAATGTAAGTGAATTCCACATTCAATCACAGATTGAATATATGCCTTGTAGCATTGATTTTTCTTTCCTGGTCAACACCTATCATCCTGTGTAAATTTCATTTTGAAAAAATAAGTATGACCCACCTTTTCTGCAGCCGCATCATAATCTTTTTCCTGGCTTCAGAATGTGGCAGATTGTGTTTGTGTGTTCACCGTGTGAAAGCTTACAAAAACATACCGTATTTTTTCGTGTATAAGACCACATTTTTTCCTTAGAAATAATAGGCAAAAATTGTGGGTCATCTTATACACAGATAGCAGAGGGGGGACGGGTGATTGGTGGCAGCAGCCAGTAGGAGATTGGCAGTGGTGATTGGGTGTGTGATTGGTTGCTGTGGCAAGGCCTGCAGACGATTGGCTGCAGCTGCAGCAATTGGGTGGGTGATTTACGGCAACGGTGAGGCGTGTGTGCAATCGGCTGTAGTTGCGTCCAGTGGGCAGTTAGGCTTTTGGCAGTGAGTGCGACTATTGGTGACCATGGCAATGCGTATGATTTGTATTGGTGGGCTGGCTGTAGAGCGATTGGCAGGAGTGCCCCCCCCCCGAGCTCAACAACTCTGGGCAATCTCCCCCCAAAAGAAGCTCAGGGGTCGTCTTATACATGGGGGCATGTTATACACAGAAAAATATGGTACCTATCTCTCATCCCTTTTTCTTTACACATTAAAAAATAAATAAATCACAGCATTAAATCACAGGCATAAAATAGGGAACATGCATGATATCCTTGGACCCTTCAGGGGGACAGAAAGAATTTATTGGTACCCATGTAAATTATATATGCATATATACATTCCAAATGTGCCCACAGGCTGGGGATCCCTGGTATGTATTGTAATTTTTGATTTTCCCCCCCCATTCATGCTCAGGCATTTTGACTTGTGAGAATGCATGTCTGCATTTATTGAAATGGTTCTCTCTCTCTCTCTCTCTCTCTCTCTCTCTCTCTCTCTCTCTCTCTCTGTGTGTGTGTGTGTGTGTGTGTATATGTCTTCAGAAGGAGACCTCTGTCAACTGAATTGATTAAAGCTGGAGTAGAATATTCTCTTTCCTCACTTGCTTACTCCCAATATTTTTCTAAGTGTTGTTTAGAATCGGGACAAATAATACTGTCAAAAAGGCCCCTGAGCCTTGCAAGAAACCCTGTAGCCTTATTTTTACCCATCATTAAGGAATTATCATGCAGTATATGTGTGTAGGCTTGTAATTACCATGCAGATTGTGCGAAGTACAAATTACTTTTTCATCAGGGCAGAAGAAAGTGTTTCTCAAAATTATATCCCTTAACAGAAGCAAAAGCATATGACCATTAAAAATATGTTGGTTCATCAAAGCTAATAATGTTGAGTGGACTCTAAAACTGTTCCAGGAATGAAGATCGTTGTAGATTGGAAAGTACATTTGAACTGATGAAAAATTGATCCCAGATTAACATTTCTTTTTTACAGTCTGGAATGTGTTTCACAAATCCACAGTGAACTGTGGCCAACTATTCCCATGAAAGAGAGATCCTAGAGGGATAACTCCCAAAGTGATATGTGCAAACGAAACAGCATATGGTTATACATATGTGTGAGATAGCCTCTTGACCTTGGATGAAATACTGTACTTTAAAGAGCCCCCACCATTAAGTAGCTTTTAATGACTTTTTAAAAAGTATCTAGTTTCAGAGCACCAGCAAATCTGTTTGAAGTGCAAGGCGAAAGTAACGCAGTGTGGCAGTGGGGATAGTTGTGAATGCAATGTATTGAACATTCAGGAAAGCTTAGCTCAAAAGGCTCATTTCATTTACAAGGAAGGATTGGATTGTAATCCGTCTTGTCATGAACTGAATAATTCTGGGTGTACAATTTGGGTTCGGGACAATCATATCTCAATAAGCCAAGATGCATACTAGTCTTTTAGCCACATATGCAGTTCCTTTCTCTTTGGTGAGAGCAAAAAACAACAACAGTATTGCTTTAACTACAGTTTCTTGTTTTGTCTGAACCAAGAAACTATATCAGATTTTTCCTCTGAGTATGAATGCAAGGCTGTGGAGGTTTAGGGTCAGCATTTTCCTCTCCTAGACCCACCTAAAGGTAAAGGGACCCCTGACCATTAGGTCCAGTCGTGGCCAACTCTGGGGTTGCGGCGCTCATCTCGCTTTATTGGCCGAGGGAGCCGGCGTACAGCTTCCGGGTCATGTGGCCAGCCTGACTAAGCCGCTTCTGGCGAACCAGAGCAGCGCACGGAAATGCCGTTTACCTTCCCGCCGGAGCGGTACCTATTTATCTACTTGCACTTTGACGTGCTTTCGGACTGCTAGGTGGGCAGGAGCAGGGACCAGCAACGGGAGCTGACCTCGTCGTGGGGATTTGAACCGCCGACCTTCTGATTGGCAAGCCCTAGGGTCTGTGGTTTAACCCACAGCGCCACCCACGTCCCAGACCCACCTACTGTCATCCTAATTTAGGCATAGAAAGTCTGCTTGTGGGTGAACAGAGCTTTCTTTTATTAACTTTTTGTTAATATGCATGCAAACCTTCCCCACCCCATTTTTTGTTTTTTTGTTTAGTGGGGAAACTGAGTTTCTACAGCTCTCTTTTTAAAAGGCAGCTGTTATCTCTTTTTATACTGAGGTTACATATTCTGCTGTAGCTCACCTCTGATAGAGGAGCTTGTTTATGTTAACTGCCCATCTTCCCTACCCCACACCTATCTACTTGCACTTTGACGTGCTTTTGAACTGCTAGGTTGGCAGGAGCAGGGACATTTGCAATGGGAGCTCACCCAATTGCGGGGATTCGAACCACCGACCTTCTGATTGGCAAGTCCTAAGCTCTGTGGTTTAACCCACAGTGCCAGCCGCGTCCCTTATCAAAACAGTACTAGGCCATATAAGAGGTCCAGTTCCTTCAAAGGCAAGATCATTCTGAGAATGGTCAGTGCAAGTTGCTGTTTTCCTTCCTAACGAACCACCTTCTCCTCCACACCTATAAAATAATTATATGCAGGATGCTTTTCCGCTCGGACCTATGCTGACCCCTTCTATTTCATTCCCTTTAAGCTCTTTAAGTATATTTAAATATTAGAAAACAGAGCAACCCTGGTTATACAATGAAAATTAGATTCTTTGGAGGTGTACAGCACAGTACACTTTGCGTTATGAGGTGCTCTTAGTTGGCTCTCACTAGATCTCTTTTGGTTCTTCTCAAATACGTGTTCAGTTTTGTCAGGTTTTTATAGTTTTATAGTAATGCCAGGTAAGCAAATGGGGGGGGGGGGGAGAGAGAGAGAGACAGAAGTTTCCTTATTTTATATCCATTTTTCAACCACACAGTCCTCTGTTGGCTTTCAAGAATCCTTGAGGAAGTGTGCAACTCTATTGCCGAACTGTGCCTTTTTGTAAGTTTGTAAGTTTGTTACAAACTCCTATTGCCAAACTGTGCCTTTTTGTAAGTTTGTAAGTTCGTTACAAACTCCCAAACAGCTATTTTAAGCTTTTGTCAGCTGTATTGGAAATCTGCATTTCATGACTTTGTTCATGAGAGGGGTTTTCAGAGAAAGGGATTGCATTCCAGCTGGAACAGAGTTATGTTTATACATCTTCTGTTTATACACCTTCCATTCATTCCCACTGTATTCTGAATATGCTTGGAGGCAGTGAGATATTACCACTGCATGCTAATCAGATTTCATATTCCTATTTATATGTGGCTTTGATGCCAGCACCAGGAAAAAGGAAAAAGAAAAGAATAAATATACTTTTGATTCTAGCATTTTGTCATAAAGGAATGCCTAACTCTATGCGAATCTGTCCCCCTGCTCACCTTACCATGCCATTCAGTTTGATTATTTAGAGTAGAAGACCTTTTTCAGCCCACAGACTAAGATTCCTTTCTTTGTGACTGAGCCAAAGGCAAAAGCAAAATTCACCTTTGTACCGTACTCTGTTTTCTACACACATTCACCTGCTTCACACCCATTCACATCTTGCATCTTGATAAGCAAGAGACATTAAAAGCTGAGGGATATTTCCAGCCAGGCAAAAAATACATTAGGTGCAAAGCAGGGCAAGTGAGGATTGTGATCAGAGTGTGTTTTTGGTGTGTGGCTTAGGGAGAGTTCCAGAGGTCCTGTAGAGAGAGAGCTGGGAGGGCAACATTCCATCCCCTGGCCTGAGGTTGGAAATGGCAACATAAAAATATGTGTGTGTTTGTGAATGTTCCTGTAGGATCCCTACTTCTATGTTGGCAGGACTGACATGTGAATCTGAATTTGTAAAAAGGATTGTATGGGTTGATTTGTGTGGAATGGTGGGCTGATGGCCCCATTTTGAGCAGAGGTGGCTTTCTAACTCAGATAAACATTTGTTTTACATGTTGGCAAAACAGTTCACCCATTTCTCCAAGTGTCCAGCAGCTATCTTTACATTTACTACCTGTTTAGAAGGCGGGGCCAGTCTTCTGGATTTTAACAACAACAACAACAACAACAACAACAACAATACCCCACCCATCTGAGTGGCTTACAAAATATCTAAAAACATCAAGTGTTAAAATCCTCCTGATGTCTTCTAAAAGTTGTGTAATTCTTTATCTCCTTGACATCTGAAGGGAGGGCATTCCACAGGGAGGATGCAACTACTGAGAAGGCCCCATGTCCTCTTTTATCCAGAGAACAAGCCCCCCTGAATTCAAAGATCGTGAAAACTCTTGCACCACCTGCTGAATAGTTTCCAGCATCAATATATAACTGAAAAGTTTCCAACCAATAAGCTTAGAGAGAGAGAGAGAGAAAATACATATTTTAAGTCAAGCGAGGAATATCCATGGGGAGCTCTATTGGTTTCTCCCACATAAGTGTGGACCAGCCTGAGCACTCATTCCTAGTTGGATAAGCTCTGCTCTAGATTCCTAGAAGATTAGGATGTTATAGTATGTGTAGTCTAACTTCCTTATAGGATAGTGCCCACATCTGAATTGAAAAAAAATGCTGAAACAGTGTAACGTGGCTTAGGGCCATACTTCAGAACACCAGAACCCACTTCTCAAAGGCTGCCTCAGCTGAGGACAAAAGGCTGTAGTCACCAGTAAAGCTCTGTGATGCTGACACCATAAAATTTCTTGAAGAGTCCATTTGCCCAGAGGCTGCTTTAGTCAATAGTCCCCTCACCACACGTCTAATGAGATATCCTTTAGAATAGGGGTGGCTAACCTGTGGCTCCTCAGAAGTGTATTCTCCATGCTTGCTGGGGCTAATGGGAATCCAACAGGGCCACAGGTTAGCCACCCCTGATTTAAAAAACAAGGGATATTAGAAGAATGGGAATATATAAGAATTCCCCTTTGAAACTAGAATGAGATTAGACTTTTCTAATGTGATTCATATGACAGGAACATGCACATAATTCTCTCCTTATACAAACTGCCCCCTTTTTTGTATCAATTAATTGTGTAGCTCAATACAAAACGAAATATTAGCTTAAGTGATACATCTGCAGTATCTGCTGCCAAGTGTGTATTGATCGCACCTAATGGAATCTTTGTCGGATTGTTGTCTGTCTGGCATAGTGTGTGTTCATGACATTAAAGGAACATAACACGTCAGCCAGTCAGAAGCTATTTTACTCTAAAACGTTATCTGCTGGCCAGATTTTATGAGCTTCTAAGCAGGAATGTAGAGGCACAACCTTGGGTATATGCAGGTTTTATGCAATGCCTAATTGAGCCTTTGCATCCAGTACTCCATTCAGCTGTGTATTTGTTTGGCTGGGCTCATTCAAAGGAGTTGAACCCAGTCGACTGAGGCCTTCCCTGTGCAATGCTACCTCGGGTTACATACGCTTCAGGTTACAGACTCCGCTAACCCAGAAATAGTACCTCTGGTTAAGAACTTTGCTTCAGGATGAGAACAGAAATTCCTGCCCCACCCCCCATCAGCATTATATTGATCCCAACAGGACGTTACTGTTACATTTCGAACACTACAATTAAAGTCCTTGAATGGTGTGCTTCAAGAGGCTGGCCAATGAGAAAGACCTTTGGAATGTGACAGTTTTACGCCATTGAATTTATTTATTTATTGAAGATCCGAAAACAAAATCATGTGGTACCCTACAACTGGTTAGCTCTTTGGGCAACAGCTGACTTCATCAGGTGTGTCAAGTGCACAGAGGAGGTGATGGGTCACACACACACACACACACACACACACACGTGTGTTTGTGTCTCAAGTCCAGTGCATTTCGTACCCCGACAGCTCTTCAGAGGACACTATACCAGAACTGTGTATTTTATACCTTGTAATTTAGGATGTTTTATAAGCAACTTTGAAGAGTTTTTATTGGATTATAAATGAAACATAATTTAAATCAATGACAACAAACAGTGGCTTCAAGAAGCTGTGTTTTCAGCCGGGAGTATGTTTTTGCAGCAGAATGCTTTCTTTCCCAGCTGTGGTTGCTGTTAGAAAAGCCATAGCAAGACATGCCCTATGTGGGTAAGGCAGGGTTATAGATTTTATCCATGTGTACACATAAAACCAACCTCTCAGTGCTGGGATAAGGGTAAGCAGGGAGTTATTCCTGATCTCTTCCTTGTGTTCGGCTGTTATTTCAACAGCTTGTACTCCCGGTTGTTTTTTTACTTTTCTGCTGATTTCCAGACTTTTTGAGGGACTCTTCTGTTTCTCTTCTTCAAGGAAGCATGCTATTATCTCCCCTGTAATAGACTTTTCATTATGTGTAACATAATTTGTGACATTGCTGCCTTTAACGTTTCTGCTGTACTGAAACGTAAGAGAGAAAAATACTGATTGAGATAAGCATGTTTATTAACATGCTTCCTGCTGTGCCAAAACTCAAGGATGGAAGAGGGTATGTGCTTTTCTTTCCCAAGACAATCTGCATATTTTGTCATTATGATGCATGGTGGTTGTGATTGCTGTCTCTTAGCTGTGATTTTAAAGTCTTGGCTGATGATTAATTCCATGGCTCAGACAATTGCAAATGGCCTTTGCTCCAGTCACATAAATTTTGCACATCTCTAATAACAATGGCATTCATTATAATATGGTACATAGAAGGGGGCTGGTTGGCAGTGGCACAGGGGAAAGAAAAATCGAGGGTTCAGGAAAAGAAGGTGGCTCGTTTTTATCATCAATCACTTCTGTGATTCAGAGAATTTTAGTTACAAACCGCATTATAATAATGTATTATGTTCACATTCTACTTGTAGTTTGTGGTTCTAGGGGTGAATGATATCGAAGGCACAGTAGCAATGTGGAGTGCATTTCTAAAGTTGCAGCCTAAGCACGCTTACTTGGAACTAAGTACCACAGAGCATAGTGGGACTTTCTTCTGAAGCTGCATGTATAGGATTATGCTTTAAGTCTTCTGTGAATGGAGCACCCACCTCAAAAAATTTCCAAGCCTTTTCAAGCTTGCAGTGGCTTCAGATAGTTGCACGGGTCATGCCACATTAAGGCTTCATTCAGACATGGAGAATATTGCATTAGATTTCCTTATTATAATGCTAGTGCTTCTGTCCTGTTTCCTAACATTCCTTTCATACCACAGTATCTGTTGTGTTATGAAACTGTGGCTTTTGAACTGATATGTCAGGATGTAGTGTTAAATTTCATTCGCACCAGTGGGTGTGCAGGGACACAACAATGAACGTCATTGGACACTGTCACTACTCGCCCATGCTTTCTGGAGACAAATGCTTCTGTTCCCAAATGAAAACAGCAGGAAAGAACTGTATGCTGGCATTCTCCCCCAAATTTTGTCACTTTTGTGATTATCCAGGTTTAAGGGACTGCAAATGGTCCCCCCCCCCCCGGAATCAAATAACACAGAAATGAGCACTAAACATGCACTATATTCCATTCGTTTCCCAAAAGGGACTTTTACATCATGTGAAAGTTCAGCTATACAGTAATGCAGAAATTAGCATTTAGGGAAATGGAATAAACTACTGTGTGAATGCAGCCCTAGTTTGGCTCATAGTCTGTTGGGAACTGAATTCTTTATGAATTCTTCTATTATGGACTTTGGCACCTTCTATGCCAGCACTCGGATGAGTTATTAAACTTTCTGTCATCTTTTTGGTCCTTTCTTGGCACAAGGATCTTGACGCACATTTGGGCTGCTTTATATAATATGTGGCAGCGAACAGGTTTGCTGCTATGTGTACATATGAGTGGAAATGGCTGCTAACTCCAGGCTGCCCTGCAGGTGTGTCTGTATACTGCAGACATTTGCAAATGTTCATCAGTAGCATTTGTTCTATGCAAAGTGTATGATATGTAACGAGGCCCCTGGTGCAAGGTGTCTTGTTTATACAAGTGCGATGCAGCAACAACACATTCCTTCCCAGGGTGGATGCTTGCTTTAATTTGCTTGCCATTTACTCTCGCTCCCAGTGTCTGGCAGTGGTGATGAATGTAGTCAAGATGGGGCCAGAGCTTTTGTGTGAGTATGCCCTGTGATTTGCAGAGCTTAAATCTCTCCTCTTTTCCCTTATGCCCCAGCTTCATGAACAGAGGCGCCTCTGTGTCCAAACTGACAACCACTTCTTTCATTGCATTTCTTTATATTTCCTTAAGCTTCATCGTCCACACACCAAAATAGAATGGAATCCAGTGCTTAACTTCTACATAGTTCCCCCCCAGCCCACAGAAAAGCACAATATGACCATTCCCCCCACTGTCTTCTCATATTAGAAATGTTATTGCAATATACGTAGCCCCTTTATCTGCTTTGGCAGGACACAGCCAGAGAGAAGATGATGGGTTTCTGTGAACAGTCATATCCTCTACCCCAAGCTTCTCATAAAAGGATGCTCATCAAATCCAGAGGACTGACTATTGCTTTTATTGTCTTCCTTTTTTATTGGAGGTGTGGGAGGGCAGAAGGTTGGGTTTTGGTAAAAACGGGAGTATTCAGACCAGGAAGTGACTGTCTTCTGACGTGTGTCGTTCATTTTCCCTTTTGTGCAAGCCTTGTTTACTGTCATCTGTTCTGTCAGAGACGGAGCAACGTTGACTCTGCAGAGCCAGTTCCTGACTCATCTGTAGTAAAGTTGCTGTGTCTGTCGGTCGTTGTTTTTGTCTTCAACTAGATGATAAGGTCATTGCAGGAAGCATTTCATGGGAGCTTTCACAATCGTCTTTAGGGAGGCTACTGTACAGCATGTTCTCTGTATTGACTTCAGCAAGAAAAGAATGATGACAATGAAACCCTCAAGCAGCCTGAAGTTGGACAGTTAGTCCTGGATACAAAGCATTCGTAGTTATCGTGTTGCACCACTGATCTTATCTCAGAAGAGGAGCAAAGTTGAATAGTATCCAGGTTGAGTGTGTGGTGCTAGTTTAAAAACAAGAGCATTTATTATGAAAACGGGGGCTCTTCTTTCTTTCTTTTTAATTATGTTTGAGTTCTCCCTTTTCCTGACTTGTTCAAATCTTCAGTTTTATTCATTCTCAGGCATAACTAGAAAAGTTTTAATATAGCCGTTTGACTACAGAAGGAGAGTGCGCGTTGATGAACTATTAACTCACTTAAAATATTTGAAAAATATTTGTTTTTATGCCACATTTGACAAATAATCTTACAAGAATAAAAGACTGAGGAGCACACTATCTTTTATCTGTTTTATTTGCCCTAATATACCCATATTTGCAAGCAATTTCCTCAATATAATGCATTTTAAAACACCCTTCCCCCTAATATATGCATTAGTTTGATTGGAGAACTGCTTTTCCAAAATTGACGACGTGCAAATTTTAAAGGATAACTCTGTTTCAGTTCAAATACCTTTTCAGGGGCTGCAAATTAGATAGATTCACATTTTTAAAATTGTCCCCCATCCCTACCACCAACTAACAGCCAGGTTTCCTGGGTCTTGGCATTCCACAAGCTGGCATGCACCCCTGCTGAAAGCTGACTGTCTTGTCATGATCTGCATGAAAAACTGCTTACTCATCTGTGTGACATGTCACATCTTCTCCTCAGAAGTTCTGCCAAAGCCTGAACCTGAGCATTTCCCAAAGGCAATGTCCAGTCACCCCTAGCTTGGGAAACATTTTGTGGCTGTGGATGATGACTTTGTTTAAATTGTGTAGTCTTTATACAATTAGCATGCCATACAGTTTTAGATGGATGATTTGGTTTTGTGCAGTTTTGAGACTCTGTAAATAGGGTGGAATATGTATCTCCTGTCTAAACCAATACAGTGGTGCCCCGCAAGACGAATGCCTCGCAAGACGAAAAACTCGCTAGACGAAAGGGTTTTTTGGTTTTGCGTTGCTTCGCTAGACGAATTTCCCTATGGGCTTGCTTCGCAAGACGAAAACGTCTTGCGCTTTTTTCTTAAAGCCGCTTGAAGAGGCGCAGTTGCGACGGACCATGCTTCGCAAGACGAAACACATCGCAAGACGAAAAGACTCGCGGAACGAATTATTTTCATCTTGCGAGGCACCACTGTATAAACATAACTTGCGGAAGTGGAGAAGAGTTTGGGATTCAGCTGTCAGAGGGTCATGGCTCCTTCAGCATCTCATATTTTAGAACTATTGCTTTGGAGTGTGTGTTGAAACCCCAATAAGCTCTTTTAATTAGCATTGTCATTCTGATTCAGTGGCATTCAAAACATGTTTTCATATAAGTACTTGTGAAGGCAAGTGTGTAATTCTGGTTTGAAGATACTGTTGTTTGACTGTGACGTGGGAACCTTTCTTCTTTCAAAGGCCCTCCATCTGGGCCTAAAGGGTGGTTGAGATGCTGCAGAATTTCTTGATCATGAATGCTAAACTATTTATATGAGCAGCAGTAACAACAGTGTATTTTAGCATATGTGCTGTGTGAAATTGAATATGGATGCCACTGGATACTCTAGCACGTCACAATGGCAGTTAGATAAATTCCTGATAGGGTGATTCTGTTTTGTTTGGATCCTGCTTTTGCTCCAGGGACCAAAGGTTGCATTAAAGGGATTCTTCAGTTCATCCTCACAAGAACATGCAAGGTTAAGTTGAGAAGTAGTGAACAGACTTTGGTCACTCAATGGGCCTTTTGACTGGACAGATATTTGAACCCAGGGCTCTGTGGTCTCACACTCTGCACCACACTGCCTTTAAATTTATGCAAGTTGTACAGCGTTCTGAGAGAGACCAGCAGAACATTTTACTTCTTAAATATAAGTTACGGATGATAGCAGAAATATATGGCTAGCTAAGTTTGCAATGTGTTCAGTCATTGCATTGCATCTCCATTTAAATGTATTTTGTCTTTTGTGTTACCTTTTTCAACTGATAATTTAAAATTGCTCTCTGTGGGGATGTTCTCCGTGTCGATCTGCCTATCAATCTTTCTATCTGAATGCCGAAGTATTTGATTAGTGTGTTTAAAGCAATAAAGATGTCTAGAGTAGTGTCACAGTGATTGATACTAATTATAAGTCTTTATGTGGCTCCTTCAGTTTGGCCACTTCCCTTGCAGATTGCAATTTTATTGTTAAAATAATGCCCTGCTGTCCACAGACTAGGGCCATAAATTGTGGACTATCTTTCTTTAATGATTCTGTATCCAGTGGTAGAATCCCAATAACCTTCATTATCTTTGCTCAAAGAAGTCAGTGACTTCCACAGTGAGCGAGGAATGGATTTATTAGGGCCAGCTGAAGACTGCCTGGGATCACATCAGAGGTTATCTTGATAGTGCTTCTAGTACATTAGAATAAGCAGAAACATTAGGCAGGCACTTGCAGATAACTGATGATTTTCATTTAGTGTCTGTCTTTCACAATATTGCAGTAAACAGAAATTGCTGCTCTTGAATAGGTCAAACCACTGTGGAACTTACATGGCTTGTCTGGACTTAAATGAATGAGATGTTCTGAAAATTCCCTGTTTAAACACATTACATGTAGCTAGTTGCAATCCTTTGAAGCATATTCATTGGGATTTTTACTGCCCAGATAATCACTACATGAAATTCTTTTTGTTTTTACCTCTGTGGCAAATCAACTTTTCATATGGAAACTGTGTTATTAAAGGGAAATATATATATAGATAGAGAGAAATTACATTTATAGTATTTTGTAGGCACAAGTTTCACGAGATATACAAGCTTAGTTGGTCTATGTTCTACACACAGAGAGACGCTTGTGTGTGTGTGTGTGTGTGTGTGTGTGTGGAGATCAGGAGTCAATTCTCAGCTGGAATAAGTTTCCTGACCATGCTTTGGTTGTAAACTGTGGTAGTCAAGCAGATCTCTTCCTTCTGCACACACACACTCACACTGCCTCAATCAGATTAGCCCAGGGCAAAACATGACTGTAACAAGTGAACTAATTTGACCTGGACGTCCAGAGCTTAAAGTACCATAAACATTGGGACTTCTTGGAACAGAGGTTAGAGAGAAGGCAGTAGGGATTGGGGAGAAATGTGGTGTTGTTCACATTTAAAGGTGAACCTAATTTACACTTCCTAAAACAATCTGAAAAAGGAAAACATAACCACCCTTCAAAATTCGCACTTCTCCAAATCTTTCAATGCAGTTCTCCGGCCAATTAAGGTATACAAAAATGCATATGATATGCATGAAAATCCATGTGTTACAAAAATGTATTGTATCATGAGAAAATGCTTACATAACCATTGGTATTATGCAAAATTGAATAAAAAAACTGAGCATATGTAGTAAAGTGTTGATTCATTTTCATGAAGTTTTTTTTTTAATGTAGACTGATACTGAAATGTGGAGAACTGAGTTTAATATTGAAAAAATGAGAAACGGATAAACTGAAATGGGCAGGCCACATTTGTGTTAGATTCAAGGAATGTGATGCATTCACCAAAGCTGCTGATTGAAACCCAAGCTGTAAAGGTGGATGAGTTACCTACAGCTCATTTTGTGAAGCTGCTACAACTAATGTGGTCAGCCTAAAAGAAAAAGCATCAACACTGATCTAGGGTGTTGGCACACTGCCTTGAAAGGAAAGGTGAAAACATTTGGACCTTTTTAGATTAGAAACAAGTTGACACAGTTATAAATGACACAGTAGACATTTATAAAATGATGCATGTTTTGAAGCAAGTAGGAAGTCCCCTCTCTCCCCAGTGTTACATCTTGTTCCTTCTCTGCAGAACTCAAAACTGTTACGAAATTTGCTAACAGAAGATAGAGAGAAAGCCTTTCAGTGGCTATTAGTTATGAAAACTAAAAGGAGGCAGTATATCTCTGAATACCAGATTCTGGCCTTCACACTGTACTTACCGTATTGTTCGCTCTATAAGACGCACCAGACCACAAGACGCACCTAGTTTTTGAAGGAGGAAAACAAGAAAAAAATAAAATCTGAATCTCAGAAACCAGAACAACAAGAGGGATCGCTGCATTCACTCCATAAGACGCACACACATTTCCCCTTACTTTTTAGGAGGGAAAAAGTCAGTCTTATAGAGTAAAAAATATGGTGCATGCTTTTTGGAATCACCTGGGTGGCCACTGTTTGAGACCGGATCAAATAAGATTTATCAGGGTTATTTTTGTATCACTCCCTTCTCCTCTAAAACAAGGTTGGAGCAGTGCAAAAGACAGCCTGTAGCCATACTAACGTAAGAAGAGTCCTGGGGCAGGATCAGTCCAAAGGCCCATCTCTCAGCCATCATTCTGTTCTCACAGTAGCCAACCAGATGCAAATAGCACAGAGGATCCAAGCACGGCAGCACTCTGCTCATGTGTGATCCCAACAGTGGAGCAGCTGGGAGTCAGCTGGAACAGATCTCCTAGCTGCTTAGAACAGCAAGCAAAGCTGATGTGGTGGCTTTCATAGGGGTCGCTGACACAATGGCCTATTTGATTGCACAGTGTCTTATCTGTCGCTTATAGCTTGTCTCTCTGCAATTCCTTCCTTTGTCCAGAATTGAGTTATGGCACACTAAGCTGAATCCCAGCTTGATATCTTTCATAAACCATTGTTGACTCAAGCCCTGATACTGTTTGGGCAAGGAATTCACAGCTGTAAGGCAACTCTAAGGGAACTTCTTTTCCAGAGTGCCATTCCTTTCATCTCAGGCCTCTTGAGACACCAAAGCTGTAAGTGGTTTGATGGAGACAAGACAGGACTATGCATCTGTCTGTTGAGGGTATCTTTACTGACTCTGCTCTCTCTAGTTGTCGCCAGCTTTTATAGAAAGCCAGTGTAAATTCTAGCATTGAAATTTAATTATATATATACAGTCACCAAAATTTAATATGTACTGGCCAGCAGTCTCAAGAACTTCCAAAACATTCAGATAAGCAAACATTTAGATAAGCAGTCATGATATTTACATAGGATTACATGGCTATTATTAGTCATTTATGAAGCACTTCCTTGGCATGCCAAATAATTTACAGCCCTTATCTGCTCCTTCCTCACAGCAGCCTGATGAAAAAGAACATTATTATTTCTGTTTTTATGGATGGGGAGCTGAGTTTGCAAGGTAGTGACTTGCCCAAAGCTTCCCAGGGAGCCCATTCAATTGCCGAGCTAGGAACTGAAATTGAGTTTCCCAGGTTGATTTTCAAAACTCAGTCCTCTGGATTGTGCTGGCAGGCCCAGGGGCACAAAATGAACTCAGATCATTAGTTTTAAAAACTTGAGGTTTGTGTTTAAGTAAGCTGCAGCATGTTGGTACACACACATATGCAGTTGTCCCACACCTATTTCTGTTTTTAGTTTCCTAAATGCATTTATCAGGAAACACAGCGATATTTATTACTTTCTAAAACTTTTATCCTGACTACTTTCTGGAGAACTTCTGGCATCGAACAAGTTGAAATGCCAAAGCAGTATTTCGTATGAGTAGACCACCCATGAAAGCTCTTCATTGTATGAGATACATCTGATTGTGTTATGAATCCCTATGTATAAAATAGACCAGACTCTGTCTATGAACAGTTTAAATGCAGGTCGCACTGCATTGTCCTTCATCATAGAGTTTGCTTGCCTCAAACTGAGAGCAATTGTTTGTTCTGTAGAAGCAGCTGAAGACAAATGTTTGTTTTGTAGAAGCAGTTTGCCTCAAGTCACAAATGATGGTGTATTTTGCAGTACAATGTAGTAATGTGCCAGCCTAGCACTTCTGTCTAGTCATAGATGCTAGGGACGTGGTCTTCCTACCCCCAAAGCTAAGCCCCCAACTTACATATATAGGTCTAGCCCAAAGAGAAGTCTTGTGCCTGTCCAATTTAGATAGTAGAGCACAGAACTTTTCCAGCTTCTCTTGTAACAGTATTGCAGTAATATGGGAAGCAAGTCACCACTGAACAGATAGGAGTGTCCTTCAAGCACAGAAGATGGCAAACTCATTTGCTGGTTGATTATTTCTTCAACTTCTCTCCATCTTGCCATTGACCCCCCTCTATGGGTTACCTCTTTGGCCCTTTTATCGGCTCATGTGGGACCAACATGGATAGCTGGCCCTGATCAATGCTTGAGGTTCCTGACCCCTATGGCTGTAATTTGTGGGCAGTCATTTAATTTTATCCTGATTCTAATTTTTAAGATGTATTTTAATCAGTTGTTTGATTGTTTTTTAATGTATTTGATATTTGATGTTAGCTGCCCTGAGCCTGGTCTTGGCCGGGGAGGGCGGGGTATAAATAAAAAAATTACTTACTTACTTACTTACTTACTTACTTACTTACTTACTTACATTGACTACCTGAATTCAGAATTCTGCATTTCAATCAACATTGAGCTGGACAAGCATATTGGCAACCAGTCATTAATTCCAGTGGGTCTACTCAAAGAAGAACATAGTTGAAGACCACCCATGGGCTTGTATGGAAACCATAGTGTGGTGTTGTTTGCACTAAACAGAACATTAACTAATAAAATCTGAGCATACAAGTGAAAGAGGAGGAGAAAGCCAAGCCCAAGTTTCACTCATGAAACAAGGTCGTTTGTACTAGGCTTCTCAAGCCATATCACAATTGTGTCTAAATGGCTGAGGTTTTGAAGCTTTCCTGCTATCTGTGCTAGCTTTTTATCACCCCCTCCCCGAATTAATTTTATTCTTTTTCTTAAGCTCAATATGGGGAGCAAGCCAATAAATATGCATATATATTTTTCTCTAGTTCAGTTCCCCCACCCACCCATTCCCAATTTAAATGCTGAATTTAGGAATTGAATAATCAATTGTTTGACTGAAGAAAGTTCTGCCCATTCTTTCACAATATGATTATTTCCTTTTGTTATTTTTGACAAATTCATGCAAGTTCATGTGTAATACAAGAGAATGATTTTTTATTATTATTAAAAATGTAGAAGTCCAAAGGCTTCTTCAGGTTAAGCCTTTAAGGTTTTCTAAAGCATTCTTACAGCATGTTACTAATTAAGATAGGGTTTTCATTTTAAGTTATACCAAGAATACCATTAGAGTTTCCCCCACCCACAAGAACTACTGGAATTCACTTGATACAGATTTCAAGGAACTGCTCAGAAAATACCGTGTGGTTTTACTGAGTGTAATGTAGATCCAAATAACACAATCAGAACCTATTGTGCAGCCAGAGCCCACCTGAAAATTAATTCAGATTAGATGGAGCAGAAGGGCCCAGGTTCCATCTCTGATATTTCCAGATAGGGATGGGAAAGACATCCCTCATCTAAAACCCCGAAGAGCCACTGCTAACCTAGACCATGTTGTACCTTCTAGTTATTGAACTCCTGTCTCCCATTTGCCCTAGATAGTTGCCCTAGATTATGGAGTTGGACTGAGTGGCATTACGTTGACATACTGGGGTTTTCCATTAAAGTGCCCGCAAGGGATCTCTTTATCCACCCCTATATTTATCTGGCCCTTTATCTGAAGCCAATTCCTTCCTCTCCAAGCCCAGAGGGAAGAGCCTGCCAACTAAAGTGAAGCCCAAAACCAGGTAATGTCAAGGGGCTGTCAGGAATGCTGGGTCCTCCACAGGTCAGGAAATGACTCGAGATGTGAAGTGCAATAAGCTTTTATTCAAAAAGTAAAAACACAACAGAGTTCATCTAGGCTAGTCTCTCTTAGTTGAAGTTGTTGCTGGATCTGGCATCTCGCTCCTCCTTCCCTCTCTAGCCCCCTCAATCTGAACTCCTCCAAGCAGCTGTAAACTGTGGTGAGGAAGGACTCCTCATCTGGGCCTATCTGGCCTGTTGCAGACTGGTCCTCTGTGTCCCACCACCGCTGTCCTGGGTCTAAGTCTTTTTCCTCTGTGTCATCCCTGGGCAGTTCTTAGGTAGGTGGTGCCCACCACTCTTCCTCATCCAGCCAGTCCTTGACAGGTAATTGCTAACGTGCTGTTACAGTCTTCTCCTTTTATATATGCACCATCCAGGAACCTGATTTATATAGACCAGATAACATGCAGGCCTTGCCCTAATGAGTGAAAATGTTGTCCTGAGTTCATTGGACTTTATATGCGTATCCACCATTTAGACTTCAAGTCTAATCCCTTTGACCTTGCTCTCCAGGCTGCGTTCTACTTTTGCCCACTTTTGTACATGTGTGAACAGGCCCTCACACCACTTGCCTGCTAGAAATAAATTACAATCCAGTTATTATAGCAGACATCTGTGTGGTCCAGCGTGTGCAGTATTTTCAGTAATTATTTTTGCAGTCTTGGCCAACTGTCATGAAAAGGATCAGATGTGGAATTAAACAGAAGTTTTATACTTCAAAACTGCCACAGTTATACATTCATTAAAAGGAAGCCTATTTGCAGGCATACAAAGAGCCATTGTTATGCAAGCAGAAATCATATACAACTGTGGAAGAGTTTCATCTCTTTTATACAGTTGTTGTGTTCTTATTTTCTTTGTCTTGCAAGCAGAAACTGCTTGCCTTTTGTTGGACTCCCCTGACTACAATTGCGTTTTTTGTTAAGAATTGGATGATTATTGGCAGATGTGTCATTTAATTTGTGTTCCTGCATCCTATTGGGATTTTAAAGCCTTCCTCAACTGTTCATTGTCAGGGTGTATATTTTTTTAAAAAAAATACAAAGCTATGATAAATTCTGACCAACTTATTTATGAGATTTGTTCTATTAAGATGCCTCTGTGTTAATACTGAACTGATTAAACATTTGGATGGTTGTAGGATGCCAGAATCATTGCCACGTCAGAGTATTTTACCAACAGCTACTGCTATTTCACTTTTATTATATGCCAACAGGGAAAAAATCTGCTGAGCTGTTGGCAGAAGGAATGAAATAAATACAATTATACCAAGACTTATTCACTCCAAATTCAAACTAGCATGAATCCTGGGAGTTGTAATTGGTGATGAATCTTAGAATTCTTTGTCTCACATCCCTAGTCTCTCTCATTGGGCTAGGTTTTCTTCACTGTACTCAGGAAGCTTTGAACACAGTTTGTTCTTATAGTTCAGGGTTGTCCTGCAGGTGTTGTTGGACTCCAACTCACATCAGGCACAACCAACATGGTCAATGGTCAGGGATGATGGGAATTGTAATCCAACTACATGTAAAGGTCCAAAGGTCCTCCACCCTGCCTTTGTGTGAGAGGGCCTCGTTCTGCTCTCGCACTGGGACTGATAATGGTGCCTCTGGTGCATCAGTCCGAATTCACTTCTGACTAGTTATAAGCTTCTGCTTTTGCTATGGGCAATCCTCTGGGCAATCCCAAATTTATAATGAACATTGTACGCTGCCTTTTAAGGGCCTTTTGAGTCCCCTTCCCAAACTGATGGGATAGTTATATGAATCTTGTGTGGCCAGTCTCTGCTAATGAGTGTGCAGTGGTGTCCTTGTAAATGTCATATAAAATGTAGATATGAAGTAGGGTTCAATGTGCAGCACTATACAGAGGTCTCTTCATGGAACTGGTAAAAATTCCAACATACATAGTAAGGCAAAGGCATATGAAGAGCATCTGTGAACCTCCCCTATCTATACATTCCCTACATCCAGAATTAAGCTCTGTGTCATTGTTGTCTTGATTCCTTGGCCCAGCCATGGTAATTGCCTTCCACATCTCTTCTTCTACCCAGACATAGCTGCCTGTTTGCCTGTGTGTGTATTTGTGGCATGTAACTCTCCAACAGTTTGACTTCACCCCTGAAGGCGCACTCTTCC
Source organism: Podarcis liolepis (assembly GCF_965112155.1). Taxonomy (NCBI): domain Eukaryota; kingdom Metazoa; phylum Chordata; class Lepidosauria; order Squamata; family Lacertidae; genus Podarcis; species Podarcis liolepis. Next base: position 58,779,765 of record NC_139560.1, on the reverse strand, counting down.
ATTGTCTCCTGAGACAGATGGATGACAACCATTTTACCCCAGCTTAATAAGATGGACACTTGGCTGATTAGCAGGATGGACCCACCCATCCCTAAGCTTTGCCTGTTTAAATTGCAGGCGGGGATGTGTTTGAATTGAGGAACATTCAGCCAGGTGAGCTTTCACCAGCTGCTTGAAGTGTTACAGCTGAAAACAGAGTTTTATTACTCCATCTGCTATTTTAAGACCACTGGACCTAAGGCTCATGAAGTAGCAGTAAAAATTGTAGGGACAGGCATCTTACATCTTAGCCATGGTTGCAGAAGTAAAAGGAAGGCCCACACTCGTAACTGCTGCTTCCATTTCAGTTCTTTTTCAGAGTTCGGTTATCCAGCAATAATGTATTGATCAGTTCAATAGGATCCATGGATCCTGCCCCAAAGTTGTTGTTGTTTTGCTTTTAAAGAATACTACACTTATATGGAGTTTCCAGTGATTTCATATCCAGGGCCAAGTTCATACTTGGTTAGCTTCAATAATGCTACAGCCATGGGGTGTTCCTAAACCAACTACTGCATCCTTTCTAAAACGTTTATAATTTTCACATGTTTAACTCACAAAAATAAGTGGCTTTTGCTGCAAATAAATTGATTTTTATTTTTTATTTTTGGCTTATGGTCATCTGAATGTTTAGCCTTTCTTTTATTTCTGGATTCAGCTCTTGTTTATTACTGCTCAGACCATTCCCACTTGTAACACTTGGATGTCTGCCAAGCACTCTTTGTTTACAGTAACAAGGGTGGAAAAGCTGACTTCCTGACCGTACTCCCAAAGTCTAAGGTGAAGCGTCTGGCAGGTGTGAAAAAACATTGCTCTTGCATTTGAACCTGTGCAGCGTATTCCATATAAGGACCCAGTCCTAAACTAACAAAGGAAAATTGGACTGTTGCCCAAGATGAAATATTAACACTTCATTAGGCTATGACCTGGTTCAGCTGCAAAGTCGGTGCATCTAACATCAAGTCATTTGGCTATATAATTCTTGTTTGTACATTTTCCTACAGGAGAAGTCAGAACTCAGCAAGCAACTAGAGACGGCGCATCACACAGTGAAGCTCAGACCTGTATCCTATGAGGCCTCTTCACCACAACTTTCTTTCAGGTTTGTACTATACAACCTATATATACCTTTGTTTCAGGATATGGCTGGTAACTCTTGATTGTTTGGGGAGCCTTTAAGCTTACGTTGAGAAATACACCTAAGGTGAACTGGGGAGCCCTTTTCAGTTAGCTAGGCAAGTGAGTGGGTCCTGATCAGCTGATCAATGCCAGTTTGGATTAAAACCACACCAGCAAATGGACAGTTTTCCCTCCGCAAATGGGCAAAGCTGCAGGGCCAACCTGCAGAGGAAGCTTGTCACTTTGCAGGCATGGTTTGAACAAAAAACTGCACTTGCAAGGGTTTCCTGTCAGCTGAGCAATGCTGTCAGTGAGGAGCAACCAGCAGTGCGCGTTAATCTGCCAGTGACTGCTTTACAGCCACATCTTCATCTGCTCCTCACCTGCCAACACATATTATGTCAGGTGTGGGACAACTGGTCATGGTTTGGGGGGAAACGGTCTCAAAAGCCAAATTAGGGAACTTACTGGACCTAATCCGGCCTGTGGGTCAGTGGTACCCCGTTCCTGCCCTATGTTGTTCCTGTCCCGTTATGCCTGTCATGTTTAAACTTGCCTCCCTGGCATGACAAGCACAGAGAATATTCACTTCCAGAGCTCATATTTTGAAAAGCTTGCAGTACACAGCTTAGCTTGCTTTCTTGTCCAAAGATTGTTCTCCATTGTTGTCTTGATATCAGCTCTTCCTCTTATGACACAGGTAAGATTATTGCACCCAAGGCTGCATACTTTGTAATACTACAAGTTACCAAATGGAGAGTATTGTAGTTTTATGTTGTGAACTGCGCTAAGATCTACAGGTACAGAGTGGTATACAAATTAAAAAACCGAAAAAAATTGACCTTTTATGAAGGGACTGTTTACTGATCATAGATAATACTTTTGCTGTGTGCAAATTCATCACACACACACACACACACACACACACACACACACACGCAAACGTTGCATGATTGTGTCAACTCTCTATTATGATTCTTACTGTAGCTATATATTATACACAGAGCATGTCAGTTTAAAAAGCAAGTAGGTAACATAATAGCAGGTTTTCATTCAAAATTCATATGAACAGCACCGAATAGCCCACCCTGAATCTTAAATATGTTCTAAAAATTCTCAGTTAAGCCCTGTTGTCATGAAGACGGGCGATGATCCTATTTGGACTGTACCGGTTCAGATTGCAGGGGGGTCACATGGTTGAGAGTTCCACCATACCCAAAATATAGCAATAGACAGAGCTTCCCCAGCTGGTCGTCACCAGAACTCAGTTCTAGCACCTCTCAGGTGGGCGCTATTGCCATTATAAGAGAACAAGGGAGACATTCATGGTGAGTTCCATCACCTCTTTTTCTAGAAAAATGGCACTGGCAATAGATTCTCACTTCACATAGAAAATGAGCAAACCGGGGGAAAGGTTTGCTTCCAATAGCTGTGGTTCATAGCTGTGGTGCACAAGAGCACTGTGAAGCGCTAGCACTAAAAGAAGGATAGGAAATGGCTTGGTCCAGGCGCCATCACAGAGACAAGTTTAGTGTCAGTACTTTGATCTGTGTACCATATTTTGTAATCCATTGCAGAGGCTCATGAGAACTGTTGTTCCTTTGACCTTGGAATTGTGATGGTGTGCATATTTCTGGAATCCAACCCTGAGCAAACTTGTGTTGAGAGGCCTTTGCTGATGCAAGTGTATTGATAAAGAAGCAGGGGGAATAAACTATGCAATCAAAGAGATGTGCAACCAAAGGGATGGCATTCAGATGAGCCTAAAGCCACTAAATAGCCCTTGGCAAGTCACACCAAAGTTAGGGATGTTTGTTTTGCTTTATTGGCCAACATCCAACTTGGGGTCATTGCTGGAGCTATGTGCAACTCTTGGGTTTCTATTTATGTAAGAGTTGACAAATGTTTGTTTTGGTTTCAATCCACAGGCTTCGCACCCCTAGGTTTCACTTTGAGGTTTCATGTTGAGTGAAAAATAAAGAGTTCTGTCTGGTTTGGGGTTAAAACCTCAAGTAACCACAGACTTCTCTCTAGAGTCTACAGGGAAAGGAGACGGTTCACTGGAAAGGGCTAGATGTGCTGAGCTTCATGAACTTTTCAAGGGAGCGTGAGCTGAATAGTGACTCTACTCTTTCCCATCAGGACAGGCTTAGTGACATGCTTCAGATTTATTTTTTTTCTGAAGTCAATATATCAAAGTTCACAGCCTGTTCAAAAATATTATTTCCCGCACAGTTCCTGTAAGTTTGTTGAGAGAGATGTTTTTTCTCGTAAAGTCATGACAGTTGACCAATACTTTAATAGTGCCGCCTAAACCCTTCTCTGCTTGTACCAATTCTCACCATTGGCACCCAGTCCCGTCTCTCCTTAGGCCTTGTATGCTGAGATGTCTTTTAAAAACTTCTGAGCATTTGGAGTGTTCATGAGCATTCCATCACATCTTTTTTTAATAGTGCCATTGGCTTAGCCATCGAGGACTCATTTCAGTCAACTAGCCAAAGGCTACTGATGTTTTAAAATAGCAGTCTGTTTTTTACCTCCTTGTCCCTTTGTTTCGTTTATTTGATTTGGGAAATAATTGGGAATAGCCATTGCTTCTCTGAATTTCTACTTTGCTGTGGTGCTGGAATTTGTTACCTTACTCATGCAAAAGTTGATGATGCAAGAGAGTCTCCAAAGCTGGTTCTGATTTCACATATAGAGATAGCGATTATATAGATTACAGGTGTTGATTTAACAGGCATGTAAAAATTGGAATGTTAAGAGTGTTGGGATGTACACTGACACTTATCTGATACTCTGTGAAAGTTGATCACCTTTCAACTGGTTGATCAATTACATTTAAATGCATTTACAGATTACTGAAATTCGGTATGGGTGCAATTAAAAATAAATAAATAGAGCAAGACAACCTGCAACTTAATAAATAAAACAACACTGATTTCTTAAGACAGACTGAGCTGATGTATCAAAATTGCCAAAGCCATGATTCCCAGTGCCACTTCAAACCATAAAAAGCACCAGCATTAGACAAGCCAGTGTTCTCTATGCCTCTTTGCGTATTACAGCATATATTTTTTCTGTGCCTAGGTGTGCAATTTATATCAACAGTATGCAATGTGTGAGATCTCCATAGCAAATCAACTTTTGGAACCCTTTTCTTCTTTTCCCTGTGTCCAAGGCTATAGCCTGTGGTATGCAAACTGGTTTTGCATTTGGATCATCCTTGTATCTGCTGAGTGGTCCTTTGGGCCTCCCAGGACTGGACCAGTGAGCATCCTCTTTCACCAACGAACCAATGAAAAGAAGCATTTGCTGTTTGGGGCTGCTTTCCTCCCCACCACGTTTTCCATCTGCTTTTTACTGGAATGGTTTTCTCTGTGCTTTGCTCACCTCTTTTCCTTATCCCAAGTGACGTGTACGTTGCTAATATGTTGATCTACGTTTGACTGACATCATACAAATGCCAGAACTTGCACCAGGCTACTGTACAATGCAACTACCCACGTTAGGAATCCATTGCCTCATCCAAACACAGCTTCCAGTTAGATTCCAGGGAAATATAGAAGGGCATTGCCACAGATAAGCAAACAAAGGGAATGGAAGACATGTCGCCTCCTATTCTGTCATTTTGCACCAATATTGGAGCAACACAAGCCTCAGAATTGTTAACGGTTTGTCTGATGATAGTGATGCCTACAGGTCTCCCCACCCCTTTTTGGCCAGCTGACTATTCCCTCATTACCAGACATCTGCAGGCAAGAGGGAACACAGAGGGGGACCATTAACCTATTGGAGACTTGAGAGCAAGCCATAGAGAGAATTCTCAGGGGTTTAACTGGCCGTTTAAGGAACGTACAGTGTTTATTAACTGCATTAATTAAGGAAATACAGTGACATGCCATGCATGCAGGAACAAAACTGTAAGGGTGATTTTCTTCCTGTTTTGCCTTCAAAATTATATTTATAACTATCACACACACACACAAATATGCACACTCTGTTGTTCTTTCCCTCTCAACCGTGTGTGCTCTCATATTTCTGCAGATACACACCCACACCCACACACCGTATAACACCAGCAAACATATTTGCTGTTTGGCAGTCACATGTGAGCAAAACCTACTTTATGCACAATAAAGCAGAAGCATTTTGGCCCAGATTGTTTGTGTCTCTGGTAAACCCAGCACTTGGGGGAAATGATTAACGCGCCTTCTCTTTCCCTGACTGCAGCAGGACACGCTTTACCTGCATAATGAATCCGGCATGTGACGGTAACAGGGGAAAGGGAACATCCTAGGTGAACATATTATTTGCCAGAAATAAATTATTCAGGATGCAGTTTCAAATAGAGATTGCTGGGAGAGATAAAGCCATTGGGGATCTGTCCCCCTCCCCCCGCCAGTCCAGGCTACAGAGACATGGAGCATGCTTTTCAGGAATTCACTTAAGTGGAATCAGCTTGGAATAACACAGCCAAGAAGTAATATTGCTGCCATCCAGCTAGTGTCTGTGGAACAGCATCCTCGGCATCTCTTCACAGTAGCATGCACGCACATAGGCGCAGACACGATACTGTGTGCAGAAGCGTATGTACACAGATTGTATTTTCCGAAAGGAAACTGCACCGCGGCTACCTGAGAGCAGCGTTTGTTGGCTCAAGACGATTATTTGCCGATGTTGCTCTTGTTTCCCTGAACTAGTTGGCCACATCAGCATCCGTCTGCCAGCGCATCATGTGTCTCCTCACGCGATGCTCGGCTTTTTGCAGTTTGGGGAAAGAGAGCTCTCGTGACTCTGCACTCCTGGGCAGTAATATTCAGCAGCGCAGATATCCAAATCCAAAACGGCAGAAATAAAGTTGTGTGTTATTTTAGTGGCTTGATTTTTATTTTTATTTTTTAAACGATGATTTTAACTCTCTCCATTTTGGGGCTGGGTGGGATTGCGTTGCGGGGGGGAACTCCTGCTCTTTACTTCCTGCAGGATTCGAGCCGTGCTGTTTGGAAGGAGCGATTTCGTCTTCTCTCAGAGCGATGACGCTGTACCACTTTCGGCATATCCTGCTCCCCCCATTTACCTGGGTGGCTGCTATTGCTGCTGTTGCTGCGGCTGCTGCTGTTGGGCTTGCTCCTGCCTGCCTGCCTTCCTGCGTTTCAACCTGGCTTGCACTACGGGAGAATATCTTGTCGGCACATTCTCGGCAAGATGCGAGGAAAATCTGGGCAGTGCATTCTGTTCCTGCTGGAAGAGAAGAAATGTGCGATTCTGGGTTTTTATTCCCCCCCACGCCACCCTAAAGGGTGAAAAATGTGAGTCAAAGAGATACGATGCCAGGTAATCCGGTGTTTACAGCAAGGGCATCGGCAGCGATCCTGTACGTATGGCAAGGGCATCAAGAAGAAGAATCCCAGGCACTGCTGTTCGAAGGGATTATTATGGGGAAAGCCATGGCGATGCTGTGCTTCACCTCAGAGGAGCTGTGCTGGAGATGGATAAATAAAGTATCTGATACGTGAGCCTGTCAGAGCATAGCCACGGGAGGAAAAGAGTGGAAGGGAGCAAGCCAGCAAATGAAAAGGAGGAAGAGGAGACGGCATGCCGTTTGATCGTGTCTGCTCATTTCTGCAATGATGATGATGATGGCATAATTTACAGAACCCATATCTGGATAGAGGGACTCTAAATTGTAGTCTGAACACTCCCTAATGCGGTTATGGAGGAAACAAAAGGTGTAGGTGGCTGAAAAGACATGAGCACCTTGTGGGGGAAAGGAGAAGTGTGCAGTGTATGTTGTATGTGTGTCTGTGTTTGTACATATGTGCATTGAGGGAATGGCAGCTTTCTGACTTGAGAATGCATAGGAAGCCTTTCAGGCTGCTGGGTCAGGCTTGGTTATGGTGCATATTTTCAACGACCTCCTTTATACGTGTTCTTTTCGGCAATAAGCAGTCAGCTTGTTTGAAAAAGACATATTTGGAGGCGAGATTCTGGAAATTCTCTCTCTCTCTCCCTCTCTCCCTCTTCCCTTTAACACCTTGAAGCCTTGAATCTTCTATATGTTTCAGGGAAGAACAGTGGGATTTTTTGTTTGCTTCATCTTTACAATCTTTATAAACACAGCTGTACTCAGTCTAGTGAAAAAATTCTATACTGTAAATAGACGTGTGGTCAGTCTAATCAAAATAAATTATCCCAGATGACTTTGGAAGCCCAGCTGGCAACTCCTCATTTTCAGATGGCTCAATGTGCAGCCGAAATGAAAATCGGCAACGTATTTACATTTTTAATGCATTTCAAAGTCAGCCTGTAATTAAAAAAAAAACAAAACAAAGCTGGGGAGGGGGACTCCGGAGTCCCACTGAAAAAGCACAGTGCTCAATTTTAGCAAAGATTTGCTATGACATGCTCACTGGCAAGTCCTATTTCTTGTTTTGCTGGGGTGGGGGGCAGTGAAGTAAGAACAGTGTTGTTGATGTTTTTAAGAACAGCTGAACTTGCTATAATATACTTAATATGCTAACTGCTTCTGAATAATAACTGAAGGTGGTCATATCTGTGTAATGGGCCAAATGAAGTGAAAGGAAACAAATGCTGCAGACAGATAGGAGAAGCTTGGCGGTCTCTTCAGCAGCTGCCTACTTTGTGTATGTGTGGGTGTTTAAATCCAGAGACCATAATTTTTCTTCATGTGTATCCAAAGGAGTTTTTCAGTAGTCGTTCTCTAAGGCTCCTGTCTATATCTTGCAGGAATTTTTTTGCTGATGAGTGTACTGTTTGCTCAGGAATATCTTAGCCAGCTGTTGGAGAAATGTAGTTTTCTGCTTGTTTTAAAGGGGGGAAATCTGGCTTAGGAAAATACATTTTGCTCTGCAGGGGAGCTACACCTCTTCCTCAGATATTGTGGTTCCAGCTCAGACATTTTAAACGGAGAGAGATGGGGGTGGAAGGCGGAAGAGAGGGAGGGAGGGACTTGTGTAAATCGTACAAAGCTGCACAGACCAGCAAAATGTCAGCAGCTTGTAATTAGCAGTTCATGGTTACGTCAGCGACCATATCTTTCCAAGAATAACTGTGATGCATGCCACAAAGTGAGGAAGATAGTCACAACCTAGTTATCAGCCCTGGTTCAAACAAGGGCAGATGGATTAATGAATGTGCTGTGTTCATAAATCAAATATGGATGGGATCACATGTTGTGGGGCTTGCTGAGTTCTGCATAGTTGAGGGCTCACTTGTCAAGTTTTCTGCAGAAGCAGGCTGTGGGGAGAGATTTGCAGAGTATAGAGTGCGAACCTTTTAAAAAACACTGGTTGCCCGTAACAAATGCCTTTGCTTTTTATGCAGGCTTCATCTAACACACACAGCTGGCTGACATGATTGCACCACAGTTGCCAAAAAGGAGAAAACAACAAATGCAGATGTGTGACGCTTTCACTGAAAAGCTATGGCAGAGAAAGCGCACCATTACTGTAGATTTGAGTTTTGCTGGGCTTTTCAAATATGCTTCACAAGTAATGTGAGATGGCTTTTAATCAGCCTTTTCTATTTCAAAGGGTGTGTTTTCTTTCAAATGTGTCAAATTTGGTACAGCATTTTTTAAATCCAAAGCAGATCCTGGGGGGGAAAAAGAGCTTCTTCGGGAACATTTCGGGAGCTGAGCCTGACTGCTTGGGGTATGCATTTGCAGTCCTGCCGCATGCAAGCAGTGAGGGGGACATGGGAGGTGCCTCGTCCGTGATTGGCCTTTTGCAGACGCCTTTTACGCAGCACTTTCCTGGCTTTTATCTGCAAGCCTTTGCAACGTGCGGTTTGTGTTTCTCCCCTCCTGTTCTGCGCTGCCCAAATTGCTCGGAGCCTCTTCTGGTTTCCCAGATTCCCTGCAGAAGTCAGCCTCAGTTCAGCTCTTGTTTATTTAGCTCGCCTTAATAATATGCCCAAAATAGACTGCATTGTGCAAACATGTTATATTTTGGGCTGGGAAAAATGTGCATTTTGTTCGGAGGACAGGGCTGTGTGTTAACATGAAGCCAATAGCTCTTTTGTTGCTGCATGTAGTGCCGTTTAAACATCCTTTAATTACTTGGAAGTTTACAAAAGCCGCCATTCTCCCAGCCCCGCATTTTGGATTTGGGCAACGTGTATACCATGCCTGGACCCAGAATAGTGCTGTTCTGTGCACCAAACAGGCTGGAAGGATTTCATTTGGCTTGCGTGTGTGTAAGTTCAAACAGCTGGTCATTAATGCAGGACCCATCTCCAGAGTGAAAACGTTAGCGGACGTGAATGGCTGCCTGATTAATGCTGCCCTTCAAAGGGTCCTCCATCCAGCAGCCATGCTTGCAGCAGAATAATGCAGCCTGATTTGATTGCGCTCTAACAGCGTAGTATGTCATTGTGTCGCCAAGCAATTGAGGTTATTATGGGGCAGGGCTGACAGACGGGACAGTGGGGTTACTAGACCGTGGCATTTTTAGAAATACAGGCCTGACCTACTTAGAGTTATTCTTGCTGGCTGGCTGGCAGCTGCATGGTGCATGGAGCGTCCTGATAGGCCGAGGCTGTTGCTAGGGGGAATTAGCATGAATTTTTCCACATGCAGCCTCTGATTGAATGATAAAAGCTGACTGGAATTAAAGAGATTCAGCTCAGCATTATGTAGATTTATCTCCCTTATTTCTCCTTCTGGAAGCAGAGAAAAGGAACAAAATACTGTGTATTCTTTGACCCATTTTCCTATCCAAGGGGAGGCAGATCTTGTACTGTTTTAATTCTTGAAATTATGTTACGGGGGAAAGGGCCATTTGACATCACAGAATGTTTTGTATGGGCTGACTGCTTTCTCGTCTGATTTACATAGCGCTTTTCTGAAGCAAGCTTTTTCACCCCTTCCTCTGTGCAGATATAGACTCCTTTATTGTTAAGACACGAAAGAATAGGTAGGATACTGAGTTTCGAAGGAAGCCATGTATACTGGCATTTGATACATGATATAAATCCTGGGCAATTTTTGGAGCTGCCTCCATTCGTTCATAAACAGAGATCAGTTCCCTCAATCCTAATGCAGAAAGACACATACAGGGATTTCTGCAATGTTGGATGTGAGAAATTACTTGCCATATTACATTCTTATATTGAAGAGGCTTCCTCAATCTCTTCCAACCAGTTTGATAATACAGTGGTACCTCAGGTTAAGAACTTAATTCGTTCTGGAGGTCCGTTCTTAACCTGAAACTGTTCTTAACCTGAGGTACCACTTTAGCTAATGGGGCCTCCCACTGCTGCCGCACCACCGCTGCACAATTTCTGTTCTCATCCTGAAGCAAAGTTCTTAACCTGAAGCACTATTTCTGGGTTAGCAGAGTCTGTAACCTGAAGCGTATGTAACCTGAAGCGTCTGTAACCCAAGGTGCCACTATATTTTCCCAGTCCCTGGATTTAAGTATATCTTTAAATGCTCTGTGTCAAAGACATTGGGGGGGGGGGGGGGCTGGGATTGAGCACATGTCTTCTTCTTTCAGTGTGTCTCTCTCCCACACCAGCTCAGCTCTGACTTTTTGGTGACAATTCCAAGCTCCCTGCAAGGGCAAATAAAACACCCAAGTCAATACTGCTTGGGTGTAATCACAGATCTTACCTTTGTTACCGCTACTGATTATGTAAGATCTGTAAAATACACAGAAAGCATCCATTTATCTTCTTAGGCATCACTGAGAAAGGAATGGCAATTCTCCAAACAGAAAAAGCGGCGTGTGCACATTCATTTGAATTTTACAAATTGCACAAATGTATACATTCGACTGAATAATGCAATGGAAGTTAATTTGAATGCGGAAGGTTTTTGATACACCATCATGCAAGGAACTCTGGAGGCAACATTAATCTTTGCTCATCTCCTTAATCTAGATTCCCAATCTATTGCTATTACCTTTTCTTGCAGAGGCAGACAACATATGACCCTCTAGATCAGCCTTTCTCAACCTGTGGGTCCACAGATGTTATTGAACTACAACTCCCATCACCCCTAGCTAGCAAGGCCAGAGCTCAGGGATGATGGGATTTGTAGTCCAACAACATCTGGGGATCCACAGGTTGAGAACTGCTGCTCTAGATGTTGCTGAACTTATATTGTCCTTGGCTATTGGCTAAGCTGCCTGAGACTGATGGGAGTAGGACCTTGGCAACATCTGGAGGGCCACAGGTTAGTCACCCCAGCCATGCCCTTTTCATTAGTAACAAAAAGCTATCAACATAATGCAAAGTAAGACATAGATTTGATATGGGCAGGACAAAAAAATCTAGGACAAAAACTATATGCACCAGGGCTGGCTAACCTGGTCCCATCAGCCCCAGCCAACCTGGCCAGCAGTTAGGTATGATGGGAGTTGCAGTCCACACCTCAGTCACCCCCAACATATACGCTGTTGGCTCTAGGTCTCAATGTTGGCCTCATCAGTGGCCAATTATGTGGTGCATGAAAGGCCACGAACAGTTTTTGATAGGAGCCTACACCAATCTGAAGTGGATCTGTAATGGGCTTTGTCCCTGCTGCACATCCCCCCAGGTCTCCCTCACTTCCTTTTTAACAGTTTGTGCAATTTCCACGAGTTGTAAAGTGCCTTTTCCTCTATAGCTAGCATTGCTTGTGGTCCTGCAGACTAGCCAAGTAGCCAGCAAGTTTTCACCTGCCTGTGGCTATTCTTCCTGGAATTCTCCCAATGTCCTGTTTGGAAGAACACAATGTTAGTGGCCAGTGATTCATCCCTTATATGCAAGGAGAAAAGTCAGAAGCGACTGTGAAACTCAGGGGCCATGGAGAAAAACAATGGGATCAAGGATCAATCCATTGTATTTGGAGCAAAAATGTGCACACTCTTGTTCCCTAATGGCCTTTTTATATCCCTGAAGTAGCTAATTATGAAACAAACTGGAGAAACTGATGGCTGGAAATCCACAATAAAACTTCTACTGTCCTCCAGTGTATGTAATAATAACAACCAATAAACTTAGTTACACCATAGTGTTGGAGCAGTAACTTGCTTGCAGTGCTGCAAATTACATCAGATGGAAAATGGAGGGGGAAAGTGATGAATACTAGGAGATTTCTCTCTGCCTCCCATATTTTTAAGCAAAAGAACACACATTCACAGAAATGTGTTTTTTTAATAGGTTTTATTTGGCCCTTGCTGATTCAGCTGGAGCATACAGCTCTCATACATTTTTATGATAGATGCAATGAGAACTTGGAATGTGTGTTTTTCTTCTTGCCTTTATTTGAATGTTTTCAAATAAGAGTAAATTTATTAGGGGACCCTGATTTTTCATCGGAATTGTAGCAGTTTCTCTGTAGACTGGAAAGACAATTTAAGAGATCTTAATACTGATCATATAGCAATTTCGGGGGGGAGCTGCTTTGAAAAAGAAACACTAAACTCAGTGCTTTTAAAATGAAGGAATTGGGAAAATGAAGGAATTGGGAAGTAAAATATTACTATAGCTATGAAAGAGCCAAACATCTTCTTGATAAGAACATGGCCTTCTATTTGTAGCATGATTTGCCTCCCTCTACCCTCTGGCTTTCCTTTTATAGAAAACTAAATTACTGTAACCCCTGAAAATAATAAAGTGTTCCTTTTGCTCTAGGTTTTTCTTGACAGTCTCTCTTAAAGAGAGAGAGAGAAAATAGAGGCTGCTTTTCTCTTAAGCCAGCACTCTAAATGAAAACGAAAGCAAACAATAAATGGAAGCATGGTGGCATTATAAAATAGGTTTATCCAATACAAAATAATTTTAAAACATATAGTTCAAAAGCTCAGCACCCAAAGTTTTCTTAATATTAGGCACTAGCATTATGAAGTGATGGTACAAAAAGTTTGTGGGCCACTTCTTTTTCTTTTCTTTTTGCACCACTAAGTTGCCAGGGGTAGAGATGCTTATATGCACCCAGGGCATTGCACCCAGCGCTTGCCATTCCAAGCTTATATGCACAGTCTCATTTTTGATGCATTATCTAAAGAGGTTGAGGTGCTTAAATTGCCCATACTGGGAAAACCATCTTGAGTTCTGAGATTTCTCACTGAAATAAAGGAGGTTTCTTCCATTACATTATTTTTCATCTTATCGTTCCCCCTCCCGTTGGCTAAATCAAAAAATGGAAGGAGACCAGTATAAAAATAGTACTGATGTAGGAATAGGAATAGATATTTATTACGGCCATAGGCCCATACAGATAAAAAACAAGACATAAATAACAGCTTGTGCACGTGGGAAAAAACAGCCGCTAAAACATCACTATAACAATAAAATACTGTAAGATGGAATGACATACTGCGCCTTAATTAGCTTGTAGTGCACCTTGGCAGCGCTTTTGGGTAAGGACAGCGACCAGAAACCTAGCCACTCTCAGGGTCGTATGGATATCCTTATCCTGCAGGATTTGGGCAAGGTGGAATTTTGGTGGGGTACCCTCTAGCTTCTGTATGATTGATCCCAACAAATTTGCCCGTGGCACATTAAACAAGGGGCAAGTAAACATAATGTGCTGAAGCGACTCCGGCGTCTCCTTATCACATACACACATGGCGGAGGCTTGGCCCTTTGAGAATCTATGTCTCAGGACATTGGAGGGAAAAACGTTAAACCTCGCTTTGGTGAAGGCCAGCCTATGGGCAACAGTCGAAAGGGAGGAGAGGTATGATGGAACGCAGTAAGTTAAAGTGATACCAATGTTCTGGGGCGAACAAACACCTCCCCCCAGCGAATAATTTCGCTGTAAATCGATGTCATCCAGTCTTTGGCGGATCAGTCTTTGAGCAGTGATTTGATCTAGTTTTAGGGAATCTAAGGGAGAGATTCCATAGCTCAAGAGTTTGGCATGAATTCTACTAGTCCAAAGGCTGGAGAATTCATCTCGCCATAAGCATTGGACAAGATAATGGTCTGGTAATCTATGCCACAATGATAACCAATAATTGAAGACTTGCTTCCACAGGCAAGTTTCTAAGGATGCGATCTTCAATTCTAGTCGCATGGCTGCGTTGCTTACGCACAGGGGGAGCATTAGGAGCCGACGTAGGAATTGGTTTTGCAGAGTCTCAAGAGGAGCAAGATCTGTCATCACAGCCCAGAGCGGGGCAGCATAAGCTAGCACGGGAACCACTTTTGCCTTGAACACCTTTAGGGCCGAGGGAACATGCAAAGCTCCATCCGAAAAGAAAAATCGGAGGAGCGCATATGACAGAGTTTTGGCCTTGTTAAGTAGGTGTTGAACTTGTGCTTTCCACCCCAAATTGTATTGAAAAATAACTCCTAAGTATTGAAATTTTAGGACTTGCTCTATTTTTGCTCCACCAAGCTTCCATTCGTATAATCTCCGACTTCTGGCGAAAATCAGAATCTTAGATTTAGCATGGTTGATGGTTAATTGGTTGAGTTGACAATACGTGGCAAAGATCTTCAGAGCTCTGGTTAGTCCAACACGTGTATAAGATAGAATTACCGCGTCATCCGCGTATAAAAGGAGTGGACAGCGGTAATCCGCTAGTCTAGGCGCATGTGTACTTGGAGATGAGTTGACTAGGGATGCTCGCATGTCGCTGATGAATAGATTGAATAGGCAGGGAGCCAATATACATCCTTGGCGCACTCCCTTGTTTATTGGTATCGAATTTGTGAGGTCGCCCGCAGGAGTAAGTCTCACTCTGGCAAGGGTACCTTCGTGGAGCTGACTTATAAGCCATAAGAGTCTTTTATCGATGCCCTGTTTCGCAAGTTTCTCCCAAAGAATATTTCTAGGAACACTGTCAAAGGCTGCCTTAAGATCTAAGAAGGCAGCACACAGGTAGCCCCGGGGAGGGGAGGAGTACTTCCGTGCCAGATGGTAAAGAACTATTGCATGATCAGTTGTAGAGCGTTTAATTCTGAACCCTGCTTGTTCGTGGCCAATCTGGTTAGTCTCATCTACCCATCGCAATAGTTTCGTCAGCAAAAAGCTGGCATAGATTTTCCCTATGATCGAAAGGAGGCTGATGTTACGGTAATTTTCCGGCTCCATTGGAGAACCTTTTTTATGAATTGGTACTATAATGGCCTCCTTCCATATTTTGGGGATGAGTCCAGAAGCGTTGATTGCGTCGAAGGTTTTGGCCAAGATGCCAGCCCACCATTTTGGGTGTAGTTTGATGGCTTCAGCAGGGATCAGGTCGGGCCCTGGGGCTTTGCCCGATTTCAGCTGGGCTATTAGCTTGGCTATCTCGTCAGGATCGGTGGGAGGCCAAATAGGTAGGTGGGAAAACAGATGCATCAGATGGTCGGAGGGAGCATCTGCCTGTGAGAAACATTTCTTCAGGAACAATTCCCATGTCGGTGCAGGGATGACTGCCCTTGGGTATTTCCTCGCCCTTCTGTTAATCAGCGACCAGAATTCCCTGGATCTGTGTGATTTTGAAGCAGTAATCAAGGCCTGCCAGCGATTGTGTTGCCACTCGCGTTTGGCAGTTTTCTGCGTGCGTTTGTAAACTTGCTTGGCTTGTGCATAACTAGCTGGCAGAGTAGATGCATCGGAGGTCTTATATGCATCATATATAGCACGAAGGCGCTGTCTTGCTTGTCTGCACTGAGAATTATACCAGGGGGCACCGTAAGTATACTCGTTTCGATTTAATATTTTGGGTGGTAACCTGAAGAAGGACGTAAGTTCAGTCGTATGATGGTGAAAGCGTTTCAACACTATGCTATACTCGTCTGAGGCAGAGCCTATGTTGGAATGAGGCCCGAGGATTTCTTTTTGAAAGAATTCCTGATACTTTTGAGCCTGGGTCTCCGACCATTTGATTCCTCTTACTTGGAGAGAGGATTTGTTGGTTACCATCTGGGTCGCATGTCTATGGGCCTCCGACTGCCAGTTCAGGGAAAGCTTGGCTACAAGGGGAAGATGATCACTAGATTGTACATTCTCGATCTTAAAGGTGGAAATACACTTAAGTAGATCACTGGAGACCAACAGGTAATCGAGGACGCTGTTTGATTTAACGCTCAGGTGAGTGAAATCCCCTGGGATATCAGGGAGGCATGTTCCATTTAGGGGGACCAGATTTAAACGGATGGCCATTTGGTAGAGGAGTACTCCAGCCTCATTAGCTCGTTGGTCTTTAGAAGTTCTCCTCATGATATGTTCCAGCTCATAATTATTAAGGTTTGGGGTAACCCACCATTTGGTTTTGGTCAGCGAGTCCCACTGATGTACAAAATAGAAGGAGATGATTTTTGTCTTCCTACCCATCTGTTATTTAGTCAGTAACAGAACAATTATAATCCACAGAGATGCTGCCTGGAGGAAGGTTTGGATGGGAGGGAGATGTTCCTCCACCAACAGAAAGAAGCCTTACCTGTTGAGAGGAAAACACCCATTGCAGAGACTCCTACTACAGCCAGGGAAAGCTCCCATGAGCATGGATCTACCACTGTTGGTGTGCTTTGGTGGTGCTAGCTGTCGTTCAGCACTAAAACAGAAACAGGACAGAAGGCTTTGGGTCCTGCGGATCCAAAACCCCATTGGTCACCTGAGGCCCCATGATTGGGCCCATCATCTGCCCCACCTTGATATCAATGGGGATTATGTTTCAAAATTGAAATCTGCTAGGGTGAAAGAAAAAAGAAAAACACCCCTTTGGGGTTTAAAAAAATCTGCCACTTTCCTACCCAGTGACCCTAGTTGGCATTGATCTGCCCATAGTCAGTCTTTCAGTATTTCTTCCAAGTGATTTAAAAAACAATGCAAATATTTGTAAAACGAAACACGTACATGTGTAAAATCTAATTATCTTTGTAACACCGCCCTTTCCCAATAGCGGCTTTCGCCTCCCAGGATGTGGAGTGAAGAGTGCCAGTTTCTCCTGGGAAATGTCTAGGGTTGGGGAGCAGAAGTGGTGCAAATACTCCTGGTGTCAGTCTGCTTTGGCAGCAGCTCATTATGTGAACTTCATACCATGTGAATCAGCCCAGACACATAGAGGCTCTCTGCGCCTGCTACTGTCAGTTCCAGGCCATGAAGAAGGCATGGCAGTGATTTACATCCCTATATTATCTAAATTGGGCTTATGCCACAGAAAAAGTGATCTGATTGGACTTTTCAGCTCTCTCATCTCTGCACCGAAGAATGATCTGGTGAAATCCAGAATGGCCTTATCTGACTATTTCCCAAATATCCTCACAGAGTACTAGAATAGCCAATAACACTCAGTGTCACCTGTGGCCTATTTACTCTCATAGTGGCTTTCTTCCAACTGAGGAGATGTTAAATGGTTAAACTATTACATAAATCAAACCTGCTGTGGTATGTTTAAACATGTTGCTTTTCTTGTTGACTGCCATTTTAGAAAAACCCTATTGCATGTACAGTTTCCGCTGGCTGAACCTGGTTTTAGAATTCACACTTCAAAAAAGTGAAGTTATTTCTCAGTAACTGGCATGTGTGTGTACGCATGTATGCACATATGTGCACACATATATCTACTAAAAAGTGGTTCAGATTCTTAGGTCTACAACAGTTTTGAATAATGGTCTTGCTGAATGTCTAGAAGATGCATCAGGTGCAGAAGGAGAAGGCCTTTTCCCTTGACATGCTAGACTAGCATTTAGGATCTGCATTGACTTGCTAGGCAGGTAGGAAGTTAACTCTTTATGTTCCTGCCTTACAGCACTATCCATATACCGTATTTTTCACTCTATAACACGCACCCGACCATAACACGCACGTAGTTTTTAGAGGAGGAAAACAAGAAAAAAAATTCTAAACGAAACAGTGGATGTATGATTTTTGTGGTTCATGCTGTGGCCACAGACATGTGATCTGACAGTGAGTTTGGAGTAGCCCAATGCAAAAATCCTGAGGATCCATGTGGATCCGTGCTTTGTAACCACATTTTTGCACCACTGCGGCCCCAGGCAACAGTGGGTGCGTGATTTTTTTTGGTGCAAGATGTAGCCATGGACATGCTATGTGATCTGATGGTGAATTTGGGGTGACCCAGTGCAAAAATCCTGAGGATCCATGTGGATCTGTGCTTTGTAACCACGTTTTAAGTGGGGAGGGAAGGAAAAGCACTCAAGGGACAAGGAGCACGCGTGGGGTGGGTGGAGAAGGATGCTGCTAATAATGAAGAAGAGGGGTATAAGGGGAGAAGGCTCCTCTCCCACTTTGCTCCTTTAAAGCAAGCAGGCTCTGCTTTTCTCCCTCCTCCCCGCTCATCCCTGGCTTGGCGAGCTGAAAAACTTTGCTGCTATGTAGCGAGCTGAGTGGGGAGGAGAGAGGGACAGAGAGCCTGCTTGCTTTAAAGGAACCAACCAGACAGGAGCTGCTTACACTCATGTAAGCGGCTCCTCTCCTCTCCCGCTTTGCTCCTTTAAAGAATCAGGCTCTCTGTCCCTCTCTCCTCCCCACACAGCGGCTCTTCTCCCGCTTTGCTGTTTCAAAGCGAGCCACGGAGGAGGGAAGGAAGGGGAACCATGGATCCTCTGCTCACGACTGCAGCAGATCCCCCCCCGCCACCCGTAGGCATTCCCTCCATAACACGCACAGACATTTCCCCTTACTTTCTAGGAGGAAAAAAGTGAGTGTTATGGTGCAAAAAATACGGTAGTTTGATAGAGATAGAGAGAGAATGAGAGAGAGAGAATGCAGTCATACCTCGGAAGTTGAATGGAATCTGTTCTGGATATCCATTCGACTTCCAAAACATTCAGAAACCAAAGCACGGTTTCCGATTGGCTGCTGGAAGCTACTGCAGCCAATCAGAAGCCATGGAAGCCACATCGGACATTCGGGTTCCAAAGAACGTTCGCAAACTGGAACACTCAAGTCCAGGTTTGTGGCGTTCAGGAGCCAAAATGTCTGAGTACCAAGGCATTCGGGATCCAAGGTACAACTGTACTGGGTCTAATGCAACATTATTACCTAGAAATTTTGATATTAGGTAATTTATCTTTTTCCAGTACAGTATACCCGCAACTTATGCGGAGGTTACATTTCAAGGATAACACATAAAGCCAAAATCATGCATAGTCAAAACACATTGGGTACAATAGTGGGTGGTATTGTCAAAGTCCTCCCCATAGCTGTCAACCTTCCCTTTTTTGCAGGAAATTCCCTTATTCCAGCGCTGTTTCCCGCTGCTTCCCACTGTTATCCTGGATTGTTAGCTATCCCGTAGACTGTCCCCGGGACAGGTGAGGCTGCTGATCCCTTATTTTCAAATCTGAAAGTTGACAGCTTTGTCCCCCCCCCCAACACCCTCCCCCTTTATTTTTTTATTTTTATTTTTGCCATGTGTGTACAGCTGAATGTGCACATGTTACATGTGCATAAATTGGTGGTCTACTCTACTGCATATCATTGGTAACTGGAATTGCTGTCATATATGATAGTGACCCTTTCTCTCTTTATGGCATTTCCAGTATATGTGTGGGTAGTTTCTATTTATTTTGCTTATTATCATATGCCACCTTGCCATCACTTTATAGCATTTTTCTCTTCATGTGTGTTTTCCCATACTTCAAGTGGTATATTCTGTACCCACATAATCATTAATCCCTTCACTTGGTCAGGTTCCATATCATAGGGATGCGGGTGGCGCTGTGGTCTAAACCACTGAGCCTCTTGAGCTTACTGATCAGAAGGTCGGGAGTTCAAATCCCCACAACGAGGTGAGCTCCAGCTCCTGCCAACCTAGCAGTTCAAAAGCACACCGGTGCAAGTAGATAAATAGGTACCACTGGCATTTCCATGCACTC
The DNA here is from genome assembly GCF_965112155.1 of Podarcis liolepis. Classification (NCBI taxonomy): domain Eukaryota; kingdom Metazoa; phylum Chordata; class Lepidosauria; order Squamata; family Lacertidae; genus Podarcis; species Podarcis liolepis. Next base: position 58,759,818 of record NC_139560.1, on the reverse strand, counting down.
TGGTTTCACCACGGTGTTCCGTTGCACCAGAAGCAGTTTAGTCATGCTGGCCACATGATCTGGAAAGCTGTCTATGGACAAACGCCGGCTCCCTTGGCCTGAAAGCGAGATGAGCACCGCAACCCCATAGTCACCTTTGACTGGACTTAACCTTTTACCTTTTACCATATTTCAAGTGCAATTTATGTATGCTTGACAATAGGTGTTCCTTATTTTTCCTAATTAATTTCTCAAAATATGTTGGTTTTGTTTCATATTGTGGTTAAGTCTCTAAGAAATTAGCTTAATAAAGATCTTTTTTGGAAGCGCTTAAACCATGGAGGTCTCACGTGGTCCCAATCCACAGCTGAATAGAGAAGACAAATGCCTAAGAGTGCTTACGAGTGTACCTAATCATTCCAGTCAGATGTCATAGGGTGATGATTCCTCAAAGGTACTGAAACTCCTTAGAAAGGCCCCAGAGTCTTCTCAGGAGCTCCTTGTTTGTGTCTGGCTTTTGTTAGCTGGGGATGACAGTGCTTTATATAGTAAAGTTGTAGGAAATATATATTTGATTTTACTTAGGCCCACTAACTAAGGAAACCTGTGTCCATTTAAAATAGGATCTTGTGTTTCACTATGGAAATGGAAAGTTAGTCCATAAATGTGACAAATATGGAACTCCAGTGTGTTGAAGTAAAGGGTACGTTGCTTTTGAAGCCTCTGTAATGTTCTTGATCAAGGAATAGGCTTTAAAAATAGAAGATCTCTCTGAAAACAAGGGGCATCTGTTGACATTGCAATGGAATGGATAATAACTTAAAGCTTAGGTATGTGGACATTTTAATTACCTTTTCTACAGGGTGAATGCAAAATCTTATCAAGCTTGGAAAGTTGCTTTAATTCAGATCAGTCCATTCTTGTTCCATCTAGCATGAATTGATAGGTGGTTGCTTTCCATCCTTTCAGACTGGGTTCGGTCCCTGGAGATGCCAAAGTTTCAGCCTGGTACCTTCTGTATGCAAAGTATATATGTTCGTCTACTGAGCAATGGTCCTACTTCCATATACAGTGGTGCCTCGCAAGACGAAATTAATCCGTTCCGTGAGTCTCTTCGTCTTGTGGTTTTTTCATCTTGCGAAGCACGGCTATTAGCGGCTTAGCGGCTTAGCGGCTATTAACGGCTTAGCGGCTTAGCGGCTATTAATGGCTTAGCGGCTTAGCGGCTTTAAGAAAAAGGAAACAAACTCGCAAGAACTCGCAAGACGTTTCGTCTTGCGAAGCAAGCCCATAGGGAAATTCGTTTTGCGGAACTACTCAAAAAACGGAAAACTCTTTCGTCTTGCACGTTTTTCGTCTTGCGAGGCATTCGTCTTGCGAGGTACCACTGTATTTCAGCCTTGGAAATTCTGGTGGTGAAATTTCATTGAAGGGGGGGGAAAAGAATTTTGGGGCAATATGTAATGGGTTTTTAAAGAAATGGTTAAAATGCTTTTAAACTAGCAGGAAAAGCTTTTGCCCGTGTTTTCCTGCTCTGCCACTTGCCCCATGAACTGGACCACAGTGTTTGAAGCCCGGACCTAATGGTCAGGGGTCCCTTTACCTTTCCCTTTTTATGATTTACATTGGGCTCATGCAAGTGGCTACTTTTCAAGAACCAGAAGAGGAAATAAAATGTGCAACAAATTGCCGCTCTTTGAAAACCAGTATTTGTTAGTAAACTAGCTTTTGCAAACAGTCATCATGCTCAAATGTTTCCATTGCTGAAAGTTGAGCTGGCTTTTCAAGGCTTTCTTTACAAATGTGAATGGCAACTCCTGCGAAATGTTAATTTAATCCCCCCTCCAAAAAAACCAAAAGACTGCTGATCTCAACGCCCATTCGCAGTTTGAGGAGCGGAAGGGGACTGAATTTGCCAAAACTCTGTGGTTGGGATTTATAGAAGTGTTTTTCAGAGCAGATGAAGTGGCTGGGCTGCTGGTGTGATCTCACAAACTGATGAGAAATGACAAAGATGAAGTGGTAGAGCTTCTCCTTCAAGCACAGTCTGAATATAGGTCTTACTTTGCAATCAAAAGACACGCCATATATTCTGACAGTGACTAAAGTACTGAAGTTGTGAAGTTCTTAATTTAAGGTTTTTGGAGTGCATAACATCAGGTGGTGTATTGTTTTCTTTTCCGAGTGGAGTAAGTAAGCATGCTTTCAAGATGGTTGATGAAAGCCTATGGGCATTATCTTGCTCAGAAGCTTAGTGGAGTCAGCAGGACACGTGGAATAGCACCATGACAGCTTGTTACTGGCTGTGTGCTGGCTGCCATGCTAAACCACACACAACCAGTATGCACTGCCAATGAAGAAGAATAAAATTTGACTCTGGTTAGCTGCTACTGTTTAGGCAGGAGTGATTAGCAGGGCTTTTTTGTGCAACAATTTGAGCAGGAATTGCTATTTGAGAATTTCAGCATCACCAGTTCCTCCCCACAGTGGTTAGCCTGGGGGAACTTGCACTCCATGTGGAAACTGTTTGACCAGTAGTGCATTTCCTTCATGCTTGCTTTTATTTTTGCAGGAGCTCATCCCAAAGGCTCAGGAAGCTAAACATGCATCCATTTTAAATGGGGATGTGTTGAAGAGGCAGGGACTAGGAGCAATGCCGTCTCTCAGGGCCTAATGCTTACTTAAGCTAGAAGATGGAAGCATGGATATGTGTGTGTGTGTGTACACAGGTATACTTATAGTGTGGCAAACAAAAGTGAGGCCAGTTGGAATTAAAAATCCAATATGTAGAATGGTAAAGGTCTGGAAAAATCCAGTACACCCTTATTTATCAGGTAGAAATGTCCTTCAGGAGCTACTGAGCTGCCAAGCCAGCTTTGCAAAAGAAAAACCATGCCTTCAAGCAAAGCTGATGGTGCAGGAGCAGCCAGGAGCCCTGCCAGAAATCAAAGGGGACAGTGAGAGATGGGGATTAAAGCCTGAGATGGAAATCAGTCACCTACATTTTTCTCCTATGAAAGTACGCAAATGAATGACAAAGGGCCATTGACACTAAAGGTGACCTAGAAGGGGTGGCATTTTGAAAAAGAATGCTAAAGAGGATAGAAGGATAAAAATAGCAGTTATAATAAGACACTGCAAGAGAGGGCCTCACGTAAGGGGAATTCACGTCAGCGGGGCTTCCATTCAAACACTTGCTTGTGTGCATATATTCAGATGAAATGTTTTATGTACAGTTGAGCTGAGACAAGTGATGGCTCAGTCTATTTCCTGAATACATTGGTATCACATCTGTTTATTCATAAGTCATTTTTATCCCATTTCTGTATTAATCTGCTTCCCTTACAAAATAAGATCTGCATGAACATTCATCTTTCAGGGCATATTTTTGAAATATCTTCTCACCAAATCCACATTTTTTAAACATACAGTGGTGCCCCGCAAGACGAATGCCTCGCAAGACGGAAAACTCGCTAGACAAAAGAGTTTTCCGTTTTGGAGGTGCTTCGCAAAACGAATTTCCTATGGGCTTGCTTCGCAAGACGACAATGTCTTGCGAGTTCCTGCTGGTTTTTTCCCCTCCCCCTTTTTCTAAGCCGCTAAGCCACTTATCAGCTGATCCGATCAGCAGATAAGCCGCTAAAAGCCTCTAATAGCGCTAATCCACTAATCCGTCAATGGGCTTTCTTCGCAAGACAAAAAAACCGCTAGACGAAGAGAATCACAGAACGGATTCTTTTCGTCTTGCGAGGCACCACTGTATATTATTCTAAAATCTCTATTTCTTTGTACACATTTTGGTATGGTCTTTGAGATGAAAAATGCACCACAGAACTTGGAGAAGTCTGAAATCTGAAGGATAACTGTGTTTTAGTCTGCTTATTCATCCAGGAAGTGGCGATCAGATAGGTAGGCGGTGCCTCCCTCCTCTGATGTCACGATGACTTTGAAAGCCCTGCCCACCAGCTAACTGGCACCAGCTGCAATCCCAGCTCGGGCAGCAATTGGCTGCACTTGGAAAATTTTCACCAGGCACCACCAGGTGGCTGATGGGTGGTTCTTGCAAACACCACTTCAGCAGAGATCAACTCCCTTTATCACCATTTGCTGCCCTTGAATGGACAAGAGTTTAGTTGCTTTTCTAGGGCAGCATATATTAGAACTGTGTCCCAAAGTTTTTTGAGGTGTTTTGCCAATCAGGTGAGAAAGCTAAGTGGCATACCAGTATGTATGGCATGTAGTTTTCCAGCAATGGGAGAGCGAAGAGCAGAGTGCTATGAGAAAGGAAGATAAAGCAGTGAAGGGATATTGGCCTGGATATTTTCTTTATCCCCTTCCAAAAACCACATCAACTGTGAAATATTGTGGGCCTTATAACTAGCATACAAATTCATCTGGTACCAAATTGGAGGAAAGGGATGAGCTTGGAAGAAAGGGGCCCACACTCCTTCATCTCTTTACACTGTACTTTTAAAAAATTGTTATAAAATGAATTGTTATGTCTTTCAAAAAGGTCTAGATATGAAGTGCTCTACTCGGGGATTGTGGGGTCAGGGAGACCCAGATCCACTTTTCTTTTATCCCAGTTCCAATGAGAGAGAGAGGGAGAGAGAGGAAGAGAGCGAGAGAGCGCTTGTTTTGTATTTAAATGTTTCCAATTATAATGTTTAGGAAATCATGCCTATATCCATCTTGAGTTGTTAGATCCATCAGCGTCATCTCTCTTTACTCCCTCCTCCCTCCGCTATGTAAAGTCTGGAACAATGCAGGATGTGTTGAGGCAAAACTGTTTCAAATTAAGTTGAATGTCAGTCTTTAAAAGTTTCCAAGGCTAATTCAAAGGACTGTCCTAGAGCTTGGTTTCAGAGTTATGAAAAATTGGAATCCCTTGCTTGAATACATTACGCTGTGTTACACAGCATAGTTTCAGCTTGTAGAAATCTGAAATGAATTCAACTATTTGAGTAGACTTGTAATAGAGCAAGCATATCAGTTTTCATGCAAAGGGGCAATTGTGCTTTTTGATTCTCTCTTAAGGAATAAGGGAGGCAATTAGAGTGAGCACAATCACTAAAGTACTATATTCTATTGAAGGTGTTCAGTGTTCCTAATCTTGGTTGGGTTATGCCTAGTGTGTCTCCCCCCCAGTTAAGAACCTACAATCTAACATAGAACCTAAAAAGTGCACCCCTCTACACTGCATCTTATATACAGTGGCACCTCGCGTTAAGTACTTAATTTGTTCCGGAGGTCCGTTCTTAACCTGAAACAGTTCTTAACCTGAGGTACCACTTTAGCTAATGGGGCCTCCTGCTGCCGCCGTGCCACCGGAGCACGATTTCTGTTCTCATCCTGAAGCAAAGTTCTTAACCTGAAGACTATTTCTGGGTTAGTGGAGTCTGTAACCTGAAGCGTATGTAACCTGAAGCGTATGTAACCTGAGGTACCACTGTATAGGGCCTCTAGACTTTCTTTCTATGGCACTGTAGGCCAGCAATGTAATGGAGAAAGGGTGCAATACTGTACATCACAAAATCACCAGTCTGTATGGTGGAGGGCAGCAGTCAGATGGGTAGCTTAACTCATCATGCCCAAATCAGATTATAGCCTGCTGTCATCTTTCTGACTCCCAGGCTATAGCAAGATCTGATTTTGCTCGTTTCTGTTTTCTGCCAGGATTCCATGAAGAAAAAGAAGCGGGAAGCTTGTAAAATAATAATAATAATAATAATAATAATAACAACAACAACAACAATAATAATAATTTATACCCCACCCATACTTACTTTGAGCAAGTAGCTAGTCCAATAAAATATATAATTTTATCTACCATTAGTATCAAACTCTTCTTGCACTTGAAGAAGCTAACTCCTTAAAAGCTTCCTGCTTAATTTTATTTACCTTGGGTACCCTATTATTGCTATGACTATGCTGGTTTTTGCATTTGTCTTTGACTAAAGAAACATACGCATGGTGAAGTGTTGGTCTGAAAATGCACTGTTGTTACACTACAGATTAAAATAAGGATTAAGGAAGAGTGATGGGTTCCTCTGGGGAGGCTTGATAAATGTACGTGCACACACAGCACATTAATTGTTCAGGGGTCAGCTCTCCTGCTCAAGACAAATACCTGCACATTTACATCTGACACACTTATTTGTCAAATCCCAAGGCTGCTTCTGCTTCTAAACCTACAGCAAAACTACCATTGTGCTCACGTACACATTTCTGCAGGTTGCATCTGGGGCCAGTCCAGCTCAGAGTAGACCTACTGATGTTAATGCGCACAACTAACTCAGCTTCATTAATTTCAATGGGCCTCCTCTGAATAAGTCTAATATTGGTCAGAACCCTGACCATGCTTTGATTCCATGCCTTCAGTAGCGCAGGGAACCTCAGTATAAATAGGCACAGCATCTTCTTTCAAAATGAAGATGCACGAATTGCCCTGGTATAGTGCTCATATTCTGTCTTGGGTTTGGAATAAAATGCACTTACCACATACTTCTCAGTAGAGCTGGAATAATTATTCAATTTCTAGGTGCTTCGTGATTCATTTTGAGCCAGTATGTTCCAGCGTGTGATACATAAGGGTGACGGGCAAGGCAAAACTTAAGGAAGAGGTGTAGAGACAGCAGTTCCTAGGCCTCTCTGGGGCAAGCCATCAGCCTTTTTTGCCAGGAGATGTGTGTGTCAAGTCACCAGCTATGACTGCCAAAACCACAATTGCCAAAATTTGTTCTTACATCTATTCTTTGCATAAAGAAAATATACTTAGTGTTTCCTTTCCCATCTCAGCCCTCCTACCAGAGGCTTCATCTGACAGTGATGGAGCTAAACACATGAAATGGCGGAGTTTTTGTTTGGTAAAATCTGAAATGCAAATGGATTACATCAATGATGGGGAAACTGTGGCCCTCTGTTCTTGATAATGACCTAGCCATTGCAGGATTCACACACTAAGGGAAGCAACAGGGCTCTATTGATCCTTATGCTAATCCCTCCCCGTATGCAGGTATGCTCTAAGATGGATCATACCCTAGGTTTAAAATATGACCCCTTTCTTCAATATTCAAGCTCAGTGGAATATTGGAGGTGGTCATTTAGAAAGTCTGAAAAGCCAAAAGTGACAGATCAAATCTCCTTGATCATGGTTGATGTGGGGAAAGGGGAGTGATAGTTGGGTTTTATTTAGCTTCCTGCAGATTCCTGCAAATTGTGCCTCCACTAAAATGGACAATGTCCTATACAATTCTTCTTTAATGGAGCCAAGTGTAAAAAGAGGAGAGTACAGTCACCCTGCTGTGGGAAAGCTAAAGGTGAGCTATCCATCACTAACTAGCCATGAGGCAATCTCTTCCTAAATACCAACACAGCTTTCTTGTTGAAAAATTGGAGTTTTGCTTACTAGCGTTGCCTAGAAAGGGATTTCCTGTAAAAGGAAGTGGCTCCTCTACTCTTAAGGTTACTTATTGCACAACAGTAAACATGAATTTGTGTATGCTGAGTGAGATAGACTTGACAAAAGTCTACTAGCACCTAAAGATTAGATCTTGTCCGTTAGCCAGATGCAAACCCTTTTCCTGTTAAGCCTTTAAAGAAAGCCTATCTGAGTCTTCATTATAGGCACAACTGAGAAGATTGTGAGGTTTAGGCTTCCACAGCTACTAAATGCAAAATAACTGAAGTAGTTCCACACCTTAGAAATAAATGTATAGCAAGAAGAACATGTATTCTGGTAACTGGCTGCATATTCTTTTCTCCCTCATAACAGCGTGTTTAGTTGCGATAAGGGGTGTACTTCTGGGTCAGAAGTTTCTGTGTATACTAGTTGATTCTCACTTTAAACATTTTTACTCCAAGTTTTTTGAAGTTTTCTGAGATGTCCACCACAGCACAAAATTATCCTTTCCAGCATGCTTCTACATCTACTCCTGCCAATCACAGTACCGGTATTTTCATTTCTGTGTTTATAATTGGGAAATGCTGCTGTCTTTCATAAGCATAAGCTTCTATAGCATCTCTTAAAAGGAGAAAAGCGAAATAAAGTGGAATGGGGATTCCAAGGCTGAGAAATGTGGCACTCCTAAGTGAGGGATTTCATTTAGTTTTGAGAAAATGGCCTTCAGTGGCTCCCTAACTCTTTAGGCAAAATTCTGGTTGTTCAGGGCAATATTTCTTTCTGCAGTGCAAGGCGTGCAGTTCATATACCATGCAGAATTGGATTCTGGTCCCACATTTTAAATTAATTGTTGATTGGTTGAATGACTCCCTCTTCCCTCCATATTTTTAGCTACAAGAGAGAAGCATTTCAGAGCAATCTCATTGTCAAAAGCTGATGAATTGCATTGGCATATTTCCCCGAAACACAGCAAATTCTTCATTGTGACTGAGAAGGTTATTTCAAAAACACACTTGGATATACTCAAAAAATTAAGAGCTCTCCAAATGATCAGGACCTGGCACCTGCCAATTAATCAATTCAGCAAACCAAAATATAATTAATAATCAGATTTATGCATTCAGATATGGTGACATTAATGATAAATGGAAATGAATGTTGTGAAATTTAATCCTGTGTGTTACTCTGAGCTCCTTGGGGAGGAAGGGCGGGATAAAAATTCAGTGAATAATAAACACTTCATCTTCTGTCCAAGTGGAGTCAGATGCTATAAAAGTTTAAAGCAGCACCCTGTCTCAAATCAGTGGGACACAGCCTGTCCTTTCTCACCACTGAAAAGCCCTCATTTTCCTCTTTCCTCATTATTGCTATTTTTCTATACTTCATTTGTCTAGTAGTGGGATGTTTCAGAATGTGGCTGTAGGGATCATGGGAAAGTTCACATAGACACTCTTGCCTAGTCCACAGCTACCACTGAGCGTGTGTGTGTGTTCATGTGTTTTCTGATACTGCCTGACAATGCTGAAATTAATGCAGATAGGCATTTAGCATGCTATTCCATGTGCCCATTTATTTCCACCCACCGTGATATGCAAAAAGTGGAGGACTAGTAGCAGTCACATGACTAGACTCAACATGCACTGCTGGCTATAGAACTCAGTGTGGGCTGAGTGTTTTCTGATGACAGTCACACATTGATGGGATGATGGGATTTGGCCTTCACAGTGGCAGCATCCACACATGATGCCCAAACCATTTTTAGTGCTATGGGAACAAGCCCTGAGGTATATCCAGAATGTCCCAGTGGGAGTGTCTGCACAACCGCAGATGGAAGACAGTGTGGGGTCTTTAAATTTTGAAGAGTCTCAAGAACCAGCTCAATGGATACAGGTGAGTCATTGCCTGTGGTGAAGTTTTGTACGCAGCTTTGTGTATTGGTGTGTATTGTGTATTGGTATTATTTTCTCTTCTTTTCAGAGCTGTGATTCACATCACCTTTAGCTCTCTAGTTTGGGTAAACTACAGTTCCCAGAATACTTTGGGGGAAAGCAATGTGCTTTAAATGTGTGTTTTTTTACATGTATAGTATGTATGCAGCCATAGTAGCTGTCTTTTAAAGGTATGGAAACTTTATATTTTTTTATTTCAAGCCCAGCTAATCTCCTCTAAGTGCAATTATAATTTTGACAGTACTGGAGGAAGTTTAAGGATACATCTGAAACTCCTGTCTTCACTTGCCTCTTTAGAAAAAATATGGCTTGTACATCTAAAAAAAGGATTTGCATAATCAAGTCAGCTAATTAACTAGTCCGACTGTCATATTTTTCACTTTGTATTTTTTTAAAGAAATTGAAAATGCTGGGTGGTGTTTTTTGTCTAACATAGGAAAACTGCAGGACGGCAGCAAGTTGTCAGTCGAGCTAATCTCACAGCATCCTTTCCTCTCTTTAAGGAAATAATAAAGCTGGAGGAGCAGATTTGCCACCTTTCTAATTCTGATCTTTTGTGATGAGTAAAGCTATTTTTTAATAGAAATCTGATAAAGGGGTAAATATGTGCAATCATGAGCTTCAGTGAAACGTAGTGGGAGTTACTGATGAAAAGACTGATTCTAATAATGGAATCCATAGGATGAATAAAAAGGAGGCATGTGTTTTTTGTTGTTTTCATGAACATACACCAGCTGAATGAATAGTTTGATTGCATGAGCATGTGCCAGCAAAATATGTCTGGCATTAACCCTTAAAACAGCAACATCCTGGTTCATTCCTTTCTCTTCACCCAACATGTGCCTAGTGTCTCGAGACTCTATATCTAGCTCCTTGACAATAAAACTTTCCCAGTACATCTTTACAGCCTTCTGTGATGCATCCCTCCTGTACCTTGAGCTTCAGTTCCCACTGGTGGTATCATCTTCCAGGTCATATTTAGGGCAAACAGGTGCAAAGGAGGGCTGGGCTTTTTGTAGCTTTAATAGTTGCCTAGAAGAGGGACTTCCCACTAGTTGCTCTTTTATTATCCTTCTAACAAGCTGCATCTACTGAAATTCCTTGTTCTCCACAGTTACTAGAAATTCAGGAGCTGCAGTCTTCTTTGCATCTGCTCACCCCCCTGAAAGGCGATTCTGGAAGTGTAAATGGGATGTGCTACCAAATGAGAAAAGAGGCTCATCTCTGAGAATTCCAGAGGGTGGTCACTGCTGTATACAAAATTCTGAAACAAGGCATCACAACTTGTTGCCCACAAAGGCGAGCACAACCTGACTGGGTGGGTTGTGCTAGCCTGTTTTAAAGACAGGTGTAAGATCTCAAATCCATCCTCCTAATCCCAGAATGTGGAGTCTCAGTTACAAGTGTTTGCGTACTCATAAGCATTTTTGGTCTTCACCACCATCCCTTGCCATTGGGCAAGGGAGCTGATAGGCTCTATAGTTCAACGTATCTGGAGGTCACCAGCAGAAAGAGAGAGAGCCAGGAAGGGGGGAAAGTTACATGCAAAGTGGCAGTCTCCCTGTTTTGTGAGAGCTGGATTAGAGCAATTTTTGGGGTGTGTGTGTGGAATTGGGGATTGGAAAGTAGAAAGGTTCAGACTCGGTGGTTACTATCTCATGAAAGAAGGAATGAGATGGTTGTACCAATCCTGAGTTTCTGGAGCTTTCACAGGAAAGGACCTTGTCCCCACTAGAAGAAAATCACAGATACATAAATTTTCCCTCACTTTGTGTGGAAATGGATCTCTATCCTTGAGGCAGTCCTGTGCTCTGGTCATATGCATTGGTGAGATGATCTAAGAGTCTGTGGGCTGTGTGTATGCATTCTGTGATGCTTGTTAAAAGTTATTTGATTGAAACATGGGGTATAACTTTTCAAAATAAATAAATATGTCAATGGTATCCTTTGTCAATTTTGTTTTATTTACTAATATGCACGCAGAGCTCTTTGAAAGCAAATAAACACCCTCTCAACGGGAAATACACTAACCTTGTATTTTATCCCTAGAGATAAGCTTATCCCTCAAACTACACCCCTCTTTCAGCTAAACCCAGCTTGAAATTTCCTGAGTATACTCTTTCGGTAAGGAGCTACTTCAGTCGTGTGTGTGTGTGTGTGTGTGAGAGAGAGAGAGAGAGAGAGAGAGAGAGAGAGAGAGAGAGAGAGAAACACAGAGAGACAGATCATCATTACTGCAGTTTGGCAGCAAAGTATTCTTGGACACTGAACTAGTCTTTTCATCCAGGCTGGCTCTTGGGCCTTCACAGAGAGGAAAGGCTGTGAAGGGCTTCAGTTTGGGTTAGGTCTTGGCCTGAGGAGCAACAACAAGGTCTCCCTGTCTGTGGACTATTTCTGTGTTCCTTGGGTGTGATTCTCAGGCTTGGTCACAGACTCAATTCCTAGCTGTTGGCTGACCTCTGAGCGCTGCTGGTGGCCAAGCTTTGACACTTTCACTCACATTTGAAAACTGAATGACTGGTTTCTCAGTCTGAGACATTGTGTTGCCTGAGGCCCCCTGAAGAAACTGTGGAGTACCCAAGGGTGATCCCTGACAGAGGAAATCCCACAAGCACCTTTCCCTTGGAGTAAAAATGCAACAACAATAAATGAAAAAGTAAAAAATTTCTTTTCCTCCATGGCACCCAAAATCGTCTGCCTGAGATGACCACTTCCCTCTGTAGAGCTGCTTAGCCATTACTCTTGTTCAGACCTTGATAGGTATTATATTGCACAGTTCAGAGCAGATTCCTAGCTTTCTAGGAATACTAGCAACCTTTTCTTTACATGTCTGGTCCCTTACCAGGCCATATTTTAGGCAAACTGATGCTAGGTGAATTCACAGTAATCAAACCTGTGCAAACACGTAACAGTAGAAAACCTGTTGAGTTCCAGTGAACAGATTTGGGGATTTATTGGTCAGGCAAAGTGATGTCATTGGGTTAACTTGACAGTGTGGCATTCTATTTGTAACAAAACTTTCTTAATTATTAAGATGTTATAATGAATCATGGCACATAAGTGCAGGACACCATACTTAAGTTTCAAGTTCAAGCTGAGTGTCCAAGGTGAAATAATAGAAATTAAGTTGGTTTGCAGGTTCAGGACACTATTCTGTGTTTTGCTTCCAGTTTCACAGAAGCCAGAAAAGATGCAAAATATAGTGTAATCTTCCTTGAGCATCAAGATACAAGAATGAAATTTTGCATGCTGGTTTAGAATAAATTTGCTTTGTTTTGTTCTTTTAAGTGTGAGACCCATTAAACTCTTGCAACTGTTTTCAAGAAGAAAGATAAGATGTAAAAATGTAGTGTCTAAAGCAGGGATTCTTGAACACTGCTCTATCACATTTGTACCCCATCTTTTCTCTGAAAAGCTTAAGGAAGCATATTTATGTTTACTCCATTTTATTATCACAAAAACCTTGTGAAGTAAGTTACATTGACTGATTTTCACTGGCTCAAGGTCATTCTATAAACTCCATGCCTACATGGGAGATTAGTTCAAAAGCAGCCTCAGTTCAGAATCTACATTGAGGTATGGCACTCCCCAATCCGTACAGAACTGGACATGTAGTTTTAGTTATTATGTATTTGTGTATTCATATCTCTGTAGTCCTTTGGTGCACACATCTTCAGAGATGATGAATAAGTCTTTTGCAGCATTTCGGGAAATATAAGGACTGTACATGTATAGCAAACACAAGGAGAGGGGCAGCTGCACCACCTTGATATCAATATGTTGAATGGGCATTGGAAAGAAGAATTGATGCATGCAAACCTGTTCATGCATACGCTCTCCACCCGACTAGGCAACCAGGATGTGCAGGGTTCCCAGTGGGTGGAATGCCTATGTATATACAGCTAGGTGCTCAATAGGGTCTCCTTTCAGGTAGCCTTCTGAATTTGAGGTGGGTGGGCATGCAGTGAATGTGCAGGTATGAGGAGGGGATGAGCTGGCAAGCATGGTCACCCTCCCCCCTCCACATGTGCAGAGAATTTACGTATCATCTCAGGAGTTAGGCAGCAACATCCCACATGTGCATATTTGATGGTTCGCTTTCCATTATACATGACAAAAGAACTGCCCCTGGTCTTAGGTGAAATCCAGTGGCATCATGATTATCCTGAGTGAATCCAGCAGATGTCTGGTTTTATCAGTCAACGTGCAATATCACAGCTGCAGCTGTAGACATCGTGAAATTCAAAGTTATGAGAAGTGACATTCTGGAACTTCCACTTCTGTGAGATGGGACTATAGCTGTTTCAGTGATGCTATGGACGGTTGAATTATTTCTTCTGTATATGAATAGTTTGAATAGGAAAAGGATGAAAACCTTCAAATATGTGGCTTCCCGAACGGGAACTCTAGAGCACTCCCTCCCAAATGCTTCAGCTAAACTATGCCTTTACCCCCAAAAAGAGAGAGGAGAACTTAGCTACTGTCAGATTCCAGAAATGGAGATTAATTTTTATTAGAAACATGCCTAATTGTTTTGGGAGAGAAAGCACATACGGCTTCTGCTGTGGTTGCATCTTCCAGTTTGTTCTAGTCTAAGTGGATGTGTTTATCCACTACTAAGCCTTACTCGCCCCCCCTCCCATTTATATGTTTGTTGACAATGTGCAGGGTTGAACTGGCATTTTCATATTTCAGTGCACCAAAGGCCCCTTAAAGAAGATGGTTGCAAGTGAGAGAAAAGAGATATGTAGCTTGCTCCCTAATGGCTTATTACCGTCACATTTGCAATTCAGATCAGTTTTAAATTGACTGAAAATTTTCAACACATAGCAGGCAGTTTAAACTAATGATTGTCTGGAGGTTCATATCTGACACGAGCTAAGGTTCTGTTCAAAACAAATAGCAAATAATTCCTCCCATAGAGTCAAAATGTCACAATTTAAAAAGTGTACATTGTTTCCAGAGTGTGTCAGTTCTATAAGAAAACCACATACGCAGCAAATATTAGAGGGCCCTATTTGACTCCGATTTTTTCTTGATTTAAAAACAGAAATGTTTATTCACATCTAAGAAGTATGAGCAAAAATCCTTTTTAAACAAAAAACAAAAAAGCCCCTTCAGATATCCTAATTGTAAAATAAAAGGCCCTTGGGGCAGTGGGAGGCCTGAGTTGCCTAGCAACCCTCAGCAGGTAGCTGAGATACAGCTGCAGCTGTCCTGATTCTTTCCTAAGAACCTTCTTACAGCTTTTTGTGTTAATCTTTAACCAGGCTTTTAAATGCTATATTTTCCTCTTCCGTCTTTAGTTGGTAGCTTGCAGGAGCCGACTGCTCAAATTTTCTCCCTCAGGCATCTTGTGAAGGTTTACAATTGCATGTACCATCTAACCTTATTTTGCATAGCGTATTCGGAAGGTTTAGTGAAATTTTTACTCTATGTGAACAATGGCTGCTGTAGGCACACAACTACTGTACAAACACTGCCTTTGATTCTAGCTTCATAACTGTGGTGGAACTGTCTTTGTAATGATTTCATTTGTTTGGACTATATCATTTTATGCTAAAATTTGAAAAAGCACCTTAAAGCAATTTACAATATACAATAAAATATAGTTTAAATGTATTCAAGCACTAGGCAATGTCAGTAGAAGAACAGCTGTAGCCTGAAGCCTGGATTGAGTTGCTGTATCAGTATAATTGAAGCTGTCCAATATGCCCAGGATATTATGAAAGTTTTAACCGGGTGCCAATGGGTGTGCTTCTTAAGGAGAGTGTTTCAAGACGAGGGACTATTAAGAGAAAATACACATGCTCTGCTCATCCTCCTCCATACTGAGAAGGAGCTCGGGTGACAATTGCAGTCCCCATGCAGGTTTATATGGATATAAGTGGCAGTCCTTTGCATCAGAGTCCTGAGCCATATAAAACTTTTAACATCAAAATCAGTATTTTGAATTGAGCCAGAAACTTATTAGTAGCTGGTACACCAGTGTTATATATTCATGCCTTCCTGCTCCTGTTAATAGTTGCAGGTTTGATCCTTGTATGCGACAACTGCATATTCCTGCATTGCAGATGGTCCTTAGGGTCTCTTACAACTCTATGAGTCTATTATCTAAGCTTCCATACTGTCTTCAAAGGCAGCCCCAGGAGCCCAGGTTCATTCTGCTGCTTGAGCAAGTTGCTGTTGGCTTGTTTGCACAGGTGTTCAACATGGTGCGAAGACCTGCGTGTGTGGATGAGGAATCAGAGCTCAGATACAACAAGCATAACTTCCGTGTCAACTAAAACACATCCAGCAGCAACCTGGAACGTACTCCGGACTGTCAAGATTGGCAAACTTCTTAGGCTTGCCGTGCCAAATTCTCTTGAGCTTCCTGGAGTAAAAACAGAATACAAACGAAAATAATTAACAAGCATGTGTACAGAGTGGTTCCATGCAGGCTGCCCAGCGAGGTCCTTACAGACAACAGTTTCAGGAGCTGGTTCAGGCATCACACATCAAAGTGGGACTGCAGGGCCATTTTCTCTTCTGCCATCTCCATTTTTCCTACCAGCGTTCTTCACATCTCGGAAATGCCAACTGTGAGAATTCTATGTCATACTTTCACTTTGAACTCGTTGTTGCTCTGGCTATGCCAGTGCCTGATTTCGGGTTAAAGGCTTTGGTTGTCATGTGGCCCATACCCAGCTATGTGTTGACATAACTTGCATCTTTCTCTTCTTAGATGAAAGCAGCATCATATTGTTGTCTAGCATCTGCTAAAAATAAGTACATTTGAACTCCTCCACCCCCCCCCCCTGCATTGGGCTGTCTTGTACTCAATACACTGACCTGGAAGACTCTCTGATGAAAAGTAACCTCAGTCCCCATAATTCCACATGAATAATTTGAAACATTTCCCTAGTATCATCCATCACACACACAAAAAGTTGTTCAGAAAACTCAGAAGTCACTATGCACTTTCTGTGCTCGTGTGATACTTAAGAAGTAGTTTTTTTTCTGACATCTGACTAGACAAAGTCTTCCATTTCAATATTACAAAGAACAAACCATTGCTTTTTATTTCTGTTTCATCCTTTAGATACACCAGGAACAAAAACACCAGCCCCCTTTAAGCTATCTGCCTCTGACTGGGTCTGCTTTTAAAGATTTCCTGCGTGGTTTTTGTTGGCACTAAGTCTGGCAGAAGGGACCAGAATCTCTGTGACCCACTGGTCCTGCTGCAAGTACCATAGGCAGGCAAATTAATTAAGCAGCCTTTGCACTGTAGAATGGCATAAGCCACATTGAAACGATGCACACACTTCAAAACCATTCAAAGGGCAGGACTGGGATGATAAAGCATCTAGACGTTTGGTCTGAACCACCACAAGTTCCTTTGCTTGCACAAAACAGGTCAGAAATTCCCAAGAAAGGGGCCTCTCTGGTAAGATTATCAGGACTTCCTACTTCTATCCATGTTACAAGCACGGTACAAACATTTATTGGTCTTATTTTATGCCGTGGAATGCAGAAGGACGTGCAAATCTTGCAGAAATGGAAAGTCTGGGCAACCTTTTTGGAATTTAAGAGAGGATACAGCTTAAGGTTTGGTCCAAATATTTGAGTTTTAGCTTTATCAGAGCTAGGTAATCTAGGTATAGGCGTGGGATCATTACAGTGGTCTCATTAAGAATAATTTAGAAGCTTGCCTGCTTTAAGCTCCTTTAGTACGGGAACTAAATTTAGCTGTTTGCACAGCTCCCAGTAAAACTGTTTCCAGCACATGACTGAGGTTGCTTTGTATGCATTTCTGCAATAAAACTGGCACACACCTGCCTGGGGTGGTAGAGTAGGGTGAAGTGACCGAGGTACAAGACAGCCTTGTTGGTAGAATTGGAAGCCTGGTCTCTCCATGCAATACATCTTCCTGCCCCTTAGTCCTTCACCGGTATGAAGGCTGAAGTGCAATATGCCTGGGTAGTGTGAATCAGATTTTCAAAGACCCTGTCTGGGGACTTTGGGGGGAGCAAAATGATCCAGCCACAATCCACAAAGGTATCTGGACAGCCCATTTGTTTTCAGAGTAAGTCCAGAGTCGGGCACAGAGCTAGTTATAAACTGTGGATATTTTCTCAGTTAAAGTGAAAGGTCAAAATGATGCTCATCCCCTGCCATGGTTAACTCAGAGATGCAGACTGGAAGCCGGATCCAGCCAGCTCAGTATAATCCCCAGACAGTTTCCTTGGCCAGCAGCATCCATGATGTAAGTGAGAAGTTACCAGAGACGCAAGGAAACTCAAATCCAGCTTGATTTCAAATTAAACTTCTGAATCACTGAATCATCACAACAGTTTATAGTGATTTCATCAAATTCCTTTTTCCTGTTTTCCCCCTCTTTTTTTGCAGTCAATGCATAGAGGGCCATCAATGCATAGAGGGCCACTCTCTTGTGCTACGAGCCTATTATTGTCACTCAAAATATACCAGATCATTTGTGCTGGGGTGTTCCAGCTTGCTTGTTTTGTGAACAAAGGTTTCAGAAAGTGATTGCTTGGGTCTCTATGTAAAGGGCATGCTAACAGATGGTGAGTGATGTCTTCCACCTGAGGCTGACAACAAATGCAAAATCTGTCTGTGTATGGGACCTTGTACAGTGGTACCTTGGGTTAAGAACTTAATTTGTTCTGGAGGTCCGTTCTTAACCTGAAACTGTTCTTAATCTGAGGTACCACTTTAGCTAATGGGGCCTCCCGCTACTGCCGTGCTGCTGCTGCTGCTGCGCCGCCGCTGCGTGATTTCTGTTCTCATCCTGAAGCAAAGTTCTTAACCTGAGGTACTATTTATGGGTAAGCAGAGTCTGTAACCTGAAGTGTCTGTAACCCAAGGTACCACTGTAGTGGCTATCCAAGACTGCAGTGGTCATCACTTGGAAACACCTCAATAAAAGTGTTTCTTAAGGAAGTTGGTGAGAGTTGGACAGATAACTAGCTCTAAAATGCTCTGTTCTTAAGAGCTAATACCAAGGGGGAAAGTTGATGTTTCTAATTATTTGCAGGTCCCTCCTGGATTCTACCCACAAGAGCCAATCCCTTTGTTGGCAGTTATTCAAGGTCAAAGCAGAGCTCTGTTCTGTATAGTAATAATAGTCTACTCCAAGACATATTGATAAGCTCCTTTCCATAGTTTGTTATCATCCAATTCCATATAGCACAGAGCAGGAAAACGCTCTGTAGGTATTGTAGCAATTTTTTAAAATATACTTTAACTGAGCACAGTCTATTCTTGCCTTAATTGTTGGTCACCCAGATTCTTTATGAAGAAGTGTTTCTAATATTCCTGATGGTAGACAGTACAACTTCTGGAGAAAAATATATCTGCACTTAGTTTCCTTGGCTGAGTGGAGCATCAGTTGTACACAAGCTCCATAGTCTCTGGCCACAAGTCCTCAGATGTTGGTAACCAAAGGAGGAAGCAAAACTAAGTTCAATTTCAAACACATTTTTATATTTCAGTATTTTTTTATGTTTTTATTGCATGGTTTGCATATCACTGTGATTAAAGCAGACAGTAATGTACTCTTAACAGAAAAGAATGGCTTTTATGAGAGTTTTCAGACACGAACAAATGGTTTGCATCTCACAAAAGGAAAAATAACATGGACATAAATATTGTACCGCAGGATGAATTCTTGCATAAGGCCTGCAATGGGCATTGAAAAGCAATGAGGCTAAGAGCAGGTCCTTTTGAAGGCGTTAGGTGCTAGCTCCAGTTGCTCAACAGTGACTGTCATGGATGAGGCGACACTTCAAGAGTTTCAGATAGCTGTCAATTTTGTGTGAGTCCCTGCGCAAGCAGTGCAGCAGATTGTAGAAGGCAAAGAGGCGAGAATCTTCGTCAGCCAGCTGCAGAGATGGCAGCCCCGACCATCTAGAATAGACTTCATTACCCAGGTCACCTGGGTGAACCTAAGAAAGAAGAGAAAAATGAGTATCGTTAGCAAGCATCCCAGAGACAATGTCTGTATCAGATCAGTATTGATCTGTATCAGATCAATATTTAGAGAATTACAACATTAACACATAAAGAGTTGCCCAGTATTTGTTTGAAATGAGAGAAGATCCTTGCTTAGGTTTTGAGAAAGCCAAATGGAATTGCGGGGGGAAACCCCATCTCGACAGGGAGAACTACATATTTGGTCCAGACAGTAAAAGAAGAAAGAAACAGCTCATGCTTCAACCACTTGAATTGATCTCCATGATTATTACTCATTTACATTGCAACTCTGCTGTGCAAAGTGCTTTCCCAGGATTTATATGTATGTATCTGTAAATAGAATGCCGTACTATTAGCTTTCATGATGAAACAGTGACTCCCTAGGGTGATATGGAAGTATTCAGGCATGAGAACAGAACTTTAAATATAGCACTCAAATTAGAATTCCTTTGTCCAAAGGATAGCTGCCTTGTTTTGAAAGCACACCGACTTTTCTTTGGGAGCTAGCAGCATTTGTGCACTCAAATGGTTGCAGCTTTCCTAATTTCCTGAAATCTATAGGCTTGAATAGTCTCAACTGTGTTGGATTGAAGCCAATATTTGGAGTAGGGAAGAGATGAAAACATTACCTTGTTTCCTGTGAAGGGAACCATCCAAATTGGGGTGGGGAACCTGTGGCCCTCCAGATGTTTTTGGACTACAGCTTCCACCACCCTTGAGCAGTGGCTGGGAGGTGGATCCAACAACATCTGGTGGGCCACCAATCTAGAAGTTACGATCAACTTGTATTGCCTCTTTTCAAATTGAGCAATAGGCCCTAAAAACACTGATTTAGAAACCCAAAGGGGGGGGGAGAGTTCCAAAGAGACATGTTAATTATAGAATAGTGGGGTATAGCCTTTCTTAGAACACACTATTATTAAAGGAAAGAATAAGATTGCTGTAGTGCTCCACCTGATATTGTGTAATTAGTTCAAGGGAAGGAAATAGAGAAAGGTGTTAAAAAGAAGAAGCCTGGATAACTGGCAGAATGAATGATAGAACTTGCTCCCATTTGGACATATGCAATCTAGGGATTATGGTAGCTTATCACCCCTTGTTGTCATTTCTGTCATTTTCCAGTTCGTGGAGGTTGACCATCGGAGAGTGTGTGTTTGGAGCACTTGTCCAGGCTCATTGAGTAATTTAGAACGCTGGATTCTGCAGAATACTGTCCTATGCAGCTAGAAGAATTCCCAGGTCCTTCCTACTTACCCTCCCAACTATTTTCTCCATCCCATCCAGAAGCCGTTTGTTTTGCTCTTCAATCTCCATGGCCTTCCAGAGAATGGTGTCAGGAGCCTCTTTGATTCTTTGGACCTCCGAGACCAGATGTAGCAGAGGGTCATTCCAGGAACGGAGAACACTCAGCACTAAATTTAGCAGGTCTTCATGCTGCACATTAGAAAACCAAATTATATTTTGTTAAACAATGCCACAAGATTTACACAGGAGATAGATAATCCTAGCAAGTCATTTTTTAAACTTATTTGTTGACAGTCTTCTAGCCTGACCACAGTTGTCCTGGACTCCTGCCAGGACTACTGTAATGCACCCTGGTTGGGGTTGCCCTTGAAGACTGTCTGGAGTTACAGCTAGTGCAGAATGCAGCTGCTAAGATGGTAAGTGGGGCAGCCCAATGGGACCATGTATCATTCACTAGCTGCCAGTGAGCTACTGGGCCCAATTCAAGGTGTTCATACTGGTGTACAAAGTCCTGAACAGCTTGGAATCCAAGTACATAAAAGACCATCTCCCTCGATACCAACCACCTTGGCATCAATGATCAACAGGGGAGGCTGGATTAGTGGTTACACTCTATAGGCTGCTGCTTGGTTGATGTTGAGCTGTGATAGGGCCTTCTCAGTGTTGGTTCCCCATTTGTAGAATGCCTTTCCTGGTGAGATGTGTCTGTTCCTGTTTACATAGGCGTTTGATGATGGAAAGTATTCTGGCAACCCTGAAATTATAAGCTGTGAGTGTATGTGACTGTTTTACATATTTTAGTGGTTTTAAATGGTTTTAAATAATGCTTTTTAATTTTTAACTAATTGTTTTATCGTTTTGGTGTTTGTCATCCTTGGCTCCTCCAAGAGGAAGGGCAGGATAGAAAACAACAACAGCAACAGTTGTTGTTGTTGTTGTTGTTGTTGTCTGTTCGCTGTTCTTCCAGATAGCACTAGGACCAATAAATCAGACTTTGTAAAGTATTTTCAGAAGTCGGGCATTTAGTGTCACTGGTCCAGGGCTGTGAGAGATTCAGTAGGCATTCTTGCTTTTGACTTCCAAACATTTCCTGACGACTTTTAAAATGCTGACAGGCCTATGCAGCTGTTTAAATCCTTTTGACTAGCCAGTTACTTTAACGATTACTCCGTTTTTCATGGCTTTTGCATGTTTTCATATACGCACTGTGCACCTCCCTGATATTCTATGAGAGAGTGGTAGAGAAATATTTTTAAAAATAAATAAATGGAAATAATATATCTGGGCTAACTGGGTGACAGAATCCCCTAAGTACACATTATCAATAAACTGTCCATGCACTCTCCAGCGCTGGTAGACACTGCTCTGTTCAGCCTTGTTGAATGGAATGCCCTTTAATCTGATGATTAGTTTAAGCATTAATGAGACAGTTTTAGAAATACGGGATCTGGAAAATATTTGAAAACATAATGGAAGATGAAATCTGTGGTAGGCCACTTAATACCTTATCCAAAGCATTTCTATGTCTACGTATAGCATGGCAAACATGCCCAGGCATGGGTCTGATTCCCCTTTGAAGTGTTTTGCTTCTGGGGAGATTTCTTTTGAAACTTTGCCACTGCTTGGGGTGAGCCGGAAGATCAAAGGGGCTTTTTCTTTCCTGGGATCCTCCTAGACATTTTGCTGCCCTTGAGACCTCTCTAATGTCGACACCAACACTTTTCACTTTGCTTACTGTGGCAAAATACACGTACCCTACGGCTGAACCCTTTCGTGCTCCCTAGGTCGGGAGAACTGCAACACTGCGAAGTTCAAATGCTCACACATCAGCTCTCTAGCCAATACAAATAGCGAGAGGGCTGTGTCTCATGGCTTGGTTTCTGAGGAGGCAGATTATTCAGTGGATAAAGGGAACTTAGAAAGAAAACTATGGCCTGGGAATTGATACAGCTTTGGTACTAAGTGCTACTTCAGCATTTACAAATACATCCAGAAATTTCCCCATGAATTCTAATTACCTTGACAAGTGTATGGACTAGAAACTTACTTTAAAAAATAATTATTATTTTAATAAGATGCTCATTAAATTTTAGAAGCTAGCATACTGGGGGAAATTATATGACACACTATACACTTTTGGCAGTTGGTATCCACTACTCTTCCTCTCTCTTTGCCTTTGTCAGTTGTACTCCTGCCTTCCTTTACCAGAAAGTCACATCTAAGCTACTCATGTGTTTGTTCCTTGTTCTGTTTGCATTCAAATAGGCAGAACTCACATGAATCTGCTGAGCTTGCTCCTTGTCTTCAGGAGTGGTTAGGGACGAAGTGTGGCAGCTGTTAATGGCTTTTGCAATAAACCCTCGGCCCTGAGCATAGCGTTCATCCTGAAGATATGAAAAATCAGACTTAGTACAGTAGATAACAAGGAAAGAAGAATAAGTCGTAGTAAGAAGAAATCATAATCAGAAGTTACTTCTTCTTTGCAGTTGCTGCTCGTGTGAAATGTATCCTTCAGTTATGCAGGACTTTAATTTCGTATCAGAACCTTATTACACGCCCCTCTAAGACTGTGTCAAATGTAATTTGCTTTAAACTGTACTGTGGAAAGAATCACTTTTGGGGATCAGGTTTCTCCGTAATCTGCTTATAAATAAGAGGGTCTCTGTTTTGTAAAGTGATCCATAGACTGTGATCCCACTGAGTAGTGTGGGATGAACATTTCTCTCTCAATATCTCTCTGCCAAACTCCAAAGCAACTCTAGTGCCTGGGTCTTTTAATTGCTTCTCTCCTACAAAGCATTCCACTCAGAAAACCCTTTGTTACTTTGTTTTGCTCCTCTAAATGGTTTCTGTGTATAAATGGCAGTGTTTTATTCAATCATGCCCATTTGTTGCTGCTGTTGTGCCTCCTAAGAGTGTCTCTTTCCTTTGGTACGCTGGACCTATTGAAGAAGACCTTCTAACCTGCCTCACTCCCACTTCTTAAACTTAAGGTGTCTTAAGGTGTGTAGGAGTGTTGCTTGCTGAGGTATATGTTGAAGTAAAATCCTGAATCTTTATTCCTGCATTCCCTCATCTGCAATTGAAGCCTTAAATACACTACCTTGCTGAAATTCATTTCAAGTGTGCATAGCTTTCTCCTCAATCCTTAATACTGCTTTAGAAAAATTAAAGATTATTAATTAAGACTTAATATAGTTGGGACAGTTTATACGGCTTCAGTGATGATACACAAAAGAATCTGTGAGTCTTTATTCCTTTTTCAATCATACTTGGCTACCATATGAGTATGGTCTTATATTGTAAACTGCCTTGTGATCTTCAGATGAAGGGTGGTGAAGAAATGTTTTACACACCCACACACCCACACCCACACCCACACCCACCCACACACACACACACACACACGTACCTTGACTTGAATGCCATAAACCCGGAAGTAAGTGTTCCAGTTTGCAAACATTTTTCGGAAGCCGAACGTCCGACGCGGATTCTGCTTCCTGAGTGCAGGAAGCTCCTACAGCCAATTGGAAGTTGTGCCTTGGGTTTTTGAACGGTTTTGGGAGTCAAATGGACTCCCGGAACGGATTAAATTCAAGAACCAAGGTACCACAGTTTACATTCAAGGTGGATTTATCCAACTGGCCTTTCCAAATAATGGGTGGTACCCAACCAAGTCATTCTTAGAGAAGACCCATTGGCATTGGTGGACTTAAGGTAATTATAACTCTCTTCCTGTGACTGTAGGCACTGATGTTCTTCACTCTGGTATATTGAGGGTGGCGTAAGCCTTGATGTCCATTTTCATATCTACCGCTGAATGGCTGGATATTGTGGTTTTTAATGTTATTGTTTGCTTTTATATTCTTACTTGAACATCACTCTGGGGTACTACAGGATTAAAGGTTGTCTAAAAATAGCATGCAAAGCCCATTGATTTCTCTGAGCACCTCTTAGTCAAACACCGCCTAATAATCATAACAGTACTTAGCACCATACTTGTGTGATTTCCTATTCTGAAAGGGAGGCAAACAGAAAGGCAGCCACAGTTTCCCCTTTGCTAGAGAGTCCCCCCCCCCAATCCTATTTCTTCATGTCATCTTTTAGTTGGAGTTCATTTTGTAGAAAAGTATATGGCAAGAAAGGCTTGGGTACTTACAAATTCATTGAACATTTCCGAAGACAGGGAGTGGATATAGTGTGAGAGTTTGACAGCACGGTCAAAAAGATCCCCAAGAGAGACCTGGCAAGTGTCAGACCCATTGGGACAAATAGGTGATGATGTTACACCCTTCCTTGACAGGTACACGTTAGTAATCGCCAGGATGGCTAGCAACACACCTGTTCAGGTAAACAAGAACAACAACATCAGATGTCCATCAAGTCCAGAAAGTGAATGGGAAACTTTCCACATTATTCTGCCTCCTCCTTTAATGCTTAACTTCATTAAACCACCATATGTGAGGAAACCAACTTTTTATAGATATATAATTGTGTTTGCATAAATGTAAGAGTGTGGAAAGATAGGTTGCGCCCCTTTCTTTCTGGCTTTTCCCAAGGGTTGCTTCCTTCCCTACAAACATATGGCGTTTAAATTAAATTTGAAGGAGGGTGGCGGGGTTACTCCCAAGATTTTGATTGTCCTGGGATTATGTCTGCAAATTTTCAGCAGCTGTGCCGTTTAAACTCTTCTGCATATGTAACGGGACTACAAAAAAAACTTTAGCACACTGGAATGCATTCAAAAGACTCCTGGATGGCTTGGGAAGGTAGTTCTGCAAACACTGCTTATACTTTAGGACCCGCCCCCCTTCCAAATCTTTAATATCTTATAAATCTGTATGTTGCTTAAAAATGCTTCCCATACCTTTCCTATGCAAGAAGTGTGCAGCAAAGAAACTGATCGGTGAAACGCAAATGTTTTGATTTTATATTTGCCTAAACTATGCTTTATGGCACAAGTCTATAATAAATGTACTATGATATGGGTCCATTCTTAAGAGAAGCCATAGCTCAGGTGTACAGCACATGCCTTGCATGCAGAAGGTCCCATGGTTCAACCCCTGGCATTGCCAGTAGAAAGTTAAGGTATAGGTAATGTGACTCTGGGATGCAGGTGGCTCTGTGGGTTAAACCACAGAGCCTAGGACTTGCTGATCAGAAGGTTGGCGGTTCGAATCCCCGTGACGGGGTAAGCACCTGTTGTTCGGTCCCTGCTCCTGCCAACCTAGCAGTTCAAAAGCAAGTAGATAAATAGGTACCGCTCTGGCGGGAAGATAAACGGCATTTCCATGCGCTGCTCTGGTTCACCAGAAGCGGCTTAGTCATGCTGGCCACATGATCCGGAAGCTGTACGCTGGCTCCCTCGGCCAATAAAGTGAGATGAGCACCGCAACCCCAGAGTAGGTCACAACTGGACCTAATGTTCAGGGGTCCCTTTTCCTTTAATGTGACTCTAGAAACCCATAACTAGTCAGAGTAAACAAGACAATACTGGTCTGTGTTGACAGATAGGATGACCTGCTATAAAACAGCTTCCTCTGCTCTGAACCTGAATTATGTTTATCTGCTGATATTAGTACAGACACACAATTTTCAACGTCTTGTGTTCTGGCTATTTGTGTGAAGCCAGTCTTAGACCTCAGTCTGGAAGACTTCTACTGGGACTGATTGGTCATTATCAACTGCACAGTTATGATCCAAACAGTAACAGTGGTGCTATGCTTTTATCAATACCAATGAAAACATCATCAAGTTGTGAACAAATTTTTGAGTTCACTAGAAATCTTTTTTAAGTAAAAAAGAAGGTGAGAGTCATTGCTGAGCCGAATGAAAAGCCACACCATATGCAGTTTTAATACTCTCAGATAATTCCTTTGCATACTTACATAAGAGTAAATTAAACTAAACTCAGTGGGACTTAACTTTGGAATGCATAGAAGTGCACGGATTGTTACATTAGATTGCTTCTGTTACCAAACAAGTCTTGGGTTGCAGCAAGGTGAAGGCATGATGCTACATTATGTCCCATTATATTTCAAGGAAGAGCATAATTGTAGCAAAATATGGTTTAATATGTTGTTCGGCTATAAGAATTGAGAAGAATCAATGCTCTCCTTCGTGGAAAATGCATCAAGTTTAGTGTGAGGGTCTAAATCAATCATGTTCCACCAGAATATTCTCTAGTGCACAGTGTGACATTGTGCAGTATGTTTAGAAGAGTTTGTGCAAAAGTTCTAAGAAGGTTCCCTCCCTGCGTTCTTACAGAGGCTGCAAAATGATTTACAGTGTGCTTATGCATGCCTATTACGAGTGATTTTAAATTTATTCAGTTTAAAGTTTCCCCTTAATCTAAATGAGAGAAAGGCCAAAAGAGTGGCAAAACACGTACCTTTCAGTGAAAACTTCTTGTTGGTCATGGTAGAAACCATCTCTGCTGACTTGCTTTATCAAACAGAAGATGGAATATCTAGTTGCTGTCACCTTTAGGTTCCATCTTTATATACACTTTGATGCCCATCCATAAATGCAGCAAGATTTACTCCCCCTTTGCTGGTCTCTTTGCTCATCAACAGGATTCAAAGTTCATAATTACAAACATCAATAAGCCTATTCATATTCATCAAAAGTTTGTGGGCTCCAGGAAGGATACTAGTTAATTAAGCTGGTTAAAAGAGTGAGTAGACACATGCCCTGCTTTAAAAATCCTGTAAACTATAACTGTCCTCGATATTTCTTAATTCACCTTAAAATTTACGTCATTGCCAAAATTGATTAGACGGGTGACGGAAATTAGAAATCGGGGAACATAGAATATTTATGAAGAAGAAATGCAAAGGATGTGCTTTAAAATATACTTGTCATAAGAACACTGTACACTAAAATAGTGAAGTTTAACTCTCTACTAAGAAATGGGAAAGAAAAAAATAACCTAAACTAGCAATGTGTTTAGATCTTCATTTGATAACCATTCAACATGTTCTTAGTCAAATTCTGAGGGGTCAACTATAATCAACTATAAGATTAACACATCAAGAGAAGGATGTGTCTCTTGATGTATTTTTAATAAGAATTAAGAGAAAATAATATAATTATTTATTATGTGATAGGTGAGGGTTGTATTCAGCTAGATCCTGTTTGGAGTAGACCCATCCAAATTAATGAACTTAAGTTTAGCATGTCTATTCACTTCAACAGGTCTACTCTGTGTAGGACTAGTGTCAAATACTGTCCTAAATGAGCAGGAAGAAACTTGATGTAAGGAATCATTTATTCCTGGGACGTGTCTTGTGTCCTAGTAGCGCTGTGTCTCTATCTCTCAGTTTGCATTCTTATGCAGGTTCTAGCTATAGCCGGGATACTGAAGTGTGTGAGCTCAGTGAAGCCAAATCCAATAATAAAACTGAAGAGTGAATATAAGATTTGGCTAAAATGGAATTTCAGTGTGGGATGGCTGTGCCAGGATTCACCAGGGAATTTCGGGATATGGAATAGATGAATTATTTCTCATCACTTCTGTGTGGTGAGAAGGTGACAGTCTCTTGTTCTGCAACCACACACTGAAGCCATAATTTGTGCCTTTGAGCTTTAGGCCTTCACAACTGTAATGATCTCTGCAGGAGATTCCCCTTGAAGTCCATTGCAAAACTGCAGCTGGTGCACAGCAGGGCAATCTATCTTTTGGTGTATATGACTGTATGTGGGGTGTCACCAGGAGCACACAACAACCATGTCCCATAGTCTGGGTTTCTTCTTCCTTTCCAGGCTAAACAGAACTTGTGCAGGGTTAACAACTGAGCAAATATTATCAGCGGAATCAGTGAGGATGAAGGTGGGTGCTCACAACCATTTGCACATTCAAGTTAACAGTGCTTGATAGCTCCAGTGGGTTTGTATGGTTTTGCTTGGTAGATGAACACTTAGTGAAAAATCATAGAATCAGTGGGTTGACTCAAACTAGTTTGTCACATGACTTTGGCCATTCACAAGAATCCTTCCTCACGCAGAAACCCACTAGAAAATAATATTGATCGTGAACAAAGGTGTGTGTTGAAATAATGACCTTAGACAATTTCACACCAGGACCCAAAAGCATAAAATGATGCCCCCTTTTTCTATACTGAAACACAGTTTTTATAATGACATACAGAGATGGAAAGTGAAGTACGGAAAATGGTGCCTTCTCTGAATGTGCTGTCCAAAGTGACTGTATTGTGATGCTGGCCCAGCAGTTGTTTCACATGAGCTGAACACTCTTATCGAATGATGTTTTTCAGGCATGGTGGGTGAAGCACTACGCTGTGTACACACACCTACTAAACTTGCTAATTACCTTTGGGTTCAGAAGGACTAGGCCTGCCCTGCCATCATTTCAACTTTCAACTAGTCATTGCAGCTGAACCCGTAATGTCTATGCATCAAGATAAGATGGAATCACACACATATCTGTTACAAGTTGAAAGCTGCGCTGCCATTGGCCAACATTACTCAAGTCTTTGGATTCTCTATGTGAAAGGTCTGGAACGGGGAGGGTCAGCCTTTTTTTCTGAGGGCCACATTCCCTGAGGAATAATCTGTTGGAGGCAGCATACAGGTGGTGGCTAGAGTGAGAGCTGATAATGGGTGGAGAGACAAAGGTATCCTAGATCAACTAATCTAGAAGAAAGGCCATTCTGCTTCAATATTCCCTACAGAATATTCCCCATCCTATGCACTGGGTTTAAGAGATTACTCTTAAATAAGATTGCAGAGGCTTTTCTTTTGCACAACAGACCAATATAGCTCAGGAAAACAAGTGAAAGTAATGTCCTTGAGTGACACACACACCTGGCAGAAGCCTACCGATTTGCTTTCAGGCAGTTGGGGGAAAGTAAGGTACTCAACTAGAAAAAAGTAAATCATTCTTTAAAAATAAAATAAAATATTGCCCCTTTTTATTGAAAGAGGGAAAGAAGGGAAACCGCTTTAGAAAGCTGGGGGAAATAAGGAGGAAATGAACGGGAAAGAAGAAACTCTAATGGGACGGAAGAATTGGGCTGCTTTAGGAATAGCCAGGATGAAATAAAGTCAGGCACTGTATGCAACCACAAACAAGTTTAATATTATACCAGATGTGATGCAGTGTGTATGTATATGTATATATAGATGTATACAGGTATGTACTGTGTATACATATATTTTTATACTGCCTTTTAGCTCTAAGAAGAGTCCAAGTAGTCACCAACACACTTAAAAAGACTCAATAAAACAGATAGACAAAACCATAACTAGCTAAAACTCAAACACACACTAAAGACCAGGCAAAACTACAGTATCTAAACTGACCACTCAGAAGGAGCAAGTCTAACTTTGCTTGGGAAGCAATTGCACAATTGGCGGGGGGGGGGCTGCCACTGAAAAGGCCCCATGTCACAGTCTTCCTTACCTGATGGTCAGGTACATTTGGAGGGAAGCAGACCTTCAAATATTGTAGTCTTCAACTATTAAATGCTTCAGATATAATAAGGCATGCCTAGTACCATCACTATCTGTTTTTAGTGACAAAAAGACAAAAACATCTTTTTTCACCTTAGCTTGCTTTTGGAAGTTAATTTTGAGACTAAAGTGTGAGCGTGGCTTCTTCCTCTATTCGTCTTTTTAGTGGGTTGGGTTGAGTTGGATCAGCCCTTTTACACATGTTATTGTTGAGCAGTTTAGCTTGGATTTTTGTTTTCTTGTTTTGTTTTACTTTTGTTTGTATACTTGTTTTTAGTGTTAGTCACTTTGTGGGGGGGGGGATAGACTAATAAAGAACCACAAGTACATTAACAAGGACTAACACCTTGAATTGGGCCCAGAAATAAATCTGAAGTCAGTGCAAATTGAGCAAGAACAGTGTAGTATATGGCAAGAAAAGCAGATGCTAGAAAGAAATCAATGAGGTATTTGTGGGGTTTATACCCAACTTGCTGTGGAACTCACTGAAACTGTGCTGGAAAAGGCACAATAGTAGGCAAAAACATTTTGGAAGGGTGATTACTACTACTACTACTACTACTACTACTACTACTACTACTATTACAGATAGGTAGCCGTGTTGGTCTGCCATAGTCAAAATAAAAAAATTCCTTCCAGTAGCACCTTAAAGACCAACTAAGTTAGTTCTTGGTATGAGCTTTCGTGTGCATGCACACTTCTTCAGATACACTGAAACTACTACTACTACTATTATTATACTACTACTACTATTATTATTATCATTTGGCAACCCTAGTCATTCAGAATTCTGTTTCTGGATCCTGCCCTCAGGAAATGATTTGTGTTGCATGTTACATTGCGCTACAGCAAATAACACAACTGCCACTTTAATATTTGAACTTTTAAATTATATTTCATTGCCAGATGTGAAACTTTATTAAGATGTTGTACTCCTTTCCCCCCTCCCCGTCCCTTCCTGCATCCTTAATGTGCAGGAGCCATCTGTGCGCATATATCAGCCAGCAACACCTCTCATCCAGTTTCCAAATCTTCTTTCCCAGTACGTATGAAAGAGCTTTGGAAATCAAATGAATAAGCAATCGTTTTAATTAATGTCCAGAGCTTCAGATAGTTTAATGAATATTTCCACCTGGACCTACGTAATGGGGATACACAGAACTCTGTGAATCCGTAGTGATTTCGTAACTGCTTGCGCAGGTAGGTGAAACTCTGGACCTGTCAGCAAAAGCTAGTGGGCCAAGAGAGTTGATGTCTTGGGTTAAACCCTAGAACAGGAGGTGGCATTGGAAGGTACAGCCACAGCCACACTGTACATGTCAAGCAGTGTCATACCACTTCCCCCCCTCTTCTCCCCTTGACTTCAGTGGAAGGGAAATTAATGACATCAGCTCCAGGGCTAAATCTGTGGGCATGTCTAGGTAACAAGATGTCTTTAGATCCAAGGGTGCCCTATCCTTTCCTTGGCATGGTTGCATAGCTGACACAACAAGCAAGCATCTAATCCCACATTTGGGCCTTTTCCAAGGCAACTGTGGCCCATCAACCTCAGGGTTGCCTACACTGACTGGCAGGAGCTTTCCCAGCTTTCAGATGTGGATCTCCCCTACCTGCAGATGATGGGCTTGAACCAGGGGCATTGTGTGTGCAAAGCATATGCTCTATTACTGAGCTCTTCCCCATACAGTTTGGGAAGGAAGTAGATATGATGTTGGCGTGAGCCTAAAACCAGCCCTTCCCCTGCCAAACTGAATACAGCAATGTCCGATGCATGAACAGAGCTGAGGTGTCTTCCCATTTATGATCTCCCACGCATCACCTTTACACAATTGTTTATCATAGGACAGAAGATTAATAATCTGTGCCTTTATTTTGGATTCATCCCTGATTTGCTTACTTTGTCAGTAAGGCTGGTTTTCCACATAGCTTTCAGAATATAAAATAATTTGAACTGAATGAAGGTCAGGAACTGGTTTTAAAGAACCCTACATGTAAGCAGTAGGAAATATACCTTGAGTTATACCGACCTTTTTACTCTGATTTTATCTAAAACAACTCCAGCTGTGTCATGTCTGCTTCTTCCATTCTAATTGCTCACCATAATCTCTGAGATCTGGGTCTTTCATAAAAAATGAATGTGGGGGGACTGGTTTGATTTATGTGTGTACGTGTGTGTGTTGGTAAATAAAGCAAGTAGCTGTTTCCTCCCCTCACCCCTCTCCACATAAAGGATCTTGACATTTTAAAAGTATCTTTTCAAAACGATTGTCACAGAATGGACAGATAAAGAATAAATAAATACTTTGCTGCTGTACACAAAGGTCAGTGCGACAACTCAAGGGAAAAAAACCCAAGCGAAGGAAATACAGTGGTATGCTGATTATTATTATTATTATTATTATTATTATTATTATTATTATTAAAGAGGTTGAGAAATTATTCAGATTTTTCTTGCCTTTTTGGTACTGAAGTGTGTCTCATATACCATGCTGCAAACCAAAGAGGTAAATTACTAAAGTACAAAGTTAAACCGAGAACTAGATCTTAATTCATTAACATTAAAAGTAGCCTGTTGGTCATTCCTGGGACACAAATCAAAGATTGAAGGCAGGCGTCATATGTACAAGGGATTTAACCAAGTGCAAGAGCTTTTGCGTTCACTACAAGGGAAGGAGAGTTCCACATTCCTAAACAAGCAGAGGCTTTGACCATTCAGCCAGCACAAAATGTCAGTGCAGTGTTTCACTCTTATGGCAATGTTTGCTGGACCCTGTTTGGCTGGGAACTCCTCTAGCCAAACCATTTCAGGCCCTGAAACTGTAGTCACTAGGGAAGAACGTCCATTTGGGCCAAATTAAGTGAGATCTTTGTTTGCACAGCATTTGAGAGGAGGAGTGTGCTCTAGAACAGATGGTCATGGAATTGTGCAGACGGGAAGCATCTGGAAATGTAATCTTAAGTGGTGTCCAGAACCTGGTGTGAGGTGTAAGTGTTGCAGAACTGACTGGGAACGGGCTTCCCACAAACATCTGGCTAGCCACTGTGAGAACAGGATGCTGAACTAGATGGGTCACTGGCCTGATCCAGCAGAGCTTTTCTTGTCTTCTAAGCTGCTTGTCCCCTTGTCACAGCCTTGACTTGATAAGTGCTAAAAGTTAGTAATAGATCTTTCCTACCATGTTCTTAGCTCTGATCTCCTTTTCTTAAGGCAGTGTTCCAGTGACAAGGGTGGTGGTTTAATGGAAAACCTGTTAAAGACACTATTAAGCTCTTCATCCATTGAGTGCAGAGACTCCAAAGACTTCCATCACCTCTTTCTGCTGCAAGGTTGGAGAACCTGTGACTCCCATCAGCCACAGTCAGTATGGTCAAGGCCACCGACAATGTTAGCCGAAGTTACAAAGAAGCCAGTGCTCCAACCTCCTTGCCCCTTGCTGATTTCAGCTAACCAGTCTTCTAACTGCATTGTGCGAAAAACCCAAACTAAACAAGCAGGGGGAAAACAAGTGAGACTCCCCTATGGATGAAAAGGCAAAAACATTGGGTTTATTGAATAAAGTTCAGTAGAGCAATTACGGTAACTCTCTGGTGGCGCTGGAGGGATTACTTTCAGAGGTATGGGAGTTTTAAAAGCTAGATGGCCAGTCTAGGAATTCAGAATGAGGAAAAAGGAACAGGGTTTTGGAACTGTACATGCTCTGTAGCTCCAGGTGGATGCATACCCTCTACCCAATCTAGCCCAAATATCCTGATAACTGTTTAGTATTCTCCCTCCCCCAGCTATCATGGAATCAGTTGCTCAAGTTTCTTTCACCCCCTTTGTTATCTTGAATACAGGCTGCCAGCGCATGCCCAGAGAGACGTTAGTCCTGTGGTTGGGTTGGTACTGATCTTGGTGTGTTCTTCCAGACTGAGGTCACACTTATAGGAAACCGGCTGGATAAGTGCTGTTCCCTTCAGTTCCGAGGCAATTTGGCATCTTGGGCTTTGACATACGTCTACAGGCAATTTTGTTTTGAAGTGTTGGAATACCAAGTCCTGTGATTAAGTTAGCATTGCCTGTTGCATCTTTCTAGTAGCAGAATGTTCTTTTCTAAGCTAAACGTTCATCCCAGGTGCAGGAGGAGCCCAGGAAGAACAGTTGCAAGTTAACAATGAACCACACCAGAAATGCCATCTGATGCAGGGGTAGCGCAAGCATCTAGGTAAAGGCCGAAATCAATGTGTCTGTGTCCAGGCAGGGATGCACAAGTCAGAGAGCTGGTACCAACCCATTGTCCTGGAACTCTTTGCCTGGAACTAAAGGCTTTTGAGCCTGATCCTTCAGAGCACAGCTGCAGGCCATGTGGTTGCCTGAGGATTTGATCCACTCACAAGGAGTAGCATACTCATGAGCAGGCAACCCCAAACTTGGCCCTCCAGATGTTTTGGGACTACAGTTCCCATCATCCCTGACCACTGGTCCTGTTAGCTAGGGATGATGGGAGTTATAGTCCCAAAACATCTGAAGGGCTGAGTTTGGGCATGCCTGCTCATGAGCATCCATTTACTCCTGAGGAGCACTTGTTTCTCATATGGGCACTTTGTTATCTGGTAGCTGACTGAGCTTGCACCTTTAAGTGCCTGTGCTCCCTAGGACTTTTGGGTGCTGAGCTGCCACCTTCAGTTCTCTAAAGGTGCTACCTGTGTTTTGAGAAGGAGGTTGGGTTGCCATGCTCTCTGAGGTGCCCAGATCCCCCTGTTCTGGCTGTTGGTGCCTTGCCAAGGGCTGCTGTTCTGTGATGTTTACTTTGGTGAGGAATCAAAAGAGGATTCCTCTCAGTGTGGGCACAACAATACATGATTAAGTAATCATGTAATCGTAATACATGATTAAGTACATTAAGGACTGGCATGCTTTGAAAAGCAGAGGTACATTAAATTAGAAATGTAGCAGCAGTTTATATGGAAAAAGAAAAAAGATAAAGAAAAAAACATTTGTACTTAGAAGTTTGACTGGAGGCAATAAAGGTCTCTTATAAGACAAGAACATATATGAGTACATGCACACTAAAAACATACCTAACTTATTAAAGTGCATAACAACTGGCTTATTGTGCAGTGTGAAGTTGGAACCAGCTTGAAGTCAGAAGGAGAAGCCTAATCAATTTCTTCTGGTTTTTCAAGTGTTGACAGATATGAGAATGGGCTATTCCTCCAAGTGCAGTAGCTGTGTGGTCCAGGGTTCCCTGATCCTTTTGTTAGCAAAGAATAATCACTGCAAAGTACGCATAGGGTGGCCCTTCAAAATGGTAATTGAGATTCCCTGAGTCCATAATTGCTGTCTAAGGCAAGAATGTCTCTGCATATGAGGAGACACGGAAATGATAGAAACCACAGTGTCCTTTTTAGCAAGAGCATAACCCAGAGCTAGCTACTCTTTTAAAGGTCAATGGCATTAAATAGGATTGCTGCTTAACAGTTTTGAGTTTAAAAATTCATTAAATAAGTGTCGACGTCTTCAGCCACTGCTCTAATGAATGTTTTTGCATCTCATCAAAGCAGGGTTTGTTCACCTTCACAATCTTCTTATACATTTCATATTTCCTCTGTATAGACCTTGGATGGGGAGGCCTGCAACGTTGAAAGCGTGACGCTGTGGAGGGAACGCAATAGTATTGTTATTATCATTGCCAGTAAAGTAGATACCTAATGGTAATCATGGACTAGGTTGACTGGGGGTAGATTGGTGCAGAGTAACCATTTTGTATATGTGTTGGTCTTTAAGGATTCATTTTAAGTATTTAGGATGTTCTTTTTTCCAAACAGCTCACTAAATCCCTAGGGATCATCCCTTCCACTATCTTGAAAATATATCAGGTCATTAACTATGTTATTCATTCCAAATCCTTGTTAACCCTCTTCTTTAGCACAGTCCCACTCCAATCATACATATCAAAATGCATGTGTGCAATGTTTGTTTCAGAAACCTCATGGAAAACCTCACTTAGGATCCAACCTAAGTCCCTTCCCACCCCCTTTTCAGGGTTTGCACCAGCTTAATATCTGTTGAATGGTTACTTTAAATGTAAAGGTTCATCATTGTTCCACTCCATGTGTATGTCTTTAAGGGGCCAGAGCAAGGGCCAGAGCAAGATAACGAGACCCAGCTTTACAGCTGTGAAACATAGCAGGTGCTGCTGAGTTGTATTTGATTAAGGTGTGTCAGCATCTGGCTAGAGTATATAAGGAGCAGCACCTAGCTCTCCCATTACCCTGGGGGATGAGTTGGTGGTTGGGTCATGTTTGTTTGTTAATATATTTAGTGTTAATGGAGTTTTTGTTTTTCTTATTAAAACCTTCTTTAAGTTATTTTTGAGTCCTTTCCTTTTAATGCATGATCTCCCCAGCAAGCTCTCTGCAGCGTCACTATACTGCAAAAAGGCCAACATCTTTGGTTATGGGCCCAGCTGCTGAGTGGATGACTGCATATTTTTGGACTCTGAGAAAGGTTTGAAAACTCCTTCTCCTGTTAGCGTAGTTTTTGTGGGTCTGGAAGAGTTCCAGAATGGTTGACCGGGTTCCTGAAGCTGAGAAGGCTCTGGTCTTCCCACAGCTAACAGATGAGAACTATAGTTTATGGTCTTTTCGGGTGGAGGCGCTTTTGACCTCTAGAGAAGTATGGACCTATGTAACTGATGACCCTCCTAACCCTGTAACTAATGCTTGGTCGAAAGGAGATGCAAAAGCCAGGGCGATAATTAATTTGGCAGTCAGCGACCAGCAAGTAGTCTATATAAGAAATAAGAAAACTGCCAAAGAAATGTGGGACAGTCTTGCAGCAGTGCATGTTAGAAAAGAGTCAGCGTCTGCATTGACGTTTTTCAAGCAGTTGTACCAGACGAAGTTGCAGCCTGGTGGTGATTTGGCAGCACACTTGAGACGTCTGGAGGCAATACGCGGTGAATTAATTCAAAGGGACATGGAGATACCTGATATTCAGTATGTTTTTATCATCCTTTGTTCCCTTAATGAGGACTTTGATGGTATAACTAGCCAGATATCTGCTGTTCCACCAGCACAATTAACTGTGGAAGGGGTAACGGCAAGATTAATGGGCGAGTTGGATAGAAGGGAGGCTTGTGCCATAAGCACTCCTGTTTCCAGAAAGAATGAGGAACGCCATATGCAAACCTGTGATGATACAACTGCATTTAGAGCTGCAAAGCGTTGTTGGTTCTGCAATAAGCAAGGACATTTTGCAAGGGACTGCAGATCCAAAAGAAAGCAAAGTACTCCCAAGCCTGTTTCTGTTCGTCAATCACGGTCGTTAGCCCAGCAGCCGGCATCGTACCGTAAAGACAGAAACGAGCCGCGAGCTTTTCATGCTCGGACTAAAGATCGTAAAAGAATTAAAGGTGCCAAGTGGAAGTCTTTTGTTATCGACTCAGGTGCATCCCAGCACGTCTGCAACAATCGAAGCTTGTTTATTTCTTTCGAAGAGGAAATTGGTAATGTACATTTAGCCAATTCACAAGTCTTGCAGTCGCTTGGCAGGGGTACTGTTAAACTTGACTCTTTAAACATTACAATAGCGAACTGCATTTATTGCCCGTCAATGGACAATTTATTATCAGTAAGGTGCTTTGCTCATCAAGGGATAACTGTGCGTTTCTTAAAGTCAATGTGTGAGTTTTTTTGAGGGGAACAAACGTCTATTGTATGCCCGGGAATCTGATGGTTTATATAGACTGTATTTTCGAACCTACTCCCAATTGCCTATAAATTGCAGAGCAGCACAGTCAAGCCAGGGGTTGAGGAATGTAAGACCACATTCTGGGTGTGTCCACATGGCGCACAGAATTCTGGGACACCTGAATTTTGCTGATGTAATTAAGACAAGGAATATTGTTAATGGCCTTAACTTAAAACCATGCAAATTCTTTATGCAGTGTCTATCCTGTTGCAAGAATAAGATTAAGGTTGCACGCAAGGGTAGGTGCTCAGATAGGAAAGTAACTGAGCCATTTGAGCGTGTACATTGTGATTTAGTTGGGCCACTCCCACCCTCATTAGGAGGTTCAAAGTACTGGCTTACTCTGATAGACCAGTATAGTAGATATTGTTGGACTTATGCAATAGCTGAGAAGTCCCAGGCATTTGAGAAGTACAAGGTTTTTTGCAACTGGGTAAAAACGCACTTTAACAAACCAATTAAGAACCTGTTTTCTGACCGGGGCGGGGAATTTGTTTCTGAGGATTTTGAGAAATTCCTGGAAGCGCAGGGGACTACTCATGAGTTATCTTGCCCCCGAAGTCCCTGGCAAAATGGGCTTGTTGAAGTTGTGCAGCGTGACCTGCAGGCAGGGGTTAAAACTTATCTGCACGATGCTAATCTGCCCAAAGACTTTTGGGCTGAAGCGCTCCATGCCTTTTGTTATGTTAGAAATCGCAGTTATCATTCTGGTTTAGATGTCACCCCCTATGAGAAGCTGTTTAAAAAACGCCCTAATCTGAAATACCTACGTATTTGGGGTTCAGATGTAATTATGCATTATCCTGCTAAGCAGAAATTGGGTGAACGTAGTGTTCAGGGAAAATTAATGGGCTACCAGCAGGGGGCGTACAGGTTTTACATACCAGCAACTGGCAAATTTCATATTACCAGAAGCATGATACAAACTGTAAATTGGAATGGGGTTGCTATTTTCCAAGATACTGATGGTATAAATGATACTGAGGAAGAAGAGGAAGCAGCAGCAGCAGCAGCAGGAGAAAATGGTGATTCTGAATTAATGGGGAAAGACAAAAAGCCTGTTGGATCTGATAATTTGTTTGATTTAAAGTCACAGGCACCTGAGGGGAGGTTAGATTCTCTTGAGTTTTCTGACCATGAGCTTAGCCTACAGGCACCTCTTCAGTCTGACAATGATGATTTACAACCTGAAACTAGTAGTTCACTTAGTCCCATTAAGTCTGAGGAGTCTGACTCTCCTTCCGGACTGAGACGTTCAGATAGAAAGAGGCAGAAGCCACAACGTTTTGCAGATGAACATTTTAATACTGTGTATGCCAATAAGGTGGTTTTTGAGCCAAAAAGCTACAGTGATGTTCAGAATTTACCTAAGCACCAAGCTGTAAATTGGTATAAAGCTATGAACTCTGAGATAGCTTCTTTAAAAGAGCATAACTTGGTCTCTTGTACCACAAACCCCAGATATGAGACTTATTGATTCAAAATGGGTTTATAGTTAAAATGAATGACAAAAATGAAGTTGTAAGGTACAAAGCAAGACTAGTTGCTAAGGGTTTTCAACAAATTCCAGGCGAAGATTATGATTTGTGCTATTCGCCAAGTGTAAAATATGAAACAGTTAAGCTTTTGTTAAAAGATGCATCACAATGTGGAAAAGCCCACTATGCAATGTTTCTCAGCTCTTAAGAGAGTGGTAATGTACCTTAAACATACCAAACATTATAGGTTGCAGTTTACAAGAAGCACTTCCAAAGGTTACACATGAAAAACATGTACAAAGTATGTTTTATGTTTTTGTTCCACAATGATGAACCGCAGGGGAAATGTTGAATGGTTACTTTAAATGTAAAGGTTCATCATTGTTCCACTCCATGTGTATGTCTTTAAGGGGCCAGAGCAAGGGCCAGAGCAAGATAACGAGACCCAGCTTTACAGCTGTGAAACATAGCAGGTGCTGCTGAGTTGTATTTGATTAAGGTGTGTCAGCATCTGGCTAGAGTATATAAGGAGCAGCACCTAGCTCTCCCATTACCCTGGGGGATGAGTTGGTGGTTGGGTCATGTTTGTTTGTTAATATATTTAGTGTTAATGGAGTTTTTGTTTTTCTTATTAAAACCTTCTTTAAGTTATTTTTGAGTCCTTTCCTTTTAATGCATGATCTCCCCAGCAAGCTCTCTGCAGCGTCACTATACTGCAAAAAGCCAACAATATCCACCAGGCTCAGCTCAGCCAATTGGCAGGATGGTGGAGATAGGTTGGCGTGTCTCTGTCTGAGCTGAGGATGGGGAGTCTTGGTAGTGTAGCCTGGTGGTGCTGGGAACCTTCTGGCTCAACCAGAGATCTGGTAGATCTTACCCTCACTCATCTCAGCAGATCTTGCTGTAGGATTGCTCCCTTAATAGTTTATCAACATGTAATACCACATGCTTTTTGGACAGCATTTCACACTGTGTGCCGTGAGGTAGGGTTTCCTAACAGACACCAGGCTTCCCCCTATATCCTTGCCCTAAGAGCAGGGATAGGGAACTTGTAGCATCTCAGATATTACTGGACTGCAACCCCCACACTGGCTGGGGCTGATAGAGTTTGGAAAGCCCTAGTTCTTCTCCCCTAAAATATGCCTTTTATTGCTTTTCGTTTCAACACATCACTTCCACACAGTGATCAGCAGAAGTCATTTTATGAGCAATGACCTCCCCCAAGCACATGTTCAAAATATTTTGACTTTTGAAAACTATTGGGTGGCATCCAATTCACTCGTTCTCTTATCACAAGGACTTTGGCTGCACATTGGGACTTTCCTTCCTTCTCCCCCCCCCCCAACATCTGTTCTGGGTCTCTCCCCCCACTTGGGCAGCCTTCTGGAGTAGATTTGGGACATCCACAAGTTCTGTTCCACAAACAGAAATCCTAATAGAATGAGTGCATTGGATAATGCTCTGTGTTTTGCATTTGTGACGTCTACAAAATGCGAATGTTACATCACCCTTTGGCAGAGGCATAGCGTGGTGGGGCAGGGGGGCATGGCTCCAGGCACACATTTTTGAAGGGGTGCATGGCCCCAGGACAGGCATAGAGCCCTGGCAGCTGAGGCACGGTGGCAGGTGGGTTTGTCTAGCAAGCAGATGGATGGAGGCAGCGGGTGAGGAGCCCATTGGAGGCAAGCTCCATTCACCCTCCACGTGGGCTCCATGTGCCCACCTGGCACACGCATCCACCCCAGCTGCCCAGTACACCAAGGGGGCGCAACATTTGCCCCGCCCCAGGCTCCAGCAACCCGTGCTATGCCACTGCCCTTCACTGTAGAAATCAGTATGTGGTTTACGTCATCAGGCATGAGGTGGGAAATAAACTTTCTGACTGCTGGCTTTCTGTTTGGTTGATGTGAGGGTAGAATTCAAACAAGCAATCCTCACTGAGGCAGCCCTGCTGTGCAACAAAATTGTAGAATATGAGCACCTGCATGCTTGAATTGCCCAACCCCAAACAGAATTAGGCAGGCCGTCCTCTTATGTTGGATTATGGCCATGGAGTATAATTGGACTCTGTCTCCTCCTCAGGATTTCTCTCTGTCTTTTCCTCACCCCCGCTCTCCTAGCAAAGGAGGTCTAGTCAAAAGGGAGAGAGGATACACTGAGAGGCCCTGAATGATTGAACTTTTCTTACCACTCTTTTGAGCTATGAGACAGGCAGTGTGTTTAAAAATAGACCTACAGCCCTCCTTCCTGTGTAGCGCTTTTCACAGCAATTTGTTCTGAAGGATGAAGTCATGCTTGGAGCTTGCTGGTGACTAGATGGGCTGTTTCCAACAGAGTGTGCAAAAGTACAGACTGCAAGCTAAAAAGAGATGGCTGGGGGTTTGCAAGCCCCCATACCCAAAGGCTAGCCGAAAAGAGGGAAGGGATAGATAAATACTTAAAACGCTTTCAGAAATGAGAAACATGAAAGGAAGATTTATGGATTTCTACATTTGTGAAACCATCTGGAGAACTGGGGTTTGCACAGAGTTTGGTTTTTGTTGGTTCAGGATCTGGAGGTGTGTGTGTGTGTGTGTGTGTGTGTGTGTGTGTGTGTGTGTGTATATATATATATATATATATATACTAGAAATCCGAAGAGCCACCATCTTATGTGATCTCTTGTTCCTACGCAACTGCCGAGACAACAACTTAATTCCCACATGCTTCCAACTTAAATTCCACTCTAAAACCCCAGCTACCGAAAGGATCCTGAAACGAACTGAACTATCCCTAATCAGAAACGAACTACATAAGAAAAGATACCTACTAAACCAAACCAACAAAGATCTGCTCACTCTTCACCTCAAACTCTGTAACAAAATCCACCCTGCACTCTGGGACAAATGCAAACAACTAGCCGTCTGGAGAGCTGAAACTGAGACCTCACATAAGACAGACACACACACCAACAAACTCCACAAACTAGAGAGACGCCAGAAGCCCAGCCACCCTCCACAACAACCCATGAAACAAACAGTTCATAACATATCAGACAGGATCCTCACCTCAACTGAAACCAAAGTACTCTCCAAAGGTTTCAACTTTGCAGTTACCCCGAGACGCATCCCCACGGAAAACATCATATGCGGAGTCGAAGCTAGCCTAACCAAAATCAACCCAGATGAAGCCAATAAAATCAGACTTGAAGTCACCAACATCCTCTGCTCCAGCAAACCACCCAGAAGCAATTTACACAAAGAAGAACAGAAAGCACTCACCAACCTGAGGAAAGACAACAACATAATCATTCTCCCAGCAGACAAAGGTAATGCCACTGTTGTGATGAACACATCGGACTACCAAGCAAAACTATCAAATCTACTCCAAGACCCTACCTACCAACCTATAAAAACAGATCCCACCACCTATCTGGAAAAAACCACCAAATCCAAAATAAAAGCCTCTCCTATTAGTGAAGAAATCCAGCTAAGAATCATCCCCAGAGAAAAATCATCCAGATGCCCCAAACTCTACGGCCTCCCCAAGATACACAAAGAAGGAACACCACTCAGACCAATAGTCAGCTCCATAGGCTCACCTCTACAAAATCTCGCTAAATTTCTCGCTAAGCAACTTCAGCCCTATGCAGAATCCATCTCTTCACACGTTACAAACTCCTTCCAGTTCATAGAAACAATAAAGAAGCAAAACCTACATCCCGATGACCTACTTGTGAGCTTCGATGTTGTATCTCTCTTCACACAAGTGCCCATTAATGAAGCCTTGACAGCCATTCAAAACAAATACAATCCCCCCGAATACATCCTGGACCTGACCAACCACTGCCTAACCAACACGTACTTCATCCACAATGGACAAAGATACAAACAGATAGAAGGAGCACCTATGGGATCACCCCTCTCACCGGTCATCGCAAATCTGTACATGGAACACTTTGAAACCAATGCTTTAGACAAGTCAGAACACAAACCCAAACTTTGGCTCAGATATGTTGACGACACCTTTGTAATTTGGCCACACGGGAAAGAAAAACTAGATAGCTTCCTCACACATCTCAACAGCCTACACCCCAAAATACAATTCACTATGGAAATAGAAGCCAACAACCAGCTTCCCTTCCTTGACGTCCTAATCTACAAAAAACCTGATGGCTCCCTAGGACACACTATCTACCGGAAAAAAACACACACCAACCGCTACTTACATGCTCAATCACACCACCACCCTGCACAAATAAACTCCGTAGCCAAGACCCTCATCTCCAGAACCAAACGCCTGGCTGACAAAGACCACTTGACAACTGAGTTACAGAATCTCTCAAATGTGTTAATCGCCAATGGATACCAGCAAAACAGGGTTAGGAAGCTAATCCAAAAAGAAACACCCCCCAAAAACCAAGACACGGAAGAAAACAATGGCATGGCCCTCCTTCCTTATATCAAGGGCACTACAGATAAAATTAGCAAAATCCTCCATAAACACAATATCAAAACAGCCTTTTGCACCAACCAAAAAATAGCCAATATCCTCAGAAACCCCAAAGATAAAATCCAGTTGGAAAACCAAGGGGTCTATGAAATACCCTGCAAAGTCTGCCCAGCCACGTACATTGGACAAACAAACAGACGAATAAATGCACGTATCGCAGAACACAAGAATGCCGTCAAAAAAGAAGAAAAATCTTCCTCTCTTTTCCAACACATGAAAGAAACAGGACACGAAATTAATTTTGCAGATTCCAAATTGCTCTTTAACATGGAACATCACCACAAGAGAATAATCATGGAAGCCATCGAGATAGAGAAACACCCTCACAACATGAACAAGCGTGACGACACGTCCCGCCTGCCAGACATCTGGAAATTAGCCCTCCCCACAAAAACCGACACCAGATCCAGAGGCACACAGAACGCCACCACCAATCAACCACACCAGACCCAAACCCAGACCCTCTCCACAGATAAATTACAGACACCATCCAGTAACCAAACCATAGTGGCAACTCCGGATGCTGCACCCCCCTGCAATCCCTACACAGATCTGGCTGGCACAGGGCACAAAACCACAGCTCGCCCCTATACACGAAGCCAAGCCAAAGCACAACTAAGTGCAGTACAGCCATCTTCCCAGAAAAACTCTTCACAAATTCAAGAGGTCAAGACACGAAGGCTTTAGCAACTAATCCACACCTAATGACCCACCTAAGTGGTACTCAGAATATCACTCAAGAAATCACTCAAGATATCCCTCAAGTAATTAAGGAACAAAAGAAGAAAAGAACACTAGCCTGGGAACTTCCCCTCTGCCCAGAACTTTTGAGGCAATACACCACACCCCTCTACAGTATTTATAGGAACTCAAACACTGAGATCCCGCTCTGTTCCAGTAACAAGAAGCCGAAAGCACCAGCCTGAAGATGACGAGT
This sequence comes from Podarcis liolepis, assembly GCF_965112155.1. Classification (NCBI taxonomy): domain Eukaryota; kingdom Metazoa; phylum Chordata; class Lepidosauria; order Squamata; family Lacertidae; genus Podarcis; species Podarcis liolepis. The sequence continues at coordinate 58,715,150 of NC_139560.1, read as the reverse complement.
GAGACCTCGTCGAAACGTCGCCTAGACACCCCAACTTTTACACGGGAAGACACCCGAGGACACCAAAACCTGCATTCCTGTACCCGTGAAAATCTACGAAAACATATATATATATATATATATATATATATATATATATATATGGATTTTGCAAATGCATCGATCTTTCTGTGCTGCTTACTCTGTGGCTTGTGAGAATTTAAACATGAAAGAAGAAAAACAACAGCCCAATCCCTTCAGGATTTGTTAGTTACTCTAAGGGGTCCAGCTCTGAGAAAATACCCCTAAAACAATATCTATTCTCTTGTTAACTCATAGAAGCACAATGTCATTCTTGTTGTGTTTGGACAGTTGGTGACCTTTGACTCCCCCATTCCAGAAAATTGCTTTCGGCTGAGAGAGAGGCTGCAAAGAGCTTTCAAGGCCTGGACTTTGGTTCATGGTCTCGAGCCAGGCAAACCATCCCTTTTCACCCGCCAGGTCTGTATACTTTCAAATCTATATATATATCGCTCTGGCGAACGAGACAGATCAAAAGGCCCCCCTCTTAAACAGGTTTCAAAAATGCACATCCGCATTGCGGGAAAGGAGGACTGTATGGAAATCAATAATATCACATTCAAGCAGCCTCTGCGACTTTGACTTCAAAGTGACTCCCGACGTGTGTTCTCAATTTCAAAAGAAAATGGGGGCTAGAAAAGAGAGAAATGGGCGCAAATGCCTCTCTCCCCTCAGTTCTGTTTGTAAGCCAGCTGGGTTCTAGGATGTCCCTTTACTGTTTTGTGAGGGAGACCCTGCTGGGCCGCATCTTGGGGGCCGGTTTGTTAATTGCCTGCACCTGTGACTATCACCAAAGACAAGGTTGCCAGGAGTTGCAAACAGCCCACCGGCTCTTCCTGCTTTTGGAATGCAAATGATTCTGACTTTTATGAGGGAAGAGGCAAAGAACAAGTGCAGAAAGGGCAGCCAGCCTCCAGAGGTGTCTTTTGCTGTTTGGCTTCTTGTTTGCGTTGGAGCCTTATAGCAAGATCCTAATTTTAATGAGATCCTCATTTTTATTTCTTTGGCCCTGGATCTGACAAGTCATACTCTTCAGTAGCTCCATTGAAATAAATTGACTTAATGTCATGCCAAACTTTTAAGTCCATTCTTTTCAACGGGTCTACTCTTAAGTTTTTATTTTATTTTATTTATTAGTTGATTTTTCAGATTGAAAAGAAGCTCAAAAATGAACATTAAAAGCAATAGTAGAACAACCTAAACACACACAAATGCTATATACTTATTTATTTAAAAAAGGGGCCCTGGTTGTTGTTTGTGCCATCAATTAAGATGGCTGGCTGTTGCTAGAAGCTTTAGGTCTCAACTGTGTTTTCTATTTTAAAAAACAGTTAAGTTCCATTAGTAAGTAGCAGCGTCTGTTCATATTGGAAGCCTGAAGATATATGTATCTAACTCTCTATTGGGGCAACTTCCAGACATTTCCCTCTTTACCAGGCTGGAGCGCTTGTGGAAAGAAGCTGTAAGTGAAAGGTTGTCAACAGCAGGACACGATGGGGCATTTCAGAACTGCACACTCATAGGGTTTCTCACACGTTTCGTTCAGTCAGTGTGCAATCTGTGTATCCAAATAGTTAAGCTGTACACTTATACATGTAAGATTCAACAAGTGTATCGTTGGTGTATTTGTATACACAATAGGTGAGCTGTGCAAATCAATACATATGTACTCCTTCACACAAACACTTGTACATATGTAGAGACAGCTTTTATTTCTGTTCATTGTAATGTATGGACAAGCGGTATGTGTCCCGTTGGCTTCAGCATCCTCATTCCATACCTTGCTTTACCTGTGAACGGGACAGGACTCCATTTAAAGGGATACAAATCTGCCACCACAACATGATTTTGGCCCAAGACCTCCTTTGTTACAACAAATGGCTGTACTGTGTGCCTTCAGACCTGGATCCTCAGGTCTTTTTTCAGATGGTGTGATATACCCTCGGGGGCTATCCATCTACCATTGAAGCATACAGATAACATCACTGCAGAAACCACTTCTGCTTTAAAGGAATTGTTTATCAGCACCCACACAGATAACCTGAGTTGTGGGTATGCTGTGATTCAAAAAGTGGATGTTTTGCTGTGGAGAGGGCTTGCATGGCTTGATTGATTGATTTAGTGGACTTGTATCCTGATTCTCCTGAGATCCTCAAAGTGGCTCACAGATCATGTGAACAGGCTGTGAGGGTTGGATCCAACTTAATCCTTCTCAGAATAGGACCATTGCGATGGGAGGAAAATCAGAATACTAGCTACAACGTTGTGTGGCAGCATGCCAAAAAAAGAAAAGAAAAAAAGAGCTGGAGGAAAACAGTAGCAACTATATCATTATAAGTGGTAAGAGCACAAAAGCCCTAACACTTCTTCTTGTTGTTGTTTAGTCGTTTAGTCGTGTCCGACTCTTCGTGACCCCATGGACCAGAGCACGCCAGGCACTCCTGTCTTCCACTGCCTCCCGCAGTTTGGTTAAACTCATGCTGGTAGCTTCGAGAATACTGCCCAACCATCTCGTCCTCTGTCATCCCCTTCTCCTTGTGCCCTCCATCTTTTCCAACATCAGGGTCTTTTCCAGAGAGTCTTCTCTTCTCATGAGGTGGCCAAAGTATTGGAGCCTCAGCTTCACGATCTGTCCTTCCAGTGAGCACTCAGGGCTGATTTCTTTAAGAATTGAGAGGTTTGATCTTCTTGCAGTCCATGGGACTCTCAAGAGTCTCCTCCAGCACCATAATTCAAAAGCATCAATTCTTCGGCGATCAGCCTTCTTTATGGTCCAGCTCTCACTTACATACATCACTACTGGGAAAACCATGGCTTTAACTATACGAACCTTTGTTGGCAAGGTGATGTCTCTGCTTTCTGCTTTTTAAGATACTGCCCTAACACTTAGCTGGGTACAATCATCACTTGGATGCATTTGCTAAACAAAACCCTGTACAATCAGTGCTAAGAATGGGTAGGAACAGATATAATATGGGGTGTTCTTTTGGGGAATTAACCCACAGCCACAATTTACTTTCACCTCCTTTGATAAGTGAAGGAAACCCAAAATAAACGGATGTATAGCCCTATCCCCTTTATTCCATATGTATAAAGTAAAACCTTCTTTCGATTCAGTCTTCTCCAGGTGGCAAGACTAATGAAAGCCAGCCCCTGAAGCAGTTCTCCCCCAGCTGCTGGAGCTATCAAGTGATCAGTGTCATCCACAGGCAGAGGCCCCTCTGGCTTTCAAGATGGGGTTTGCATGACGAGTGCAAAGGATACCTGCCCCATGTGGGTAATTTATAAAGCTGAAATGAAAGAAAACCTGAGGCTTATTTGTGATTTATTTTACTTGTGAAATAGATGGTCACAGAAGTCTAAAGAAAGACCCAAGGCTAAAGCTATGTTGCAAAACACAGCTAAGGATCCTATTGCTACATATAACACACTGGAGTGGTGTACGGATTAATTTATTTCCCCCCAAATCTTTATCATTATTATCATTATCATTATTTAATGGAAATTATAGACGGCTACATACTCAAGTTCCTTATCATAGTTGGTAGATATGTGATTAATGCACTGTTAGAATTAAAATATTGTAAATGGTGTATCCAGTTAATGCATATTAAGTAGGGGTGGGGGTAAGCCTGCAAAAAAACCCCATAAAGCATAATGTAGCCTAGAACACAATGGCTGGAGTTAAGCATCTTTAAATCCTATTGCTGAGAGAGAGAGAGAGAGAGAGAGAGAGAGAGAGAGGGAGAGAAGCGCATGCTTATCTTTCCTGTTGGAGTCAAGAGAATGCCAGAGCGCTTGACTTTGGTTGGATCATGTCCAATGTAAGTGGTTTCCTCTGTGATTAAATAGTTCTTAGAAATTGGAAAACAAGATGATCTGTTAGTAAATTCTACTTTGATTCCCACAAAGCATCTCAGCTTGGATTGTGCACAGGGCCATACATTCCTGGTAATATATTTGAGAGTAACTGCATCTGGTGGGAAAGAGAGGGAAGGTTTGTTACTCAGGATTGTTCAAGATCACAGCATTAAAATCATGGCTACTGTTTTTATTAAAAATGTTCTGATACAGTTTTCCATGGGATTGTTTCCTGTGAATGTGAGAAGTAGAGGGCAGTGAAGGCACAATCTGGTATCAAAAAATGAGTTATTGATTCATTTAAATTGTTCGGCACCATTTCATTAAAAAAAAATCTTTTTCAAGGACAGTGTAAACTTGGGATGAGGAACTTCTAGCCAAATGCAGACCTCTCTATTTGCCCTTGGGCCCTGCTTCCCACCTTCCTTGACTGGAGTGTGTTTATGCTTGACTGGAATGTGTCCTTGGACTATAAGAATGCCTCTTGCAGGCTTGGATGGATGGAGGACAGGGAAGAAAGTGTGCTTAGAAACTAGTCTACTGTGCAAAGGTAAAATGCACATGTGTTGCTCTGCCCTCTTGATTGTTCAGATGCAGCACTTCAGCAGAGAAAGTTAATGTAATGAGGTTAAATCTTAGTTTCAGTTTTAATAGGATATATACCTACTGAAATCAATGATAAGTCAGTTATTACTTAATTGAGCTCCTTGGAGGAAAGTTGGGATACAAATGTAATAGTTGAATTAAAAAAAAATTCACAGTGGGTCTAAACTGAATACGTCAGATACCATACTTATACTTTATTAACTTACAGTATTCCTGATTTATTTATTTTTTTAAGATGTGGGAATTGCCTAATGGATGTATAAATATCATTGGAATTGGTGGGAGATAAGCATTGGAAGCATATTGCTTCTCTTGTTTTCCCCCTCTCTGATGTTGCTCCTCTTCTGTCTGCTCCTCCCCCCTCCACAATAATTGCTAACTGCCCAGTATGGCAGTACATGCCCATAAACAGGTTAGATATTTGCTCAAACATGCATCAGAGTGAAAGGGAAGGGAAGGAAAATAATGTTAATTTAACCCACCCCCCAAAAAAAAACCAAAGAAGAGGTGAACTTCAATTCATTAATGCAAATGGATTTCAAGAAATTCATTTTAGTAAATGTATTTATCAGTAGGACTTGAAAGGGGGCCTTCCAGTAGTTTTAGTTCACACAGCATGGGCCTTGGCGTAGTAGATTCACAACCATTTGTTTCCCAACATATATTGCCTTTTACAGTCATCTCATGATGTTGCGAATCAAGTGGAGCTAGTTTGTCTGAAGGTATCGATGACACAATAGTATCTACAGTCCCCACCTAGTCAACTCATGTATGCAGCAGGTACCCCTGAGTCAATCCCCTTGTTAGACAGGTCTAGTGCCACTTCCAGAATCTATGGATGTATGGATAATCAATGGGTTTTATATAGTAAATTCTAAACTGAAAACAAAAGAAAATCTAATTGTATAGGATTAGTGGGCAAGATTTTGGCATATTTAACCATGAGTTAAGGGCAGCGCGGGTGGCACAAGTGGTCTTTATCTCAGTAAAGGGTAGTAATTTATTGCACGCTGCTTCATGTGCACAAGGTCAGCCTGTAGGTAGCTTACCTGATTCTGAAGATGTTCAAATTTTCAACCTAAACAGTGTTAAGTATTGGCAGCGTAAATGCTGGCCCTTATTCTGCCAGCTGGGTTGCTTCTGATGTACATAAACACTGCCTGCGTTTCCGTGACATGCAGAATAGCTTTCATGAAAGCAGAGGACTTTCCCCAGCATCCTTTATTCCGATGTTCCCCTCTCACTATTGTCTTCAGAAGAGTTAGAGTGCAGAAGTGCAGCTGTTGGGCAGGATACCTCGCCTGTGGATTTAAGTTTGTTTTAATTGGTCCTAAAGCCGCAAAAGGAGGCTGATTGACACATGGCATGTGCTTCCTGGCAATGAATGAAATGCCTCAGATAAGTGCCAACTTAAGCTCAAAGAAACACTCGGCTTCATCCAACTGGAAATGGCTTTCTCAGTCGGGAGGGCTTGAATTGCAAGAGCTGCTGTGCTACTGGAATCCTCCCGGACCTGATCTCCCCAGCACCTGCCTCTGTCCATCCCCGCCCCCACTTCTGAAATGTGTTATCAGTTTAAAGTTGCAGAGAGTTGTGGTTAGCCCTCCATCGACAGATGAGGCCAAAATGCTTCCTGGCAGCACTGGCGGGGGGACGACGACACACACAATAAAAACAATATCTTTGTGTCAGTCTTTCTCAGCTCCACATTCCAGGTAGTCTTCAACCATGATGAATCATAGAGTTGGAAGAGAACAAGGGTCATCTAATCCAACCCTCTGCAATACAGGAATCTCCACTAAAGCATCCATGGCAGATGGCCACCCAACCTCTGCTTGAAAACCTCTGAGGAAAGAGAGTCTGCAACCTCCCGAGGGATATGGACTACTATATTGTTTTACTGGAAACAGAGCTCTCGGTGAAAGCTTTAATAACTTCCTTATATTTAATTAGCAAGGCTTTCTTGGGTTACATTTGACCCCTGATACCAGATTGGTATACTTAAAAAAATATAAATCAGTGGAGCATTAACTCTGTTTTTAACAGCAGCAGCAAAATAACTCAGCCACTGCGTTTCTTATTATGCTTGGATTTCTTTTTGTGGAAAAAGGCCTTGGACATTTATTCCGTTTTCCTTGCCATTGCCCTCTGATCATGGTGTTGCTTTCATTCTAAACTGCTTCCCACATGATAGAATTCTGGAAACTACAACTAATCCAGAATGTGGCAGCTAGACTGGTGACTGGGAGTGGCCACCAAGACCACATAACAGCAGTCCTGAAAGACCTACATTGGCTCCCAGTACGTTTCTGGGCACAATTCAAAGTGTTGGTGCTGACCTTTAAAGCCCTAAACGGCCTCAGCCCAGTGTACCCGAAGGAGCATCTCCACCCCCATCGTTCAGCCCAGACGCTGAGATCCAGTGCTGAGGGCCTTCTGGCGGTTCCTGCACTGCAAGAAATGAGGTTACAGGGAACCAGGCAGAGGGCCTTCTCAGTAGTGGCACCTGCCCTGTGGAACTCCCTCTCAGCAGATGTCAAGGAAATAAACAACTATCTGACTTTTAGAAGAAATCTGAAGGCAGCCCTGTTTAGGGAAGTTTTTAATGTTTGATGTTTTATCATGTTTTTAGTATTCTGTTGGGAGCTGCCCAGAGTGGCTGGGAAAACCCAGCCAGATGGGCTTGGTAATAATAATAATAATAATAATAATAATAATAATAATAATAATAATAAATTATTACTACTACTACTTACATTTGTATACCGCCCTTCATTCGAACATCACAGGGTGGTTCACAACATAAAAACACAAATTGAGGACACAAAATACTTAATAAAAACACCAACAAAGTGTCAACAATCTTTGGGGCATTCTGAAGCTCCAGCAGGTAAAAAAAATACAATGGTTTAATTATGATGTATGAACTTGCTGTTCTGACCATAGCACGTGGATTCATGGGTTAAAAGGGGCCGAGTAGAATAGCTATGCATTTTTTCTGTTATTGTTTTCCTTGGAAATATTTTGTCATGACTCCCATGCACTTTAATAAGCCCGAGGAAAGACAACGAGAACATATCTGATTTATAAATAAAAATAAAAACCAGCCAGACAAAGGGGTTTCAGAAAAAGAGCAGGTGCTTAAAATTCTATAAAACAATGCACTGTGGAACAAACAGGATGCCCTCAGAACTGCTGGAATAATCTGGACAAACTGTTGACACAGTGGAAGACAGGCCCCAGGTGCTGCCTGAGTGCTGTATCCTGCCTTTTTTTGTTTTTGTTTTTTGTTTCTTCTTTTAGTTTTCCTTGCATTTACAACAATATGACAACAATTGTACCTAAATACAAGATTCCAAATGCATCTTGACTGGGCATCACCATTCATCATTCTGAACCATTTTTATGCATAATATTAGCAATGAACTAATAAGCTCTACAGGGACGCGGGTGGACTTGTCGATCGCATGGTCGGCGGTTCGAATCCCCGCGGCGGGGTGCGCTCCCATCGTTCGGTCCCAGCGCCTGCCAACCTAGCAGTTTGAAAGCACCTCTGGGTGCAAGTAGATAAATAGGGACCGCTTACCAACAGGAAGGTAAACGGCGTTCCGTGTGCTGCGCTGGCTCGCCAGATGCAGCTTGTCACACTGGCCACGGGACCCGGAAGTATCTGTGGACAGCGCTGGCTCCTGGCCTATAGAGTGAGATGAGCGCACAGCCCTAGAGTCTGGCAAGAGTGGCCTGTACGGGCAGGGGTACCTTTACCTTTACCTTAATAAGCTCTACAGCATTTGAGAATTTGAATCAATTTAAGGCTTCCCATACAGTTTTGATTCTGGGTGCTACATGAAATCTGGATGAGTGTATTTATTTTCTGAGATTTGCTCGGTTGCAGCCCAAGATGGTGGAAGTCAAAATGTTTGATTTCCACATGACTTTCCAACCCGCCTCCATTCCATTCCCAGGGAGAGTTTTATTTAAAAATGAATAAATTAAAATCTCCCTCTCTTGAAATATCTTGTTTCCCAAATCTTAACAGTGAAGCCAGTTGAAAAATACTTATTTTAAATACATGCCTATAATGAAGTCATGGCAAAAGCAAAATCTTAGTGTGAGAGAAAACAAAGGGAAGGTGCACTTAACTCCCTTTGTTGCTTTGACCTCTAGCCTGTCGCTGATGAAACAGAACATCAAAGTTCTTTAAAAAATGGTATTTAAAACCCACTTAAAATCAATAGATGCAGTGGAAGCTCGGGTTGCGAACGTGATCCGTGCGGGATGCACATTCGCAACCCGCAGTGTTCGCAACCCGCAGTGGCGTGTCTGTGAACGCGTGGGTTGCGATTCAGCATTTCTGCGCATGCGCAAAGTGCAACCCCTGAAACCCCCAAAAAGCAACCTGAAGCATCTATAACCCGAGGTATGACTGTACATTAGTATTGTTACAGGATTTGAGGTGCGCATAATGCTGAAATTCACCTACAATGAAGTCTTCTGGTGCAGTAAGGCAATAAAGATGTTACGTTAAAAGAACCATTCTGACAAATAATTCCACAGCCTATAAACATTTGAGTAAGAATAATTCTAAACAGTGTTTTGGGTTTGGAGGAAATCCATTACTTTAATATAAACCGTGGCTCACTATAGAAATACAGAGATGGGGAACTGCAAGCTTCTTTTTATTTTCAGGACTGCATTTTAATAATGCCATTGTTAAAGGAGCCCATAGAAATGGCAGGCAATTAATTTCAAGGCTGATTTCCCCTCCATTCCCCCATCTTTCTCCTATTTTGCCAATAAACGTGTTTGAGCCAGGTGTTAATTACAAGCACCAATAAAGCCACAGAGCTGTTCTTGTTCTCTTGGGGGAAATGACTGGACTCAGCACTTCACTGTTACATTCATTTAATTTATTTACTGCACCTAGGTTCCCCCATCTGGTTATGTGCATTCTGAAGAGGGTCTTGGGGGATGGGGGCTGTGTTGCCAGAGGAGGATATTTCCACCATAAGTGAGCAGTTTTGCTGTGAAGTTTGGTAGTGTGGATCTGACCTTCTGCCTTGAGATGCAGCTACTTCTTGTACTGCAGGGACCCAAGAAAAGTGCCATACACTGAGTCAATAATTGACTGGTCCATCTAGCTCTGTGTTGTCTTTCTACACTGACTGTCATTGGCTCTCCAGGGTTTCAGACTGGGGTCTCTGTCAGCCCCATCTGGGTGGAACTTGGGGCTCCACCACTGAGCTACAGCCTTCCCCATTCTGTTATGTTGTACTTAGTGCACAAACACACAAAGGAGGCCATGGGCCAAGCTGCAGGCATGTGCTCTCCATTTTCTTTTAAAATAAAAACTGTGTTAATATTTCACTCTTTCAAAAGTTCAGAGTAGCTCACATGGGTTTCCCAGTGGGTTGTGTGTGTGGGTCTTCTTGTTTCTCAGTGGCCAGGTTTATCCTGCTTGGCTTCTCCTTCAACAGTGATAAAGCATTAGGTGTGACTAGATCATTTAATAAGGGACGCGGGTGGCGCTGTGGTCTAAACCACTGAACCTCTTGGGCTTGCCAATGAGAAGGTCAGTGGTTCAAATCCCCATGACGGGGTGAGCTCCCGTTGCTCGGTCCCAGCTCCTGCCAACCTAGTAGTTCAAAAGCACACCCAAAAATGCAAATACAGTGGTACCTCTGGATGCGAATGGCATCTGTTCCGGAGCCCTGTTCGCATCCTGAAGTGAACACAACCTGTGTCTGTGCATTCAAAAGTACTCAGCGTTGCGAGCACTGCAGCTTTCTCCCATTCTTTCTTTTAAAAAGGACATGAATAGCCCTTTTTGCTGGAAAGAGAGACTTCAAAGTGTGTGTGTATGTGTGAAATGCTTGGTAAAATCTCAGAAATTAGAAGGAATGGGAAAGAGGCTGAATAAAAGTTGTTTATTATGATTACAATGAATGTCGGCTCATTCCCCCCCCCCCACATGTATGTATGTGTGTACAGTTTTTATACTATTGAACTACAATTGTCTGTAAGCAGTACACAGAAAATAAAATACAAAAGAGGCAAACATCAAAGAATGCTATGTACAGCTGGTCACTATTTTTCATGGGAGTTCCATTCCCTGTTCCATCTCGCTCCCCTTCTGCCCTTTTTGTGATGTGTTTAGTGGCGTTTTGGGGTCACATCTGAGTTTGGCGCCATGCATGTGTGCACGATTGCACTTCATTCAGATGCGCGTTCATCAATCGTTGCCTGTACACAATACCATCAGGCCAGCATAGTATTTGCTTGGCTCATAGTTTCCTGGTATGTTTGCTGCTCTCATAAGGGCCTGTAATTTTAGATTCTGGATGCAATGGCCTTATCTCATTTCAACCATCTTCAGATGGTCATGAGTATTATTACTTCAAGATGCGGTAAGCCAGCCCTGTTGCATTGGGGGTGGGGCAGCTGTTCTCATTCTGCTGAATGGGCTCTTGGATTTCTTTCTGACAATCCTGCCCTTGCAGCACCCCCGATAGAGACCAATGCCAAGGGAATAATCTTCTAAATGTGTTGCTAGCTATCGTGAACTGCCCATATATGTAAATGCTTTTCTTAAAAAATTTAATCAGATTTTTAAAAATATATACCATATTATCAATACTAATATGAAAAAATCATTATTTAATAAGACAAATGGAGAGGAACAGTATGTTACCAATAGTGTTGGTGAGCCTTTTTGATTGGCAGGTACAGCGGCTTGGGGATTTCTCTGCAGTGAAACGCTTGCCTACCTGGCAGGGGTGTTGTTAGGGACCTAAGAGCCCAGAATCCTGGATCTTTTGTGGTGGGCTCCAGATCTCCTGCCCTTTATATGTATTTCTGTTATGATTACAATGTAGCTGTAGGGGCATCTATTCACGCAAAGTAGCACATGCACATTTGTGGGAGACCTTTAAAGGGCCTAGGAAGGTCCTTGAAGTCTGGGCATGCCCAAAGGATGCAACAAATAAAGCCCCAGGCTGAGAAGTCAATTCCGTGAGCCTGCAGCCTGGACGCAGCTTCAGATTTGTACAACTTCACAAAGGTTGCAGAAAACTTTGGTGAAACGCAATCTCTCCCCCCCCCTCCTTGCATCCAGTAAAAGAGGGAGAGTGATATATCCTTGAAAGTGATATATCCCTTTATGTTGTAAAGCAAGGAAATCCTGCTGCATTTTGTGAGAAAAGAGCACGGAGGAGTTTTAGCCAGATGGAAAATGTGTAAAATCCCAGCTGATTAAAAAAACACCACCACCACCACCACCTATGGAATCTGGCACTGGAAACGAGTGGAATTTTTGAATAAGGCAGTTGATGTTTTTCAGGATGTGGTTGGAATCTTACATCACTGTCATAGTTCCAGATATGGCTCTGGGTGACACACATACTTGGCACTCTCAGTCTGTATAGCATGGACCAAGGGAGCTATGTTTAGATTCCTGTCTGTTCGCAAGGACAACCCTCTTCCTCCCTGGTCTCCAGCCTGTTTTGTTAGCTTAAAATCATCTCTCTCTCTCTCTCTCTCTCTCTCTCTCTCTCTCTCTCTCTCACACACACACACGCACACGAGTTGCAATCCTATCCACACTTTCCTAGGAGCAAGTCTCATGGAATGGAACAAAGTTTTCATCTAAGTAGCCTTGTAACAGGATTTCACTGTCAAATCCCATACAGCCATGGTCCCATTGGCATCTTGGATATAAGTTCCTGCTGCTTGCCAAATGGAAACCATGTTCCTCCTCCGTGAGCTGCAGGATCCTTTTTGCACACAAAGGCTGTGGCATCACAAGATGCACAACTTCCCCAGGATCAAAACAAACCCAGAACAGCTACATCAAAGTTCATCTGTGACACCTGGCACATAACTGTTTTTCTCTGTAGAAGAGATTCTAACTACTAGCAGAATTGGTCTCTAGCACATTCAAGGCTGTTGTTCTCCGGGGGTTAGCACATTTTCCAGCAGTTAGGTTAATCAGAGAATGGTATATCCATCAATGGACCTGGTTGTCATGGATCCAGAGACTGTTATTAAGGGTTCTACGTGGATTTAATTCCCAGAATCACTGTAGGGGGACAAATGTGTAAAAAAATGTCATGCCAGTGCTGAGTTCATTGTAGTTGTGAACTCCTTTTCTGTTGAATTCAGTTAGGTTTTCCAACCATACTACTTTTAATCTCTCATCTGCATTAAACCCAGAGCAACATGTTTCAAGAAGCCAGAAGTTTTTCTGTGTGTCAGAGGACTCAGTTATACAGCTGCAAATAAAATGTTTTAAGTTTGTTTTAAGTGTGCAATATACAATGTGACACTAGATGGGGATGCTAAAAAGCATTTTCAGAACAGTTTTTATTTGTGTGTAGATTCCAGCAGAGCTTCTGAACAACCTAGGTGAGCAAAACAGAGGTATTTCCATGCATATATATAACTAAAGTATTTTAAAAGCCACAGGTAAATGCTAATGTAGACGCTCAAGAGCAGTAGCTGATGATGAGGAAGCTTCTGTGTTTTGAAGAGATGAAAATTTGATCATGTTGTTTGGCAGCACATTGACAGACAAACCATTGGCAATGTGTAGGGTTTTGTGACTTGTTATGGTCATCTTCCAGCATGATGAGCAACCTTATAGATTATAAAAGCAGACATGGCAACTGAGGTCTTAGTTGCCATGTGTTTTTGCTCTAGATTAATCTTGTGTGGTTCACGATAAACCCCCCCCCCTACCCTCATCAACCACAGCTTTTATTAAAGAAAAAACTTCCCAGAGAATATTCATCTCTGTAGTGTCTGTATGTCACCAGTATGCCCACTCTGCTTGGGACAGACTGAAACTACAGATAAAAAGAGCGCCACTTTATCTCAACCACCAGGATATCAGTTTCTTATCCGCCCCACCTTTGTAGAAGACAAAACCTGGATGGCATGTGTGCCTTAAACAAATGCTTTGTTAATTTCTACATTACAACTGAACTTTCACATGATGTGAAAGCTGCTTCCAGAAAACTGATGGAAATAGTGCATGTTCAGCATTCATTTCTGTGTTATACGGTTAAAGAAAAATGCTTTTGCAGCCCCCCTGACCTGGAAAGTTGTGGCAGTAAAATGATGAAATTTGGGTTGGTATAGTGACATATAGTTATTTCCTGATGTTATCATGGGACAGAAGCGCTACTGTTATTATCACTAGCCCATGTCTAAATACACCCATAGAAGGGCATCTCCTCTCTCTCTTTGAGGCTTTTGATATTTTTCCTCTCTCCTCCATCCTTCATTCTGCCAGAGGTACTGCAGCTGGGCTCCTTCATCTGCCAGAAGTGGAACCTCCAGGTAGGCTCCTCAGGATTTTCACCCCCTACTGGTGGCCTTCTTAAAAGGCCAGGTGCTAACAAAGCCCACTATAGTAGGCTTGTTTGTTCATCTTATACTTGATGTGAGCCCGGATTGTACAAACCCTACAAGTCATATCACTGGCCTAGCTGCTTTGTCATATGGGCAGCATTGTTGCTTTACGTGCTAACATCCAATCTCTTTGCTTTTAGTGGATTTTATGATTAAATGCAGAGTTTGGGAATCCACCACAGTAAAGCGTAGCATGCTCTAATGAACTAATGGTCTGAATAAAGCTATCTTAGCAAAGTGAGGGGGAGAGGAATGTGTGGTGTTTATTTAATTGACTGCAAGCCACAAAGGAAACTTGCTGTATTTATGGGCAGTCGTTCCAAAATGGAATGTGGGATCAGACATTTGTGCACAGCTGGGGATTTGCCATCTTGTTTAAGTTTACTTAAAACAGTTGCTTTAGCCCCATTGTGCTCCTAGGTTTGCTATATGATGTTTATATGCTGCGTATGAGTTAGAAACACACACCATAGATTTAGGAGCCCGCATCTCTGTCTGGGAATATCTCCATACAGCCACTCACCATTGCTGTGCTGACAGTACAAGTACCCACACCAAGCCCAGGAAAATTGTAGGTTTAGTGGGGGAGAATTCTGTAGTTAGAGTGACTAAGGACCCATCGGTGCTATATATTTAAAGTAGTATCACTTTAAAAATGAAGGCTTCCCTCAAAGAATCCTGGGAAGTGTAGTTTGTTCAGGGCACTGAGACTTGTTAAGAGACCCCTATTCCCCATATAGAGCTACAATTCTTAGAGTTGCTTGGGGAGAGGGATTGGCTGTTAAACCACTCTGGGAACTGCAGCCCAGGGATGGGGATAGGGGTCGTAACAGCACTCAGCACCGCACCCTTAACAAACCACAGGTGCCAGGCTTCTTTGGGGGAAGTTTTAGCTGTATGAAGTGTTATGATATTGCTTTAAATGTAGTGCTACAAGAGTACAGATGATGGTCTGAGGGCGACTTGCCTATCTACCACCATTAATAAGCACACATTTCAACTGCTAGTTGTGAGCCAGTGTGTTGTAGTGGTTGAGAGCGGTGGACTCGTGATCTGGTGAACCGGGTTCGCTTCCCCGCTCCTCCACATGCAGCTGCTGGGTGACCTTGGGCTAGTCACGCTTCTCTGAAGTCTGTCAGCCCCACTCACCTCACAGAGTGTTTGTTGTGGGGGAGGAAGGGAAAGGAGAATGTTAGCCGCTTTGAGACTCCCTAGGGTAGTGATAAAGCGGGATATCAAATCCAAACTACTACTACTCTTCTTCTCCTTCTCCTCCTCCTCCTCCTCCTCCTCCTTCTTCTTCGACAACGGACATCAGCATCAACCTGTGCTCTCTTTCGTTAGAGTCTTTTAAGCAGAAGCCACCTCTGAGGGTTGCTGTAGCAATGAATTTCCAGCATTGGCAAAGGATAGCACCAGAAGACCTTTGCAATCCCTTCCTTGGAGCACAATATGCTGCTGTAAGTTGCGACAATCTGTTTGCCATGACATTTACACATAGCATTTTCTACAAGAAAGTTTAGCTATCCAAAATTTTCTTTGCATTGCAAAAAATATCACCATCGTTGTCATAATCTATACCTTCCTATCACAAATGAAAACTTTAATGGTCATTTGGCATGGAATCTATCCATTGTCCGAGAATTCATTCTGCATCATCATCCAATTTAAAGTGGGATCATGTTCAAAGTCATGCTTCAGAGAGGGAAGACAGGGCACAGACACTTAGTAGACCATCAGTTGGTCCCAGTAGGGACAATTCCTTGCTTTCTCTACCCCACCTGCTGGCTTCATTCTCCCTTAGCAACTCTGATGTTTACTAACTTGCAATTATAGGACTGCCTTGCTTGGCTGGTGAGCTTCAATAAAGGCTGCTGCAAATCTCAAGGCACTAACATAGACAACTTTAAGGAATAGTTAATTTGGGTGGTACTTATTCAAACAGAATGAAAATGCAGTGATCCATTACATGATTTCAGGGAGAGAAACATTAACAGATTGGAAAAAAACAGAACCCATTTCCTCCAAATATAAAACTCTGCACCTGTACTCAAGAGTCAGTCTCTTCCACTGCTGTAGAATTACCTCTTTCCTTCCTTTATTTCCTGCTCTACCGCCTTCTCTTTCTCTCTCCCTCCTTCCCCCTCTCTTCCCCCCTTCTCTCACCCCCCCCACTTTGGTTTGGGTAGCTGCCACCACCTATGAGAAACCTAGGGCAAAATCACCAGGTAAGCGACAGTGGGGGAACCAACCTGCTTCCTCCCCACCCAATATTTGAAAACTGATCTCTAAAAATGGAACAGGATAGGAAAAAAGCAGGGGGGAGGGTGTGTGTGTGTGTGTGTAGGGGAAGACCCAGAAATCAAGGAAATCAGAACCATGGCATGTAAAATTGTTACAGCTGTTTCTGTTTTTAATGGGCTGTTTCTTTTGGATTCATTCCTCCAACAACTCCATGTGACTGGGCAGGCATGCAGAATAGCATGGCTCGGTGCAGAGGAGTCCTGGGGCCCGGAGTGGAGAGAGGAAGAGGGTGTGGTGACTAGGAAGGTTTGTGGGAGACACATCAAAGGACAGCCTCTTAATCTGTTGCAGTAACCCAGGAAATTGAGTTCAGATGCATTTAATAAAAGCCTAATAGATTGGGGATTTAGGATTCACGATATCAGGTTTGAGCACCATTCTGTGCAGCTGATCGGTAGCTGACGGGGTCCTTGATGCTTTCCTTCAGTGGGAGGGACCTCCCTTGCCCCCCTCCCTACCTCTAAAAAGAAGCCCCAGCTCTTTGATCTACCTTTCCCTCCCTAAAACCCTTCAAAGGGATACAGCTTCCCACACGTGGTTATCCATGCAAATGAAAACATACGCTATACTAATTAAACTATGTCTCTCTCTCTCTTGGCTCAGAAAAGAGAAGGGAGGCTGTTATTGCTGTTGCTATTTTTTGAACATTTTGTAGTGCTTAGATCCTGTGGCAAAGAGAGGGGGGGAGCTGGAATGCCCAGAGGTAACTCACTGGACATTAGGCATGTAGAAAAAGAAGGATGAGGTATGGGAGGACAGATATTTTAATCTTATGCACATGCAGATAAAATGAAGTTCCTGTTTTTATTAGACAGCAATCAGGGGAAAGGGCGCTCAGGGCAGGATAAAGGAGTTTTGAGTGTTCTGAGTTCAGTCCTCTCCAAGCTCTTTTTGTCTAACTAGAATGCAAAGGAAATGTGGGGAAGTGGTAACGCAATTTTTCACATCCCTGTTCCTCTTTGAAGTTTTCTATAGTTTTCCTTTTTGTAAGAGAGACCAGTTAACATGGCCAAAATGTTATCCCTCCAAATGCAAGGTGATACAAAAGGCAGGGATGTTGCTTTGATCTTCTGGTGGGGTAATCATTTGATCTGTCAGGAGCCCGCTTGAGGGGGAAAATGTATTTGTCATATGTTGGGCACATGGACCTGGCAGACTCTGCCACCGAAGCAGCGAGGAAGGAAAACGCCTTAAATCAGATTGCAATTTGATCATGTTAAATGGCTGTAGGTCAGCAAAGAGCATTTGTAAGCTGACATGGCCTGAGGGACAAGTTCATATGCTTTCTTGGCTTTGATCGGTTGATTAAAAACCTCTATATATCACCTTACATAAGAAGAAAATTCAAGGTGGTTTGCAAAAATCAAAACAACCATACAAAAGTATATTAAAAAAGCAGCGGTTAAGTGCACTTCCAGATTACCCTGGGTAGGATCAAGTTTTCCCAGAGTGATCCAGAACTATCAAAAGCAGGGTTAGAAACCTTAATTAAGCATGTGGTTGGTAGCAGGAAGAAAGAGAGGCACCTTCTATCGCCCTCCCAACTACCTGTTTCATTAGGGTTTAAAACTGTTAATACTATGCAAGGCCTGGAATAAGTTCAGGGTCTGGATCTGGATCATCCTGAGCTGGATTGGGGCCGCTCTGAAGTGGTCCCAAAAATGGATTGGGTGTGGAAGAGCTGTGCCCAATCCTACTAGATGCTCTCCAGTGCATGTTCCTTCAGGGTTCTTGAATATGTTTTGTTTGCTGCATTTCTGTGGGTGAGGGAGGTGTAGAGGAGTTGGACTACAAGCTGGGAGACCAGGGGTCACATCCTTATTCAGCCATGAAGTTCACTTATCTCTCAACCTAACCTAACCTCCCAGAGTTGTTGTGAGGATGAAATAGGGAAGGGGAGATCATGAAGTCCATAGTGAGCTCATTGAGAAAAATAAGGTGGATAGAAAGGTCATCATCTCATAGACTCAGGGCAGATTGTGGTAATTCCACCAAATCGAATGTGAATCATTACGTCCACAATGAATATAAAGAGAAATCAGAAATCAACCACAAATAATAATAAAGACATTCAATTTAAGCATAAATTAAAATATTCTAATTGATAGAGACCACACTGTTCTATAGAACCCACTTCTATTTCATAACTACAGTGTCAGACACATCTACAGAAATGTCCCATGTCATTGATAATCATGAAGCCAAGTCACTGTAATACAAAGAACCAGGGTTTGTCAGATTTGCAGTACTTCTCAGCACAAGTTGAAAAGGGTTGATATGTTTAAAATGCTGCATATTATTCCTTCTGAAGCAAAACCATGATGTCAACCAGTTAGTTGACAAAATATTTCTCCAGTGGCCTCAATGCGTTTCCTGCTTTCCTGCTGCGCTGCTGTCTT
This sequence comes from Podarcis liolepis, assembly GCF_965112155.1. NCBI lineage: Eukaryota > Metazoa > Chordata > Lepidosauria > Squamata > Lacertidae > Podarcis > Podarcis liolepis. Next base: position 58,696,509 of record NC_139560.1, on the reverse strand, counting down.
ACTTATAAAATATTTGAAGAAGTGTGCATGCACATGAAAAGCTTATACCAAGAACAAACTTAGTTGGTCTCTAAGGTGCTCCTGGACAATTGTTTTATTTTTTTATATATTATAAAATGAAGCAAGCCATTTGGAGAAACTTGAGCCAAAAGGTACAAAGGTCTGTAGGATACACAGAAAAGGCTCGATTCAAGCATCTGTGAAAATAATCTGGCATATGCCGTTACAGCTGGCATATCGAAAAGCATCCTGATTTTGTTTTGAGCAGTGGCTTCAGCAACACAAGAGTGAGGCCAGGCTTCTCTGGCACTCTGGACAGCTCCTCATGCAGAGCCCACGTTGAAGACTCTACGAGCAAAGCTCAAATGTTGTTTCAGCAGCAATCATCCTGAAGACTCTGACAACTTTGTCTCAGTAGCTAGTTCTGCCTTCCAAGAGAGGAGTCATTTTATTTTAGGGGACTCAGTCTGGTTTATCAGTGTTGACTTTGGCGGAGTGGGGAAGACTTGTGATTTCACTAGGGCTCAGAGTCAGATGAGGGCAACCCACCCCCATGGGATAAATAAATACTGGCAAAACGAGTTCCTCTTGTAGAAGTGATTCTGGTTTGCTATATATCTGTGGCTGGTTCAGACTGCAATTCTTTCTCCCACTTTGAATTGTCTGTATAAGGGAGTCTGATCCCAGGGTCAAGACAATCACATGTCAGATGGATATTCAATCCAAAGTGATCTTATTTACCCACACATTTGATTGTGACTGAACCCAACGTGACTACTCAATAGAGCACACATAACAGTCACAGCAGCAGGTGGAAATTGGTAATGATGACGTTCTGTGGCATATGCCCACTTTCACTTAGATGGGTCAGCTAATGCCAACTGTTTCCTGGCTTAAACTACTGTATATCTATATATGTTTGCGTTAACTGAATTTGTTCACATCCATCCCTTGTTACCATGTCTCGGTCTTCCTTCCCCTCCTTCTGAAGTCCCTCCCCCTTGCTGTCAGCATTTAGATTGTTGGGTCAACAGGGCAGGGATCTGCATTATGACGAAGTTACTTTGCAGAGTGCCATATACAGCAAGGGTATGATACAAATGACAACAAATACCTCTGGGAACTTTGTGTGTGTATCACTGAGATACTTTCCTTTTCCACCTATACCAGTGAGTAGTCTAGCAGATTGTGTAGGAAGCCCATCTGCCAGTTTGAATTCTGTCCAGTACAACTTTTCATTCAAAAATAAAATTTCTTGCTGCCCACAGAAGTCTTGGGTGCTTCATGCATTTTTAATAAGTCACGCTGCATTGTACATTTGTAGTCTTAAGGCATCGTGAAAAGCTATGTGTCACTCCTTTATACCTGCTGCTTGCTTGCAGTTGCACTGCATTATGGGTTTCATTGTGTTAAAATCAGGTTTGTCCTTCCGGTCCATTTTGCACTTACAGTTTGGCTCTTGGTGAAAGGCTATGGTGCAATATGATAGGATTACCAGAGATTATTGATGAAAAGTGTTAAAACACCACAAGGAAAAAGTATTGTGCAAATACAGAATGTTTGTTGTTGTGACACTAAAAAAAATAATGTTAAGGATTGAACCATAATTGTGAAATTTGCCTGCTATTATGGAATTCTACTGCTTTAATGGAACTTGGCATAGATTCTAGTGTACATATTTTGGAATAGGGTATGAGAGAGAGCCAGAGATAATTTTGATGAATATCTTGATTCCATCATTTGCCATGCATTTTTCTTTGTGTGGCGCTTTATGTATTCACAGATCCATTTTGGGGTTTTTGCTTGATCAATTGTTAATGTTTGTAGCAGCATTTACAATCTCAGTGAGCAATGAATCTAGGACTTCTAGGTGGTGAGGATTCCTCTTGCCTCTGCAAACGTGGCCTATATGTGTCTGCATCTGAGAAACAAGTTTTAAGAAAGAGCAAAAGGCAGGTTATATAAAAGAGGAAAGGAAGTAGCAGGGAGTAGAAAACTGCTCTCTGTTCTGCCAGGAATAGAGAGCAGGAACACCACATCATGGCAGAGTTCATTCTGAGCTTAAAGTACCAGTTGCCAACCAACCCCTTCAGCTTAAACTTGTGCCTACAGGGAAGTGTAATTAAACATATGGTCTGCAGTCCATCAGAGCTGTTCCATAGATTTCTATGAGCTCCATTGTGTTTTGGATAGTGCTATTATCCCCTGTCCAAAGATGTGTCTGTCTACTTGAAAACAAGTTGTTTTCTGCCTTGCGTTCAATGTTGTGCAGATGCTGTGTGAGCCGAGGGTGCAGAATCAGAGCTGCTTCCAGCAATTAAATGAATGGGGATGTCCTTGACTGCATACTAGCAGCTCTGTGTGAGTACTCTCACTTTCTGCATGTGAACAGAACACCCTCTGGTTGTGTCAGAGTTTAGGCCATAGGTGTACTTTTGATGTTTTGTAGTAAGGGCTGTTCAAGTTATTTTTATGGGCTAACAAGCAACAAAGCAAAAGGCAATTTTATTACAGAAATGGCCACATTTTCACAATGCACAGCATTAAGAACAGTCAGTCACAGATCTGTACTGTGTGACAGCAAACCCCCATTTTCCCTCTTACACAAACCTATTGACCTCCCTTTTCCACATGTAGACAAAAGGCCAATTTCTACGACCATATGGAAAAAAGATCTCTTGATTCATTTGGCCTAATTTGGAAAATGCCTGCTCTGGTCGCTTGTTACAGAACAGATCAGCTGGAAACCTTGAGCATTTTCATGATCAAAGGGCTTGCCTATATTTTGTTATTGCTTTCTTTTTTCTTAATTTACATTGATCAGACTTGAAAACCATTGATCGGTGGAAAAACCAGACTAAAGTGTAGACTAGGGAGAATTTGTTATTCAGCAAGCGACCACAGTGGGTAGATGTTCTTTCACTGGAGAGCTTAATATACATTTGTTTACATCTTAGCTCCCCATGTCCTAGAGATCCGGTCCAAGCAGAAAAAAGCCAATGGACTTAATACACTGCTTAAATATGTGCATTAGCCCCCCTACACACCACCACCAACAGTGACAATTATTAAATAACAGCAGAATCTCTCTTAATCTTTGAAACAGTTGGAAATGGGTGGCAGCCTCACGTCTGTGTGCAGATTATTTCAATCCCTTGCGGGAGGGAGTGTGTGTGGAGAGAGCCGCTATAAGAAGTTAATACCCTTGGGAGAATCTATTTGTTCTGCCTTGATTGATATGACAGAACTATATGTTTATACATTATTAAGAAGATTGGGTTCATGCTATAATGTAGCCGGTACCACCATGGTCCACTCTAAATGACAGTTATCCATGACAAACAACTCATCAAATCTGATATTTAAGCTCTGAGCCCAGATTCAGAAGCACTGCTATAATCAACAGTGGAACTTCTGTGAAGCTATTTGTGCCATCTATGTTTATATGAAAGTACTATTCCGTGTGGTTTTTTAACGTTTTCAGATTATGGTCTCCTTTTACCAGATCTATTGGAACAAACTTACTACCTGAAAAATAGTTTCGTGGTTCTGGTGATCCGGGCTCCTGATTACTAAGGATACTTAGAGCATTGAATTTAATGGGGTTTACTCCCAAATTTGTGAGCTCAGAGATGACACTCTCTCTCTCTCTCTCTCTCTATATATATATATATATGCTTTTACAGTGCCTAGGGACTTGTGTGGCAATTCTTTTGTGGCAGCAGGCTGATATAGCAAATCTTACAGAATTTTCAGTTTGTAGCTGACTTGACATTCAATAAACACAGCAGATTTCTTGTAACCCCTTTCTGTACTAAATATTCTTTTTGCCAGTTGACATGCCATTGCTGAAAATGTCTCTTGATGAGTTGTTCTGCTGTTTCCTAAAGCTTTCTGCATGCCAATGTGTCTTATAACCAAATGCAAATTAAAAAGCCCCCACTAAGGCTAGTAAAGCAGAAATGGAAGGCACTGTAGTACTATACCATTATATTAATGCTACTCACCAAGTTATTACAGTATGTTAGTGGTCGTGCATCACAGACATAACAGAAAGGAAGGTTGTTCGTCACTCAACAGAAATGACCAAGGTGTCCAATACTGAATCAAACAAAAAATGACTATAACGAGTATATTTTGGAGGCATTTTGATTCATCTTAAATGGAGCAGATAAAAGGCTATTGATTCTGATAGCATGTGTTAGTCTGAATAGAACGGTGCAAAAGTTAATAAACACTTTACCAAATTCAAAAACCTTCTGTAGTGTAAAATAACACTTCTCAACTGAGAGGTTGATACTGATGTTTTTTGCATCAGTAAATTTTTCCTCTCTTCACCTGTCTGTTCCCTGCCTTCCCATAACAAAGCAGGGAAGGTCCTTAGCTCAATGAAAGTACGGTATATGCTTTCCCTGGGACTGGGAATATCCAAAACCCTGGAGAGCCACTGCCAATCATTGAAGACAGTACTGAGATAGATAGACCAATAGCCTGACTCAGTGTAAGGTGGCCTCCAATGTTCCAATGACTTGGTTTTCAATCTCTGCTAGTTTTACTTTTAGCTGAGTGTTTAACAGCCACAATCAAAAGTTTGGTAACACAACTTTAGTATTTTATCTGACTTTGGGAATACCAGCATTGCAACAGAGTTCAAAGCAACCCCTTGCACCAAGAACCTCTTCACGTGACCCATGGCAGAAGATGGATTAGAGCTCTGCAGCCCAGTTCCTAGATTTTGGAGAATTAGAGAGAGAAGTGAGCAGCTGAGTCCTGCCTGTGAAACTGGAAACATGTAAGAACTGGTCATAGGATGGAAGCCACTTGCAGGAGATTTCTATGGCTACTGTGTCCTGAAATAGTCGTGGTAAAATGGCATGGGGGGCAGCTATATAAACTAACCCAAAGTGATTCATAATCACTTCTGGTAAGAGAAATAAGCATCTGTAATTACTGATATACTCTAGAATTTTGAAAGTAGTTTTGGTATTTTTCATTATATTCCACAAGAAGAAGAAAAATACTTCTGAATTAAAGGTAAAAGAACAAAATGATAGGAAGAGATTTGGGACCCAGTTTTGTAAAGGCAAGGCAAAGTGAGATAATGGAGCAGATGGGGCAATACATCCCAATTCCCAGCCTGCCCTGGACATCTGGTCCTCCTAGGAAAGGATATTGCAACAGCTGTTTTTTTTTGGTGGTGAGATAGGATTGTGCACCCAAGTTGAAGTTGTTATTAACACTCCCATATTGTTCATTATTACAATAATGGACATGGATGGATCTAACAATCCCTAGTACCAAATGACCTTGTCCTGTCTCCGTTTAATCTGTCATGACAAGGCCATAGCCTTTCAACTGTTCTTGAACTAGATTGTTGGAGAAAATAAAATAAATGTGTTTCAGATTTGGCCTGTGAGCTAATAACATTTCTGCACTTAACCTTTCCCACTGCCTGCAAGCTTTCACTCTTACCTGTAGTGTAACATCCTCAATTCCAGCATTTTCTGATTTGTGCTGACATGAAGAGAGGAGGCAGCTTGCCAGGAAAACCTTGGCCAGGAAAAGCTGATAAACGTAGCACAAAGGCTATCCCAGCAGAGAACACCAGACGCCCACTGCCTCCCATTTTCTTGACACTGTGTAGCGAGCCAGCCAAAAATACTAGCAAATTGTCTTGAAGTTAATTTATCCTTGGTGGTGAATATGCTTAATCAGCACACATCTCTTTTTATATTGAGAGTGGGAGTTTGGCCACTGCTGTAGACACAGTTGCTCCCAGGCATGGCCTTCTGCTTCTCTTTCTGGAAAAGTGTTCAATAGGACTGTACACCAAATCTCAAAGTGAATCAGGCTGATTTGGATTGACACAGGATTTGGCCAAATTGAGTTGAGGCAGCCTTGGGTGGGATGGGGCTGTCAGAAGTGGTGGTGGTCTGGCTGCAAGGAAGGAGAGGGGAGGTATGCAGGCTGTGTGGGTCTCCTCGCTTCCCTCCTGACTATGCAGGCCTCCAAATCTGTTTAGGTCAGAGGTCAGCAAACTTTGTCAGCAAGGGGCCAGTCCACTGTCCCTCAGACCTGGTGGGGGGCTGGACTATATTTGGGTGTTTGTGTGAATGAATTCCTATGCCCCACAAATAACCTAGAGATGCACTGTAAATAAAAGCACACATTCTACTCATGTAAAAACACACTGATTCCTGGACCATGCGCGGGCCGGATTTAGAAGGCGATTGGGCCAGATCCGGCCCCCGAGCCTTAGTTTGCCTACCCATGGTTTAGATTGTATATGCAGAACCCACAACAGATGAAGAGGAAGCATTGGTGATTAAATGAAAACATTACTTTTTCTGAAGCCAATCAATAGCAACATAGCTGTCTTCTTTTTTAAAAAATAAATAAAAATAAACACTTATGTCAGCTTTTCCCAATCTGGGTGTTCTCCAGATGTTGTTACATGCCAGCTCCCATCAGCCCCAGCCAGAATATCTAATGGTCAGAGATGATGACAGCTGTGGTCCAGCAATGTGTGTGGTCCATTACATTTGTATCATACATTTGCTCCAAGGAGCTCAAGTTGACATGCCCATGTCTCTCTCCTCCACTCTCATGACAACCGTGTGAAGTAGGCTAAGAGACCATCCTAATGTCACCCAGTGGACTTCATGGCTGAGTGAGGATTTGAGCCATGGTCTCTCAGGTCCCAGTCCAGCACTCTAACCACTGCTCCACACTGACTCAGCATTGCTCAATATCTGGATGACACCAAGTTGGGGAAGGCTGGGATATGTCATAAGGGTGGTGGTGATAAAGAACTCTTATTCTTCTGCGTTGAACTCTGAAAGGGCATACTGAGGAAGCGATCTGGATGATAGATGGCTTGGACAGTACATATCTCATCTCCAGTGCGTATGAGACCCATCATTATGAAGGTTCAGCTTCTTCAGATCCTGTAGGATTGTGTTCTTGTAGTCAGTGTGCTGTCTGGTAAACTGTTTCATGGATCCAGGCCTAATAACCATCATTCATGGTGGGGTGTGTGTGTGTTTATCTGTAGGTAAATCTACTGGGGAATGCTCTTATGAACAACTACTTGCAGTACACAAATCTAACTGATTGAAGCCCTTTGCAAAGTCCATTTTCTCTGAAATGCTATGGCGTAATCTGATAATGGTTGTCAGGCTGCTGGGTAATTTTTCCCAGTGCCATAGCCTAGTAGTTTCCCATGATTGCTAAGCAACAACTTCAGTCCCTCTAACATTTGCACTCAATATGTTGAGCAGAACTTCTCTGCCTTACGGAGAAAACCCAACTTGTTGCAAATTGGCCAAATTATACCAAAAGGATTTAACCCTGAAGTCAGAGGGGCAACTAATGATCAACAGGGGAAGGCACGCACACATGTTAATCCTTTTAAAAATACACAAAATTGATCAGGTTGGAGGATGCCTTTATTCCATGTTAACATTTCCAGTCATTAATAGCCAATCAATAAAGTGGTGGTTGAGCATAAAATATTTAGAAAAGCGAATAAGCTATTACTATGCCATATAGCTGGAAATGGTGGAAACAGTTTATTGACTTCAGGAAGGCAAAAAGTAAGTGATAATCCATTCCTGTGCAATGAAGTTATCATTTGACTCTGGAATGAGGACCATTTGTTATATGGGCTAATGGCTGAGGTTCTCCCCCCCCCCCCCTTGTTTTAATCAAAACAAAATGGATCAAATAAGCAGTGTATATTTTCCTGCTGTTTATAGAACAGATTCCACGTAACTCAGGTTGTACGCTTCTGACTGAGAAAGAATGGAAGCTGTTTTACTGTCTTGTAAGTTGGATCTGTTTTCCCGTATTGGTGATAATACAGGGTTAATTGGGTTTAAACCCATTAAATCTATTTCACTTCTATTTATGGACTGCATGCGATAGGTCAAACGTTCAGATGCATAATGTTTAATGCAAGCTTTATATAAGCCATTGGGTAGCCATAAAATGTAAATCCCTCCAGTCAGCTATTATTCAAATTACTTTTTATTTGTGCTAAGCAGCGATGGCCTTTTCGATTCCTGTGTGCTCTGAGTCACATGCAGCCCTTTATTTCAAATCCATGCAGTGTTTTCAATAAAACAATATGCAATTATTTGGAAAACACAGATCGTAAAACTAGTTTAATGTATACAACTAATTATTATTTCCAGAATTAGATAACTTTGTGGCTGGGTAATTTATAGGAACCTTCACATGGCCAAATCTTTAATCACATTCTTCCTTAGTTTGGAAGAAAACTCTGGTTCCTTTTCTGTGGGAAGCTTTGTTTCTTTAGTGACTTGGCTATGAATCTTGGTCACCACAGTGAGATAAGCAAGTGTTCTGGCCAGGCAGTCGAACATGTGGCCCTCAAGGCCTTTTTTGGTGGCCCTTGGCAACATTTGATGCCCCCCCAGCCCTCATGTTGCCTTCCAAAAGCTGAGCAGGTGAGGTGCTGGGCTTTGGGAATGAGGCATGAGGGCTCTGACAGGGTCCTAAAGCTCTTCCCCCTTCATCCCAAAACCTAGTTAGTGCTTTCCCAGCTTTAGGAAGGAGGTGGGAGGATTCTAGGACCTTGCCAGAGCCTCATGCCTCCTTCCCAAAACCCGGTGCCTCACTTATCAGGCTTTGGGAAGGCAGTGCAAAAGCTGGTGTGTGTGTCAAATTTTGGCCCCGCTCCCCACCTCTCACATGACAAGGCAGTGTGCGGCCCACTGATTCTGTGTCAAAGTACTCTTGCAGCCCACTTGGTATGAAAAGCTGGACCGCCCTGGCTTAGGGCGTAGTGTGAGTCTTTCTGACTCTTCAGGTCTTGCAAAGGAACCTGGGCTTGGATGACACACTAGGCCAAACCTTGGCTTTGTTCATGGCAGTGCAGCAGCAGCAGGACCAGAGGAACAAAGTGGCTGCAAATTCCGGGAACCCACACATTCACACTAAGCTTGGCATTTTGTGTGAACCAGAGCATCTCCTACCCACCATGCTTCCATGTTTGATATTGTTCTCAATGCTCACAAACTGACACCCCATCTCTCTCTCTATTCCTATTGAATGGTCATTAAAGACCATTAAGGTGTTTTGACAGTGTGACTTAATCTGTCTGCCACCCCTGCAGAAGAGGATTGGAGCTGTAAATCCAAACTTCACCAGGAATACACCAGGAAAGTACATGGTATTTTTCTTGCACTTGCAAAGCAGTAGCTCAAGAATTTCTCATTAAAGGTATTCAGTTTCTACAAGTTGATTCACAGGCTAGCACCATGGCATGACTTTCAACAAGCACCTTTGTTGTCTAGAGATAGAAACTCTACTAGCTGAGTTAACACTGAACAGGAAGTTCCCTCATGGATGTTGTGTTTGCTGGTGTCAATCTTTTGCTGGAAACTGATCTGTTGCCAAAATCTGTGTCAGCCAACTCTGTGAGACTTACTCCGTTTGCACATGTGTTCCTTATACAGTATGGTACATGACCCTGTCAGTCTGTTTCTCTATGCTTTGGCTGTTTTGAATGCTCCAGAAGGGCTGATAATAAAAAAGAAATCTTGGATTCTACCAGCATCTCATTTACCTCAGACTTTGGAGGACATAGAAGTGCCAAATGTTACTCCCCACAATGTCCCTACGTAGAACTTTTATTAACAGGACAATGGTGACATCCAATCCACAGTAAATTATAGGGTTCGTAATCCTGTCTGAGACCCTGAACAACTGCTGTCAGTTGGTGTAGACAACAATGAGCTAGCTAGAACGTTCCTTAAACATTCTCAGTTTAAGGAAACCTCCCATTTCCCTATGATCTTTTAGAGCTCATGTGATCTTTTGTGGAAAACTGCAAAATCTGTCAATTTTGGGGCGGGGTGCAAATCAATCCATTCTTTGCTTTGATAAGTCATCTCAGTTGACATGCGTATTCGTATATCATAGTAAATATATATCCAACCTGCACAACTTTCAGAATTCTGTGGACAGAGTAACAGCAACAAGGCGGTGGGGAGGAGTCCTTTTGGAAATGGCCAACTGGGCAGATAAATTGTCCAGATTCTAAGATACAGGCGAGGCTGGATTTATTATCCGCCGAGTACTGAGGAATATGCTGAGACCAAGTGGACTCACTGCTGTGATTTATCTGTTTGGGAGGATCCCCAAAGTGAAGCATGTGTTACATTTTTCAGCCGAGTGCTTATGGCAGCACACTGCATGCCTGTAGTACTGCAACCAGGCAACATTTGGATTTGCTCGTGATACCCACTGCTTTTAGGCAGTAGCTGTTGCTTCTTCACCTCAAGGTCAGAGTGTTAGGCTAGGCCCAAAAGACAACCTGAGATTAGGATTTTATTTTGTTATTCCGTTGCACCCGTTTTTGCCCTGGACATTCCAAAGAGTTTCTTCTCAAATAAGATGGAGAAGTGCCTTCTATACTCAAAACTGAATTGTGTGTTCTTTTTGCTTTCAGTGCAGAAATTATTTTGCTGGCAATGCATAATGCTGCTGCTCCATCTTAATATATGGGGGAGTGGCTGTGTTTGTGTTCAGAGAGAAAGCCAGTATGAGGATCAGAGTGCTGTGTATATTATAGAAGATTTCAAGGAAAGGAAAGGAAAGGATGGAGGGAACATATGGAAAGGAATCTCTGAATTATTCTTTGCTTGCAGCTATCTATACCTCTGGCCTACAGAACAGGAATATGGGGCCCCAGGATATATAATGTCCCAGCTTCTTCACTCAAGCTTTGCATAAGCACACAGCCATCTGGATTCTGGATTGCAGCAATATATTTAAGAAGCTTTCAAAAGGGGTTTGTTTTTCAAAACATGCTGGGACATAAATCAGCTAGAACATGCTTCTAGGAAAAGAGGATCTTGTCTAAGAAAATTTTAACTTGTCAAGAATGCATTTTTCTGTCAGACACATTATTCTGCTATGATGAATGTGAAGTGGAAATACATTAGGGTGCGAGAAATGTATGCATGTTGCAAATGGGTCTTATGATTTATTTGTATTAATTCATGTTAAAATGCTAAAAATAGATTTAATGCTAAACCTCGGGTACTGTCTAATAAAAATCAGGAAATTATAAACCAGAGCACTCTCAAATCAATTTAATTCATTCTCATAGGTACTGAAGCACCTATAAGGAATAATTTAGTCTTGAACAGGCTCTGTTATCCCTGAGGGTGTGGTTGATTTCCTGTCAAAAACTGTGGCAATATTTCTGAAAAGTGGATTGTTGGATATGCTTTCCTTTCTTTGAATATACATTCCATGTAACCCAACATTTCAGCTTGATTAGGTTTTTTTTTTTTTAACCAGCACAAAAGAATGCAGAACACCCTCCTCAAATCTGTTTCATTTCTCGTGCAGTTCTCATTTAGAACAAGGATGGGGAATCGGTGGCCATCCCCCATCATCTGATTGAAGTTGGAGTCCAGTAACATCCAGGGGGCCACAGTTTTCCCATTCCCATTCTCCCATTGCATTTGGAGGAATAAGACAATAAGAAAACACCTGGTTTGAGGAAAACCTCAGAATTCCCAAATGAACGAGGTTTTCAAAACCCAAACAGTTCACACTGAGCCTGCAATCCAGTACACACTATTCTGGAAGTAACCCTACTGAGCACAGTAGGAATTATTTCTGAGCCAAACATGCATAGAATTGTGCTACTAAAACTAAATAACTACAGCTATTTCTTAGCCAGCCTTCATCAGAAGATCCCAGGGTAGGTGACAACACATGCAAACAGAATTAAAACTGTAAAAGAAACACTCCTGTCTGTAACTCAGAATTAAACACTCAACCAAGCCTTTTCATTCTATTTAATGAGGACCATAACTCAGCTTCAGACTTGTTGATAATACCGGTTTCTGTTCAGATCCATCCATAGCAGGTGCCCATAGGGCAAGGTGGGCAAGCAGCACCATGGAAAGCTCCAAGTGAGCAACTCCAAGAAAGGTTAGAGGTGATTGTTTTGAGTCCCTCACTATCCAGCTTTTCCCACCCAGCCACATCTGAAGAGTAGGGAAATTCTTAAAGGTTCAACCACCTGGCCTGAAGGCAAACACTTCCTTCTTTCTGTGGCCTGGTGCCCACCACTTTCTCTGCACTGCTGTGCAGGCATAATGGAGTGAGAGGTACATGACACTTTAGGACCTAAATTTTAGGTGAATCAGGCTCAGAAGGAGGTGTCTGTCAGGGTCCTGGCTTGGGTTGCACTGGCTGCTGATCACAAGGATCAGGTTAAGTCTTGATTCAGTTCCTTAGCTGCAGGTTGGTACAATGGACTGGGCTGGCACATCTTCCTCTGACTCTAGGCATTTGACCAGAGCCATGACACCACCCCTCCTTTCCAGGAGCTCTCCTGAGATGGCTAGGATTCTGTTGATAAGAGCAGTAAAACTGGCACACCAGAAGGGAGGGTAGGCATATTATCTCCCAGGACTGTTCCTCTAGCCCGCAAGGTACTGTAGATCTTGCCAGTTGCTGCTTCTCTAGAACATGTGGTTGGCCCATAGTTAGTAGGTTTCTGACACCACCTTCCCATTGCCTATAGCAATATAGGAGTATGCACAACTGTATCACTCCATAGTTCCACTTTAAACAAACCAACAAACCGAGGATGTATCTTTCAGGCAGTCCAGAAATCTGACACAGCATACTGTTTACCTTCTATAATGTATCTTCCATTAAAACAATGAACTAGATCAAAGATCAGTTCAGATCCTGCTTCAGGCCTTTTTTCTTTGCAGATGCAGAAATCCTTAGGGATCATGGAAGCCACTGAGATCTGTCTGCGATTAGCTTTCATGTTTGTGTCTGGGAATGCAGGCTTGGGGGGCAAATCCCAAGCCTGCAAAAACATGCCCAAGTATAAAATGCCTGAATTGGCCCCATAGCTCTGAGGGGAGCCTGCACTTCCAGTTGTTGCTGGGCTGGCTGGCAGGATCATATATGCCAACAGCCCTTAGGGTAGGGTAGAAAACATGGAGTGCAGAAATGCAATAAGTCCATTTAGGTTCACTTCCTTGCAAAAGAAGCAGGGTGTGTGTGTGAGAGAGAGAATGTATGTATTTGGTATGAGAGTTTGAGTACAGGAAGAATTGATAGAAGCTGTCGTGAAATCAAGGTGCCTGTTTCACAAGAAGTTAAATTTGCGAAACAATAGTATAAAAAAAGAAATTGTGTGTAAGCCAAAGTATAAAATCATTACTAAGGCTTTTTTTCTAAGAAGTTAAATTTATGAGGGATCATACCTTGTCAGAGGCAATACTCTTGTCAGATAATAAGCTTTTACTGACTTGAAATATTTTCAGCCTTCTATCAACATGGCTTTAACATGGCATTTCTGAGGGTTTCGGCATATGACTGTATTCATTTTATGGAAACTTGCTGACTGATGCAACCTCTTAAACAGGCTTACTCTTGCTGGTTAGTGGTTGTTGTTGTTTTGTTCGTCAGCTAAAGAGACTAAAGGTTTGCCCCTCGCTGCCTGCCAGAGATTTCTTTGAACATAGTACTTTGCCTTATGTAGGGGGAAAAAAATCACAATGAGCAGTTTGTTTACATCTTTAAAGCCAGCCAGTGAAGATTAGCTAATAAAAACTGCAAACTAGCTGTAGTGCATAATTAGGGCATGACCTTGCCGTCTCCGAAGCACGAGTTCTTTTAAGAAATGCCTAATTAGTGAGCATTTTGCTAAGTATTTCTAAGAACTGACTCCTTATAATATGGGGGGGGCAGGGACAGGCAATTCCTCAGACCCAGCTGCTCAGCTGGAATGGGGTGGGGTGGGATGGGTGGTGCAGGTTAATAGTATTCCAGGACAGAAGGCATGCAATCTCTGATGGGAGCAAACAAGATATGCCTTATTCTGTAGTGCCTGGTCTTACATGAACAGAGCCAATAATGTGGCCACCATAACAAACGGAAGATAAACTCTCTGAGCTGTGAGCATCCATAACTATTCTTGGTCACTGAAGCCCCAATCCTGGTCAGCCCCCTTTCTGTGGCTAGATATATATTTTAAAAGAAACAGATGCTAAAATGCAGTCATGTGTTTCCTTTATTATCTATGGCCCTCAGTATCCAAGCTGGTAGAAACAATAAACAAATTTGGCTGATAGACACTACAGTGGTACCTTGGTTTAAGAACAGCTTAGTTTATGAACAACTTGGATTAAGAGCTCTGCCAACCCAGAAGTGGGTGTTTTGGTTTGTGAACTTTGCCTTGGAAGCAGAACATGTTCTGCTTCCTATTGAGTGTGTTCCATTTGTAAATTGAGTCTCCCGCTGCTATGAGAAAGCATGCCTTGGTTTAAGAATGCTTTGGTTTAAGAATGGACTTCTAGAACGGATTAAATTTGTAAACCAAGGTACCACTGTATTTGATTCTATCCTTCAATTCACCTATCCAAAATCCCCATACAGGTTCCCTGCTCCCAGTCCTCATTCCTTTTTCCTTGCCTTATATTTTCTTAGTAGAAAAGTGGTATAGAGCGGCTCTTGAAAATAAACAAATTACTGGATTGCCTTTGCCAAAAACAATCACATATTCCTTGAATTCTGCCCCATGTAAATTTGTACCTAGGTGCCTCCTGTAGAATTGTGGAGTAAGGGCTAGTCCTGTGGCCTGGTGTTCCCATTTAAAGGCTCAAATTCAAGTATCTTCTGTTTAAATGGATCTAACTAACAGATGTTCTTGTTAGTCTGGCTGAGGATCAGGGAGCCTTAATCAGCTCTCCATTGACTTCCTTGTCTTCCCAATCTGAGCCGCTGTTAAGCTTTCTATGTGCCCACTTGGATTTTTAAGCCGTTAAAAATTTATGTTTGTTTGTACAATACTAGCAGTGTTAAATTTGCACACTTAGGGTACAGAAAGCTTACTGTTTCATGTAGCACGGCTGCAAATGGAAATAAAGCCTGTTTTGCATTTGGTGTGGAAGAGGTGAGCTATTTAATCTGGCCACTGAGCTGCCTTTATTGGCATTCATTCCTGTGCCTTTCTTACAAGGCTGTGGCAAAGTGTTAACTGATTTGGCCCTCTCTGGCAGCAGGAGTGATGTTTCAAATCGCATCTGGGACACAAAGATTTTCATTCAGCCGAAGAAACTCCAAACCATCTTTTCTTCGCACTCCTGGGTTTGTGGGGGGAGTGGAAGAATGTGATGGTTTAAATTTATTTCATTCAAGTTCCCCCCTCAATATACATTTACATTTGGGGGGGGTGTCAGTTATTGATTCTGTAATGCATCTTGGCTTTGATATATCTGAATATTTCTCTCCTGTAGCTGGATCTTCATATTTGTAGCTGTACATAATTTGGATTTATGGTTTAGAAGTGAAAAGAAATATCATTTCTGAATTGAGTTTTTGTTTTTTTTAATCCATACACATCTTGATCCTCAAACAACGGGAACCTATCTGACCTTGATGGCAGAAAGACTCAGGTGGAGCTTTATTTATAGGAATGCTGCAAGATTCAAATAAATATGAGATTTGGTCAGAATGACTTGGGGGATTTTCTGTTCTTCCTCAAAGGTCATAGTAAACACTTTACTTCAAATTCCACAAAAGCCCTCTTTTATTTATTAATTTAAAGGTTCATATGCCGCTTTTGCGGGACGTGGGTGGTGCTGCGGGTAAAACCTCAGTGCCTAGGACTTGCCGATCGCATGGTCAGCAGTTCGAATCCCCGCGGCGGGGTGCGCTCCCGCTGCTCAGTCCCAGCGCCTGCCAACCTAGCAGTTCGAAAGCACCCCTGGGTGCAAGTAGATAAATAGGGACCACTTACCAGCGGGAAGGTAAACGGCGTTTCCGTGTGCGGCTATGGCTCGCCAGAGTAGCTTCGTCACACTGGCCACGTGACCCGGAAGTGTCTGCAGACAGCGCTGGCTCCCGGTCTCTAGAGTGAGATGAGCGCACAACCCTAGAGTCTGTCAAGACTGGCCCGTACGGGCAGGGGTACCTTTACCTTTACCTATGCCGCTTTTGAGAATATGTGTCCTCACAAGGCAGCGTACAGAAATGGTAATATAAATTATAGAAAATCAATCCCTTTACAAAAAAGAAAACCAATAAAAACCCCACACCATACAGCACCTTGGACAGGTCCATGGCACCCGGTTTAAGAAGCTCCTAGAGACTTTGCCTCTGCAGAGTTGAAGCATTGTGTAAGTTGACCAGATCTGATGTCAAGGGCTGGACTGAGGAGGAATGGTGGGGACCACCTCCCTTCTCCTGAACCTTCCTGAGAACAGGAGGGCAACATAGATTTAGAACAGTGGTTTGTGGAAGGGCATAGTTCAGAGGGGAGAAGCTGGGAAATATTGGGAGAGGAACAGCAGGAAGAAGCAGCACCAGGGAAGAGACAGCTGACAGACTCAGTGTCTTTGGAAAGCATTCCTGAGCCACCTGCTCCCAGGACCAGGCGCACATTGAGAGTAGGGGAACAGAAAGCTCAGAGGCAAAAAGCTCAGATTAGCTGACACAGGGGTGACATAGAATAGGAGAGACGGAGGGGATGGGACATTACTTGGAGAACACCGTTATCTAGGGGAGACTGCATTCCTTCCTCTCTCTCTGTGAATGATTGAATAAATTACTTGGTAAGAATTCTTCTTGTTTATCTGCTTCTTGGCCGTGGGAGGGAACAGATTCCCTGAAGTCTGACACCTGGTAGGCGCTGCCTCCCTGGAGGAGCTGGCTCACTGTATTTTATCATATTTGGTTTCTGTGAGGCTTGGTGGGGACAGAGATACTGCAGGAGACTGGCCTGAGTGGGAGGATGGTGGCAGGGCTGTGATCTCGAGCCAGGAAGGCCCTGAATGAGGCGCTGGCTCTTCTCCTCCCAGGGAAGTACCATGGACCTCATCTTCATCAGATTTCTCTACCTGTGACTGCAAGATCTCCAGGTTTGCTTTACTGTGGCCCTACAATAGTTCTACTCTATGGCACTGACTCTGTAGGGTCAGCCATGTCATTGTTAGAATTCCTGCTCCATGATTGCAGTCATGGGATTTTTGTCTATCACATGACGGTGTATGTTTTGACTCCACAGAGTGGGAAGTGACGGAGACAGGATGTTTGTGTTACTGTGATCCGTGAAGTGGGACTATTGTCCTTTGTTCTTTCTCTTTGCTGTCTGATGCTAGAGAGAGAGGGAGCCATGTTGCAGTGCTCTGTGTGTGTTTATATGTAAATAAAGTAAGTTAACCAAAATGCTGAGTTGCTGAGGTTTGTTACACAAGCTGCAAAGACTCTGCGGATCCCTAAGTGTGCTGACTGGAGGAGAGGAGTAAAGTGTGAATGATCTCTGCATATATGACAGACCATGAACTAGGCCAGGGGTCTGCAACCTGCGGCTCCGGAGCCGCATGTGGCTCTTTTACACCTTTGCTGCGGCTCCAGGGCGGATACTAGCGAGGGGAGGAGGCGCATTGTGCGCCCCGACACTCCCCACTGTGGCAGGCGCTGTACTGGCTGTGATGTCGCATGGGGGCGGTGCGTGCGTTAGTCACGCACCGTCCCTAGGTCACCTTCCCGCCCGCTGTCAGATCAGAGGGCAGCGGCACGCATGCTTTAAATGTCACAATGGTTTTGCGGCTCCCAGGTTTTTTTTTTCCTTCGGAAACGGGTCCAAGTGGCTCTTTTTGTCTTAAAGGTTGCAGACCCCTGAACTAGGCCTACCTTGAGGTGTGAACACAGCCAATGGAAGAAGCAGAACAACTCTGAATACCAGGTGCCTTAGAACTAATCTCTTAATTTAAGTTACTCTCAGTTTCTCATTTTCCCAATCACCCCATTTCCACATACATTTGCAATTTAAAGAAAAAAAGAAGTCCATGTGAAAATAGCTATATATTTTGGTACAAACACATACACATATATTGGTGCACATACATACATTTTCTGGTACCCAGTTTCACCTAGTATATGCATTTTTGCAAGCAATTTTTACTGAAACATGAATTTTTAATGAATTCTTTGGTTGGATAACTACATTGGAAAATTCTAAAAAGTGCCCATTTTGAAGGGGTTCAGTACATGTATTTGTTCAGGAAATATGAATTTGTTAGAATCACATTAAAATTAGAACCAAACACCTCCCTATCCATACAGAATAAACAACGGAACAAGCAACAGAAGGAGGTATAACTTTTACGTCTCACTTGTGCGCAAACAGAGGCATCTGGTTGGCTGGTGTTTGAAACAGGGCTGGGCTAGATTAACTCTGATCCAGCAAGGCATTCTTACTGGAAAAGCTCTCAGTGAAGGGGGGAAGAAGGAAATAATGTAGCATAACCTCAAGCACATTTCATGCAAACTATACAGGAAAGCGTGCAATCTTCCTCATAGTGCATTTAAAAAACCCCCAGCAGCAACACATAAATGACATAATATTAGTTAGCTTCCTATGAAGCTTGTTTGTGGATTAACACTCTGAACTGAGCCAAAAAAAACCCTTTTTTTGAACCATACTGTACCAGCATCCGTCAACATGGCTTCAACTAGCATACAATACCAAAGAAGCTAACATATAAAAGCAGGGAAAGGAAAGAGCTGGGTGTGTATATAATTAGCAAATTTAACAATAAGCACATGTTGTGCCATCCAAATGCCCCCCTTCCAACTTAAAATGTAGAAGCAAAATCAGCAAAAACAAGGAGATTATACTGATCTTGGCTTTTTCTCTCATATATTAAAACCAGATTTGGAGAACAAATAGACATTGGTTTTCACATTCCAGGTCATAATATCTTTTTTTCCCTTAAGCTTACATTTATCTTATCCTTTCAACCATTAAGATTTCAAGGACAAGATTTGTGAGGTAATGTGTTTTTAGACTCCCCCCCCCTTTTCTCCTTAGGAAAAAAATATACTCTGCTTTGGCAGTTCAACTTTTACACGGGAAGACACCCGAGGACACCAAAACCTGCATTCCTGTACCCGTGAAAATCTACGAAAACATATATATATATATATATATATATATATATATATATATTGGGGGGAGAGAGAGAGAGAGAGAGAGAGAGATGCACATTCTATTAGGAAGATTCATGCCTGGATGGCTCTTTGGCATCTCTCTCATCATTCATACAATGTCACCTGCGTAAGGCGTTTTTTCCTTTTCCTTTTCCTTTTTTTTACAGCCAATATTTACAGATAGAACTCCATGATTTCACCAAGCATGAATCCATATGCAAGCCAGGCAATGTAGGCCGTGACTAATTTGTGTGATTATATGTTTTTGTGTTCAGAAAGGGCCAATCTTAAAGCCCTTCTATAAATCTAGAAAAACTTAAAATGGCACCTTACTTCCTCATGCATTAGGAAAGCTAGTTCCTTCAAGCCCTGGGCTGACTCTGCTTACCCAGGCAGGCTAATGGATCCTCATGGACAGAGGAGGAGTATAAGTGCATTTCCTGTTCCAGATTGTTTCCTGTTCTTGATTGAGCCATGGGGTCTTCCGGAGGTTTGTTGTGTTGCTGTACCTTTTGACTTTTCTTCAGTTCCGGCTTGCTCTGTAGTCCTGCCTTCAGGTTTGTCCTTTGCTCCTGACTTGCTCCCTGATGCCTTGCTTTGCCCCTTGACTCTCACTTCCTGCTTTGGCTCTGGGCTCCCAGTTCATCTCACTTCTGCCCACAACCCATCCCTGACATCCAGGAAGTAATGTTCTTCCTTGCTGACACTCTCTATTATCCTCATTTGCCTCCAGTAACTTAAATACATAGCCAGATTTTATTAGCCACAATGGTAATCCATTCATTATGACCCGTATGACTAATACAGGAAAAAGAAAGAAGCATTGACTAGTGGGGAATTACATTACAATACAGTATTTCAATGTACTGCCCTATACTTTTATTTATTTATTTATTTATGGTAGACATGTTCTTTCCCTGGAAGAGCAGGAGTGGAATCCAGCACAGGCAGGGCGGGTGTGGTGGCCTTCTGTGAGAAAGTGCTCTCCCAGCTATTCAAATGTGCTACAGAATATTCCTTCCCATCAATTATAGGTCTTTGGGAACCACAAAAGTATATTCTAGCTCCTGCTTTACACAGTGCCAGCATCTCTCTTGAGTGCTATGTAAAATAGGCTCTAGAATATACTTGGCCAAAATGGCCTAAATAGGCATGTGGACTGAAGGTTCTGCAGCCCTGGGTGGGGAACATGTAGTCCTCCATATGTCCAACTTCTGTCAGCCCCAGACAATATGGCCAAAGGTCAGGGACAGTGGAAACTGGCAGCCCTCTAAATGAATCTTTAGTCTGGGACAACATACAGCAGGCTGAGAGACCATCATAACAGTACTACAGTGAAGAGCCTGGAATGCACCAGTGTTTTGTCTAGTTTGGATCACCATATTCTTGGGCAGTCAGTGATGGTGTCCAAGTCCCCTGAGCTGAAGCCACCTGGCTTCTACAATTGCCAGTTTTAGAGACGAATCTTGGCACCAGATACTTCCTGGAAAGTGGAGTATGAGACTGAATAAATCTCAGATAGATGGCGGAGGATACAATTTAACATATAGCAATATAACATACATAACAATATAACATCTACAATATAACAGATAACTTTATGGAAATGATGCCTGTGTGATACACCAGTATATTTACCTAAAGCCCAGCACAGATATTATCAGGATAAGTTTCAAAAAAGCAGGAAAGTGCATGGAATCCAAAACAGACCAGATGACCTAACAGGCCTTTAATGTATGAATTTTGTGTGATGGCTTAAGACCTGCCTGTGATGACACATTTCACAATTGCCCTTGATTCCTTGAAGTTCAGCTAAAAGCAAATGTAATCCAGCAATAATCTTGGGGAGATTTCTTCCAAATGTCTGTTTATAGCCACAGTTAGGTTAACTAGCTCAGTTGCAAGGTATTTTATACATAATAGCATCTGAATGTCATAAATATTATGCCAGCAACTTTTGTAAATTCAGCCAGTATGGATGTATGAATAATGAAAATTCCTAAAGTGGCTATATGCTGGAGTTCCTCACATGAAATCCCAAAATATATGTGGGTTCAAAATAAGTTCAGTCTATTAAACTCTCTGAATTCTTTTTCTAGGCAGCTATCCCTTCCCACAGACTTGTAGTCTTTGCACACCAATCTTCATCTGTATAAAAGTACATGCATGAGATGTGTGTGTTCACAAATATGTCGGGGGGGATATTGGATTTTAATAGCAGCCACAAAAGAGTCATAGTTTATAATGTGGAATAACCAAAATGTGAGCATTAACGTGGTCTGTGTCATCATGACACTCTTCATAAGTATTAATAAATACTGTCAGTTTTAGATATGCAATAAGATACTGTATGACTCTGATATTGGCTCATGTACTATGTTTTAAGTTTCTTGGGAAGTATCTAATGTTCTGTTTATGTTAATATATATCTTTGGTGCTCTCGATCTGGATTTTCCCCAAAAGCCATGCCAAAGTTATGGAAGAGAATTGACTATGTTAATTTTGGAATGGAGGCATTAACTATGTATCAATATACAATTGTGGCTGGGGACATAAAACCTGTGGCTTGTGACACAAAACATCATGTTGGCATATATATATTTTTTTTTGGGGGGGGGGGAGGTTGGAACCAGATTTGGGAAGTTCATAGTTAACAGAACTACATGCACCAACCAGCCTGCTCTTAGACAATAGCAGTATGGTAAACAGGTAGTGTCTATTATAATTAATTATTAGTATAATTAATGTACTATTCCAGGCTCTGGAATCACACTTAGAAATCTTAGTTTTAACTACTTTATAAGGGATAGGAACAAAGAGAGATGTTATGAGTTATCCACATTGAGGTGTCCCGAACATGACTGTCTTTTTCCTGATTGTCCACTGTTTCTCTCTGCGTCAGATCTAGGATACCCAACCTTTCCCAAGCTGCCATTTCTTTCTATTGTTGTTCAGGTTCAGAACATGGGCAAATTATTTCCTGAACTGCTGGGACATATAAGCAGGCCAGTTTTGCTTGTTCCTTTATTTCTAAAACCTTTGTGATAGAAAAGTTCAGCATGCAGCTGTTCCTTTCACTGTGGTCTTGTTACAGAGGAGAAACTGCCTCTGCTTAGCTATTCTCTCTGCAATGCCCCAGAAGACTGAGAAGGTCTTTTGGCTGGGCTTTGGCAGATCAGCTTTTGCTTCTTGACTTTATTGGCTGAATAGAAGTAATTTCATACAACGGTAGTTCCCTCTGCTGGATTCATCTAATGGAGTCACCTAAACTAGCAATAGCCAACATGGTGCTCCTCCAGATATTGTGGACTATAGCTCTCATCAGCCTCAGACAGTGTGGCCAATAGTCAGGCATGATGGGGGTTGTAGTGTAAAACGTCCGGCTGAACTAGGAAGCAAACTGCATTGGACACAATTGGTTTCCTTCTGAAGAAACACTGACTGGTTTGTGCAGTAAAGCTGTTCAACTTATGGAAGATGACAAAAGTGTGAGTCGGCAGTTTACCCAGAGCACTTAAGAGCTTGTCCAGACTGTAGCTTCCAGGTGGGGAAAGGTGGAGGCTTTCTCCTCAAGGATAGCCTCTCTCCAAGCAGGAGACCAGCTGAGTTAACTCTACAGTCGCTCTCATTCCTGATCAGTTCTTCTTGTCAGTCATCTGGAGGCCCCATGAAAATTGAAAGACCAACCTTATCTTTATGGATTGGGAGTGTGGCAACAACATTCCCAACCTCCATAACTGGAGCCCTCCGATTATGGCTTACTTATGCCAGATTGAAGAACTACTGATGCCAGCTAGATTTTTCCATTCATCAGGGCTATTTCCATTTTGCATTGCGAGGAACAATACATGCTTCTGTGAATTCTGTGGATACAGATGGTCATTGTGGGAAGTTAGAACCATAGAGTTGGAAGGGACCAAAACACTTTCTAGCCTACCCTCTGCCCAGTAGGCACAACCATGCTTCACTGGCCCCCGCAGAGCCAGCTACTGAATCCAAACCACAGTGTGCCTGCAGCCCTGGAACAACAGTTGCAGGAAACCCATTTAAGCACCATCGACATCAGTACTCTGTGAAGCAGTGCCAGAGAGGGGCTTCCAGAGAACAGTTTGTTTTTCAGCTGATAGACAATGAAGCACTGACTATGAAGAAAGTGCCTACCAAATAATTTGAGTTCAAGGTCCTGTTTGAAGTAAAGTAGTGCTTCAACAGAATGGAGTATAAAGCATCCTAGCATCATCTAGAGGCCAGTTATAAACTACAGTGCATTGCTTTTCAATACACTTTCAATAAAGTAAAACACACATCATCCAGATAAAATGTTAAGAGCAGTGGCACAAACAAGGTTTAGAGGAGGTCATAAATATCAGAAAATTGATGCTCTTTCCTGAACCTATTAGGAGCAGAAGAAGACGGTAATGTAGCCCTTTCTTTGGATGTGCTGTATTTTTCTTACCCGCTTCTGTGCTCAACAAATATGTTCTCAACTGCTGTGTTTCCTAGATCTAGTAATATCCAGTGCCATAAAACAGCCCCCCTTCTCTCAGTTTAAGTTCAAATAGAATACAACGAGGGCCTGCCCCCTAGGTTTGACAGAGAGGATGGATCAAGTAATAGATTTTAAAATGCCATGTGCATTAAAATGCTCAGTAAATTATGGACACTTCACAACTTGAAGCTAGGTCATGACCACTTTTGAGCACTCAGTGGCTGTCGCTGCTAATCTTTAACACGTGTTCCTGTGTAATAATTTTTGTTGTTCTGTTTAAAAGATGCAGCTTATTTGTTTTCAGTATATCAAGCAGCAGGAGCTGAGATATTATTATTATTATTAGTAGTAGTAGTAGTAGTAGTAGTATCAGAGGCAAGCAGCAGGCAATTAATCATTTTTGTATACACATTGAACAACAGAACCAGTTGCTTGGAGCTGGTGAGCAAGGAGTCAAACTGGTTTAAGTTCTATTGAGGCTTTCAGGTTCCATTTGATTTCTTTTCTAATTCAAAAGTCCAGTTTTGACAATTATTTATTACATTTATACCCAACTTTTCTTCCACAAAGAGCTCAGGCTGCACACATGGCTCTCCCACTCCCCATTTTATCTTAAAAACAACCCTGTGATGTAGGTTGGGCTGAGACAGGGGACTTGCTCAGAGTTAACAGTGAGCTTCATGGCTAAGTAATGGTTTGAACACTGGGCCTCCTAATTCTTACTCAAAACTATAAAAATTACACTACCCTGGATTGGCTAGTCTCAGATACACTGTTTTAACTCGGCGGCTGCAATTTTAAGTGCTTCATATCCCTGTACTAATGTGAGTTTCACATATGATGATGTGGTGATAAACACTCCTGTAGCTTTGTACAGGTAGCCATTAAAGGTTTCTAGTGTGCATTTAGAGTTCAGGTGGTAACAGTGATGACATTTTGCAACTCCACAATTGTGCACAAATCCAGGGCCCTGAATGGTTAATTTCTTGTTGTGACCTGGCTCCTATTCCCCTCGGTTAATTGACTCAGATTCTGATGCTAAACTAGGACTGTCTGCTGTGGTGATTTCATAGTCACCAAAAATTAGATGGACCAGGAGCCTGGCACTTATAGCTATGGTCTGAGCCCAGGAGAGGTAGCTCACATTATGTAGTCTGAACAGGGCCATCTCCACTCAAAGTTTGTAGAAACCACCCAGGGCTCTACATTCATCATAGAATCGTAGAATTGTAGAATTGGAATGGACCCTGAGGACCACCTAGTCCAAACCCCTGCAGGAATATGCAGCTGTTGCATAGGGGAATTGAACCTGCAAACTTGGCATTATCAGCACCACACTCTAACCAACTGAACTATCCACACAGTTGATGGGCATCTGAGACCCTTCCTTGTGTGTCTCCTCCATGTGAGGTCTGGAGGGTAGCAACACGAGAATGGGCCTTCTCTGTAGTGGCTCCCTGTTTGTGGAATGCGATTTCTCCAAGGAGGTTTGCCTGCCACCATTATATATTTTTACGCACCAGGCAAAAAATGTTTCTCTTCAACCAGGCATTTGTCTGATTAATATTCTACAGCTTTTTAAATTTGTCTGTTGGGGTGGGGTATTGTTTTGTTGTTTTTAATTCTTTCCTGTGTTTCTTAGCTTGTATTTTATTTTATTTTATTTTATGACCCACCCTAAGATCTTTAGATCAGTGTTTCCCAACCGGTGTTCCGCGGCACACTAGTGTGCCGCGAGATGTTGCCTGGTGTGCCGCGAGATGTTGCCTGGAGGGAGGCGGGCGAGTCCAAAAAAGGTTGGGAAACACTGACTTAAGTTTCTCTTTCAAAAAGGAAACGTGAGTTAAAGCGGCGCCGCCGCCTCCCACTCACTTTCCTGCTCTGGCTTCCCTAACAGTTTTCCGAGTTGCGTCACTGGATCCAGCCCCCTTTTCCACATGTGACACGGGGCTGGAGGGAGGGAAAGAGGGCTTTACATCGCGCACAAAGGCAGCCTCCTAGAAGCGCTCTGGGCCGGCGCCGTTTCGCCGAAGGTGCCGGAGGACCCCCACCCTCAGCTCCTTCAGAAAGGAAGCCCCGCCCCTCGGCTCCCTACGCCGCCAGGCAGCTCAGCTGACTGACGAGGACGTTCTGCGGCGGCAGCCGCCGCACAACCACCGCAGTTGCTGGCAGCGTCCGCAGCGCAATAAGTAACAGCGCCTGGTGCTGCCAACTCTTTCTCTCTCTCCCGCCCCCCCGCCCCCAAGCTCTCGCGCGCCCCGCGCCAACATCGCCGCGCGCAGCTTCCCGAGCTCGAGGCCAGCCACTGCATGCACGCGCCTTTCTCCGCCGAGGTCGGTGGACCCCGAGCCTAGGCTTCCTTCCCGCACCCCGCTTTCCGAAGACCGCACACCAGTTGGGCCAGTACATATTCCCCTCCCGTGACTGGAGCGGAATAGCCCTTTCTCTTCTTCCCCAACCCTTGTCGTTGGAGGAGTCCCTCAGTCCCTCGCTTTGCTGCCTCCTCCCCACCCCCACCCCCAAAGCTTGGAGGTTCCCCGGCAAGGGGGAGGGAAAAAAATTGAAACTTACACTTTCGTGCGTCCCTCCCGGCGTGACGCTGCGCGCTGACATCACGGGGCTGTAATGGTGGTGTGCCTCGGGATTTTTTTCATCAAACAAGTGTGCCTTTGCCCAAAAAAGGTTGGGAAACACTGCTTTAGATGAAGGGTGATATATTAGCTTAATAAAATAAATAAATACATAATTTTGGGCCACTGAATAGCATCATTGACCCACCCAGGTATCGTTTGACTCCAACTCCCATCAGCCCCAGTTAGCATAGCCAGTGGTCAGAGATAATGAGGGTTGTAGTCCAATAGGTTCCTCATCCCCGAAAGACTCATTCCAGCTGACTGCCAGGAGTTGCCTGGTCTGGTCTTAGTACCCTGTGTGCTCACTGCTTGGCTGCAACAGGAAACAGATGGAAATGAACACATACAGTTGTAGTATTGGATTGCGCTTGCTGGTCCTGCCACTGACCCCCATGTGAATATCAGAACTTGTGCACAGAGGCCTGTATACCTGGAGCCCAATGTACATCAACGCATGGTATGTGTCCTCATTTGTTTCAGGATACAGACTGTGCATTTAGAGCCTCTGTGCAACACATTCTTATGAACAATTGGAGGTTGGGGTGTGGCCCCTCTCCGTATCTTCCTGAGCCCTTTGTTAGAAGATCCACATAGGGTTATAAGGTTGCTCAGAGCAAATACAATAAAGATTACGCCACACTTTGTGAGTTAAACAAATCCTAAACAGCAACAGTAACTGGATGTGTGTTTGCTTGGCCGAAAACAGAGTTACATTAATCAGAAACCTCCCAAACAAGTCAGATGTAATGAAATAAACGTGATCCTGTTTAAATAAGCTGCCACAGTAAAATTAAAGTGTACAGAGCTTGCAGAAGTGGTGGCTTGGGGGCGGGAGAGGAAGTGAGGCACCCTAGTCTCATTTTATGTGATTACATCTGTACATAATTTAAATAGGGGTTGTTCAGATATCTGATTAAATAGTAATGACTCCTCTATTTATATTAATTAAATGCTTACTTAGGGACCTGGTTTTGAACATGTACCGCCTTGCTTATCTGGTGTGTGTGTTTTAATTCCAGAGTATAGACTAGGCCTTGAAGCCACATGTGCCTTGGAGGTTTTTCTGAAGCTGAACAGATTATCAGCGCTGTCTTCATCTTGGGGAAAGGGAAATTCAGTCTAAATTGAACCTCTCCCCAAGCAGGTGATCAGGGTTGTCAAAATTTAAAGCAGTGCAAATCTGGCAGTGTTTGCACACTGCACAGACCCTTGGATACTGGATTTTAGTGCTTAAAATAAACATGGTAGGGGCAATACCCAAAGCAGAAGTGGGGAGAGAAGAGCCCCCCCAATTGTCTCCATCCTGTAGGAGTCTTAAGATGAAGTTATAGATGAGGGAGAAAACGTTCAAATGAGGCCATATTAGTAGATAACATCACAAACAAGCCTGCCTGTAATTGTGGACCCTCATAGCAGTATTATCTTGGAATCAAGTACCATATTTTTCGCTCCATAGGGCGCACTGGACCATAGGGGACACCTAGTTTTTAGGGGGGGAAAATAATATTCGGGCTCAGAAGGCTTGCGGATAGCTGCCTGAAGCCCGGGGAACGCAGCGGCAGTTGGCACTGCACTCCCCGGGCTTCAGGCTTCAGGCTGCTATCTGCAAGCTTTCGGAGTGCTCCAAAGGCTTGTGGATAGCTGCCTGAAGCCTGGAGAGCGAGAGGGGTTAGTGCGCACCGACCCCTCTTGCTCTCCAGGCTTCAGCGAAAGCCTGCATTTGCTCCATAGGACGCACACACATTTCCCCTTCATTTTTGGAGGGGGAAAAGTGTGTCCTATAGAGCGAAAAATACGGTAACTTATTTGGAGATATACCCAGGGCTTTTTTTCTAGTAAAGGAGGTGCCAGAACCAAAGTTGTTAAGCTTTCTTGGGAGGGAAGACCTCTTCTTCGCCCGCTTGCCCCACCACCATGGCTAAATAACACAAACTGCCACCTTGCACCACCGACCTCCACCACACAGCTCCGATCGCTTCTGTAGGACAGCCCCGAGCGCCGTGATAGGGCAATGCTACAGAGATGCTGGAATGCACTAAAGAGCTGCTGGAACTCAGTTCTGGTGAGTTCCAGCTGAAAAAAAGCCCTGGATATACCCATTCCTGAAATCCTTCCAGTTCTGAAAGTTGCAGTTGAGGCCTCGAAACACTTTCAAGGTGTTAGCACCCAAGGAAGATATTTGAAACAGGGCCATATCCAGAAGTCATCCGCTGCTCAGAGCATTCTTCAGTACAATAATCATTGTTTTGTGCTATATTGTTATTCATAAGCCTTGTGGAAACGTACACTTTTGCGACTTTAACGCTACTTTGTCTACTCTGTCAGGAATCTATTTTCACTATTGACATATTGTTGTCACAATTGTATGTCTTTTAGCGCTTTCTGTTCTTGTATTAGTAGATAGTCAAATATCGAGTTGCACCGAGGCAGAAATATACAACAGCTATTCTCATATCTAATATGCAGATACATACCCAGATCTATATTTCACCCTTAGGTGATATACACAGATTATTTTGCAAGCTGACCAGGAAAACAGAGAAACTAGATAGACCTCGTATGAACAGAGGTGGAGATTAATTTTAGCTGGAGCATTAGGTAAAAAGCAGAAGCCAGATTGCTTTACCTAGCAGTTGGAGGGGATGTTTCCTCAGGGAATCAAGTTCCAAGACCAGGTGGTCTAAGATCCTCTTCCGGAACCAACTATTGAATGGATAGTATTTCCAAGTATTTCAGTATTTTCCAAGTCACGCAAAGAACAAAGGCAGCTGTGTTGGGTCCACAAGAAAAATAAAGGGGGGTGAGAATCCACATAAGAGCAATTCCTTCCTACCAATAAATGCAGTAGATGGACTGCTTCATCCCTTGAAACACAGACAATATTCGCACCCATTACAAATACTGTTGTGTGTCAGCTATCTCTATCTTTAGTGTCCCTCCCTAGCATAGAAAGATGAGCTTTGGGAAGAATGTTCCACTGAACAAGAATCTTGTTTTCGTAATTAGGAAAGTCCACCTGTTCCATTCACTAGAAAATGGAAGGAGCATAAGAATTGGAAATTGGTAGCAGTTGTAAGTTAGCACCTTCCAAAACACTGCCATTTGCGAATAAGATATACACAAGACATTTCAAATAATGACTCTGCAATTTTAAAACCTCCCTGCCTTTTTAATATTAACAGCACTGTTGTACAGTCATACCTTGGCAACCCGAACGCCTTGGGAGTTGAAAGTTCCGGCTCCCGAATGATCGAAAACCGGAAGTGAATCTTCTGGTTTTCAAACATTCTTTGGGAAGCCAAATGTCTGACAGGGCTTCCGCTGCTTCCGATTGGCTGTAGGAGCTTCCTGCAGCCACACTTGGGAAGTCAAACGTTTCGGAAGTCGAACAGACTTCTGGAACAGATTCTGTTCAGCTTCCAAGGTACGACTGTATTTTAATTTTGGACCAATTAATCCATTTGAGTCTGCACCATTTTACATTACATGGTTAATCTTTATACACATATAGTTTGCTGGATTTACAAATACTATATTTTTCATGGGCTGTGCCTCCAGGAGGCCATAATGTTCCATGCTTTTGACCACTTCAAATCCAACATTCAGGGAGTTAGATCCAGGCTCCCTGTAGCCTTTAATAATTCTGGGAGGTCCATCACTAGGTATATACTTGTGGTGGCCTTTCTTTTTAAAAAATATTAGTGTAATAGGTGGAGCTGTAACATTGATCTTTAAGGCATCATTTCCCCATAAGCTAAAATTACAGGGAATATAAATAGATCCAGGAGGAAGAAATGAACTTTCCAGTGTTTTTTTTTTTAAAATATAGAACAACTATAATTGTGATATGCTGAATGGCATTGATTCAAACATTCTGTGGCAGACTTTAGAAGCTTGTAAATAATATTAATTCAATACATGCACACATGCAAGTGCACACATATTTGTGTGCGCGCGCATACACACAGGACTGCTAGAAACCATGCCAGCTCTTGGATAAGTTTGGGAAAGCAGTACAAGAACATCAATTTAAGGGAGTTTAAATGGTCAAAACTCACACAACATGGAAAGTCTATTCTAAAGCCTGTCTAGGTTGAGAACATCAGGTTTGAATGTTCTTCTTTCATTATTAAGGAATTCATACTTTTATAACCCCCCTGGTCCCTAGTGAATAGAGTGCTTGTGAAAGTTTTGGCATTGCAGCACTGGAAACACAAGAGGTTCGTGGAATTGTTATCGCCTTTTTCGACCACTTGCTAAAAATGTGCTTGAAAAGGATTATCCCGCAGTCCATTAACCAGCCTCTATGCTGGGAGCAGCCATTCGTGTTACATTCAATTTCATAATGGTCTAGTGATTGGTTTTCCCCATGTCCAAAAGATACCTATGGTTAATCCAAGAAAAATAGAAACTCACAGCTTCAAGTATACCTTGCATGGCTTCTTCTTCACATTATTTGTGTGTAAGGGAATAGAAGGGATGAGTACTTTATCAGGTAATGAAAGAATGTGCTGCATACTGCAGTTTAATCTATAAAACTAGTTTGGAAAAATTAAGCATGTTTTCAAACAGGTGGGGAACCTTTAGCCCCTATCCCAGAAATGGTGCTGGACTGCAACTAATGGT
Organism: Podarcis liolepis; assembly: GCF_965112155.1. NCBI lineage: Eukaryota > Metazoa > Chordata > Lepidosauria > Squamata > Lacertidae > Podarcis > Podarcis liolepis. The sequence goes on along the minus strand of NC_139560.1, from coordinate 58,665,756 downwards.
CATCGTCCCTGACCATTGGCTATTCTAGCTGTTGGGACATTGTTGGAGCCCAACAAGAAGCCCACAAGTTCCTCACAACTGCATTAAAATGTTTTTTAATGATAGGTAAAGGTAAAGGGACCCCTGACCATTAGGTCCAGTTGTGACTGACTCTGGGGTTGCGGCGCTCATCTCGCTTTATTGGCCGAGGGAGCCAGCGTACGGCTTCACAAAGTGTGCATTTGAGCACCCAGATACAGCAAGAGATGATGTTACCATGGCTGTCCCCTCCTGCTCTGCCCTTTGTAGTATGCATACTCTGCATATTTTGTAGTATGTTCTGCATTCAGATAAAGATTCTAGAAAGCTGTAATTTGCAGTGTTATATCATTAAAAAAATGGGACGCGGGTGGCGCTGTGGGTTAAACCACAGAGCCTAGGACTAGCCGATCAGAAGGTCGGCGGTTTGAATCCCCGTGATGGGGTGAGCTCCCGTTGCTCGGTCCCTGCTCCTGCCAAGTTGATGCACATTTTCTGGCCTCCAATCCAACAGCCATCTTTGCAAGATCTTGCATGTCAGTTCTCATTCCTGTGTTTTTCATGCAGTGCTTATAGTTCATCTAACCTGAAATTTGCTTGTATGATGGATAGAGCTCTCTGTGATAGCTTTATCAATATGAGGAAGAAAACCTGTGTGCGATCAGTTGGTCATAAGACAAAATAATCATAGGAATGGGTTAGCAGCTTAATTCGCAAGGGCTGAATCCACCCACACTATGGATGGGAAAAGCTGGCCCCATGTCACCACAAAAATATGGAGATGTCTCAAGTACTGAATGAGGGTAATGATCATGCTTATTGTGTTGAAAGGGACAATACAAATTAAGGTGTGTTCCTACTCAGAATGTGACACAATTCCTTTTCCTGTGACAGAGAGGCAGTGAGTATGCTTCGACTTGAGAGGAAAATGTATATATCCAGAGCCTGCCCATTTTGAAGCAAAGCAAAGCTAAATGGACTGTGCTTGCATCATTACATATATGGATAGGAAAAGGGGAATGACATATCTGTCAAATAAATGTAGTCTAGAGTGTTATTCAGTGTGAATGAATGCCCTTTAATCCAGCACTGATAAGTGTAATTTAAGAAACCCACACAAGTGAATTTGCCATATCATCTCATTGGGTATAAGAGGGAGGCAGCCTAATTTCCTTGATATTTTGCATTATAGAATTAGGAATATGGATTGCGTTAAACACTGTGATTATTGCTTTTAAAGAGACTTTTGCCGGCAATGGAACCAAAAAAAGTAATTGTCTCAGGCTGGTTTTAATGACAATAGGTATAAATAGTAATCTAATTATACTTGGGAGAGATTTATAGCTCTAATTACTACTAGTTTAAAATTGCAAAGGGATTGACACGAGCAATCAACACATTCCATGCTGTGAATCCATCTTGCTATTGTAAAAGCTACCTGCCAATTGCTTGTCAGTGGAATGATATGCCATGCTGCACACATTATTTCGGGAATTAGCAATACAACAGCTCCATATGCATAAATGTTATCTGTTCAGTTGAATGGTAAAATGTAGAGCCCAGAGGTTATAACATTCACAATCGGAGTCTTGCAATTATGTGATTTTTTCCCCTCTCTCCCTCTTATACTGGCTTTTTATCTGCCTGATGCAATATGAGCTAATTTCAGGGGGCTCAGCTCTCCAGGTGACTGTAACTTGCTCTAAGTGAACTATCTCTGAACGTGTTTTTTCATACCTGGAAGTTTCGATACAGGTCCCCGACAACATAAGCTTGCTGATTATTACAGGAGATGGGTGTGATTGATTTAACTTAACCTTTTTCCTCTTTCAGGAGCACACATCATATATATCTTTCCATGCACTTCCTTGAGTATAACATATGCGCCTAATGCGCTCAGGCAGTTGAACGCTTACTTTTGATTATCACATAAAAATAGATGCAAAACACCTCTGCTTTTACCTTGCACTGTTCTCTCCTGGCCACTTGGCTGGCAAGGACTGGGGCAGGTCTTTATGCATTATAAATTGTAGACAGGCTGACTTTCTTCAGTGTACATTAGGTAGCCAAGTGAAGCTGAGGACAGGGCTGCTGCACCTTTAATAGAGTGCAGAAGAAGGAATTTTGGCAGATGTTGCTGGTCATGCCAAGTCTGCCTGCTGAAATTTCTTCATCTTCATAGCTATTTGTGCTGCAGGACCATGGTTCTCTTTTTCACCAGTCTACTGTAGCGACTATGGGTAGAGTCCAAGAAGAAGAAGAAAGGCTGTAAGCCTGCTTAGATCCAGATCAGATGCAACAAACCAGACAAAAGGACTCAAAAGTTTCTCCAAACCAACAGCTGCTTCCGCACCCCAGTCTGTGCATTTTCCTTCCATTCTATGACTTCATTTCAATCAATTTCAAGTTTGTTCCAAGTGGGTCTCATTCTTAAGAAGTTACCATTGTGAGAAATTTGTGCTATTATTGGTGTTTCATCATTTTAGTGCTTAATAAGCTTGAGTCTGCTGTTAAACACTTACGTTAAGTTTTGAATGGACTTTCCTTCTCAATATCAGGTGTCTCCAGCAGAAGTCGGTCTCCTTTATTCCAGCTATATAATCCAGTCAAGAACTTTCATCTACAGTGCTCCTAAATACACCATTATAACACTATTAATATTTCTTATTTTTATAGATCCATCTCTTGTTTTTATCTTGGGGTATCCAAAACAAAAGACACTTAGAGAGCCTGCCCCCCTTCAGAACGTGCCCAAGATAAGCTCATCTAATTGCTTGCATTTTCAGCACAGCTGTGTGCAATTAGGCTCACTTCAAGATCCCTAACCATTTAACGTCTCTCTCCACCCATTTTCACAATATGGCATAAGCGTCCACAGTGAAAGCTGAAAGCTTTCCATCTTTATTCCATATAATTATTGCTCTTGAATGCTGCTTCTTTCTATGAGAAAATTCTACATTTCTATTGAAGTATTGTAGTTCAGTACTACTGCCAAATACTGTGAGATGCCCATAATGGAATAAGATTCTCCCCATTGCCCCACAAAGCAAAACAAATACCCGCCTTGCTTTAGCCATAGAGTCTGCTAAAACAATGGCATATCATTGGAGTCTTTGAAATTTCAGCAGTTTTATGCATGGAGCATGGAGCCTACATACAACAGCTTGGGAACTGTGGAATCTATAGCAGGCCTCTCTTATAATACACCCACATACATAAACACACATCATTCCATAAACCTCCCAACCACTATACTCCTCTGGTATTTGGGTTAAATTATGCTTCCACTGGCACACTGGTTTATTTTCAGTTGTTTGAAGCATTTATTCACTTAGCATTATTTGCCATGTCAGTGCTCATTTCCATGTTCCTTAATATGCAGTGTGAAGGCTTTTGACATCTTATAAGGAGGAGATTTGCAATTTTTATGCATTTTCCCCTGGCGAAAAAAGGAGACTACTGATTGTTAAAGCATCATTTTACTCGCCACCATCTACCACACATGTCAAATGACATTATTTCTGAATTACCCACAACTCCTTATTTATCCATTGGATTCCATTTATGAAATGCTTCCCATAAAATATCAGGAAGCAATTTCACAGTAAATCGCCAACTATATATATATATATATATATATATATATATATATATATATCCAATTCCATATAGAAAAACAAAAACAATTCCGTATGTAAGAAACATTTCAAATCCAGCACAGATGCAGACACAGTTCTTTAAGTGCAGAAAGATCTCCACTTATAAGACTTGTTGAAAAAGAAAGGACTTCAGTAGGTGCCGAAAAGACAAGAGAGATGGCCTTTGTCTGATATGTTAAGAGAAGGAGTTCAATTCCTGTATGATATGGAACAGATGAGATGATACTCATAAGAGCCCCTCTTCTGCACAGCACAGTGATTGGGTATATAAGGGATGGAACAATCTTTCAGATATCCTGGGTCCCAAGCTTTATAGGGCTTGGCACTGGCAAACAAAGAGCTTGAACTTGGCTCAGCAACTAAGTGGCAGCCAGAGGCAACTTCTAACGGCAGCAGATAATCTATAAATACGCTGTGAGTATATATATATTTCCTGATGGTTATTGCTTTGTTTCTCTCATTGCTTTTCAGAGGATGGATGACTGACAGAGAAGTGGGAAGGATGGTCCATGGCCCACCAACTGCCCAGCCATTGCTCACTGTCAAAATCTCTTCCCAGGAGGGGAAGGAAAATGGGCTACCTCTCACAAGCCTATGCAACAACAAGCTCCTTTCTTCTCTTTCTTCTCTCGCCTCACACACCTTCACATCAGAAGTGGCCGTTCCATCCTCAAGTGTGTTGAATGTTCCCATGGTCAACATTTCACCTTTAATGGTTTAGCAGGCCCATCTTGTGTGGAGGTAACAGGATTAATCTGCCATGAACCTCCAGAGAAGCCTCATCGTGAGAATCCCACACCTTTGCAAGGTTGTACTCCCCACCCCCAGTGATAACAATACTTAACAAGGCTTAGTATATTTCCATAAAATAAATTGTAAGGTATCATCAACAATAATCCAGAAAAAGAAAACATACCCAAACGACACATGAAGTTACACCAAAAAACACATAAGGAAGAAAAGAGGCTCATACTTCCATGTTCCAATATGTTATAACTATACTAAATTTCTCAACAAATCCATTGTCTGCTTGACTACCTTTTCTGTGTCTGTTATTTTTAACATACATGTCATGTATATGCTAGATCCTCAGTAGTAATCCCATTCCTGCACAATTATACTTGCATCAACTTCCAAGAAATCACTTCCCATAGTATTTTGCTGAGCCTCTGGAAAGCTCTGAACAGCTTTTGATTTGAAAAGTTTTTCCTATTTCTACTGTATATACTGTTTCTATAGCTATTCAAATTCCAATCCACCTTACAATGGGCTATGAACAATGGGGAGCACATTTTTAGTCTCCTTTCTCATTAGACCCTCTAGGTTATTTAATTCATTCCTGCATCATGACCGAATCTTCTATACTAGAGTCATCTGAAGGCATGAACTCTCTTTGTACTGCAGATTAGAAGGAATGCTGTTTGTATCTCAGTGACAGCTGTGAACAGGCAATGTTTCAGTCCTAGTGTAGCTGTGGAAGCCAAAGAACAGCTGAAAGGACTTTCAGGATTTTGGTGCCACAACTTGCCACCTGTCTTTGCTTCAAGACCAGTGTTTGTAATGAATGTGCTCATTTCAACAAAGTTAACTGAACTATTTTTTTACAAAATCTCTGAACTACACCTGAAAGAAGTTTCCATAATAAAGTATTGGTGAGTTAAGTGCATTTATAGGGCATCTGATGGCTCCATCTCCTTGCTTCAACTCCTCATGTTGGCAGAACCCCCAGCCTGACCAGACTCACTAGAAATTCTCCGAAGTGCCTGATCTGATTATTTGAACTTCCTAGGAAACTCTCCAATGTGCGGTGTGAATGTGACCTCAGTCTGATGTGTGTTAATCTACTGTGACTACCCCTGGAATGATGCTAACTGCTGAGGTTCTGCTGAATAAGTCCCTGGCCCTCGGAAAACAATGTAATTTTAATGCAGAATTCAGTCCTCTTTTATTCCCTTGTATTTGCAATGTTTAATTCCCCCACCCCATTTTTTGTTTTGTCTTCCTAAATGTAAGGTGAACACATTGTATTTTCTCTGAATTGAAAGTCAGGAACTTATTTTGCCTTTCCTAAAGATGACAGTTTCGAAGGAACAATGCTTAGAATTCCTAGAGAATTTATTAGGTTTCCTGCAACTTTGCCAATGGACTATTTGCTAAGTTCAAAGCATGTTGTTGACTCTCCCATAAGCATGTAGTCTGGTAGTGCTGCTGAAAAGTCAGTGTGGACTGACAATAACTTTAAAAATTCATCTGCTGCAAGCTCAAAGGCTGAGCCCTGTGAATAGGCCCTTATTTTTATGGCCACCACTGAGTTTATTAAGCAAAGCTATCTGACAGGGTCTCTCTCCCCTCACTAGAGAGCCATTCTGAATGCTGAAACACTTCATCAGGTCTAATATGCTGAGTATTTTCTGCAATTGCAACTCAGCTTCATTTTTGTGTGTGCCCTATTTGTTGGGAAAGATCGCAGTGAGGATATTCAATGAATTAGGATTCTAATGCAAAGGATTTCTTTGTGGGCTTCTGCTGGGAAGCGAGCAAGTAAATTGCATGACAGAATTGAGACTTATAAATTTGTAATAGGTCTCACACTGTGCAGGTGCCTGAGCAAAAGAAAGTATATCTAGAAAAGAACAGGCACATTCAATGCACAGGGAACAACTGTCTGCCCTGCTTCTGACCTTTCCTAGCTGTCTGGTTAAGAAGGTGGCTTGGAAACTGGTGAATCTCATCTTCCTAGTTCAAATAATAATGCATGATAATCAGTAGGAAGAACAGGAAAAAGGGAAGAGGAAAAAATAGTCAAGGAAGTTAAAACTTTATCCCTCCTTCTGCTACATTCCAGTTAATGCCATGTGCTAACCAAGTCCTCATTTATGGAACTTCAGTGCTTTATTTCTGAAGCTAATCAAGAAGCTACCTTCTAACTTTTGGTTTTGCAACCATTTCCCTAAGAACTCTGGTCAGAATTCCAGTTCTTCAGAAATCTCTCCATGGTCTAGGTTTCTCAGGCACAGAATCATTGATTGGACTTGATTCACTAAAACTTGCCCACATATATATTTTACCAAATTTTCTTGGAAGGACCCTGTGCAGGGTGGATGTTAAATGGCAACTTCAGAGAGAATTTTACTAGCCTGGCTGTGTGTGCATGTTTACTTTTAACATATCTCACAAAAACATCCTCAGCTTGCCTTTGCATGCTTCAATCTACCCCCCCCCCTTAAAATGTTTAGTTTTCTCGTTTATGGGAGTTCCCAGCACATACATTGCCTGAACAAAAGGGGGAGCTGGAAAATATTCCCTATTTCCAAGTGAATTTTGTGCTAAATGGATTTAACTTATATCTGTGATGTAAATTGTTTGTTTCTGTTCACTTACTACCCTGAGACTTTCCCCTTCAACTCAGCCTTTGGAAGCCTAGATTGAATTCCAGCATGGGTGGCATAAATTTTCACTGAAACATCCTCCATGGAAAGTTGTCAGTCCCTGTTTCAAATATGGCAGTTCTGGGCTTATCTACCTTGTCAGAGCTCGAAAGGGACCAGTTTGTTCCCTTTTTCTTCCCTACCTTGCTGTTACCTCATTTAGAAACCCATTTTTTGTCACTCCCATCGCATCATTACTTTCCTGTTGGCAAGCAGTCTTTACTGTGGTTGTTATGGGGAACGGGAAAAAGAAACCAAAATATATATTATTATTTTTTTAAAAAAACAACTTTCCTAAAGCAGCTCTCTTACCTGTCACATCTGAATTTCATTAGTGTTGACAGAAAAGCATGATGGTTCTTAATTGAAGATTCACACCTGTGGTATGACAGCAGCTGCTTCTTTTTTCAGGCTACCTTCAGGCTTCTCCTCAGCTTGCTGCTGTTCTGAAGATTGGTATTTATTGGGAGAGAAGCATTTATTTAATAAAAAGGCTTTTCAAGGCAATGCTCATTTTCAAGGTGCACAAGCTTTCTCTTATTTATTGTGTGAACCTCTTCATATAAACCTTAAACACATTCAACTAAAGCAGAAGAAAGAGCCTCTGGGCCATTTCAAGAGGCCTCAATTTCCCCTCACGACACCCTTCAATGTTGCTTCACAGCCCAGAGATGACTTAAGCTTTCTTCACCTGTTCCATTACTCACAGTTGGTTCACCAGTGGTTGCAGTAGCGCAGAACTGATATCCTAGACTGATTTTGAATCAAACGCTTCTTGAAAGACACTGCTTCTTCTTTTTTTTACAAGTACTTTAAAAAATATATATCCAAGAGCAGGACTATGAAACTCTTTGCTGTCTTCTACAGAAGTTTGCAATTGTACCATTGGTAAGGGGTTGCTATGCAATATGTATATATGTTTGAAATTTGTATACCGTCTTTCATCTGAAGATCACGGGACAGTTCACAATATGATTTCTAATTTACCCTGTTTGTTCAGAAGCAGCTTCTACTGTAATTCCCCCCCCCCAATGTACTCTCCTTCCATCTGTGACTCAGGAAACACCATGACGGGAAATGAGGTCGCCATCGGGGGTAGCAACAGAACTGACGATTCACTGTGCTAGAGAAGAAACTAAAAATGTTTAAAAAATTAGCTTCTTTTTCTGTTAGATTCACAAAATGTTTGGAGGTATGTGTCCCCCCCCAGAAAAAAACCAGTGCTGTAAACTACGGGACATACCTTCAGACAAATGTTTTTAGGACTGGTGTGAAAAGTAAGAATAATTTCAAGACTGTCGTTTCAACAGCAGTCATACTGATATTGCTTGGAAATGGACAGAACATATACACATGTATCTTTTCATTTATTCACTATGGGTTTTATATTGTGGTGTTTTTCCATGGTTCAGCAGGATATTAGAATGTTTGCTTTCTGTTGGTTTGATTTATAGAAGGACTGCTTAATGCTATTTTGGTAAATAATGCCATGTTTCCTTTAGAGAAGATGAATATAGCCTGTTGCTAAATTAAGGGCTTGCTATTACATGGAGCAGCATCTTAAAAAGCAGAGACATAACCTTGCCAACAAAGGTCCGTATAGTAAAAGCTATGGTTTTCCCAGTAGTGATGTATGGAAGTGAAAGCTGGACCATAAAGAAGGCTGATTGATGCTTTTGAATTATGGTGCTGGAGGAGACTCTTGAGAGTCCCATGGACTGCAAGAAGATCAAACCTATCCATTCTTAAGGAAATCAGCCCTGAGTGCTCACTGGAAGGACAGATCCTGAAGCTGAGGCTCCAATACTTTGGCCACCTTATGAGAAGAGAAGACTCCCTGGAAAAGACCCTAATGTTGGGAAAGATTGAGGGCACAAGGAGAAGGGGACGACAGAGTACGAGATGGTTGGATAGTGTTCTCGAAGCTACCAGCATGAGTTTGAGCAGACTGCGGGAGGCAGTGGAAGACAGAAGTGCCTGGCGTGCTCTGGTCCATGGGGTCACATAGAGTCGGACACGACTAAACGACTAAACAACAACATTACATGGAGATCTTTCATATGGCCACAGGAAAGCTGCTTAGCAAGCACCTGGATGAGAAATGTTAGGTCAGGAGATGGGCCTCCAGCACTCAATATTAAAAATACAGGGCCGTTCTGACATTTTTTAATGTACCAAGGAGTATCTGTGCCTCTTACCTGCATTTATACATTCGCTAATATGAATGAATTAAATGGGTTTGTTCCAATGTGAGCTGAATAGTAGTTTGAACTTTCTACAGACTGAATAGTTACCATTAAAAAATGTAGCCAGCGAATTGTTCATATATATTATATTCAGACTTGATTTCACAGCGTTATCATGTATTATTTAGCAAAAGTAGAAAAGAGAGAGAGTGCACAAGAGAAAGTAAAGGAGAGGGGAACGTTGTACTAGCTGAGAGAGTGTGAAAAAAGGTAAATAAATAGATAAATGATACTGTAATTAACCCAGAAGTAGGAAGGAATAAAAGTCACTTTTAACAAGAGGGAAATGCGAGATTATATGTGCCTGAAATTATCAGAATTTGAAAGCCACTGTGAATGTTGATGCCTGCTAAGCATTTCAACGTGTCTTAGCAATTTCTCAGATCCACTGATTACTATGCTTATGAAGACACTCTCCTCTTTAATCCTGGGCATTTTAAGAGCATACATCCATATTCCCAGCTGCGTGCAGTGCAGTCCAGATACTACAGCAGTAATGCTCATTAAATACGCATTAAAGAGAGTCTGATGCACAATAAGGTATCTGTGCAGACAAGCTTAAAGGATATATGCTATTTCTTTCCATTTGGAGCATTTTAGACTTCCTCACAACCTGATCCCGCCCCCCATCTCTATCCCAGGCCAATGCTTTTGGGAGAGTTAAGGTTAAGATTTTAAACCAGAGAAAGAGACTGATCTACACTCTAGGAGTTTTAGCAGTTTCATAAGTCCACATGGTTTGTTCATTAAGCCATAGCTTTGATGTGTGATAACATTTTTTTTAAAAAAAATGAGCTGGATTGCATGCTCTGAGCACATGTCAGCTTAGCCTCAGGAATTTCAAAGCTCAGAACAATGAGACTAGTGTAAAACCACTGTAGTACATCATTTGCCAGCTAGTACAGCTATAAAATTCTTTTTTGTCATTGTAAAATCTCATTTGATGTTTCATTTCATGAAGAAAAAACGGTGTGTGGCGCAGCGCTAAGGTACTAAAGTAGCATTGACATCTGTGAAATCTCTCTGAAGGTAACAGTGGTATGCATCCTATTTCTTCTCCTTTGGGTGATGCAGCTAAAGAGAATTGATCTCACAAGCTCAAGCTTGCTAAAACAGATGATTTTGCAGTGACCTTCAGATAAAATTATTTTACTGAAAATGCATTTTTCACAAATATTTCCTCTGGATCTCTGGCTAACAATGGGATAGTCAAGTTTCAGATCTAGGACAGTGTGACATCTTTGCTGCAAACATCAGTAAAAAGCCTATTTGCAATACCTAAACAAGAAACACAACACTGGCATACAAAGTAGGGGCAGGTTTTCTCAAAATGGATCAAAATAGAATATTAGCAGCTTCGTACACACACCATGACCTGTAAACGTAGCTTATGTTGTACAGGATGTGGTTTGTTGGAGGGAGCTAAAACATGAGTCCAAATGGGGATGACACACAAAGTTGAACCATGGCTTAATGCAGCAGTAGCTGCAGGACTGCAGAAGGGGAAAAATGGCCACAGACGACTTTCCAGGAGCCTGCACTTTTGCTAATTCACACTAAGTCATGATTTGGCTTAGCGTTCTGTGTGAACTGGACCATTGTGAGAGAACGCAGATGTTTAAAAGTCAGAAGTAAAATGTGTTCCTCTTGCACTGATCAGATTGGCAATGGGACTGTTTATATGGCTGAGCCGTAAATCGGCTATTTCTTAAATCCATCTGTTACGTGGATAAACAACTACACTGGCGAGAACTGTTCTTCATTTTCAACCTTCATACTGAGGACAAATAGGATGAGAGAGATTCAAAAGGTGCTTTTTAATGTCTGAAGTAATTTTTCTTAGAGGTGGATGGCAGAATACAAAGATCCACAAACAAAGCCGTGATTTTTATCAGCCAATTAAAATAAAAGATGCACTGTCAACCATTTCGGATTTTTCTATAACAAAACATCTGCCATGTAGGTTTTTTTTGCTGTTAAAGAGAACGTGGCATATAATCATGCATGATTAAAAACAGAGCTGATTCAAAAATACAGAAAATGACATGTACATATCATGGTACCATTTCAGAGTCCAGGTGAGAAGGCCCCCTGTTTGATAGCTTCTTCAAATCCATATGTCCCTACATATAGGAGGGTCTTAGTCTTAACCTCCTTGCTGATGTACTGGCTAAGCATTAAGAAATTGTTTTTTGTCTGGGAGCATTCAACATGTCACTCTTGCCCAGGAATGGGAGAGGAATGCACAAACAGGATTTTTTATTACTATTATTATTATTACTATTATTATTATTATTGCTGCATTTTCTTCTGTGGTGAATTTGTTATCAATATAGCACCACATTTCTGAAGTTTCTGATCACCACAAGTAAGGTACATTATCTACACAGGCAACTTAGTCCACAGATCCTTTAAAAATGTTAGCCCACTCATTCGGCAAAATAGCCTTCAATGCTGCTATCATTAGAGGTTCAGATATGCTCCTCCACATTAAAATAGGGAGTTGCGGGTCCATACTGAGTGTCATGGGCCCATTGGCTCCATAAGGATTTGGCATGGTTTGGCAGCCCCAGGTAAACCATGCCTGGGGGCTGCAAGGTGGGTGGCCAGGTTTGGAGGAAGGAGGTCTCCCCCTTGTGACTCTAGAAGTCAGAGAGAAGGAAGCAGATCTGTTGGTTCTCTTCCCCACCCCTTCTGTGGAGTCCAGAGCCTCACTATCAGGGTGGAGGAAGCACCTTGACCCGCCAGAGGGAGGGGCTTCTTTTGATTAGTTTGGCTTTTATTGTATTTTATGTCGAAAACTCTCTATAGAAATTGATATGAAAAAAACCTGAATCTTCACCTAGAATAATAGAATCTTAGAGTTTGAAGGGATCCTGAGGGCCATCCAGTCCAACCTCCTCTGATGCAGGAATCCCAACTAAACCATCCATGACAGATGACCACCCAACATCTGTTTGGAAACCTCCAAGGAAGGAGAGTCCACCACCTTCCGAGGGAGTCTGTTCCACTGCCAAACAGCTCTTACTGTCAGAAAGTTCTTCCTGATGTTTCTTATACCTTCTGGGCATTGTGCTTGTTGCTGACCCTGTACTGCTGTTAGCCTGTATAAAGCTCATCTTTACTTTCAAGCAAGAGTTGCTCACATTGCCTTTTGGGATAAGAGCATGGCGCAGGATAGTCCTGTTCTCGGTAGTCCTCTCTCTGGTTATATGCATTTAGAGAAGGTGAGGCATAGCTCCATGAAGATCCTGACGTCCATAAATAGACCTGCTCTGCACAAGGCAGCTTCCTAATTGCTGCAACAACCTCTTCCCCATCTGAGGCTAACCCCTTCCTTCTCTTCTACTGTCCAAATTTACATTGAAAGCATCCTCGGACAGAGTGGTTTTATTTTCCATTTACTTAGGTTTCACTATAAAACATCACACACAGAGATGGTCACAGCAACAGTAGCTGTAATATGTTTTTGGCTTTGGATAATTGTAATGGTTCAAGAGAAGCCTGAGGCATTGTTTTGGGTTTGGTTCTGGGTTTCGAGAGCCACAAATCTAGGAGTGCAGGCAGAGGGGAGACGGGAAGGACTACTCCTGTTTGATGTTTACAGGATGTGAATTGTGAAACATCTCTTGGGAGCACAACTAATGTAGGCAACGTTTCATGTATTGCTCTCATACCACAAGAGCCACAGAATCTAAAGTGAATGAAAGACAATCGTTTCTAAGCATCTACTCAGACACAAGCCCTGTTGGAAATGTCATGATGCAAATGTCTTCTTCTTTTATATATACTTGTACTAAAAAGTTGGGTTAATCCACAATGGGCATACCTCTCTTTAAAAATCAACAAAAAGATATTTATTTTGTTGTTAAAACTACCCCATTTTAAAAATCAGGAATGCAGAAATGTTCTGAACATTATTAGTGTTTTTGCAACTAAGTGTTAAATCCAATAGTTTTGATTTTTTTTAAAAAAAGAAAGATCCCTAAGCTCTGCTGCTAATTAATGTTATCAAGACATAGCAGGATTATGCTGCCTCCTTTTTATCTCTGCATGATGAGTAGCTTCAAATATCCTCCCTTTTCCCATTAACAGTTGGATGTCATTTGAAAACGAAGCAGCAGCAGTAGCAGCAGCCAGCTCTTCTCGACAGAACTGTTGCAGCCCTCCCTCTGGGGGCTGATGTAAAATGAAATGTGTGCTCTGCGTATTTAAGCATAGATTTTATGTAATCATAAATTTTTCCACATGGATGGAAAGGCTGCAAATTAGCTGGGAGAGCAGATTCCTGGATGTGCAATCAGGAGTTAAGGAGTCAGGAAAACCTTTGAATTTTTATTTTTTTAAAAAACCCTTATTTGTACTGATAGCATTATGACATTACCCCATCCTCCTAAAATTGATGTCATTGGGTATGTTGCTGTACTCCTCGAAAGATTCCATCAACGGTGTCTCCAAATTTTTTTACACATCACTTGGGAAGACAGGCGAACTAATATCAGTGTACTGGAAGAAGCAAAGATCACAAGTGTTGAAGCAATGATTCTTCAACGCCAACTTCATTGGACTGGTCATGTTGTGTGGATGCCTGATGATTGTCTTCCAAAGCAACTACACTATTCCAAACTTAAAAATGGAACGTGTAATGCTGGTGGTTAAAGACTGTCTCAAGGCAAATCTTAAAAAATGTAGTATAAACACTGAAAACTGGGAAACACTGGCCTGCGAGCGCTCCAGTTGGAAAACAGCCTTTACCAAAGGTGTCATGGGCTTTGAAGAGACTCAAACCCAGGATGCAAGGGAGAAACGTGCTAGGAGGAAGGAATGCTTGGCAAATTCACACTGTGATCAACTCCGGCCTGGAAACCTCTGTTCCCACTATGGAAGGATGTGTGGGTCCATTATTGGCCTCAACAGTCACTTATGGACTCATTGTTGAAACCATGTTTATGGAAGACAATCTTACTCTGCTACAAGCAATCGCAGAAGAAGAAGAAGATATGGGCATTTGACTTCCTTGCACAGTACATGTTCACTATTATTAAAAAAAGGGGGGGGGAGTTGTCCTCGAAACCAAATGATAATCTTTTTTGGCTCATCTTGAAGATGTGAATGGATTAATAGATGGATTAAGTTTGGGGGGTCACTTAGAGAACTTTGAAGGAAGGCTTTAGTATGTTTTCTGAGACCAGGGCTGTGAGGATCTAACATCTCACTTTAGAATGATCCACCTCTTCTCTTGCTGAATCTGTAAGTTTCCTTCCTCATAATCAGTGTCCATTACTTAGATGTCTCACCTAGATATTTCCTTTGTAGAGTGCTCCTATTCTGTCTACAATGAAGCACCGCAAATGATACACACCACGTGAGCAGCTATCGTTCAAGTGTTTTCACACATGCTAAAACATACGCATCTTGAGTAATGATGAATGAACTCCCCTTGACTCTCTTTGACCACGTCTCTTTTTTTTCTTTTTCTTTTTTTGCAATCTTTCTTGTGATCGCTTAAAACAAACCACAATCTTGCATTCACAAGGAAAGGTCACAATTTACAATTATAGCACTTACATTACAAACTTTTATATCAGGGATGGGTAACCTTTGCCATCACCCCTGAAATTCCATCATCCCTGACCATTGGTCATGCTGTCTGGGGCTGATGGAGACAGTGTCTAGCAATATTGGATTGGCCACAAGTTCCCCATTTCTACTTTGTATAAATGTGTGTTGACAATATTCCACTTCCCCAGCAATGTTTATTGTAACCCCCTCCCATAATAATAATAATAATAATAATAATAATAATAATAATAATAATAAATTTTAGCAGAAAGATGCATGGAATGAGCCCATTCCAAACTGGGATTTTAATTTGTACTAAGGTAGGATTTCCTTTAATATCGTTTGTGTGTATCATTTAAAATTATTTTAATATACTGTGACATGTCTGCCTCATCACCACATGAATAGGATTACCGGTCTGGAAACTGCATAATACATGATGGCAGAATCCCTGTACAGAGGCTGGTGTATAAACGCAGAAGCGTACCAAAGCTGAATCCATTTATTATGGCCATGATTACTGGGAATAATGGGAGTTGTAGTCAAAACCACCAGGAGGCCAACAGGATGCTGAAGGATAGTCAAGTAAGTCTCTGACCTAATTGAGCCAATGGCTCTATGAAAATATGCACTATTCAAATGTGATTTAACTGGATAACACAGTAATAGAAGTTTTTCAAATAATTTTTATGATTCAACAGGAAGGTCGGTTAGTTGTGGCTGAGAAAAGCATTGCATTGTATTTGTTAAATAATTTGCAGTAAACACACGTCTTAATTACATCAGAGGCTTAAGCAGATTTGTAAAGCCATTTAAAAAATCAATAGTTAGCTTTTAGGTGATGAATTAATTAATGGAGTGTAAATGTTGAAAGTCCACTTTGGCTGGCATGCGGTCTGACTTTTCATATCATCACTAAGCAGTAAAATTTTAATGTTAATAGCAGTTACAAAAATAGGTCAATTTTTGCCTGGCACAAAGAGACTAAGTGTAGTATACAATGACATTCTGTCGAAAGGGAACATCTTTTTTTGCAGCAAATCTAATATTGAGGTCACTGGAAGACTTGACTGAACAGGGATTAACCAAAGGTTTTGGGGTTTTTGTTTTGTTTTGAAAGATAACATGATTAATTAAATTAGCTGCCAATTAGCTGAAGTGTAAGAAGAGGCACTAAAAACAATGAAATGGTTCACAATAATTATCCATGACAATATTGGTTTCAAATGCTTTCTTCTGTATTATTTCCTGATTTTATTTGTGGCTCAGCACATCTCTGTTTCAAGACAGATCTGGAAGCCAGGATTCCAAAAATATCAGAAGAAAGGCTGTTCTTTTGCCATTTCTGGAACATGCAGAAGGTGCACTTGTCCTTCTGAGCTTGCATTAGGTTTGTAGTTAATTCTGTGGATGGATGCAGTTGGGATTTGTCTGTAAAACCAGCTAAGTATCTGAAGAAGTTTCAACCAAACATAAAGACTACCTGTCTTTAATACAGTTGAATATAAGTGATTTGACCCCTGTGATTAGTATATACAAAACTATATGGTCATAATTAATTGCCAAACACTCCAGCCTTCTGCGCCTTAATCCTACAACAGTTATTTGTGTGTTTTGGGCAGACAAGAAATTGTGTGATTTAAATATGCTCTCATGAATGGAGGCAAATAGTTCTTTTCTTAAATAGGCACACCACCCAGTGGCCAGCTCCCCTCTTTCTTGGGAACATGTCTATAAGCAAATTGTATAATACATTGGTTGGTTAGGCAGGCGGCTCAAGAACATTTTCTGAAGGTCACAGTAGATGGGATGGTAAGCAGCCATATTTTATAAGTGTGGTATTTATTTGTGTGGTATTTTGGAGTGAAAAGGAGTGAAAGGAGTGAAAAGGCTCAATGGGCAAACTGAACGTTCGTTGCAACCATCACTTCATGGTCCTGTAGCCTGGTCTTCCTGTTTCCCCCTCAAGAGATTTTCTCCAACTGATATAATTTCTTGTAATGGAACAGGGCTGAAGAGAAAAGCACTGATGGGACAGAGGCAGGCTGCAGGGAGCTAAACCATGGGCTGGGGTGGATGAGTACCACCCTCATCCATGCTCTTTGTGTTGTGGAAAAATCTTACCTCCCCCACTTCAAATGGATCTGCTGCTTTGTCATTCATGCCTTGGGTTCCAGGATCCTGACTGTCACAAAACTCATTTACAGTATTCAGGTGTTTCGTGGCTAGATACTGTGTGCAACCATATGAGTTGCATGGAAGAAAGTAAATGTAGATCTCTGGTATGTGGTGATAAACAGAGAGGCAGGGAGGGGGGTGATTCTTCTCCCTCTTTTCCATAATGGCACAACAAAATAATGCATCTGCTTAGAATAAGAAGATCTTAGTAAACACAAGCTTCAGAATATTTTGAGCAGGACCTTTAACTGCAACAAAGTATCTGAGAACTCATTTGATTCATGCTTCTAAATAAAAGTAGAGGTAATTAGCCGGATACTAATGAATAAATCTATGGAACCTGTTTCTAGCGGCTGCCCGTTTACGCAGCTATCTTTTACTAATCTTTGCACAGGAAGAAGCAAGGCATTGGGAAGGGACAACGCAGTGACACCAGCACCTTCCTTTGCCCTTCAGACTGTTCCTCAAAGCTGTAAGCTCAGAGCTTCAGTCCCATTGATCTTGTTCTGCTGTTTCAGCTGCAGAGAATCAGTGGCTTCCAGCTGTGGCCAGTTCATCCTCGAGATGAAGATGTACAGGTCACCCAGGGTAGTAAAACATTAGGGCTAGCTAAATGTTTAGTGACTTTTAGCTGGTGGTGATGCAAGGGGTGAACAGTTTCCAGATGGTCTGCTTCCAACTGTTCTGCCCTTTTTACTCATCGTGCTGGTTCTGGTAGAATTCTAATTGCTCTCAACTGAGTTGTCACAGGGTGAAATCTAAGAGAGGTTTTAAAAAATTTCATTACTAGTTGCCCATACAAAACAAAAAGTGTGTTTCACCTAAAGAACCCAGTGGCACTTCATACCTCTTCATTATTTATGCTGTTTAACCTATTCCTTCCCTACTGTTAACCTGCCCTTAACTTATATAATGATTGGATGGTGTATTTTAGATTATATCATCCAATCCAGGGTTTGGTTTGTAGTACCAGGCCAAGAAAGTTGGCAAGGATGATGTTGGAGGAGAAACTAATTAAAGAATGCACATTACGATGTCGGATGCTAATGAAGTTGGCTACACGTTACTCTCGTCATATGAGGCTTGTAAACTCATTCACTATGCATGTTCCGTTAATGAGCATTGCAAGGGTCAGTGGCCAGCTTTGCCATCTGCCTATGTACATTCATATGAACACTTGAGAAGAGCCCCTGCATGCACTTTGGGAGAGCTCAGTCGATAGAGCATGAGACTCTTAATCTCAGGGTACTGGGTTTGAGTCCCACCTTGGGCAAAAAAAAAAAAATCCTTCATTGCAGGGGGTTGGGCTAGATGACCCATGTGACCCCTTCCAATTCTACAATTCTATGTTGATTATATGTACAGAGCTGATCAGGTGATGTACACAGAGGGAGGGATGGGGTTCATTCATTGCACACATTAAGCAAGTGAGAGCTTTGCTTGTTGAGAATTCTGAAGGCTCCCCTGCCAGAGGAGGAGAAAGGTTGAGGGTATAGAAATATGACTGCAAAGTAAATAAGGAGCCATTGGCTACTTCCATGCTGGGCATTTACTGTGGAAAAACCACACTTTGTTCACCTAGACCCCATCTGCATGATACATATAAAGCAGTATCTTACCAATCATGGCTCCACCACCAAAAAAAAAAAAAAAATTATGGGAACTGCATGGGAACTGTCATGGCTGCTGAGTGTTGTTATTGAACCCTGTTTCCCTCACAGAGCTACAATTCTCTGGGATGTTTAACAGTCAATCCCTCTTTCCTCTGACAAACATTTAAAATATCTGCTGCAAGGTGTAGTGCTGACCAATCAGTTAGGACACCTGTGAAACAAAGTGGAAAAATAGAATATATATATATACATATATGTCAGTGTGTTTGCACATGCATATAGAGATATTTAAACATTCAGATGGCTGTCATATGGTAATTTTATATTTTGCATTACAGTTTAGCCAGTCGCTTTTAGAGAAATTTGTGTCCACCATGGAAATGAAGACACAGATGTACTCAAGGGACAGTTGCAAAGCCAAATGTGAGCAGATTGTCATCATTCTCTGTGATACACACAGAATTACAACTGTACGTGCCCTCCTGCCCTACTTTCCCTTTCCCCCAAGACTCTATAGAAATGCATTTTTAATCAATGTCAATTGATTCCAGATTAAAAGTGGCTGGGATGCACTAGATAAACAAGTGATTAAGAATGGAGACCTTATAGTTGAGTGGTAGGCTTCACTTCATTGTCACTATCGTTCAGTCATCAGAAAAGTGAGCCCAAAGCAAAAGTACTTAGATGAGAAAAGGAATGTGATAGGAAATTAACTACTAGGTGAACTGTACTTACTTAGCATGTTTCCAAATGGGTGTTTATTGTGGGATCAGTGGTCCTCATGCTTGCATTTATTGATTTTTTTAGCAGTGTTCACATGATGTCATTGGCATCAAAATGCCAGCCCATATATCCTCCATTTAATCCAGATTGACCCTTTCTGGGGTAAAATGATGTATACAAAAATACACATACTAGGATAAGGTAAGCATTAAAATGCATATATTAGGAAAAATTGCTGTGCAAAAATGTACTTAGTGGGCAAAATTGCATACAAACCTACATTAAGAGAAAGTCACCTTAAAATGCTGATGAATTTTCATGAGGAGTTTAAAAAATATTGTAAATCTGTGTGGACAATATTGTAAACTGAATTGAAGACTGGGAAAAAGAAAAACTGAGATAAATCAAAATATAAAATGATAACAAAACAAAACAAAAAAATGTAAGAGAAGAGGTTCAAACACATTATTTAACTAAGTTGTCATATATATATATATGTATAAAATTTACAGTGTGTATATGTTAAGGGGAATGCCAATTGAGCGGCAAATGGACATATCAATTGACCATTCCACAGAAAAGGAACACCACCACCACCACCAATTTTATTATTTATACTCCACCCGTCTGGAATTGTTTATAGCTGAAAGATACACAATGATGCATACCAAAGACCAAGCATGCTCCAACCATACAGGTCTTCCTCAGTGGTTGAATGAAGTATCAATTTGTCTCAGTGAATCTGGCCATTTAGCTATTATGCCTGAAAGAAGTGGTGAAACTACCACTAACTACTCATAACAGTCAAATTGCTGTGAATAACCAAGTCAAATAATTGTGTCAAAGGGTTATGATTACAGTTAGAGCACTGGATTCAACTAAGTGGTCCCGCTAGTGGAAGCAGGCACAAGAACTTCAGCTCTCGAAATGGGACTCCCCCCACCTTCTATTCCCCACCGTACCCCACCCCAAACTGTGGTGGGTTGGTGTCAGAAGAAATAGGACTAGTTAACTAGCATAGGTTCATTCATTTCAATGGGTATACTCGTGAGTTGAATGTAGTTTGAATGTAGACTTAGTTGAATGCAGTTTGGGGCATCTTCTAATATTCTTTTTTATGAACATCAGCTACGATTATTGCTTGTCACATAGGTTTGCTCAATCCTAATGGATTAAACCATTTTGTCCAGAATTCGGATCTTTGCTATATGAAGCTGTATCAGGTGAGACATCCCTTCCTCTTACTCTTTTGGTGACCTCTTTCAGATATTGCAGAGGCTCTTAAATCCTATATCCTTCGCTGCACAGAAATACTATATTTAGAATCGCTACACATAAGCATATCTATATCCTGTTCTTTTCTACCCTTGAACACTTACAAGAGACTTCCTCTGATTTGTCACTGTTGAGTGCCTTCAAACAGATGCAAGCTATTTTGGACATTTTTGAAATATATATTTGTACAGCTTGACAGTATTCCGGTACACTTCATTTTCCTTTTGACGTTTTCCCAGAGATACGACCCCCTCCCCACCCTGCATATTCAGAAAGGCAAACTCTGATCCTTTCTACATTGCTGGTTACTCCCCTACAGAGTACCTAGAAGTCAGCTAGTTAATTTGCACCAGCTTTCCATGACACTAGTGCACTAGAAATATTGTTTGGGTAATGTCTGTGAGTGGTGAAAAGCACTTCGCAGTTGGTGAATAAGGCCACTGTAACTTTCAATTGGGCTTATATATCCGAAGGCCAGATTACCAATATAATCCTATGTATAATATTCCCATTGCACTGTGGTTAGTTTTAGTGGAACACACTTCCATGTTGGTGTCTCTTGGCTTACAGAGGCTTTTCATCTGTGGCATATTGCGCTGAATGAGCTGCTTTCCTGCCCTGTGAGAAGTCTCATCTAAGAAGCTGTTTCAGTTACAAGATGTAAGATATGATGGCCACCAGTTTGAATGGCCTTAAAAGAGGATGAGAAACATTCATGAAGGAGAAGTCTATAAGGGCTTAGAGTCACAGTGGCTATGCTCTGTCTCCACTGTAGGAGAGCACTGTTGCTCTCATGTCCTGCTTGTGGGCCTCCCATAGGTTGGCCATGTAAGAGCGCTGAACCAGATGGACCTTTGGTCTGACCCAGCAATGTTCTCCTTATGGTGTTAAGTTCCTCAGCTGCTGCGTAATTTTTTTTAAAAAAGTCAAATTGATAAGATAACCAGCATTTTTTTCCTGCTCTTCTCACGCATAGCTGCCACAATGACAGGAAGTGCATTGTGCCATTTGCTCTCTCTGTGTGTTCTTTACACCTTTAGCCATCTCGCACTCATTAGTGAGTCTCTTGAGGTGGTCTACTTAACACCTCATTAAAAATATGCCTGGATGATCTCTTCTCTCTCTGTTCTTCACATGTCAACAAGTCATTTTCTGCCCTAGCCGCTCTTCCTACCCCCTTTGCACATGCGGCTCTTAGCAGCCTAATATTTGTCAATCATCAGGTGTATTATCAGGCATGATTTCCTTACCCTGTTGTCATTAACAATCTCCTCTGCAAGATTTCGCGCTGTGTTCTTATTCCTGTTGAAGGAACATTTCTATTAACTGTTAGTCTTGGGAAGAGTAAGAGTGTTATTCAGGCAGTCTGAATTATGCTGAGGCCTTTCTTTGCAATAAATACATTTGAGCTTCTTTGTAATAGAAGGATCATAAACATATTCCCAAGTATTTTTAATTCTGCACAAACTAAGTTCACTTCTCTCTGTAGGAACGTTTGCTTGTCAGTCAGTTTCCATCTCCCAACAACCACTGCCTTTCCTGGACCCACAAACATTAACCTGGATTCTTCAAGTATCAATTTCCCATGCAGGGAAGGGTTGAGACCCAGTAATCCCATGTAAAAATGATGCTATCTGCTACAAGGTGTACTGGCGAGGGCCTGTAAGATGAATCCAGGCTGTAATGGAGGAATAAGTGAGCGAAGACTGGAACTGTAAACGTCACTTGACTGTGGCACCTGCCAGAACTGATAGCTGCTACAGCCATCAGACCACCCATTTAGCTCTGCTGCATAAAATGGGCCCGGAAGCATGTTATCCCATTCCTTGCATGTTTGGTACCTACCACAGATTCCCAGACAGTGTTAAGCAACAACAGCTGCATGACAATTTGGCCTGCTATAAGATGTATGCACTAAACCACTTTTTCACATGGAACCTTATTCTGTTCATGGGTCAAATTTGAACCCCACAAGGCTCCTCAGGGTAAGTGATATAGCTCAGTGGTATATCATCCACTTTGAATGTAGAAAGTCCCAGGTTCAAACACTGCATCTCGAGGTAGGGCTATGAGAGATGCTGGTACCCTGACATCCTGGAGAACCATTCCCAGCCACTATAGTTAGTGACTGAGTTAGATGGACCAGTGATGCGACTCAGTAGAAGACAACTTTCCATACTCTTGTCTGTATGAAGGGAAGTGGGTACACTTTCTGCTACAAAGTTTACATCTGATTTCAGGCCCTTTACACTGCACTTCCACCCTGCTGAAATACTTTAAACACTCCTGCTTCCACATTATAAGTTGAATACTTAGAAAGAGAACGAATGGACTTGGTCAAGTATATGGACTTTATCCATCGCTGCTTAAACTGGGCCTACCTGTGCATGTTAGCAGTGAATCTTCAAAGAATACTGCCCATAGTTAATCTTTGTGGTAACTTCCAAGTGGAATTGGTTATTGCTCAATGGTTAGCTTTTTAAAAAAGAAAAAAGAAAGGTGAAAGAATTGCATTCAGAGTGTCTGATTGCTATAGTTTCTGCATCATTAATTATGCCAGAATAAGCAGCTCACTCCTAGGCCTGTATCACAGCAAGAGGATAATGAAAAGGAAAAACATTAGCATAGCAAACGTCTACTGGACTGTGCTTTCTATCCCTTTCACTATCTTGCTTGAAAGTGGAAGCTACAAAGTGTTGCTGTTGCCACCATCTCCGATTAATGGCACCCATTATTCATGGGAGGGCAGCTGAGGTCAGTTCCATGGGCTTTGTGCTGAGAACCTCACTATTCATCCTTTATAGTCTTCTGGATTGTGAGCTGTGGCAAATGGATTAAGGGAAGAGTCTATGAGCCTGTTCCTTCTCACTGAGATATAGATTTGACCTTCAGTTGTCCTTGTTTTTATTGTATGATTTTATGTGTGCTTCAGATAAGATTTTTTATTTTATTTTTTAAAGCAGGCTTGGAAAACAACACAGCACTTTGGTTTGGTTTTTGCTTTGAAATCCTAAGCGTGTGGTTAAGAGAGGGTAGCTGGTCACAAGTTTCTGATGCTATTTTCTGAATACAGAGTCTCTCCCCCTCTCCACTGTTTTAGTAATCAGATGAACTGATAGTTGAGCTCCTCCATAGCAAGCTCCGAGGATTGGGAGGCAACTTTGTTTATTGCATGCTGTTCCTTGGCCAAAGGGCTGAAATAAAAAGTCAGACATGTATGTCGGGTTGACCACTGGGAGAATTTATTGTTTAACCCAAAATTACCGGCAGAGGAAAACCATTAATGTGAAAACTGTCAAAACTTAGATGAAGCTTGGAGCCATTAAGATGACCGAGCCTCTTCCTGGGAAAAGGGGGAAGCACGTCTGTCTTTCCCTTTCCCTGGCCCCTGCGACAGAGGCTTTGGGCTGCATTCATCATGTTCAAAGGTGGATTACAGGGTCACATACCTGCCATGCACATAACAGAAGGGGGGCAAACCCAAACACTAGTCTTGTCCCCATGACACAGAACCAAGTCTTGCAGGGCCTTTGGCAGGTCCAAAAGAAATATACAATTACCAACACTGTAGAGGTCTATCCCAGCATGCCAATACAGTTCAACTCTTGTGTGGCAAATATCTGCATGGTCGGTGAACACCCTTCAGAATTGAGCTGAATTTCCCAAGTAACCCTATTAATACACATAGAGTCCAAATACCAAATCATGTGAGGCAAAATGTCATAACAAACAATAGGGGTGTCAGGCCAATGCTATCGGATAACCTCAAAATCCCTGGAGGCCTGCAGATTAAGGAGTTTTCTCTTCAGAAGCTCAGTATCATTACCTCCAAGGGGAATGACCAACATGTGCAGAACATGCTGCAGCACATCTTACAGAAACAAGCCAGGTGGGAGCCAATTGCACTGTATTTCCCAGTGACCCAGCAACTGTGTTGTAGCCCACTGGCTAAGACCCAACTGGGTCCCAAAGCATAGCCTTGCTCAAAGGATCATACCACAGCCATAGATAAGGACGTGCACCCATCCATCAACCTGTAACACAAAACAGAGCTGAATAAACTGCCGCGGATAGGCCTGATATATCATTTATTTTCTGTGCGTAGATATGGGTTGTTGTGGTTTTAGGAGAATAAACACAGCCTCTGCTCACATTCTGAAGCAGTACAATCCAAACCACTTGATCCGCTTCAAATCCATTTTGACATGGATCAAAGTAGAAGTGAGAGGAAAACCAGACACACTGGTTGTTTATGTGTTTGCCCATTTCATCCCCAAGGCAAAGTGGTAGGAGGGGTTTCATTTGCATGCCAAAAGGCTGTCCTGTCCCCTACCTTGTCACTTCCTCTACATTTTGGTGCTGTAGGCTAAGGATTAGAGATCTTTTCTGGCCAACCTGTTGGATTCTGAGCTCCCCAATGGGTCACTTTGATGGGTACACAGGTCCCCCGCCTGTCAGTCACCTAACATCACTATGACGTCTGGTGACCAGTTCAAAGGGGATTGCTATCAATGGCAACCAGCTGTTTGGCACCGAAAGTGAGCCTCTTTGAAGACATGCTTTCAGCCTTGCTTTGTCTGACTGCAGGTGCTGCTTGGATTTTTCCTCTGCAGACTGGCAAAGCTGACCATATTGACCAGATGGAAACCTTCTCAGCTTCAGCAAGGTGGTTACATCACCTTCGGCAACGTGATATACCTTCAGAACACAACTCACCACATCCTGGAAAAGTGTCATGGTTGGAATGAGTGGGGATTCTGGAATAGTCACATGACTAGACTTGTTTAGTTTGCCAAAAACTCCAGCTCTGTGTTCCATGGTATGGAAATAGTTGACTGAATCATTCGTATTTTAAAAAGCGGTAGGTAAAGGTAAAGGTACCCCTGACCAACAGGTCCAGTCGTGCCCGACTCTGGGGTTGCGCGCTCATCTCGCTCAAGAGGCCGGGAGCCGCTGCTTGTCCGAAGACAGCTTCCAGGTCACATGGCCAGCGTGACGAAGCCGCAGCTGGCGAGCCAGCACCAGCGCAGCACATGGAAACGCTGTTTACCTTCCCGCTGGAGAGCGGTCCCTATTTATCTACTCGCACTTTGAGGTGCTTTCGAACTGCTAGGTGGGCAGGAGCTGGGACTGAGCAACGGGAGCTCACCCCATCGCGGGGATTCGAACCGCCGACCTTTCAATCAGCAAGTCCTAAGCTCTGTGGTTTAACCCACAGCGCCACCCGCGTCCCAGCGGTAGAACACACAAGAGAACCTGTTGCTGCAATCAATGTGTTATTTCTTACTATTACTATTGATTGAGAAAAGGAATTCACCTTCTTTTTAGATTCTGCCTCCGCTTCGCTCTGTTTTATGCTGTTACTAGCACTGATAGTGTGTATTTGATATGTTTTACACAATCAATTTTAAGGAATAGCTAGTGCCCCACAGGGGAGAAATACATATGTACTCAGTATAGGGTTTCCAGTGATTCTGAGAATAAACTATAGGCAACTACAGCTAGCTAGTTGGACTACATGCTGATTTGCAATATTGAAATAAGATATTTCAGTGATTGTTTGTTGAGGTTTTTGAATAATGCATTCTTACATAATGCATAAGAATTACATAATTATGCTCAGGTCATCAAATGGGAACTTCTAATAAAAATTGTATACACAGTTGAATGCTAGTGACAAAGTATTTTGACTTTGATATTTAAGAGCATAAACTTGGCTACTAGGGTCATACTATTAAGAGAAAATAATTTACCCCATAAATATCTAGGTTCTTTCTTTTACATAATGAAAGGACATGATCATAAGGATGCTCAAGGATGTCATTTCCGGCATACCACCCTAATTTGGACTTCCAGCAATGACAGCAACTTTTGGCACATTTTTAAAGGGAATGGCATGGAAACAAATCTGGTGCAAATCTCTTTCAGATGTAACAGTGGACTAGTCAAACTTGTCTACTTGGGCAAGTCATCAGCCGTCAGTTTTATCTGCTTTTTTAGGATAATAGCAGAGGTGAGTGAAATAAGAATTACACAGTTGTTGTAATTCTATAGAAATGGCAAATAGTAAAAGTAAAAAAAAAAAAAAAGCATAACCAATTCCACTTAAAGTAGGAGACTTCTTTTTGACTAACGGTGCAATCCTGTACATGTCTACTCAGAAATAATGCCCACTGAGTTCATGTAAGTGTATATAGGACTGACACAGCAACGTCTTGAAGATTAGAGTGGGGGAGACTAGACTGGAGAGTTTGGTTTGTTTCTCTTCAACTTTCCTGTATGGCAATAGCATTTGTAAAGGCTGCGCCCAACACCAAAGCAGTTTAATTAAAAAATTTCCTTATGTTCCTAAGCTGCAGGGTATTCCTCCCTCCCCATGTTTGTTAATAAAGAACTCATTTTACAAGGTCAGGATTATGAAAGCAGTTCTGGCTTCTCTCTTATCTGCTGCAGAGCTTCAAGCAAACACATGTCAGCTATTTGCCTGGTATGCATGCTCTGAATAATCCTGGAATGCACTTATATTTGATATCACAAATGCACATCCATGGGAAAATGAGTTTCAGTCTCAAGGTCAAAATAATTAAGAAATAGCTGGGAGATATGAAGAGGTCTCTGTGTTTACATTGGTAAAGTGTGCCCCAGCCTTTGGGCAACCTGGTGGCCTACAGGTGATACGGAGTACAATACCCATCATCCTCAGCATGGCTGAGGATGAGAGCTGTAGTCCAAAACATCTCAATATATCAAGGTTGAGGTTATACCCTTTTCTCAGCCTTGATGTTTGGAAGTCTGTTTGGGGATGCCAAAATTCCATGGTGCTTTCAGATGTGTAATGGTAATGAAAATGTCTGTTTTATACTGGACAAGGGAGTTGGGATCAAAGAAGGAAAGGACAACGATGATGATAGTGTACTTAATCCCTTCTCTGCCCTTTTGTTTCCTCACTCCAAATCTCCCCTTTCCAGCATTCACACATATGAAGTTCAGTTGCTGCAGGTCACACAATTAGTATGCACAGAAGCCCTGTTTGCAGGTTTAATGGCTATGTGGATATTTGGGGCAGAGACCCAAGCCTGTTCCCCCATTGCATTCATTTTACATGAACGCATGCATGAACAGTCTGATTGCCTCCACTGAGCAAGATGAAATTGTGAGACCACCTGATGATTCTCCCTCCCAAGATTTCCTCATAAGATGTTGCTTCTTTATATTACACGAGGCATTTCAGCCTGCCCACCGAAAGCCTTCCCAACTCGGCTCTAATAATCTCTCCCAGAAAAGGATTCAGGAGTTGAGACCTTTTGGGGCTCAATTTACCCTGAAATTTGTTCTGAGTTTTCAATATTGATGTTGCCACTATACAGGTTGACCTTTAAGCTCTTGAAATACTTTTCTGCTCCATCCTGATAAAGTCATGTTGCTTTCTCTTCCTTTTTATTCATTCCACCACAGCTACAAGCTGAGTTGCACAGTAATAATAACAGTAATAATAACAGCGCAAATTTGAAAAGACCAAGACTCCCCTTTTTAACAATGTCCTCATTGAGACCCTTAGTTTCTTTCTATCTCTACTAAAGGACGTCAGTACAACTTTTCCCCAAGGTATTTTGTTGCCTGAGGCAAATAACAAGAGGCTACTCCCACACCTCAGTCCCATGTAGTGGCATAGCGTGGGGGGTGCGGGGGGGGACTGGCTGCACCGGGTGCAACATCTGGGGGTTAGGGGGCGCAAATCCACGGGTTAGGGGGCGCAAATTACTTGCCTTGCCCCGGGTGCTGACAACCCACGCTACGCCACTGGTCCCATGCACAAAACACATTGGCTCTTGAATGTGGCAGTGGGATAGCAGTCTCCACTCCACCAGAGGAGGTGGGCTAATTTAGGGGCACCAGGGCAGACCATGCCTTACAACACAGAAAAGGGCCAAGGAACTCATCAAGAACAGCCACTGCCTTGCAGCATATTCCTGCTGAAACACAGGAGGCCCCATCAGTATTAGCATTCCACCGGCTCTTGAAGATGCACCCTTTAAAACAAGCACTTCCTTCATCTCCTGACTTGAATTTCCTGCTTTGGTTATTGCTTTAACTGTTTACCACTGTTGTGCTGTTTTAATGGGCTTGCTTATTAATGAACGTTTAAACATAATTGTTTTGCTATATGTTTTAGTTGTGGGTAGCTGTATTTTTACAATTGGTTTTATACTTGTTACTGTGCTGTTGGCTTTTATTTGTTTGTGAACCACCTTGGTATTTCTTCTTGAAATAAAAGGAAGTATATAAATCATTCTAGCAATGACAATCCACCTGAGGCTGCTGCCTTACTCCGTCTAGTGCATGCATGAGGAATTTGTGGCCTGTGGTCCAAATGAAGCCCAGCAGGTTGGTCCTAAATTGTCCCATGAGGCAATTTCACCTCAGACACCCCCCCCCCCCAAATGTAATGGCAGGGTCAGCCCTGGCTCTCTGTAATGACATAGCCTGAAATAAAAACAACAGTTTGGGTACCATATGCCTCTTTATCAATCATGTTTACAAAGGGAAGAGATGTTGCTAGTAGAGTCTGTTTGGGGATATACTGAGCAAGATGTTGCTATTGCTGCTCCTTGAGAAGTGGCTTCACAATAAATTGTGCCTAATTCACCCCTCATTTTTATTTGAAAGGCACAGAGAGGGGGATGACATGTTTAGAGACCTTTGGGTGCTTCGGGTTGGTTGCTTCTTTACCTTTCACCTGAAGGGAAAGCCATGCTCACAGTGGAAATAGCTACCGGATGGTGGCGAGTCTCTATTTTACTCGAATTTCAGATCTCCTTGGGTATGGTTTCAAAAGCAGCTGTCCAAGGTTGAGGGTCTAGATGGAAATTTGGAGTCAGTATATGGAGTTTATAATAGTGGGACAGTTGACAGTATTAAAAATGCATGACCAAGATGCTTTAGCAGTATGCATTAGTGCATTCAGCTTTGAAAGTGAAATGGATAAATCTGCAGGCCAGTGGTTGTGAGCTGTTGTGTTGTCTTGCTTTTAAAATGTTTAGTCTAAAGCATTTTGCATGAACCTTCCATAGTGAATGTACTTCTCAAAATTACAACCCAAGCCTCCTGTTCAAAGGACATTATTTATTATTTAGGAAACCCACTCTGCTTTACTCAAAGAAGGACATAGTCAAGGAAAAGAATCAGAGAGCCCCTTGTGGGGATATATTTTATTCTGCACCCCACTCAAAATGAGGGGAAATAAATTGCTAAAATGCTACATACTGGTTGAAAGAAAGACAATAATCATGTGTCCACTAAAATCTCTGTTTTGAGAGATGTCTCTCACACACATTTGTGTGTGTATGTTTTTCATGTATTTCAAAGGCATTCAGCCTCACTGCAATTAAATTCACATTGATGTGAAAAATTTGTGAAGATGATCTGGTAATGTAAAACTGTTGTACACTGACTTTATAAAGGACTCTGGAAAGAGAAAGGGTAGAACTGAAATGACTGTTTTATTAATAAGTTAGAAAAGCAAGACAGCCAAATCCTAGAATATAGCATTAAATTTCCCAGTAATAGCATCACATGGTATACTTATGTCATTATATAATAGATTACAGCATGCCACTTTTTTGTTTATATTGGTGGGAGTGATGTCAGAAGTTGACGTGTGCATTGTTCATGTATAAAACACTGAATCAAACACTCCTTTGTAATTACACTGCTCCAAGTGCAGCAAGGATAACAATTTGCATATTTTAATCTGGAGGTGAGGCACCTCTGTCAGTGTAACAGCTTGGCCCAGGTCAGAAAAGAGAAATAGAGTAGAGGCAAATAATTGAAAAGGCAATTCACAGGAAAATGAAATTTGTCTCATTGTCACTTAAGGTTGTCTTCCCATCTGTCTGGAGGAAGAAAGTCAATTTGCGAATGAAAGAGGCAGGCCAGTCTGCTCTGGGGCGAGGACCAAAGGATAATTTCCTTTTTAATAAAAAGTAGCAATAATGTATGGAGAGAACAGGGAACAAGGACAGAGCTCACACTCTGGCCCCTTCTGAGGGAGATAGCAGGTGTCCTTTGAGGATCCCATATAACAGAGGTCCAGAGTTTATCTTCAAAGACAAAACAAGGCCTGGAGGACAAGAAACACTTAATGAAATAATTCTTTATGACATATGGACATTGAAAGCAAGAGGGCAGAAGTGGATTTGCAACAAAATTGAAAGTTTCTCATTTGAAACAGCTGCAGCAGCAGCCTGGTACCTCTGACTTCCTTATAAGGTCTTTCTGACAAGAGTATAATTGAAAGCTTTTTCTCTTCCTTCCTGAACTTGCCAGCATATCTCTCTCTCTCTCTCTCTCTCTCTCTCTCTCTCTCTCTCTCTCTCTCTCTCTCTCTCTGTGTGTGTGTGTGTGTGTCTGTCTCTCTCTGTGTGTACTTATCCTTTTTACATCAGACTGAGATGTCATTGTTTTGGGATTAGTGCAAGGCAAGAGAAAGTAAGCTTTTTCATCTTGTATCTAGTTGCACTCTCTGGGTGCTAAGGGAAGAACTTTATAAAGTCCACTTGGAATCAGTGGGAGAGACTGAAGCATGCTGAGTATCTGTCTGGAGTCACAGATTCATAGAACTGTAGAGTTGGAAAGGGCCATCTAGTACAACTCCCTGCAATGCAGGAACCAACAACGAAAGAATCCCTGACATCCAACCTCTGTTCAACAACCTCCAGTGAAGGGGGTCCATCACCTTCAATGCTACTGTTGAACAGCTGCTGGCAATGCCTACACATTCATGGGGTGTAGGACTCTTGATAGCTACTAGCCATGTTGGCCATGCCCTGTCTCCATGATAAGAGGCAGTAATGCTTCTGAATACCAGTTGCTGGAAACCACAGGAAGGAAGAGTGTTTTTGTGGTCAGGTTCTGCTTAAGGGGTTTCCACAGGCAGCTGGGCAGCCACAATGAAAATGATGTACTAGATGAGGCATTTTCCTGATCCAGAAGGCTCTTATATGCATACTAGCTGAATTTTAAAATCAGATAAGCAAGTGGTCATTTGTCAGTTAATCCGTATGTGTTTAAATTGTGCTATCTTTGTGGCTTTCATTAGCAACCCCTTTTAGCACAATGAAGGCAAGAGTTCTTCTTTGTGTGGTTGACTGATCTTGGTTACAGAATGCTGGGAGTGGGTTGCCCTCTCTTCCAGTAGGTAGGTTCTTCTGCTCATGCCCAGCTAGCAAATAAGTCCCATCATTCAAAGGACAACACTGAAAGCATGCTGAATTCTGCTTCCCTTCAGGCAAGATTTTAAAAACTCAGCAATGAAGACAAAAAGAAGAGAACAAATTAAAAACGCAGAAATTACTACTTACAGAAAGCCTGAATGATTCCAGTGCTAGACATTCTAAATAGCACTCTTTGCTTCAATATATTTGGGGGGTGGTTTTTTTTTTCTTCAGAAAAGGAGGTGGAACGGTTAATTTGAATTACAAAAAAGTCCTGATAACCCTCCACACATCAATTTACCTGTGAACAAAAAGATTCACACAGAGAAAATGGGATTTGGGACTATTTGATAAATTACTGCAGACTACTTGAATATTCCATTAGCAAAATAATAGCTCGTTATGGAACCCAGAAGAATGTAGTCTAATTATGACAGCACCATCCCTCCCTCACTAAGGGGTAAGAGGAATGCAAATGTTAGAACTGATAGCTATTTAAAAACTGCTTGCTGATAAGCTAGAAAACAAACGGAGGAGGGGGCTTACATGATCTGCAGTGTTCACAGAGTTTTATTCAATGCTACTTTTTTTTGCATTGGTGAGTATATTCTAGCTAGATGAAGTTCACACATGCATTATGCATCCCATTTATCCCTTCCTTCAAATATGTGCACATGAGTGTACTCCAGTCATTCCCAGCCTGCTGTGCTCTAGAAATTTGGGACTAATGCCCACTATCTCTGATCACTGGCCATGCTGGCTGGGGGCTGATGGGAGACCTGGGAACAGCTGCCTAGAGGCTAGAAGCATATGTGATTGTGTGTCCAGGGCACTGTGGAAGTTGCTGTAAGTGGGTCCTTTGTCAATTAAGTATCATGTGCCTTCCTTGTCACCAGACCACTGCCCCTTTTGACAGTCCTGGATCGCTGCAGGTGGATCGAATCTGATCCAGGGCAATTTGGGGCTGCCTCAAGGTGATCTAGTCAAATTAGCCTGAAGCAGTCTGATTTAGTTTAGGGTCTGGTACCTGGCCAGATCTAGTGCACTTTACTTTTGATCGTGCTTTTGTTAACAGTGGTGCTCTCAGAACAGAATTTGGCAGGTGATTTTGCAAAAGAAGCTCAACAACCCTATTGTACACAGTGTTTGGTCAGAGAAGTGTGAATTTTAAAGGGTAACTGCATTTCGGTTCATATATTGCTTTGGGAAATGTGATTAGACTGGAAACAGCACATTCCTACTGTAACCTGAAAATATAATTATTTCTACTTTTGAAAATTTGGATAGTCCTGGAAAGTAACATTATGAAATGGTTAACAGATTATGCAACAGCAATTTGGACACCAGTCTAATTCATGCTTGCTAGAAAGGGTTTTCGAGAAATACTTGAAAAAGCAGCTCTACATCAATATTATAAATGATATGCATTGCAGCACATAACATGTCAATTTCCTGGAGTATAAATAGAAATGTCCAATATGATGAGTTAATGAATATGTAACAAATTGCCCTTCTGTTGCTCCCTGGGAAAAAATAGTCATATTTCTTCCAACCTGCAAGGATTTTAAGTTTCTTCTGTGAGGTGCCAGAATGTTAAATGTGACATTCAATAAACCACCTAGGAGAAGCTAAACACTGCTAATCAAGCCATTTAATCTTTTAAAGTTAAGAGCTTCTGTGGGAGAATAGAATGTGTAATTAATAACTCAAGCTGGGAAAGTATGGCAGATTTTTCTCCCCATTAAAAAAAAGATCTAGGTGTAGTATATGGATTTTTTAAATTGGATGAAAACTTCCAATATTATGACATATAGAACATATTCTCAGCAACTGGAATTCTACTATGGCGTCATCACTGCAGATACTGAAGGAATGGCGAGAGTTATTCAACGACACTTAAAATCACTTCCGTGGTCTGTATTTCTGAACACTCCTCCCAGTTTTCAAAGCGAAACAAGAAGCTATTGCAAAGGGAAGTTGCAACAGCTTCCCTTCTTCCTTTCGAATGGAAAGGGGTTTCTTGAAGACGAGCCCACCCAGAGAATGCACAGAAAACAACAACTGTAATACAATACGGTTTATGAAGGGGAAAGGAAAATCCCACAGGAGGCCTGGCAGCAGCACCATGGCCAAGGTGGGGTGGGTGTTGGAGCCACCACCTGAAGCAAATGGCTTCACCTCACCTTGTGCATGGGGCCACCCCTGTAGAACACCTCTTCTGGTCCCTTTGCAGTTCAGATTCATGAGCAGAAGCTTTCCCAGGTCAACACTTGCAACTGATTATCGCATTGGCCATATTAGGTGGGAAAGCCCCACACTGTATAATTATGAAATAAATAAATAAGGACCCTAAGCTTATACCTAGGGTAGCCAATATGGTGCCTTCCAGATGTTGCTGGCCAATAGGGATGATGGGTGTTGTATTCCAACAACTTCTGGAATTCCAACTACCCCTGGCTTAAACAGAGGCTGCTCCCCACTCTCTTGAGTATGGCTCAGCAGAGGAAGTGCTTTCCTTGCAGGAAATATAACATACTTTTGTTTGGAATGATTTTTCTTTTTTTCTTTTTAAGCACAAATGAAGCAAATGTCTGAATTAAAACACACAGAAGTGTAGATTTTTAGACTTTGAGCGCCACAGACACTGACACCATGAAAAGGAATTTGTCTATTGCTGGTAAGCAGTGTTAGGAACTGCAGACAATGGTATCTTAATCAAAATATTTATTACTCCTTGTGCTGCTACGGTGGTCCACAGTCTCTTTAACTATCTAGGCAACAACACGTAGCTGACAACAATGTGCTGTACAAGACAAGTCTGATTACAATAGTAATAATAAAATGACTCAAGATAGGAGGCCAGACATACGCAGAAGGTGATTCATAACTCAAGCATAATTCTATCAGTAACTGTAAATGTTGTGATCGTTTTTAGGCAGCGCAGGGGGTACTGGAGATTATAGACATTGTATAATGTGTCTGATCCAAACCCCACTGACATCAGTGGAAACCATCTAATTATTCCAGTGGCTTTTAGGCCACAAATGGCATAGATGTTTCTATTTCCTTCCGCCCTCTATAGGCTTACTTGAAATGAATTTGTTTTCAAGTCAAATATACAATAACTGCTGTTTAAATTATTTCCACATGGGTGAGGGAAATAAAATTTTAATTTTATTTAATAAAATAAAATGTATTGAATTTATTTATTAAATGAAATGAAATTTTATTTATTTATTTGGTGACCAAAAGACACTGAATTTTTGATATTTTTTGCCTTTTTTAAATAAATGGGGTAAGCTGAAAACCACTACTCCTCTCCCCCAATGATTCCGCAAAATAAATAACACACAAACATGATAAAAGCAAATGATTTACTTGAGTGCAAAATGGTGCCTGAAAGCTCCAGAAGTAAGTTAAGAAATTAGCCCACAACCATCACCAGCCAGCTGGAAATAAACTGGGCCACTGCTGGGGAACCCAAGAGAAGCAGGAAGCATGGAAGAAGGTGGCGTTGGGCCACCCACATAGGAAGCAGTGGGGCAAGGCAACCCATAGCAGTGGGTTACCCATAGCACTCTTTAGCAGTGAATCATTCACTCCTTTTTGGAGCATTCCTGTTGTGAGAAAATTCAGACTGAAAGAAGGGAAGGAAGTGGTTTGGTGGAGAACATGATATGGACAATGAAGAATTAATGGAGGTGCCGGAAGCTTACTATCCACATCCAATGACAGTATGGATGAGCCTAAGTCCTGTCTGAAGAGGTACATCTCTTTGTATGTCCCTAATCTTCTAACATTCAGCTTCGTTGGACGACCCCCCAGGCCCTAGTATTATGAGAAAGGGAAATTTCTCTATCTACTTTCTATATAAAAGGTAAAGGCAGCCCTGACCATTAGGTCCAGTCATGGCTGACTCTGGGGTTGCGGCACTCATCTCAATTTATTGGCTGAGGGAGCCGGCGTATAGCTTCCAGGTCATGTGGCCAGCATGACTAAGCGGCTTCTGGCGAACCAGAGCAGCGCATGGAAACGCCGTTTACTTTCCCACCGGAGCAGTACCTATTTATCTACTTGCACTTTGACATGCTTTCAAACTGCTAGGTTGGCAGGAGCAGGGACCGAACAACGGGAGCTCACCCCATCACGGGGATTCGAACCACTGACCTTCTGATTGGCAAGTCCTAAGCTCTGTGGTTTAACCCAGAGCGCCACTCACGTCCCCTACTTTCTATATACTGTGCATAATTTTGTACATAGTTTTATATCATCCCTTGCTTGCCTTTTTTTTCTAAATTAAAATATCTGAAATGTTGTAACTTGTCACTTCCAGCCCCATGCTCATTTTGACTGATGTTTTCTGATTCTCTTCCAGTTCTACAATATTCTTTTTTTGAGATGTAGCAATCACACAGCACAGTGCAGGCGCATCAGAGGTTTGTTTAATGGCTTTATGATATTGGCAGCTTTATTTTCAATCTCTTTCCTAATGATCCCTGACATGGAATTTGCCTTTTTCACAGCTGTCACACCCTGGGTCAACATCTTCATCATCCTACCTACTATGACTCCAACTTCTCGTTGCCTGGTCAGTCAAGTTCCTATGTGTTTATATGAACTTAGAATTTTTTGCTCCGATGTGCATCACTGAATCATTGCTTACGCTCAACTATGTTCACCATTTTTAATGATTGTTATTTACTCGGGTAAAGAGTAAATAACCCCCAGTTTGTCTTACAAGCCTGAATAATTTGATGCTGTTTGACTCCTTTTGTATCAGTTCCATTCACAGGCTCTGGTTCTGTTAAAGTCACTCCCCTTTAAACAATCCTGGCTGCAGATCTTAGTTTTTGGCCATTATAAGCATGCGTTACATGAGGGGCAGCCAACATACTGCCTTCCAGATGTTTTGTTTGTTTGTCTATTAAATTTGTAGGCCGCCCTTCATCCGAAGATCACAGAGCAGTCCACAACACAAAAATACAAAATGAAAACACAAAATGCATAATAAAACAAAAGCAAAGCAAAATAGTAACCCCCATTAACTGGTCATGCTTCCTTTAGCTGACATTTTTGGTATGAGGAGTAAGTCTGACCGTCTCATGAACCCTCAGCCATATCTTCAAGTTTTAGAAAAGTATGGCAATCTTTCCTCCTTCCCGTTCCTTGCCGTTCACATGTCTCTGCCCTTGACAGATCTGCCTGGACCAGCCTGGAAAAACTTCAGTATTGAAAGAAAAGATGTTATTCACAGTATTCCTGGCTAAGCCAGAGTGTTTCCTTTTATAAACATTTGAGCTGAAAGCATGAGGTGCAATACTGGGAGCCTTGTATTTGTTGCCTCTGTATGCAGGATCTTCTCTGAAACGGGCAGATGCCATTTTTCTGTTTCAGCTAAGTACCTGGCTGTAAGCTGCAGGGCACATTCTTGGCTTTCTCTAATGAAGTCAGCAAAAGTTCAATTCTCTGCCGTTCTTCCCTGGCTCTTCCTTTGCGTATGTACCCATTTACCTGGGAATTTTCACTGAGTAAAATCTCCTTCCATTCTAGTTCACACTGAATGCCTTGCAACTAGGGACAGACAGACCCTTTCTCCATTTTTAAAATCACTTCTCCACATCTCTGCAGCTATTCAATAATAATAAAAAACAACCTCATGAAAATTCTTCAGCGTTTTAGTGCAAAATTCTCTTAACACACATTTTTAACACACATTTTTGTGTGCAAATTAGACAAATATACCCAGTTCTTGCAAATAATTTCCCCCATAGGGGAAACATTTCTGCTATTCTGTTATTATTATTACTGTTTTACTAATTTGTGCATTTATATGCATACCCAAATACATGGAATTTTGTACACCTTACTTAGTTGGAGAACTACACTGCAAAATCCAGAGAACTGCAAATCTGGAAAGAGGGCTAGGTTCCAGTTCAGACACTGTTTCAGAAAGTGCAAATTTAAATGTGAACAGAGTTGAATTTCTTCCCCACTCCTAATTGCAGCCAGTTGTAAAACCATCGCATAGCTGCCTGTTGGTGCAAATAGATATTTATGCATTTTAAAAAATCTCTTTCATTACAGGCGGATGGGTGAGATCTGCAAAGACTGCCATCAGAAAACAGCTTATTGCAAGCCTTCCTAAATCAGAAGCAACCGCTAGTCTAGAACCCTTCCCTGTTTAGGGAAGTTTTTAATGTTTGATTCTATTTTTAATATTCTGTTGCGAGCCACCCAAAGTGGCTGGGGAAATAAGTAAGTAAGTAAGTAAGTAAGTAGTGGCTCGATGGATGACTCTGGGAAGCAGACAAGCAAAACCTGAAGACAGTAGCCCTTTCCCATTTTATGTCACCAACCTCTGCTTCTGAATGTAGAGGCTCCATTACTGAAATACTTTATTGTCACTTGTACAACTTGTATACAGTGAGATTACATGAGATCCCCCCCACTCATCTCTCTCAGTCTTAATTCCCCTCGTTTATTGATGCATACCCACCAAACCCGAAAGTCAGTTGCCCTGTTATTATCTTTTCATTCAGCAGCCTAACAGCCCATGGATAGAAGCTGTTCTTTACCCTGTTGGTGCGACTAGTCATGTGGAACGCCCTCCCATCAGATGTCAAAGCGATAAACAACTACCTGACATTCAGAAGACATCTGAAGGCAGCCCTGTTCAGGGAAATTTTTAATATGTGACATTTTAGTGTATTTTTCATCTTTGTTGGAAGCCGCCCAGAGTGGCTGGGGAAACCCAGCCAGATGGGCGGGCTACAAATAATAAATTATTATTATTATTATTATTATTATTATTATTATTATTATTATTATTCTATATCTTCTGCCCGAGGGCAGGAGATCAAGAAAGTGCCGGCCAGGGTGTGAAGCATCCTTGAGAATTTTCCTCACTCTCCTGAGGCAATGTTCTTCCATGATGTCATCCAGCGGATTCACGGGACAGCCCATAAAATCTTGTGCTGTATTCATCACCCTCTGTAGGCATTTCCTATCCGTTGATGTCAAACCAGTGTACCACACCGTGATGCAGTATGAAAGGACACTTTCTGTTGTGGACCGGTAAAAGGAGATCATCAAATGTTGATTGACATCATTCTTTTGCAATACTCTGAGGAGATGGAGTCTCTGTTGGGCTTTCTTAACCACCTGGGTTGTATTGGTTTTCCAAGTAAGGTCTTCACTGAGATAAACTCCTAGTAATTTAAAGGAAGAGACTCTCTCCACACAGCCCTCCCCGGTGTACAGCAGGGCTAGTTCTCTTTTCCTCCGAAAGTCCAACACCATTTCCTTTGTCTTTATGAAGCTATTGTAATCATGGATTTTGTCCAACCCATTAAAAAAGCCACCTAGATGGCTAGTGGTCATTACCACATCCTGAGGCAGAGGATTCCTAAGTTAATCACACATTGTGTGAAACACGACCCCCTCTTGCCTGTTCTGGACCTACTGCCAATACAATCATTTTGGGTGAAACTGGAGATGGGTGCACTCAACCCACATCTGGCGCTGCATAGAGGAGAATTGATGTGAAATGGTTCTCCCTCAAATCGATACTTCATTCATGAAACTGTTCTATACTGAGCAACTTGGCCCATGTTTTGGCAATGGCTAGCAGAGACACAAACTGTTTGGAGAAGCAGAAAATGCCTGGAATGAAGAAGGCAAGAAGTTGGCAGGAAAATGGGGCAGTCCAGAGGTCAAACCCTGTGTGTGGCATCCTCAGTGACAAAGGGCTGCAGTAGATTTGGACGCACTATGGCAGAAAGTGGCTTAGAGTGCAGAACTATGGCCTAGGAGACCAGGATTCAAATCCTCACTCAGCCATAAAGATTAGTAGGTGACCTGGGGCCAGTCACAATCTCTCAGTCTAACCTACTTCACAGGGTTAGGATAAAAATGGGAGGGGGGAGGTAACCACATGCACCACCTTGAACACCTAGGAAGAAAGGTGGGCTATAAATGTAATAATATAATTTTTAAAATAGATGGGCATTTCTATGGTCATCTGTTTCCGAAATCATCTTCTGTGTTAAACATATTTTTATTGGGGTTTACATAACAAATTTAAGTTCAAACTTTAAACATCAAGGTCATCATTTAGGATTCCCTCCACCTTTCCATGGTTACCATTATCAATCTTTTTTTTCCAACTGCTTCCCTTATTTTCTCCATTGTTTAAAAAAAGAATAATCCATTTTTAACCATAGTTTTTTGTACATTACAAGCATTACTCAAATCCCAGCAATGTTTTTAGTTGCTCACAGTTTTCTCTTAAGTACCTTATGATTTCCCTCCATTCTTTCTTGAAATTCTTCTCTTCCTGGTTTCTGATTTTCCCAGTCAATTTTGCCATCTTGGCATAGTCCATCATCTTCATCAGCCATTCATCTCCAAAATCATTTTCTGACCAATGATGTTATTCTGGTTTGGAGCTGCCATTCCAAACATTGCAAAAGGTGCTGGGAATCTGTGCCTGACTTGCAGAAGCCCACATGACACCTACTGGCTTCCAATAGACTTCCCGGGTGCATCAGGTTTGCAGGCCTCGATCTGTACCTTTCAAATCGTGCCTGCATGTCTTAAATTTTCAGCGTCACCTTTTATTACATCTAGTTTATTTAGCACCGGTTGTCAGTTTATTAAAGATCCAAGAGAGGGCTGTGATTTATTATTGAAATTCCACTGCAATTACTTCAGCTCTCATCAGCATTACAATTAAGTTCAATACTGAATACTTTAATGTTATTAGGATATTAATGACTATTAAATGCTGGCCAGCATAATCTGTTATTAAATTAAGCAATAGGCCATGGCTGACTGACTGCTATAATGGATACAGTCACATCTCAAGTGTACAGGGAGACATAATGATAGAGATATTTGAGGAGAAGGAATTAAAATCTGGCTAAGTTTAAGAAGCTGATGGCATTCATTATACACTGGGACAATATAATTGAGGTGACTTTGCATTTCCATTTGCGTGAGAACTAGGTTGTACATAGAGATATACACATATGTACGAGCATTGCACACAAGAGCCCTTTGTATACTGTTCTTAGTCTTCTGTTCTTCCTTTGGAGAAAGGTGTTCCTCTAATGTTTGCAATTTCTGCAGCTAATCCTTAGTTTTCTAAAAACTTAATATCATATTCTAATTTCATGATCAGTGACACTGATAGAAATCTCCCATCCAAACATCTGTTTAGAAAAAAATTCCAACGATTTCCTCAAATCCTGAGAATCACATCCTTAGTTTTTGGAAAAATCCAAATGCACAGAAGGTGAAAACACCCTGAAGCAAAGTGTTCATGAAAATATTTTGAGGAACAACAATGTTCTGAAAGCTTAGGGGTTGCCTTCCTGAGACTTCCGGGTATAGGGCGGTGTATAATGATGATGATGATGATAATAATAATAATAATAATAATAATAATAATAATAATAATAATAATAATAATATAGCTATGTTGAATTAAAATTCCACTATTCAGGAAGAATGTATACATTAGTTTTATTGAATCATGCTATTGGAATTTAGGCTCTTCATATATCTGTTCTGCATACAATGGTAAACTGGGCCAGTCAAAAACATTTTCCTACCTGAGTCAGAACAACCAATTGCATCCCTTTCCCCCACAAATCAAGGTGCAATAACTGGGCCAAGATACCTTGGCACCTGAGACAGGAAACCCCCAAAGGACATCTATGCTTTCCTGTCACCAGTCACCTGTCAGTAAAAGCACAACAATAATAAATTAAATATACCTGCTGCTCTTTTGCTATATGCAAAATCTTCCAACTGAGGTGGCCACCTCACTTTACCTAAACCTAAGGCAGTGTCTTGAAAGATCTACAGTGTATGTTCTTGGCTATGGCTATAATCCCCTGTGTGCCTGATTCAAGAGTAGCTTCTACACTGGCACATTGACCTCCAATTTATGTAGATTTACAGGTCAGTAGGTTCTCCCTTGGGAAAGATGGAGGACACAAGGAGAAGGGGATGACAGAGGACGAGATGGTTGGATAGTGTTCTCAAAGCTACCAGCATGAGTTTGACCAAACTGTGGGAGGCAGTGGAAGACAGGAGTGCCTGGCATGTTCTGGTCCATGGGGTCACGCAGAGTCGGACACGACTAAACGACTAACCAACAACAACAGGCTCTCCCTCCCCATTTTCTCTTGCTCGTGACAGAATTTGCTTTGGCGTGGTAGGGGATGGCAGGATGTACTTTTTGCAATGCTAAAGTAATATGGGAATCAGTGGGGCCTACCCAGTGCTTT
The DNA here is from genome assembly GCF_965112155.1 of Podarcis liolepis. NCBI lineage: Eukaryota > Metazoa > Chordata > Lepidosauria > Squamata > Lacertidae > Podarcis > Podarcis liolepis. The sequence continues at coordinate 58,623,546 of NC_139560.1, read as the reverse complement.
TTTCCTGGGGGTACGCAGGGGTACGCACATCCCTAAACATTTTGTGCATCTAAGTTTGGACTCATTGAGGGCCAGTATTTCAATATGAGTAGGAAAATGAGAGTACGGCTAAACATTTTTTTAGAAAAAAAGCACTGGGCTTACCCCTCTTCCTTTTTCTGTTAACCCATCCAATTTTAGAAGAGGGTAGGGCACGCTTCAACTAAAACATCAGGGGGCAACGCTTTTGGCATTCATGAAAGTATCTCCCTCTGCCTTTCAGAAAATCACCCTTGTACAGAAATGGATTGCCCTGGGCATGAATGTCATGGAACATTCTAGAAATGCTTTCATAAACCATTTGTTGTAGAAAAACAGAGGAAAACCTCCTCGTGACTTTGCACCCCTCCAAACCCTCCAAAAATGGTTGTGTGAATTTCCTTTTAGGGCAAACATTGTCTAGTTAAATATTTGCTATTGAATAGAATGGGCAAGACTTTTAGCTGGGCTTTGGTTATCTTTCTTGAGTAAATAGCACAATCCCATGTACACTTGTTCAAAAGCAATCCACTGTGTATCTAATAATAAGTGTGTACAGGACTACAGAAAAGAATGATGGGGAGTTGTGGTTTATGGGTTTTAGAGAAAGGCATATTGTACATAATTTGTAGGAACGATCTTTTTTGTAGGTGAGACGTCCCCATGTTCTTGCTACAAATAGATTGGCCTCCACTTACTTAACACCAATGTGTAACATGCCGTAATAGATTTTTGCAAGTAGCCTTGCAAAAGGAAAAAAAAGAAAATAGGAAACTTCAGCACTCTGAATTCCATTCTTGGGTTCCCATTTCTTATGGAGCATGAAGGATTGCAGTCATGGTCAAAGCCAAAATGAGCCCAACTCTCTGTTTTTTGTAATCACCCAGGTCACCTCTGTGGAAGGTTTTGACTTGCCTCTGTTTGTTCAGATGAAGAGCGGGGGGGGGGGGATTTCTTTTGGCAGTGCAACTTTTACATTAACATGTAATATTGGGTATATCCACAGGCAGCTGGCTGAGTGCTATTTAAGCTGGGTGCTGAACTAGCCGCAGACACTGACAGGCAGTAGTTAAGCTGCTCTTATCTTTTTTCCTCCATGTCACCGATAATGATACTGTAATTCTCTGCAAAGTGGAATCCTTTGGCTGTGTTTTGACAGCATGCTTGTTATTCCAGTGGCCTGCACTGTTCTCTATGTCATTTCCGTTGGAGAGTTCTCTCCTCTCCCATCTTTTCATTCCTGTTTCAGGATTTTTGGAAGCAAGTCCTCTCATCCTCCGCTTCACAGTTTCTTGTTGTTGTTTCCCCAGCCCCACCCCGCTAGTGCGTATTGTTCACCTTAAATAAGATCGGCCAACAGCCTATTTAGCTCTTGAATATTGTAGCCCATTTAGCACTATGCTTCTGATTGCGGGGTGGGGTATCCCTACAGTCACTTCCTAGTGTCTTTCTTCATTTCCTGTGTTTAGATTGAGGGGATTTGTTTTCCAGATCTTTTCTGGAAAATCGCATACATTCCCCTCTGCAGCCCGTCAAACCATTAATTCCTGAAATTAGCAGTTATGTCTTTAAATGCTTTTGCATTGTTTACCCAGAAAATAGAAGAGGCCTCCTATTCCCTTATCTTTCTGTTTCTCAAGATTACGTTGACTGTCTTCAGCAAGTTTTCACATTCTGGCCATAATAAATGGGACCCTGGTTCACTAAGCTTTCTCTGCTTACACTTCATTAGTTACAAATTTGGCATGGTTCAAGTGTTTCGACTTTTCAGGAAACTGGAACGTCCCCCTCCTAATCTGTAGGAAGAATATAAGTGATGGAATTTAATTACTACAAAACGTACTCCCCTGCCGTCTTCTATGTGGCCACATTTCTACAAACCAGTGTTTTCTAATTTATGTTTCCATCTCTGTGAACTTAGCAAGATATCCATATATGCATGAAGAGCAGCAGTCAATGTAATTACAGCAGCAATTCTGATAAGCACATAGCTATGCTCTTTAGTAATAGTAAGTATTTAGCAAAAGCAGCAGTTTTGCTGTTAATTATGTTTTCTAAAAGGCCATAAGAATAAGAACATCCATTCTGAGTCCTTTCCACTCAGTGTTGTGATTTTTGACAGTTGGCACATTTAGATGTTTCTGCAAATTTATAGCATGGGAATAACTCAAAAAGTTCATTCCTTGGCATCCTTTGGCAACTCAAGGCAATAAAAAGCCTTCCAAATTAGGATGGATGTCCTAAATAAACACTCTACATATCTATCTTCCTCGAATCTATTCATTTATCCAAAATTATTTACGGACCGTCTTTCATTGCAGTTTACAAAGTAAAACCACTGCAAATAAATAATAAAATATACAAGTGCAATAGAACCAGTGCTAAGGATGGGTGCCTGGTGACGTTTACATCAACAGGCAAGTTTTTAACAGGCAGCGGAACACCTGGGAGGTTGTTCCACAATGAGGGGGCCACCACAGAGAAGGCTCTCCTTTGGATCACCACAAATTGTACTTCTCCTGGGTGCAGCATGACTGGAAAGGCCACTTTTGATGAGCTCAGTGATTGGGCTGGTCTCTCAGATAGCCTGGTTCTAAAGCTACTCAGAACTTCGTAAGTCAATAGCAACATCAGAGATGGCACGATAGTGAATGGACAGTGCAATTCCTTCAGCGCTGGTGCAAAGTAGGATATTCAATTGAGCACCCCAGCTGCTGTGTTTTGTATCAGCTGCAGTTTTCAAATCAACCTCAAGGTACCCCCCCCTTTTCTAGTCTTTAAATATTATCCTCCAAGCCATGACACCCATTCTTGGTCTAGTAATGTTGGTCATATTGTTACTGACATGGTTACTGGGAAACAAAATAATGCAGTGGCTATAATCCTGCACCTGTGTCACTTAGGCACACTTGAATTCTCTTGCCTTTAAAGATTGCAATGTGCAAATGGTTGAAATAATTAGTGATAGGAAAGACAATCCATTTTATTAATACATCCCATAATTGCTTGTTCTCTTTTGGGAATGATCATGTGTGGGCTATTTGCACTTTAAAGGACATGCACTCATTTTCCTTGTCAGTTTCAGAAAGACACAAAACAGGAGTTTGGCTGCAGGCTAGCTAGGGTTGTTTGCTTTGTCCTGCATCCCATCATACAGGAGTTGGAGGTTGATGTCATTTTTCAAGGTCATGGTACCAGAGCACTGTGTGGGTCCCCCAGTTCCCCCTGCCTTAGCATAAAAATAAATTACCGGTAAGAGAAACAACCCACTTGTATTGCAACTGTGCAATGGACATAAAGGATCAGTGTTAATAATAAACCTATTCCTTTTGGAATTCACAGTGGCGAAATTCTGTTTTTGAGATGCTTAATGCTCAAGCAGTGAAGAATTGTGGACAGTAAATTGCAGGGCTTTAAGAGTGATGTAAGAAAGTGAGTGCAATCTTCAATGTGCCTTTTTAACTGCTACTACTCATACAACTGGCTAATAATGTTTTTGTAATCAGAGCTGGCCCCAGAACATCCAAAGTCAAATTGGCCAGGGGCACCATTCCAAATTTTCATAACTGCCAAATACAAAACTGAGCAAGACTGAAGATTAAATGGGGGGGAATTCACATGCAGAACTGTTTTCTTTCTTTCTTTCTTCCCATAATTATTACTGTAATGTTACGAATGCTCAACAAATAGCCATTCCCTTTTTTCAGCAAAGGGAATTTGTGCCTTTGCCATGTACACAAATGCAACTGTGATGGAGAATGAGTGGCCTGACTGGAGGCAGAGAGAGAGAGAGAGAGATGCAATCCTGAAATTTCTGGCCCCTTTTGGCTACTGCTCTCTGTTCACAGCAGTAAAAATCTCCCATACCCCAGACTTAGAACAAGAGCCATTTATTTAATGTGCAAAAGATGCCTCTTGATCACTTATGCTGTTGTACAATGACACAAATTGTGCTTGGGTACCTGCACTTTTCCTTGGTCTTTTGGGGCCAAATCCAGATGGGGTGCATGGGACCAACAAAGGTGCCCCACATTGCCCTAGTCCTGAACTGCCTTATTAAGCTTCAGAGCCTGACTTTATTGCTAGAGGAATCCTCCTGTGAGTTGACCCATGCCTGTTGGTAGCTGGCCAGATCTGCTTATCTGTTTGCTGCTTTTACTGCTGCTCATATTGTAAATATTTTGCCTGCTCTTTTTCTTGAGTTTTAAGCCTACCTTCCTGATTTTTTTTTTACTTTTCATTTAATAGTTTGCTGTTTTTAATTCACTACTTATTGCTGCTGTTAGCCTTGCGGGTGTAATTTTTTCGAAAAGGTGGGATAAAAATATTTATCGTAAATCTAATTGATAAAAAAATGTGAATCTCTCTTTACACAGCCACTATAGATCAATACTGAGATCTTTGAAGTTGTTGTGGTTTTTTTGTCTTCAATAGGTTTATTTACACCAACTTGAGAACCTGATCTATCATATTCAGGATGATGTAGAAGCTGAATCCTGAATGTGACCTTTCCTTTTCAGGAGCCTCTGGGAAGAGCGAGGCAATATTTCCTGGGGACTCTGTGGAACGATGTTACCTTCTCCTTCCCCAAGAACGCTTCTCTTTTTTGAAAGCTGATGGATGGGGGCAGGACGTGTGGACTCGAACAGGAGGGCAGGCTCACGGGAGCCTGAATCCTTGGTGAACCCTCCACTACAATCTCTAATTATAAAAAACATTACAGTTGTAACAGTTGCCCAGCCATGAATTATTCTGACAATGTTTAACTTGCAGATAAGAAACCACAATCAGCCTGTCACATATTCCCCACTAACGAGGTTAGCATCAGTCGAAAAGGAAAGGCAGCTCACCACGCAGTGTCTTGCTGTCATAAATTATAGGTATCCAGCATGCATCACAAGGAGAGGAACAGTCAAATAGCATGGGACTCTATTACACATTCTGACAGTGACAGAAAAACACCACTCGGCAGTGTTTAATCTACCATAGCTTGTTTATTCCCTTTTCCCATCGATGCCAGCCTGAAAGATTTGGCGCTGCGTTTTGCTGCTATCTGCAATTAACACAAGGATCTATTTAAAGCTTGTCTTTGATAGATAGCATGGGCCTCTCTAATTGCCCAGTCAGTGGGACCCATGCAAGGCCTGTTTTGTGCCTTCAAAACAAAAATGCTGTTTTCAGGCAGGTTCCTTGTTTTGCTTGTAATAAACTGCACCGTTACTTGTGCAACTGAAGGGTGCATTCAATGCAGAATTTCCTCTGGAAATAGTAAAATACAGCCGGTTACGTTTTTGATGGGAGGACACAACCACAGGATAACGTGTTACCCTCCAGGTCAGAAGCTCAACCTAGCTGCCAGGTACTTGCTTTTGCAACCCCAGGCAAGAAAGGCAGGAGGTTTATTGAATCCTTGGTAGGCTGCCCTTAGTGGCTCACAAATTTTGCAGAAAGAAATGGAAAGATTTCAGGAAAACCCTCATTGAAAACACTTCTTTTCAAGAGTAGCGTTTGATATGCAGAAGCAGATAGCAGGATTATGGCTGTTTGGGGAAATGACTGGTAGAATCCGAGACCAGGGAGAAGAGTCGGTGGAAGAAGATTGGAGGAAATTTAAAGACTATTTACAGAAATATTGCAAAATTAAGGAATGTTAGAATGATGTTGGATTGAAGTTAAGTGGTTTCTAGCTGTAATGGTTTAAAAGAATATGGAAAAATTGGATTTTTAGTAGGTAAAAATTTAATGTTATAATATATTAAGATTAAAGATCAGGATAATAAGGAGGGAAAGGAATTGCTGAACTAATAAATTGAACTGGAATACAAAAAAGGGAGGTATGAGGAGGTCCGGGAAACAAGTAAATGAAAGATAAGTGATGTAAAGATGGAATTATTTTTAACTGTTTTTTATTTCCTCTTTTTTTCTTTTTTTCTTTTTCATTATGTAATACTGTGAAAACTTTAATAAATATTTATATATATATATATATAAAAGGATTATGGCTGTTTGGAGCAGAAGACAAATAAAAGGTGAGATACATTAGCTAGGAATATGCACCCTGTTCCTTCCATATTTCCTTCCACTGCCTTTTTTTTTAACCAGTTGCTGCCTTTATCTAAGAATATACTGAAATGCCTTATACCAGCTTGCCAGTGGGGTGGGGCTGCTACTTTAGCTAGGAGGGGTAGGGTGGCAGGGAAGCTGTTGCAGTGCAAACACGTGGGCAGAGCCAATGTGGCATTCCTGCCAATTTGTTTGCACCACACTGACTTCGCCTTCACCTTGCCCCTCTCAGACAGCTGAGAAGCCACTCTACCTGCTGTTCTGCTTCTGAAATCAGGCCAGACTCTTAGTCCATCTAGTTCAATATTGTCTGGCAATAGCTGTCCAGGATTGCATGCAGAAATAGGCCTATTCATATCACCAGTTGCCTGACCCTTTTAACTGGACTTCCTGCATGCAAAGCAGATGTTCCTCCATTGAGCTATGGTCCATTTCCCATATCTGTCACCCCCCCCTTTGTTACATTTGATCACTTATAAAATATATGAAGGTGACCCCTTGCTGAATGCTGGAGTAATTGTATCTTAAAACATAACACACATTATTCTTTGCACACAAAGTAATAGCAGGTTGGTTAACGTGACACCCTCATTTTTACACGCCTGACCTGGAGCTAAGCTGAGTCCTGAATTACAACACATTTTAATTTGCTGCCAACAAGCTTTCTGCAGTTGGGTGATGCTGTTTTTAATTTAGCCTGCTTGCCTTGGCTCTGTTCAGCCCTTGCCACTGACATAATCAGAAAAGGTCCACATGAAACAGGGAATGAATTCTATCTTGGCCAGTCAGTGGAGTAGATTGGATGCCCCCCAAACCTAATGCTTACTTGCATTGTAGGGCAGAGTGTAAAATATATCTGCAATTAGAAGACCTTGTAAAACCTAAAGGACAGCTAAGATTCCTCGGACAGGAACTTCGTCCTTCATTCTGAGTTGTCAGCAATAGCAATGTTAGTAGAAATTTTGGGATCTTAGCAGTTTCTTCAGTGTGAATTCAATAATGGTTTCTGAAACATATCATGAAGAGCAGAGGAGGCATAACAAAAACAACATTAATGCAAAACAGTTTGTTGAGAGAAAAAAACATGCAGCAGGCTCCTGTTTGTAATGCAGAACTGAAACAAAAAACACACAACTCAGGCAGTTCCTGATATGAAAAGCCAGTTCCTTAAAATGTGGGAACACAGCCCATAATCAATGTAACTGAATTGTGAATTGCTTTCCTCTGCTCCTTTGGCATTCACAAGAAGAGGAGTTCAGAAGCACCCAGTTCTGGTTTTAAACATAGCTCCCTGTTGCATTTGGATTTGACAAACTGTGGCTTGTTAAAACTCTAGTTATTGAACAAGAAAGATAATAAACTACAGTGTGACCAATCGTGTCCTGCGCCTGTGAAATCATTACTTACTGTTACCTTCCTCCCAAATGTGAATATATTCGGCTCAAAGTGTGAGAAGTGAATTGCCCATTCCATTTTCAGTACGGATGACTGAAGAGCCCCTATGCATGAGTACAATTTAGCAATGTCAGCTGTCACAGGCATACTTTGTTTCAAAGTGTAGATAACAACTTTGTTAAATAAATGAGTAAATGCAATTAAAATAACTAGAGACAGTGAACCCCAGTGTTTCTTTCTTTCTTACATCATTTTTGGATGTTTGGAAGAATAAACCAATTTTAACCAAGTATAATAATAATAATAATAATAATAATAATAATAATAATAATAATTTATTTATTATACCCCTGCCCATCTGGCTGGGTTACTTCCTTCCTATGCTCAGTCAGAAGCCTGTCATGCCTTAGGGTGGAGGATGGATTGATTTATTATAATAAATCGAATTGTGTATTTTAAACTATTGACTTTTATTGCATTGTTTATATTTGTTGTTTTAGATTGTATGTCCTTTGTGGAGGAATTTTTTACTGTCTCACCAAGTACATTCAGGGAGTTATATAAATACACATTAACAACAACAGCAATAGTCACTACTCCCCACTACTATAGAACAAGGATATTGGTGGTAGCAGCTGAATCATCACCATCATTTTGAGATGTGTTTATGTTCTTGAACTTTGAGCACAATTGGTGTGTGTGTGTGTGTGTATGTAAAGGTGCATGCAAATAAAGTTATGATGATGATGCTCTGTGCACTGGGCATTTGCAGGTTCAAGATCTGATTACATTATCACTCTAGGAAAGCAACAGCACTACATGCATAGGCCTAAAACTCACAAAAGTTATTTACAAACTTTCCACCAAGCTTTCCACTGCAGATGATGTGCAGTGAAATCCTATGTTATGCATGTTTACTAGAAAGGATGTCCCATTGTATTCATCTGGGCTAATTCCCTAATAAAAGTGCACAGGATTGCAGTCTAACTGTATCAATGGGAAATAAAGTGGGACATGAGGCACATACTCTATGACCATCATAAAACAGAAAAAAACCCTGAGACAACTAAGGAAGCCCATTGAAGAACCCTGATAATGGAAACATGGCTGGAAGAATATGTCTGAATATGTCATTCAGAATATGTCTGAATAAATCCCTAGAGCAAGAATAGCACATTACAGACTTACAAAACTTGGTGTCCTCCAGATGTTTTGGACTATAATTCCTAACCACCCAGCAGGGCAAATGATCAGAGATGATGGGAGTTGTAGTCCCAAACATCTGGAAGTTTGGGGAAAGCTGGTGTAGTATAAGAAATGCATATTATTATTATTCATTTGGCCACGTGCTTACTTGGGAATATATCTCATTATATAATATATGTATTATAATAAGAATATATCATATTAAATAAGAAGAAGAAGAAGAAGAAGAAGAATTTATTATTTATACCCTGTCCATCTGGCTGAGTTTCCCCAGCCACTCTGGGCCACTCCCAATTGAGTGTTAAAAACAGGGCTGCCTTCAGTTGTCTCTTAAAAATAGGATAGCTGCTTATTTCCTTGACATCTGATGGGAGGGCGTTCCACAGGGCGGGCGCCACTACTGAGAAGGCCCTCTGTTTGGTGAGAGCAATAATCACTGTAAACACGAATAAAACTAAGGTGTAAATGTATTGTTAATGATTATTATTATAACTGATGGTGATAAACTTTGCTTATGACTGATGAGAATGTTGAAACACCTCTAATTTTAAGGAAATGTAATTCTTTCATTTCCAGTAATGAAACCATCTTTCTTAATTTCCTACTGAACACAGATGCATTGTGCCTATGACTTTAAAAGTTATATGCTGGGGGGTGGGGGTGGGAATCCATGCCTTCTCTGGTATATTATGAATCCTCTCCACATGACTGTGCAGACTTAGCATGCATGCACCCGAGAGCAGCGTGGTACTCGTGCAAAGCGCAGCGCTGGAAGTAAAGCACTCAGACTTTCCATCCCCTGAGCTCTGAAAGCTCGCAGCCCTCATCCCCCATAATACCCAGATGCCTGGGTTTGCAGATTGCACGCACGTTACTTGAAGCAATACACACTTGCAGGCGGCAGCTCAGCCAGGTGAACCAAAATTAAAAACCTCCCTCTGGCAAAGCTATTAGAAGCTGTGCCAAGCTTGTCTCAGCTGGAAACAGCCTTTTTCCATATCTTATGGAGTTCATATGAATTGTTTTCTCTTCCAGGAGGTTGTAAATTCTCTGGGTCAGCAGATAAAACGGAGGGAGGGAGGGAGGGAGAACCACCCTCAAATGAAAGACATTTATTCTTTTGCTAAAAATGAGCTCCCAGCATTTTATTGAAATCAGATGCCATGTATGGTTTACTTCAAGGATGTTTTGCAGAAGCCAACTGCAGAGTGCAATAACTCTGTGGAACACAAACACACAGCGTTCCCACCCAGCAAGCCAAGGTGTAGTCAGAGCTGATTCAAGGGAAAGGTACCTGCTGAACAGACAGGGAGAGCAAACACGTAACGTATTTTATCTCTTTTACGACATGTATAGCCTGTCATTTTCTCCAAAGAGCTAAAGGCACCACACTTGGCTCCTCCCCTCTCCATATTATCCTCACCAGAATTTTCTGAGGTAGGATAGGCTGAGAGACAGGGGAGCCAACATTGGGGTTAGAAGGGGCTTCGGCCCCCTCCATATTGGTGGGCAGCAGGCTGAGCCCCCCTCCAATATGGAGGGGGCCAACATCCCCTGCCACTGCAGGGCACCCTCCGCATGACCCAGCCCCAGACCGGGAGCCCAGGAGCTGGACAAGGACTGGGATGGGCGAAGGTGAGGGAGATTATCTCCCTCTGTGCTTTCCACTGGGTGGCATCATGTGACACATCATGTGACACGTCGGCGCCCCTGACCATCCCTAAATCACCCAGTAGGCTTTTTAGATGCATGACCATTTGAATCCAGGGTTTCCCAGGCCACAACACCGCCATACAGTGAAAGCCCATTCATATGACTTCCACCGTCGTGGCTTTCTTCAAGGAATCCTGGGAACCATCATTTGTTCAGGGTGCTGGGAAATGTGGTATTGTGAGGGGGGATACTACAGTTCCCCAGATTCTTAAGAGGAAACCAGATAAAGTGATATAAATGTGTTTTAAATGTATGGTGTGAATGTGACCGTGGTCTCACACAGGGCTTTTTTTCAGCCAGAACTTGCAGGAACTCAGTTCCGGCAGCTGTCAGGTGGGCGCCATTGCCATTCTACTAAAATGAGGGAGCTCATTTCCTAGAAAAATAGGACTGGTCTTACACTCTAACCACTGCACCGCACTGGCTCTCTGGCGTAGTTGCCCTTTCTTACTTGATTTGGCTGCATTCAAGTTTCTTCCCCCTCCCCTCCCCAGTTCTTCCTAAAATCATTATCCAACTCCCCTTCTATTTCTCATTTGAGCCTGACCTCCGGAGGCACTGTTGCAGGAGGGAGCTGCATGCCGGAGTGAGAGAAAAGACTGTTTTTTAATGCTTTTAGCAATGTGACCTTAGGTATTGATTTAGAACCTGCTGCAGCGCTTCAGTGCAAAAAGGGAACTGTGGTAATTAAGTTAGTATCTGCACTTTCTAAAATAGTGCTGAATTGCAACAAAGAGAGAGAGACCCCTTTATTTCCTCCCTGCTGTCTCTCACTGAATGCAAATGCAGACACTGCCCTCTGACCCTGTGCAGCTTTCTTCAGCTGCAGCTGTGATTTGTCTTCTCTTTATGCCTTTAGGTAGGGGATGGATAGAGTCAAATCCATTCCTTCTGCTGCCCAGCTTTCTCTTCCCCAAACGGGCACTGAAGCATTTTTACACCCTACCTGACTTAATCACCCCCCTGAGATTTCTAATCGCAGAAAGAAAAACAGAAACTTGGGGAGGGGGGATACACATAAAAATGGTTCTGATGAAATTGCTTTCCCCCCCTTTCCATTTATGTATGGAAAGACTCCTATCTCAACAAAGTGCATTAAATATAAAATAAAAAATCTTTACAAAAGAGATGTGATAACGCCAGCCTCCTGAAAAGTCTGTTTTTGTATTATTTCATTAGCAAAACAGAGCTGCTAAAGGTAATGGCAATAAAACCCTGAGTACCTTGGGGTAAACATGCAAATGACATGCTAATGTATGCAGATTAGCCCACCATGTTCAGTGTCCATAAAACCCCCACTAAATGCAGCTAATTAAAGATAGGTAAGTTGCTGCTGCCTGGCATTCTGCAGAAGGCAGTATATTATCACAATTATACTACGAGTGCCTTGGGGAATCTTGTCTTATATCTACCTTTCCAAATAACTTTCTTCTCCCTTTGATTTTTTTCCCCCTACTGCAAAAGAGCAACCGCCTCCTTTCTTCATTTCTCAAAGATTCAGTGTAAGTGAACTGTAAAATTTAATAATGAAACAAAAGACTGGTTCTGCAAATACTGTTGAATGCTGTGCAATTGAGATCAGTAGGTGTTAAGCATGAACTAAAAGTTATTTTTCAGAACAGATATAAAGAGAATCCCAGGATTAAATCTTACTTTGTGTCTCACACACACCTGAGTCAACTCTAAGCCAATTATTATTATTATTCTAGAACTGAATCATTTTTACTGACTACCAGCCCAGTGCTCTGGCCTGTTCTTAGAGATCTGAAAATATGAGGGTGTTGTAAATATTTTCTAATTGCACAAATGCCTATTTTTAGATGCAGCAGAGTATATTTGTTTTTATAATAATTTGCATATTTTTAAATGCCATATTATGGCTCTAAACGCTGTTTTGTGCCTGGAGCCTACAGGAATTGGCTGGGTTTAAGTAGCTCAGTTGGTGAATGGATCCATTGTGTGCCCTTGGTTTTGAATAAACCAGGTTGTCAGTCCTTGAGCAGAGTGAAAGCTACTTGGTGGCAAGAGCTTCGAGGCATTTTCCTTACAGATAGCTTTAAATTCGTTTCCTGACTCGAAGACCAAGCTGTGGGATAATGCAAATGAGCGAAGGCCTAAGCCTGCTCAAGTATTTCTCTGACAGCAGAAGAAACTTAGAGCTCAGTACTAAACATGTTTACTCAGGTATGAATCCCATTGAATTCAATGGGGCTTACTCCCATGTAAATGGTTATAGGATTGCAGCTGGAGCCTTACTTAGTTATTCTACTGAGGCCACATTGTTCTGCCTCAGTCAAACCCGTGATATCAGTGCTTACTTAAACATTTCAGCACACACTGAGATCCTGTGGGGAGTTACGTGTTGTTTGTGCCACAGTTCTGAGGCTGTGGCAAAATTATGCTCTCTCTCTCTCTATATATATATATCACACTTCAACAGTTGATTCATCAAGAGAGGATGCATAAAATGAGGGAGTGGAAGAAAACATGCAAGGCCGTGGATTCCTGTACACACTACAACACAAGTGAGGTCTAATGTGATATTACCAACAAGCAGAAAAATGGAAAGCTGGATTTTGATAAGATTGGGAACAGCGGGACAGAGAATGTGAATCAACATTTCCATCAGCTTGAAACCCCACCTTATCATCAGTTCCCTCCTGAATGAATTGCATGTAAGAACACTCCTCGCTTCGCCTCATATTTTCTCTCGTCTTTCCAAGTTTAAAAAGATACAGTGAAGGACTTCAGAATTCTGTTGCCAAAGTCTGCATCCTTACGATAACATTCAGTAGCCTGGTGCCATCCAGATGTTTGAGACTAAACTCCCAGCATCATGCTGCCTGGGGCTGATGGGTAGAGCTGTCAATTTAAGTTTTTCTTCAGTTTCTCATTTCCCTCCCAATCTTAATTTCAGTATAAATTACTGTGCAAAGCAGCTGCAACAGCTGAGTTGTGTCACCAGTGGGACTCTGTGGGGCATGCCCTCCAGTCTGTCTCATCCACACGGTTGCTTTGCCAACACCCTGCCCTTACCTTCCTGACTGACATTCGCCGCCACCCCAGGTTTTGGCAGTTTCTTGTGTCTTGCTCCTCTGTAAACTTACATAGTTCTGAAGACCTGCTATATGACACCATCAGTCCGTCATCAGACAGTGGAATTCTGCCTGCGCCATACATTGTTGGTGACTGTTATCCTTTTTCACACATTCACTGGATCGATCCATATATATGTGTAGTGAGGAGCAGGAACATGCCAGCTCTGCCCTTGCTTCAGACCGCAATATGTTTAGCTGAACATTGGCACACAAGGTAGGCTGTATTATTATGCGTTTTCTGTTCACACAGTTGGCAACCCTGCAGAAAGAAGCTCCCCAACTCATTCATATGACGCCTACAGTATGTGTCTTCATGTATGTGTCCAAACCTTCAATTAAAAGGTAAAAGGTAAAGGACCCCTGGAAGGTTAAGTCCAGTCTAAGGCAACCATGGGGTGTGGCGCTCATCTTGCTTTCAGGCCAAGGGAGCCGGTGTTTGTTCAAAGGCAGTTTCTGGGTCATGTGGCCAGCATGAATAAACTGCTTCTGGCATGAAGAGTATCAGAGCTAGCATGGAAACGCCGTTTACCTTCCTGCTGCAGCGGTACCTATTTATCTACTTGCACTGGTGTGCTTTCGAACTGCTAGGTTGGTAGGAGCTGGGACAGAGCAATGGGAGCTCACCTCGTGATGTGGATTTGAACTGCCAACCTTCTGATTGGCAAGCCTAAGAGGCTCAGTGGTTTAGACCACAGTGCCACCCACGTCCTTTTTAGATCTTCAATTACTGTAATGTGAAAAGTGGGTGCAGCCCTCCCTCTCCTTTGTGGATTCAGTGAATTGGTCATTAATCTGTATGAAGGCCATGATTATAGAGCTGTTTTCCCACTTGAAGATACCTGCAAATATGTATTTCTTTAGATTTATGGGTCATCCAAGCTTCAGGGAAGGTAAATATTCCATAATTCATTTCTTCTCTGTTCACTATTGCTGTGGGCCTGCTCTTACTTCTTGTACAAGAGCAGTGACTTCAGGAAGGCCACCCAGGGACTCAATGGCTAAGAGGGGAAAGGTTTTGAGTTCAGGTTCAGAAGAGTGACTGTGGTTGACTTGGGAAGATGAAAAAAGAGTTCCGTTTTGTAAAAGTCATTTCTGCCTATTTAAGAAGCACTTCAAGGGAGTGGCAGCACTTCTTTCGATTAAGCCTTATTCGCGGGGAAGGGACAGCACAGAATCTGCTGATATTGGCAGAAATGGCCTTGGCTTCTTTTCGATGCTTCCCTTGATGAGTGTTTAAAGAACAGCTTTGGATCTGGCAGTCAGAGGACTTTTCCCACTTGTTTTACTTCTAAATATTCTTCAAAAGCTTCAGTGGCCTACTGAGCATCACTTTGATCCTTCAAGCATATTCACCACAGAGGCTTACACCTACCTGGGACGATGCTCAACTCATTTCCTATCCACATTCAAGTTTCTAATTATTACTCTCAGGCACAAGGTGCTCTCAGCCTCCACCCAAACCACTGAATTTATGAAAGGATACGTAGATGGGAATTTGGGCTGCAGATGGGTAGGATGAACCCTCTGATAAATAGAGTGGAGACTACCTTACCTGGGCAAATGGGGCAGTGCCCCACCAACCTCAGCCAGTTCCCACCTGCCTTCCTTCTTCCTTACAACCAGTCCAGAGGGGGTAACACTGTCTGACAACTTCCTGCTTATTAGGAAGAAGATGGAGACAAACTAGAATCTGCCTGCCATTGGTTCTGGATCCACCTACTGCTTGACCTTCCTGCTTTCCTGTGCCAATGGGCACCAGCCACTACTGGCTAAAGGTAAATTAGTTTTAAGTTAGAGCATCCCCCCCCCTTGTGAGTACTATGCTGTTGCCCACAGCCTGTTAATTTCAGATCAGAACACCAAAAATGTGAGTGTTATAGCTACACCATTGGTATTCATGTAGTTGTCAGAGCCTGACCCTCAATTCCCCATGTACTCCATAAGCAATGGTAGTAGTTTTCTGGACCCTGAGATCATCTTCTGAGGCTCTCCTTCATGTCCCTCCTCCTCAAGAGGTTCAGAGGGGGACAACACGAGAACGGGCCTTCTCTGCAGTGGCTGCCCATCTGTGGGATGCTCTCCCCAGGGAAGTTCACCTGGTGCCTTCATTATACACCTTTAGGCGCCAGGCAAAAACATTCCTTTTTAACCAGGCCTTCGGTTGATCTGATTTACACCCTGTGCCCTCTTAAAATGTGGTGGTTGTTTTTTTTGTGGGGCGGGGGCATTGGGTTGTTGTTTTTATTTTTATTATGTATTTTGTGGTTTAATATCTTGCTTTTATTCTGTGAACCGCCCTGAGTCCCCTGGGTATAAGGAGGTTAAATAAATAAATAAATAAATAAACAAATAAATAAAGGTTCCTGAGGATGCCCACTCCCCTTTCCTCCATGGTGAGAAAAAGAAGGCCACTTTGCTGGAAGAACTTGCCCATCATGACTTCAACTCCTTGCTCAGTGGTAAAGCTTACCGACTGAGCATGGGCCAGCTGATATCTCTCAGCCGAACCAACCTCACAGGACTGTTGTGGGGAGAAACAGGCACATTGCCCTGAGCTCCTAGGAGGAAAGGTGGCAATGAAAAAAATTAAAATATTCTAATTTGGGACAGCAGTTCCTCCTCAAAGGCCGTGCTATTCAATATATTTAGCAATCTTTTCCAAAGTAAATACTTACTGATTTATAGTGGGTATGGGTTCCTTCCCTTTTCCATACCTTTGTCAGGGGTTTTATCATTCAGAATGTGAGTTTAAACTGCACAGGTCTGCTATCTTTGTAGCTTGGGCAGGTGGTGAGAAGATTGCAGTGAGAAGATATTTTGATGGCAAGTTGAAGTACACTGGATAGCACCTGAACTTGCTGATGGTCTAACATGAACCCTGGTGTTGGAGTGGGAACCGACAAAACTAATTTTAAGTCTGAACAATTGTCCTACAACCAGAGGGTGGTAGTGGTTCTAACAAACTTATAAACACTGTTTCTAACTGGTGAGCCTCTTAGATTTCAAAGGAATTCATGCTGATTGGATAGTTTGCAGTTAGTAAGCATCAGTGAAACAGGTGAACAGAAGAACAGGCACTGCTTGCCTACATAAGGACACGCCTTACCAAAATTATGACCACCAAATCTAAACAATCTACTGATGCAAATTTCCTTTTCTTGTGACCAAATATGATTTTTAAAATGCACACTTTTGGTTACCAAACTCTGTCTTTAGCTCAGCAGAATGGAGCATTCTGCTCTTCCTCCTGAAATCAGCCCACAGTGGTGGGTCAATATATTTCCCTGATAAAGAACATAAACTTATTAACATATGAGTAATACATAACAGTGTGATGTTGCAGCAATGTGGGGATTTTGTACAGCAGCTGATATTCCCAGTGACCTTGTAATATGGATGAAATCCAATATTAGAACCTGAAAGGGGTTATTAGGGAGAGGGGAGGGAAAGCCTTGCAAGATTCTTTTGCACAAGTGGCCTTTGTAGAAAGAAATAAGAAATGAAATCCAGCCACCTGCTGCAAGGCATGGCTATCCAGGCACCAGTCTGACCCCCCCTCACTTGACCTGCTATGACACCACCCAGGCTGTACACATAAATGCAACCCAAACATCTGATCTTGCAAACCGCACTGGAAAGTGTGAGCAAGTACATTGGCACATCCCTCACGTACTATGCTGCGATGTTTTCTTTCTTTCTCCATTGGATCGAGCCATTCTGCAGCAGGAGCTTTTAATAGACCGAAAGAAAAGAGATCTATCACAAGACTGCCCTGGTCTTGCACCCTTCTTCTGTTTTAAGCTGGAGTGACCTCAGAGAGCACAAGACTAGTCCTCCTGCCCGGCCCTTTTCAAACCCAAGCCTGCCTCAAAGGAGTCTTGTTTTCTTGCTGGCTTTCGCACACCAAGGCACTGTTGTGTGACTTTAACATTGTAAATTATGTCTGTTTAAGAAAATGTCAGTGTTTTTCAAAAACAGAATAACAAGAACTGTGGAAAGGCCGGGCTGTGCATTTTACTCCCAAAGTTTGAATGCAAGGAGAATGGTACATTCATCATTCTAAACCAGCAGGAAAAGAGACGAAAGATGGATGCACAATGCAACTTCAGTCCCAAGTAACGTGATAGCTGTTTCTTTTCTTTAAAGCAAGCTTATCTGGGACATGTTAGTGCTCATAATCTGACATCTGAGGCACTATCAATGCAGGTCTCTACTTACAAGCAACTGAAATGTTGAAAAGCCTCTTTCTTAAAAATTAAGGCTGTTTCCATATGATATACTATCTTAACCAGGGGGTTGCTTGGGGTAGGAGCATTTTGTGGTCCTCCAAATAGGATGACATGGGCACCCCATTGCCAGCTGTTTTTATGTTTTCCCTCCTTGAATCAATGTCATCAATTTTTTTTTTAGTTTTACCTATGTCGGGAGCAGTCATCTGACTATGCTTGCCATTGCATTGGCTTTAGGCTTACTATATCCTACATACTGGGGTATTTAACGTGAACATAGCTCTGTGTGTATTTTGGTTTCAGGACAATAGTGCAAATTGCTTCTTGCCTGTTGCCCCCCCCCCCCGGCACACACCTTAAGACCCATGTGATGATGATTGGTTGCCAGATCCAGAGCCCATGCAGGTGTACACCCTGATGAAGATGGAAGGTGGGAAGGTAGGACCCAGGGATGTCTGAGCTCAGTCCCTCCAATTGTCCCTATTTTCCAGGTACAGGCCCGGATTTACAGAAGCCGTCTCAGTTTCTTATTTGATCCCAGAATGTCTCGCTTTTCCTTAAGACGTCTGTATTTTCACCAGAGTAATGTTGAAGGGTATGATAGGACGTCCCTATTTTCATTGGAGAAATGTTGGAGGATATGGAGTTATGCCACCCTGAGCCAAGGAGATGAGTAAATTACAACCTTTAGAAGGCACCAGAAGGCAGGGAAGTTTTTTTTATGTTTCATATTTTATTATGCTTTTATTTATGCTGGAAGCTGGCCAGAGTGGATGATGCAGCCCAGTCAGATCAACAGAATAAAGGTAAAGGGACCCCTGACCGTTAGGTCCAGCCGTGGCCGACTTTGGGGTTGTGGCACTCATCTCGCTTTATTGGCCGAGGGAGCCGGTGTACAGCTTCCGGGTCATGTGGCCAGCATGACTAAGCCACTTCTGGCGAACCAGAGCAGCGCACAGAAACGCTGTTTATCTTCCCGCCGGAGTGGTACCTATTTATCTACTTGCACTTTGACATGCTTTCAAACTGCTAGGTTGGCAGGAGCAGGGACTGAGCAACAGCAGCTCACTCTGTTGCGGGGATTCCAACCGCCGACCTTCTGATCGGCAATCTTAGGCTCTGTGGCCACCCGCGTCCCAACAACAGAATAGGATGTCCCTATTTTCATCAGAAAAATGTTGGAGGGCATGTGAGTTGTCTTCTGATTTCATCATGGATGATGGAGCTTTGGCACTGGCAGTGTAGGCTGTGGAGCTGGCTGAGGAGGAAGGTTTAAGGGGTGCCTGAAATATATGGTTTGGACGTAGCCTTAAAAGTAAATGGGAGGTGAAGAAGGTGACTATATTTTGTTGAGAACACAAAAATAGTAGCAGCAATGGAAAGGAAGCTGTGAAACTTACTGAACACAACTAACACTCTGTGTGTGTGTGTGTGTGTGTGTGTGTGTGTGTGTGTGTGTGTGTTTGAACGACAGCCTAAAGGATACAGTGGTGCCCCACAAGACGAATGCCTCGCAAGACGAAAAACTCGCTAGATGAAAGGGTTTTGCGGTTTTTGAGCTGCTTCGCAAGACGAATTTCCCTATGGGCTTGCTTCGCAAGACGAAAACGTATTGCGTTTTTTGCAAGTTTGTTTCTTTTTTCTTAACACCGTTAATACAGTTGCGACTTGAGTTCGAGGAGCAACTCATAGAACGCGGTGTGGTACCCTTTTTTGAGGTTTTTGGCAATTTTTGAAGCTTTTCCAAAACTTTTCCGACACCGTGCTTTGCAAGACGAAAAATTCACTAGACGAAAAAACTCGCGGAACGAATTAATTTCATCTTGCGAGGCACCACTGTAAATGAGAATAAGCCACTGTGGTAGTGACAAGTAAGAAACCTCTTCGAATGGAGATGCATATTATATCAGATGTGACTTCAGTAAGTACAAGGACTGGAAATTTCTGCATAAATAGATAATAGGGGACAGAGGCTCTAGAGCAGAGATAAAAAGCTGAGTAGGTGTGACAAAACCATGCTTCTCTTATGCTTACAAAGCCCAGGTCAAGCGCATCAACTCTAGGGGGTTGATGTGTCTCAAACCCCAGCAAATTGGGGGTGGGGATTGTCTGCAACAGAAGAGGAGAGTTAACTGTGAATAGGGTTAAGTGGTGGAAGAGGAAAGTCCCTAGAAAGAATTAGTATGTCTGCAGCTGATCATTTTATTAAAATAATGAATACTTTATTTTGTTTTCAATGGCCTGAAGACATGTATAAAGTTGTTTATGAGTTATTTAAAGATGGGGTTGAATGGAGACTCTGTAGTCATAGCAGTCTGTTTGGAATTCTTGTAATGAGAGGTCAGATGTGATGCAGCAAGGAACACACAAAGCAGGGAGAAAGAGGGATGGAGATCCATTTATAAAGGTCAAGCGATCAGATTTTTCTTAGCGGGCACATGTGGTTCTAGTTTGCTCGTATTTTCCAAGGGCTTGTTCTCACAAGCTTCTATTTCTCATATCATAAAAATGATGGTAACAAGGTCAATGATAAATTGCCTTACTCTGGATTTGTTTCCATCATCTTTCTTCCAGCTGCTCCAGTCACTGCCTATGCTCCAGTGAATCTTCGCTTCCATCAGCGTTGATGCATTGTGGCAGAATCACCTTATTCATAACTCCCCTCCTAAAAAAAAGACCCATGCCCATGATAAGATTCTTACGATAGCTCTTTGGATGGAGCTGATAAATGCACTGAATCAGACATGTCCTTTAGAAGTAGTTGCCAGCCTTTTTCTTTCTGCGAGAGTGTCATAAGTCAGGTGCAAAATATGCAGCAGTGCTACTCTACTGTTTACCGGAGTACATTCGTCAGCCACTCACGCCTTATAGTTATGCAGTCACTTCTCAGGACTACTGTATAAAATGTGACTTGAATTGGCATTGACAAATATTGTCACAGTGCACCTTCTTTCCTGGCAGTAGAAAATGAACATAAGAAGAGGCTGCAGGGTCAGGCCAAAGACCTATCCATTCCAGCATCCTGTTCTCACAGACAGTGGCGTAGCATGGCAGAGGAGGGAGGGGCTCCCGGGGCAATTGGCCTGGGTGCAATTTTTATTTAGGGGTGTGCCTCTGCAGTTGCTGCCCTGACTGGAGGCACTCCCTGCCCCACCTGCCCACCTAACATGAGCAGCAGCATGCTGAGCAGGAGCTGGGAGAGAACAGGAGGAGGACAGGCCCTTTCATCCCTTGGTCGCGTGGCATCCCGTGCTGGTGGGGAAGGCAGGCGGACAGCGAGACTCACGGTGGAGTGGCACCCCAGCCCAAGGAGGCTCATGCATGTCCTGCCACTGCTCTGCAGCTCTGTTCGGCAGCAGAGGCCGCAGTTAGGCAACACAATACTTACTTTAGGAGGTACGATACTTGCCCTGGACGCTGACAAGCCACGCTATGCCACTGCTCACAGATGCTCTTGGGAAGCCCACAAGTAAGACCTGAGTGCAACAGTACTCTTCCCACAGCAACTGGTATTCACAGGCATACTGAATAAAGATTGAGCATTGGAAATGCCTACCAAGAAGAAACAGAAATGATCAGTTGTTTCACCACTTGTTTAATATCTGAGCTATTGCAGTGTCTCTTCTCCTGGCTTACTCATCTCTCACGCTCAAGCTCCCTTTTCTGTTTTCATTTCTGCTGTTCATCATTGCTCTTCCCACTGGGCAGTCTGAGTACAAATCACCTCTGTTTCCTGCATCTTCACTGCTATAGAGACTTCTCTGTATTTTAGGAACACTCCCCTATCCACGGCCAATCTTCCTTCCTTGCTGCTTTGATGTGGATCTCTGTTACACACTAAACAGATAAAACCACTTGTTCAGGGGTCCATGGTCACAATTCCTCAGGCACTAGACTGGCAGAAAGTCATATTAATTACAGTAGCCTTTGCAGAAACTGCTCTCAGCAGATTAGATCCCACATAGGAAGAGAACCTTTATACACTCCTCATCAAGTAGACACAATTTAGCACTGTTCATAATTGGAGTGGCTCAAGCTGTTGCACGACAGAAGCATAAAAATATGAAATTTATTTTCCTGATACTAAATATTTCAAGTTCTTGTTTTAAGTGTTCAGAAAGTGGTCATGACCCGAGGCGCTTCAGACACATGTAATAGTATAATACACTAGCTATTTCATTTTTTTAAAGAAAGCAACTGATACAATTTTCATTCCTTCACAAACCTTCTAAGTGTACAGCAAATTGTCTCCCAAATGAACAAACCAACCCCACAAGCAATCAGGTTTTGCTCTGAAAACACTTATTTAACTGTTTCTTCTTATTATTTATATATGCCAGCAAATTGTTAGACATTTTAGCAGTCCATAAGTAAAGCAACTTCATTTCATATTCATTATGCTTCTTCAAGAAATATATTAGGTGCTATGTGTTGCAAATTTTTACATTAATAACATGATTATTGTCACCCTTCAACTTTTCAAATACCATAGATAGATATAGATAGATGATAGATAGATAGATTTATAGTTGATAGTTGATAGATGATAGATGATTGATGATTGATGATAGATAGATAGATAGATGATAGATAGATAGATAGATAGATAGATAGATAGATAGATAGATAGATGATAGATAGATAGATAGATAGATAGATAGATAGATGATAGATAGATGATAGAGATAGATAGATAGATAGATAGATAGATAGATAGACAGACAGATGAAAAAAATAATTCAGTATGGAAAAACCTGTTGGACTAGTGAGGCTTTATAAGATGTCCATAGGGTCAAGCATTATTAAGTATAAACATAGCCAGGGAGCCCATCTAAAGCACTGGGGCCAGCGTTGAAAAGGCTATGCTCCGACAACTCACAGATATTTTCAGAAATAGGGCAGGGAGCAGGGAAAAGGTTTTTCTGGGTTATGCAAGTTAGTTTTATTAAAACTAACACTTAAAATATGCTTAGAGATAGTTGATGCCATTGCTGCAGCATAGGCTGAAGAGGAAAGAGCTATGGCTAAGTGGCAGAGTATTTGCTTTGTTTGGAATAGGCCCTGGGTTCAATCCCCAGCATCTCTAGCTAGAGCTGAGAGACAACTCTGTCTGCAACTTTGCAGAGCCTCTGCCTGCCAGTGAAGACACATACTGAGCTAGAGAGGCTAATGTTCTAACTCAGTTCGAGACAGCTTCCTGTGTTGCTAAGATACCCCTCATCTCAAAATGTGTAAGGAGCTATGGTGCACGGTTCTGTTCAAGCTGCAGCTTCCAAATAGTGCACTGCAATCACCAGTCTTTGAAGAAATCCCTTTTTTAGATCCAATCTTCTCAAAGGGCATCATGGCCTCAGTAGATCCACCCAGAAACAGAAAAGTACATATTCTACCTAGGAGACAAGATGGGCAAAATAGAGATGTACCTGATGTACTATTTGGAGGAAATGAAGCTTCCTAAAGGAGGTAGGAACTGAGATAGCATTGAGGGCAACATGGTGCTGTAACCTGGTTAAACCTAACAAGGTCTGGGTCTGTTCAGTGCTTGATTGGGCAATCACCTGGGAACTTGACACACCACAATGAGGACTAATCATAGATGAATTAAATATAGAAATTGTGAAAAGGTTTGACATGAAAGGAGGGGCACCTGTAGTGATAATTCTTGGGAAAGGGCAAGAAGAATCCCAATAGGTGATTATTTTAAATCCATTCTTTCCTACAACTTTGCCACTACCTCCTTGTTCGTGACCAAGCTGCTGTAGGAAAGAAGAAACATAGCACAGTGCAACTTCTTCCAGAGCACAGTACTTGAGAGGCCTTCTTTGCAATGCATGCGACTGAGGTGATGGTGAGGCTCCCAAGTTTGCTTGCGACGTATTATGATAGTCAGAGAGTGAGAAAAAGAAGCAATGGCTGGATCCTTCTTTTCTCTTCTTTGATGGTACCATTAAAATTGTATCACTTCTTTGCAAGGTTGGTTAAATGTTGCATTTCATCTGGCTGAAAATCTTTTGTGAAAGCTCGGGGTAAATCTGTGTAGTCAGAAGTAGCCACTACCAAGTTCAACGGAGCTTACACCCAGGAAACTATGCACTAGATTACATTTATGCTGATCATAATAAATAGGGTACTGTGTGCTATGTGCTCTTTGATGTTCGCAGGTAGTACGGCCCACCGGTGCAGGTTACTTTATTCTGTTTTTTGGGGAATGCAGCCCTCTAGCCAGTGATGGAAGGGAAAGAATTTTTTGTGGTCTAGTAACATGAGTATAAACAAGAACTAGTTGCAGAGAGAAATTGAGACCTTATAAAACTGTTGTGGGCCTCCCTCTTTGTCAGCATCGCCCTAGAGCCAGTGCACCAACTGGACTCATGCACCTCAACCCCGACTGGGCTAGGCGAGCTGGGAAGCACCGCCAGAGACCTCCTTTCTCACAGGAACAGGTCACAGTGCTGTGGACTCACAGCTTAGAGCTGAGAGCACTGGATTCACTGTCTCAATAATACAGTCGTTGCGCAGCAGAGTTTTGCAGAGTCTTGCAGAGTATAAACCACTCGGAGAGCAGCTCTGTAGAATATCTTCCTTTTATTCTGTAACTACAACTATGATACAAAACTATATACAGAGCTGAATATTCTAAGCATAAATCAATGCTACACTGAGAGTCTGCAGCTGCACTTAGCAGCAATCTTATCTCTAGGATCTCTAACACTCTCACTTTCTCCGATACACTGACTGACTGACTCTCTCTCACACACAGATATGTTGCTGGGCAGAATAAGTAGATAGGCAGGACACGCCTCCTCCTCTCTGGAGAGTCAGCAGAGACCATCAGGAGATCATCAGGAGATTCTTGGGTATGGGAGGGGTGAAATCTCCTCACTCTTGGGAAGGGACATGCCAATCCCCTTCTACCTGTTGTCAAACAAATGCAGACACTCCAAGTGTCCCTATTTTCCAAGATGTCCCTGATTCAGAGAAGCTGCCCCGGTTTCTGATTTGATCCCGGAATGTCCCACTTTTCCTTAGGATGTCCCTATTTTTGTTGGAGAAATGTATGGAGTTATCTGATCCCCCAAGCCACCTGAAGGCAATCCTGTATAGGGAAGTTTTTTAAAATATTTAATGTTTCATTTTGTTTTTATATATGTTGGAAGCTGCCCAGAGTGGCTGGGGCAACGCACTAAGATGTGTAGGGTATAAATAGTAAAATTAACATTATGGAATGGGACATCATTATTTTCATCAGAGAAATGTTAGAGGGTATGCAAATAGTATGTGATATGCACTCCAGAACACACACCACTTGTACATATAACTAACACTGCCCATGTGATATGCAGGTGTTTTAGTTTATAACTTTCTCCTCACAGACAGCAGCCAGATTTCCCAAGAGTTTATGCTCCACGGTTTCTCGGCAAAAAGAAGAGACATTGTACAGGCTCACAGACCCTGGCTGTTGATAAGTGTATTTGTTTTCATCATTTGATTTTTTTTTTTAAAAAAAAAACAAAGCAAGATCTTCCGTTGTGTAAATCAGCTGGGCAGATGTTCTCAACACTGTTCCTTGGCCCGTGAAAAATGTGTGAGGTTTACATAGTGGCTAGACCATCTCAGTCTCTGTGTTATGTTTCTACTAATCCTATGATACCTTACAGTCTACCACTGTGGTTCATAAATCAGTTAAGGCAGAGCACAGAAGCACAGGATATAGTGCACTAAGTACACCTTGTCATACTGGGCTCCTGTGAATATAAAGCAACTTATGAGTAGGGGTGGGGGAGAAATTTGAAACAATATGCAATTTCAAACACAGCCATTTATGATGTTGCTTTATGCTGAGTCGGACCATTTAAACCAGCATTGCCTATTCTGACTGGCAGCAACTATCAAATATATCCAGCCTCTCTCGGGTAGAATATGTTGAACTTGAGGGCAAATACTTTGAAATAATGCATTTAGGATTACCCCATCTTTCATTTCATTCCATTTATTCTATTTCTGTGCTGCTTTCCACTCACACAAATCACAAAGCGACTCACAAACAATAAATAACAATAACATAATTAATTACAATAACAGAACCTCAGAAATTCAACATAAGTCATACAGTCATTTTGTTGACTATATTAACAAATCCACACATTCTATAAAACACTATTAACAAGACAGCTTTTTAAAAAAAGCTGAACAGCACAAGCATATAAAAGTCATATTATAAGATGCACAGAGCGCTCATAATCCACAAAGCCAATAACCAAAAACAAACTTGGCACTGCTGAATTCACACACACACACACACACACACACACACACACTCCTCACCCATACGACCACTAATCTTCTACTCAGCTCATCAAAAGACACATACACATAATGCCCATGGCAGCAATTTCATTCTGAAGGCTCCTAGGACTTGAGGGTTGGGTAAAGCAATTGGAAAAACAATTGCCTGATAGTTAGCACAAATTCTCTCTGCTCTTACAGATCTTCCTCTGGAAACAGCTCCCTTACCAAAGTTCCCTAGGGCTGAAGGGTGGGACAAGGCAAGTAGAAAAGCCTTAATGATTTTAGTGAGCCCAACACTCTCATCCTAAACAACTATCTTTGGAAGTAACATCCATAAAACTGAATAGGATTGAGTGATCAAAATGTAAGATAGTTTGTACATTATGAGCTGAAATTATAAAACTTTATCCAAGGAGACGATGTAGCACAGGTGGATTTCAGCACAGCTTCACAAAAGCCAGAGGGAGTTACCACAGCTGCAAGTAGTAGCTGTTGTCTTCTGAGCAGCATGCCTTCCCTTACACATGTTTTGAGCTGTATCTTTGATCAGTGTATTCAATGCAGTGAGGTCCCCACAATCTTTGAGAGGGAGTAGACAGATAAGTCTCTGGATCAGGCTGTAAGTGCCCTAAGGTTTTATAGCTAAGGAAGCAATCGCTTTCCCAAAGACCTGAAACTCACAAACCTAGCAACACTTGTAGAGGCCGGTTCTTCACTAGGAAGTTTTCTTGGGATAAAATTTTCTGTAGTATTTTTTGATTCCTCTCTGGAGCTTTGTGACAAAATTCCAAGCAAAACAGTATGACACCGACATGATGTACAAAATACAAGGAATCTTCTCGTTTAAATTTCCTTGGCTCAGTTTTGTGAGCTGGAGAAGAGAGAGAAGACACTGGAAGATGATTCATACTGTTTATAAGAACTCCCTCCTTCTAGTGAACCATGGATGTGTCAGAAAAAAATTGAAACTTTCCTTGCAGATATGATTTTATTTTGTTTAAAATTTCTTTAAGAGCTCGTGCTGGAGCTCAACAGGACAGATCTGGCTGACTGAAAGAAATCGCATGATGGGTTCCACTGCATTTGTCCTTGCCAGTAATAAGGCCATGTAGCCAATTTTCTCTACGAACCCTTCCCACTGTCTTCACCTCTCATTCTGACTCCATTAAATGATGTTTTCTTTTCTTTTTCAGGAAGAGGGCAAAGATGTTTAAACCCTGATCCAAAGCACATTTAACTGGAACTAAATCCACTGTTTTTCATGCAGCTTAAGATGCCTTTCTCAGTTACACATGGCTCTTCTTAAATATATAAATAAAATTTGAAAAGGATTTGTGCTCCAATTATGGTTGCCATTTGACTACAGGGGAAAAAATATCCCAGCTTTTTTTGGGAGGGGGGAGGGGAGAAGGGAGGATTGAGCCTGCTGCAACAAACGAGTCAAACTTAGCAACTTAAGGATTTTGCCAGGCTTGCCTAATATTTGTATTTGCAGTTGGAATCCATTCATTGTTACTAATAAACTTAATAAATGGGACATTTTCCTCCGAAAAATAAAGCACTGGGACATTTTCCAGAAAGCAATTGTGTTTTGGACGTTTTCCCACCCCACATCAGGGACTAGGCCCTAGGATATAAACACAGGCTCGGCCTCCCATTTCTGTCAGCTCCCGACACAGGGGCAAAGAGAGGTTTGTTTGTTTGTTCATTAAAGTATCGATATACTGCCATATCATAAAATATCAGGGTGGTGTACGACATTAAAACATAAAATCTGTTCCTGCTTCAAGTCTTTCATACTGGTGGTTGGCGCCCATTCTGAACAACTGGTATTCTGAAACAAAGTGCCTTCAATACCAGTGCTGGAACATAGCCATCAAGTCACTGATGTCTTGATCCTCCATGAATTGTTTAATCCCTTTAAAGGCCATCCAACTTGGTAGCCATCACTGCTTCATGCAAGGGCAAATGCCATTGATTATCTATGTAGTGTGTGAAGAAGTGCTTCCTTTTGTCTGCCCTAAATCTCATCACCCCTTCTCTCAGGCCTTCCCATATCTCCCAAGGACCTCAGGAAAAACAGGACATCCTGTTTTTGGGTGAGAGATCATGGTGGCCATTTTGGGTGCCATGATATTGCGTGGACATTTTGGGGGGGCCTTATTCTCGCGCAGCACCCAAAAACACAAGACCTCATCCTGAAAGAACACTTTTCCAGGTTGAGAGTGCAGTGCGGGTCATGCGACTCACCCAGGAGCACATCCTGGAAGATGCTTGTCCTGGTTTTGGCTCCAGAAAAGTTGGATGCTATCCTTCCCCTCCCAAGTTTCCCACATGCACCACTCTAGAGCCACATCTTTACTGTGTTTTCTCTCTTTACATGATGGTTTAGCAAGCTATGTGCACTGAAGAAAGACTCGCTTATGGTACTGAAATGCAGTCCCCAGCCTGCACTCTGAAGTGCTGTAGTCCCAACAGATCTATTCCATGTGATTATTATTTTTAAGGGTAGATAAGTTCTGGCATTGCTTTGAATACAATGGAGAACTAAAACATTTCCATTCTGCCTGAGAAAATGTTCTACCTTAAGCCTTTTGCAAATGGAACAATATCATGGGTTATTAATTCAGCTCCTGCGAGGTAACGAAGAACTTCCAGCCTGCAAAGGCTCAAGCCAGAACAAACAGAATTAATTATTTCAGATGATCGCAGCTAGCTATCTTTATGATGCATTTTTTCATACTTTCATAGAAGGCAGTACCCTTTGCTGTAATTAAAAGTTAAGCTTGTATTGCTGGAGTAGATTGTCATCTTCCACACCACATAAAGTGGGCAGCAGGAGGCTATTCTAAGGTTTTGTGGTATTCTGTAAAACTATACAGTGGTTTGTATTTTTGTTTTTTATCTCATTTGAAGTTTGAGCGCTTCTGTCATGTTATATAACTGAAGTTACAGCTTTTTAGCTGTCATGACTTGGGTTCTCTGGGTGGCTTAACAAATTCAATGAAAAACATATACACAGCAAATAAATGTGAATATAGGCTACTATTGTTCATAGATACTAAATATTTCCTCAGTGAACATGACAATGAGTATTCTTCATATCTGAAGAATGGTAGGTAAATTCAGGGGACTGATTTGTAAATCTGGGGACTGTCCCCGGGAAACGGGGACGTCTGGTAACTTTATATAGCAACAGGAAATCTCTGAAGTCTGGCAGCCAAAATGTGTGTGTGTATCTGTATACGCTAAGGATGAGGGAGAAATTTCATTTGAGTCTGCATTTAAGGATAAGTTTACCTCATTTGCACTTCCTGGAAAAAATATACAAACTGATACACATCCATCTTTTGAAATCCACACTTTTCTGGTTTTTGTGGTGCAGTTCTCCAGCCAAATAATGCATCTACTAAGGGAAAGTGTGCATTAGTGAAAATTCATTGTACTAGGGTGAATTGCTTGTAAAAAAACATTCATATTAGGCAAAATTGCATAAAACGTGTGGTTTAGGAGATATACTAACTAAAATGCTGACAATTTTTAATGAGGACTTAAAACATCAGAAACTGATGTGAAAATGTTAAGAACAGAATTAAGATTGAGAAAAGTGGAGAAACCAAAACTGACAGATTTGTCCATACCTAGTACACGCACCCACACAAATTACTTGATTTGTAATATTAGCAAAAAGTCCCTTTTGAGTTTCCAGCCTGAAACAAAGAATTCTGCCATGACCTCACTTAGACTGGCTTGTTGTAAGAAATTCTCATGCTGCATTCTTTGAACTAAGTGGGACTTGGGGTAGTATCCCACACTGCTGTTTTTGGACTGCAGCAGACCTCTGCTTGTGCAACAGAACTTTTCCCTCACCTCCTCGCCTCTCCCCTTTCTTGCAGCCCCAAGCCCCTGAACAGATGATGAGGACTAGCAGAAAGAGGAGAAGAAGGGGACGTCCTCTTCTGTGAGTGGAACTCTGCACTTGCAGCACTGTATAAAGCCCCCAGCTTCAAGTAAATAGGTGTGGGGATTGCACTGAATATCTCCATTTCTTCTCTGCAAAGTACACTCTGTACCCTGCCAGTGATTCCAAAGTACCTGGTGAGAGAGCACCATATCTTATACAGAGTCAAGACCAATGATTTGTTTAGCTCAGTATTATGAACACTGACAGCAGCAGCTGCTGTGCCAATGTGAGTTCTGAGGCTCTGCAGAATTGTTACCAGATGTGGAGCAGGGCCAGCAGCAGATTCCTCACTTAGGATCTTCAGGGTACCATTATTGGAAGGCTATGATCTACAATAGTATTTCAAACATGTAAGTCATTTTGGGTTCTCAAAATGATTTACAAGTATTAAACAGTTGTCACAACAACAACATTATTATTGCATGCAACCCCCATCTCCGAGTGGTGAGAGATTCCTGGGGTTCCAAGCCCTTACCCAGGGTTTGGTTTCATTTGAAATGAGGGGCAATGGAGACTGTGGTGTCTTTATGATGTATGGTTTATTTACACATATACAACCTGAACCTATGATGCAGCACTTCACAGAATTAACACCACAATCTCATCTTATGCTGGAGTACATTCCTGACTATCATGCGCATCTGCAAAATTGTGTAAATGAAGAACAAGGTTTTTTTATTAGCTTTGTTTTCTGCCTTTCATCTGAAGATCACAGGGTGGTTCACAACTTAAAAATACCCCGAGAGCAACCCTGTATGACAATCCTTACCTTCTGAATCCAGCCAGCGCTAAGTGAGCCTTGCCCTTCCCTACTAATGCAAAGCAGACAGAGGTTGCACCAAGGCTCCTGCAAGATATCTAGGGTTCCCCCCTTGCTCTCCCATATTTCTGATTTTTGGTGAACTGCTAAAAGCTGTGATTGTACAAGGGAAATCAGCATACAATGTGATCTGTATTATTTACTCCAGAGTCTAATTTTGCTACAGACACCACCAGCAGGACTGCTCGGCAGTGTTGTTTATGGATGGCAGCCTTTGAGCATTCCGGTGGCGTCTTTCTTCACCTTCTTTTCTGTGTAGTGTTGCATATACATAAAATTAATATTTATATGCAGCTTGGCAGTACAGCACAGGATGAAATGCCTCAAGAGCAATTGATGCTCTAGGTTCTTTTTCACCTCAGGAAGTTCTTTTCAAGGAAAAAGTGATGACAGTGATGCTTCAGAAACTCGATCTTGGTATTCACATGCAACATGAGTGCAGATTGGTAGTAAGCCTTGGGCTTTGCAGTTTTGATGGTGATGGTGACTTGGAGGGAAGAAGAATCCAGAGGTTAAAAAATGCAGAAAACACAGTGTGATGTATTTAAAACAAAGCCCCTTTCCATAGATAAAACGTTAACAGAGTGGAGAACATCTTCCTCTTACAGAATTTGGGCTTCTGTTTGTGTGAAGCTGACAACCACTTTAATCTGCGAGTTTCAATCTATTGGCTGTGTTAAACAAGAGTTTGAGGAAACTCTGGTGCTCTGGCTACCCCAGAACTCTACATTCGTGTACACAGTTAAATGGTTTTCTTTGCCTCTTTAAAGTCATTTTGAGTCAGAAAGCTATCACGTGAGCCTGTTCCATCTTCATTCTCTCTTTTTGCCCCCCACTTTTTCTTTCTTCACCTTGAATCAAAAGATCTATTCAGCTTGTGACCAGATGTGAGCAATCACAGCTTGACACACGGTACAAATAACACCTACACCAGGCATCTACTTTTGAATTGGAAAGGAGCCCTTGATGTGCACAGGAGATTGCTCTGGTTTATGTAACTTGCACATGAACAGTAGTAGGCATCAAGTGAGAATTACATGTGAGGATCTCTCGACAGCAAGCCCAGAGGCAATCCTGAGCTCCCAACTAAATGAAGGCAGCCATTTCAAAATGGAGCTGGGGTCAGAGGCCACGGTTCAGCCTGATTGTATAAGTGGTCTAATATGTTCTGTAAGTAAAGATCAGCCAAAGGAAGGGGGGAAAAAAGGAGTCTGCATTGAAACCCAAATTAACATTTGTTTTCATTTTTCAGCAACTGCAGAACACACAGGGGTCATTGAACTGCTGGGACTGACACTATTTCGCATTCATGATCTGGAGAAAAATAAAGTGCTAACCTCTGACCTTTCATTAGAGTGTAGCCTAGAGTAATGGCGGGGAGCAGGGACAGTTTGTGACTGAAAATAAAGCATAAAAGGGCTATTCCCTATTAGAAAACTGAGCTTATTCTGTTAGTAGACACAGGGAATTTAGTGTTCTAACAGTAAATGGGGCCCATATGATGCTTGTGGGTGTTTTGGTAATGTGAATAGTTCTTAAAAGTCATATCATAGACCATTTCATCTGGTACTTTTAAAGTTTGCCAAATACAGCAACTGTGGGCTTTTAAAATAAAAATATAAATCATAATTTGGTTTTCTTTTTCTTTTCAAGCACTGCACCTTGATTCTCTTTCAGGAAAATGATTTCACCAAACAACTTTAAAGTAAACACCTGTCATTCATACATCACAGTCAGAACTGTACAAGTGTTCATGAGTGAACTGTCACATTATGGAGCAGCAAGCAGCTACAATACCCTCCCCGCCAAACACACAATTCAACATGACAGGATTCTTCACCAGTCTTGAATGCCTGATCACAACACTGCAAACATACTACTGTTCTAGATCCAGTTTTGAACTGGTGTGAACAAATGCCACGGAAGCCAGAAGACTTAGAACCCACTCCTGATAAAATGCAGTTGAAGAATCGAGAAGAAATTGTTTTGTATATTTCATGACAACTTGAGGTTTCTATACAAGGGGGAATAGAATATCTCAAATGTTGAAATTTGGCAATGGGATACACAGCTTTTCTCACTCAGTTACCTGTGCCAATGCTCCCTAAGTTGATAGTAGCTGAAAATTGCTACCATCTGTTGGCTGCTTTAGTGCCAAAAGGAGATGGTGGTTGCTATTAATCTCTTACTGTACCACTGTTCATCAAAACATAGAAACCCTATCATGCTTGGTGTGAGCTTCTAATAATTTTCTATGGCTTCAGCTAGCAAACAAAACAGGTATGAGTTTCAGTTGTTTCTGTAGCATGGATTGTTATGAGTGAGTAAGGGTGGCTCTACACATGTGTAGAGGTGCTAGATGGCCAAGGTGGAGGTAGAATGGACTGAACCACTTCTGACAGCAGATGGGGGGATACCACCTCTTCTCTATATTAAATCAACAGCAACCATAAATCTCAGCAGAGCAGTGGATCTTTTTGTCAGATTCTTGGTCTGCTTTTACATGTCTCTGTACAAACCAGGGAAGTCTACATAAGGTTTTCTAATCCAGGCCAGTTACTGTCATACGGTATTCTTGAGAAACAGTTGTGGCACCACCAAACTATATCAAGCTATCAAACCTTAGAAGCTTCAGATAATTCAGATTGTTTCCAGGGCATACAGGAATCTAGGTCGATAGTTTTTGACCTTTTCAGCTCCTGACCTCCTTTGGCATGTATTAGTATATCCTTTTTTGCTGCCTTCCTCACTTTTTGTCCTTGTTCCCATTTCTCTCTTCCTCAGGCTCTTCTCTTATCTTAAATTTAGAGGCCTAAAGGGTGGTGATGATACTGGTATGACTCACCTTGTCCCACCCAGGTGTTCTGGGATGCTTGTCCTCTAATTCAGCTTCATTCCACAAAAGGCCTCTTGTGTGGTGCTTCAGTTTAAGTTGACAATTTTGTCCTAGAAATCACTGAACTGCAATTATATTGATTTCTCTTACACAGGCAATAAGCAATTTCTAGTGACCCAGAGTAGATGTGAGGGACTAGCAGAACTCTGATGAGTGTGCATCAGCAGGAGAGGAGGTCAACAATTTGTGGGGAATGGCACTGGCCAGGCGGTAAGAGTCAGCAGCAGGGAAAGCTTCAGAGCTAGAGAGTAGAGTGCAGGATAGGTTGAAAGATGAGGAGGAAAAAGTAGGTCAGGCAGGTGAAGGGCCAGGTGCTCCCCCTCTTCTGCACCACTGTTGCCCAGAACCAGGAGGGGATTGGAAAAGGACGAGCAGAGGGTGTTTCTACACAGCCAGGGGCAGGCTCAGAATTGGGAGCCACCTGCGCCCAACAGGATGGATATCTGGATATCTTGTTGTAACTAGGCAAGCATCCCCCAGTTCCATCTGAGCACTGGACATAGTGGTTGATGCCGTGTCCCACCAGTGAACCAGGTACATGCTTCCAAAGTCTTATCCAGCGTTAATGGGATGTCAAAGGGGATGTTCAGTGCTAGAGGTTTAGATACAGAAGGTCCTGGGTTGAATCCTCAGCAGCTCCTGGTAGAACTGGTAGTGTCCCTTCCCTGCCTGTAGTCCAGTAGAACAACTATGCTCATCAGGGCAGAAAATGGTGGGCAAGATGGACCTACAGTACAAGGCAGTTTCCTCTGTTCCTAAGCACTGCTCCCCTAACAAAGCTTTTCATTACATTGTTTTGTTTTCAGTCAGCACATTCTTCTGCCCTTCTTCATACAGGGATAATGCACTTGGATAATATCAGATTAGATGGCACAGTTCCAGGAAGTCTGAGGCAGCTGTCCAATTGGTTGTTTTCTTTTGTTTTTTGGTAACCCTCAGACTGGTTTTACAACCTTCTTGCAAAAGTCATACTTAATGGCAGAGTAGTCAAAACACCTCACTATCCGAAGATAGAATACACCAGAACCATTCTGCTCTGAGCAGAAATGTGCCTGTATGCTTGATTTAGTGCAGTGGGAGCTCACAAAGCCTATAGATTAGATAGAAATGTACCAACTGTGCTTGTCAAAATACACTCGTGCAGAGCTCACTGCCAGATACCTTTTGAGGGAAGGGGCTTCTTGTATGTTTCCATAAGTCTGTTTGTGTTTCTTTTTCCATCTTGACAAAATTATGCTAAGTAATCAATAAATCTTGGCTGTAGCGCATATTAGAAACACTCCAGCTACCCAAGTCTGCAAGAACATTGCTTGCTGTGCATATTTGCGGCTGATCCACTTTGTCCCTTACACAAGCCATTAGGCACATGCCCCCCCCTCTATAATTACTCATGGGAGGGTTGCCAGTGGTGTGGGGGAATGGACAGTTGCATTGGCAGCAGGAAACTCCTGTAAATAGAATAGAGTCAGTGGGGAGGAGTCAGTAGATGACCGAATCACCTCCTACTTCAGAAAATATTTAAACTGATTTGCATTTTTATGGAACAACAAGAGGGGTTACTAGATCTCGGGTGTAAACTTACTGTCCCTTCTGTGTATGTGAACAATGAAAGGTCTTATCTATACCACAAACCTATACCAGTATGGCTGTCATGGCTTCCACAAAGAATTCTAGGAACTGTAATTTGTTGAGGGTGTTGACAGTTCTTTGTTAGAGCTCTAGCCACTCTCATAAACCTACAGATCTCTGGGTTCCGTGGAAAGAGACGGCAAGTGTCAAATTTGTTTCTGTGGTGTAGATATTCCCAAAGAGGAAAGTGTGATGCAACTCTTTATTCAGCCCTTTGACACCTGAGATGAGTGTTTCCAGGGCCCACTCGAATACATTCCTGTGACGGTCATCTGTTTATAAACTGTTTTTAATTCTGAATGTTAAATTATTGTAACACACTTTGGAATGTGCTAGTGAAGGGCAAGTAATTGTGATCTCAAATGTAATTTGGTCCAACCCTGCCGTCTATGCAGGAAACCAGCTTCTACAGCATCCCTGATGGGTAGCTGTCCAGACTCTGCTTAGGAACCTCTAATGGAGAGTCAGCCACTTTCCTTCAACCTTTCCCCACAGAACCTGGCCTCTAGACCGACCACCATCTGTGAATAATTCTAAGGATTAATCTTTAATACCTATTTTTAATACCAGTTATATCTGGCTCCATTTGCTGGTGGCTTCTGCATTTCTCAATAATTCACAAATAAAATTACCAGTATGCTGAAGCAAAAGAATTCAAATCATGCATTCCAATTTAATTTGACTGTTTAGTCGATTGCTTTGGACATGATCCAGACAAACGTAAGTGTTTTTATGCCTTGCTGATTTCAGTGGGTGAGATTTGAGTCCTTCCTTCCCATTCCCATTGAAATGAGTGAACATTCAAATGGTTTAACTTTGGCATATGCCTGCTACATATATGGAGGATCTCTCCATGACTGGTACCGCTTTACTGTAGAGTAGATTGTGATTTCCCCCATTGGACTTACTTCTAATGAATCCATTCCAGTCACTGCTTAAGGTAGGCTAGCATCTACAAAGGAGTAAAGACAGCTGTTAATTCTTGGTATAGCAACAAACAGGGTAAAAATATAATAGCCGTGAAATGAATTTGATAATATATTCAGTACAACTGATAATTTAGATGATGATTTGCAAATACACCTCCTCACTTACATAGCACAGTCCTTTAGTTCTATCCTACTTCTGTCCTACAGGAAAAAATAAGCTTAGAGCAAGGAGATGGAAACTTGAAGTCAACATGAACTGATGGTGACATGAGCCAATAGCCTGAAAGGTGAAGAAAGGTGGGACTGCTTTCTTAGCATTAAGTATTTTCCAGGGTGTGCTTGCAAAACTGTTGCAGGATTTCCGGAGGGCACTGCCTTGGCATGGGTTTAGGGTGTGCCTGGTTCATTGCTCCAGGTCTATTTAAAGGTGTGGCTTCTCAAAGTGGTTAGGGCTTGACAGAAGTCCAGCGTCTTCATAACAGGTTATTCCTATCTACTTGGAAACTGCTAATGTCAGATTCAAGGCCTTGAAGAAGCTATTTTTGAAAAATAAAGGGGCTGCATATTTAAAAGAAGGAAATGCAACCGTAGATTCCAGGCCAGACCTTATAGAATCTTAATATATCTCTTAAGGGCACGTAGTTATTTGGCATGCCACACATCACCTATGCAAAAGGCCACACCAATCTTTTCCCTTCTCTGCACAGCAGACGTTGAAAACGGTGACCTGCGAATGGTTAGGGTCATTCACAAAAAGTAATTAGTGCCAACAAAACCTGCCCAACCAAAAAGCAGTACAATGCCCCCATCCTGCTTTATATACTTCCAGTTTAGCACTAATTATCAAACTAAGATCATGAGCAGAGCAAGAAACAAAGTGTGGGTGGGGGTATTGCTTCTGCAAACATCCCACGGATGCCCCCAAAAGAGTCTTCTTTTGAATACTTTTTAAAAACAACATGAAAGTGCTTGTGAGGTGAGAGGTAAGGAAGGACTCCTCATTGCCAAGGCAACTGAGTCAGCGCTCCTTGTTTTGCCTGCCCTGCAATTCAGCAGTGTTGCGGCATCACCTCAGCAATGAGGATGTTCTCTCTGTGCATCAGTTTCCATTGAGGACAAAGCATTGGCTTTCTTTGCCCTTGGTGACATTGTCACGTAGCCAGCACATTTCACATAGGTGTCATGCCTTGTGAATGCTCTCCTTTTACCTGGAAGGTTTTCAACACTGAAAATTGAGTGCAGCACTAGTGGTGACCAAGAGCCATTGAAGTGCAGTGTGTAGAGTGAGAAACATAGTCTGGAAACATTTGCACTCAAATCCTGCTCAGTAGGGGCCTCTCAGTTTAGCCTAGACTCCCCCAACCTGGTGCCTCCAGATATTTTGGATAACAATTCCCATCAGCCCCAGCAAGCATGGCCAGTGGTCAGGGATGATAGGAGTTGTAGGCCTAAATATCTAAAGGGCATTAGTTTGGCAAAGGCTGACCAAGCCTATCTCTTAAGTTTGCCATAAAGGGAAAATGAGAAGGTGGGTGCACTGCTGCTGGTCCAGACTCCTTGAAGACAGGCTAGGCTCCTTAGCAGTTAAATGGCAGCACAAAAAGATTGTGTAGAAACATGGTCTACTGTAGTGCTAGAAGGCCATGGCACTATTTTCTTGTATTAGTATTTTCACACATTATAGTTTGCCTCCTTGGATGTTTTTGTTTGGTTTTGTGTTTTTATATTGTTGTCAACCACTGTGATATATTGTTATGATACCGTGGTATATAATAATTATTATTTTTTTACAAATAAATAAAATAAATAATGCTTGGACATGTCTAAATAGAACAGCAAAAGAGCTGAGAAGTATGGCTTCCAATATGCTGTCCTGTTATCTCTTTCAAGGAGAGGCCCAGGAATATACTGTTGTCTATATATAGCCTTCTAGCCTCTCTGCTAACCTGAGACTCCCGATACTAGGATTATGTTGTTATTTGAAAGTAGGTTTTTTTGTACCTCTCCTCTCCTCTCTCGCTTTACAGTGGTTTGAATACCATAAATTTATGCATAGATTTGCACTCATGGAAGTATTGCCAGATTAATGCAGAGATGTGGAGCACAATCTCTGTGGATAATGCAGAAATAATGTTGTGATTGGAGCCATGAAGAGGGTTCAGAGCTGGTTCCAATGGCAGCTCTGAGGATGTAGACATGGGAGGGATCAGTGCAGCAGGGGCCTCCCCTGCCCCCAACACTATTGGCAGGATCAAGACAGTTAAGCCCCATTGATGTCAGTGGGTCTGCTCTAAGCATAACTAACCCCACTGACCTGGGAATAAGCCCTGTCCAATACAGTAGGACTGACTTATGAACAGAGTTTAGGGTTGCACTGTAAGCCTGGATCCAAAGCAACACACATCAGAACACTAAATAGACCTAAAGAGCAATCCTAAACATGTCTACTCAAAAGTCAACCAAACTGAATTCAATGTGGCTTTCTTCTAGGTAGGTGGGGTTGAATCTTTATTTCCATTCTTCGTTATCAATTATTTATTCAAATCATTTTGACCACCACCATCCCCTTTTAGAACAAAGTCATCACTAAAACAGCTTATAATCAGTGGTTTATACTGGATCAATAAGAAGCAGACGAGACAAATAATATAGCCAAGTAATTCAAAAATAATAGTTCCAATCATGCTAAATCCATGACAATTTGTAAAGGGAAGGGGACAATCTATCGTGGGCATAGCATGTGGGAATACATTTCACAGAGACCAAACAATATGCTTAGAATTAGGGTGTAATTGTTATTCTTCCTGCATTAAAGTTGATAAATTGAGAGATCATGTTTGAGTTCACTAAGTACAGATTTTCAGTGCATGTTGGTGGATAAAATAAGGATGGATTATGCAACTGGGGTAAGAACTCTTATGGTGTTTCCTGCTGCCTGAGCTTTTATTTGTGCTGTTAGGAGTTCACAACAAGGAAGCTGTATATAAAGGAGAAAGATATCAGCATGCAGTAAAGGAGTGCTGTAACAAATAGTGGAAGAGGTAGGAAATCTTTCACCTAAAACATGATGATAGTTTGTTTATTGATGATAACATTTAGAACCTGTGTTTTCCTCTCTAATGGCAGACTTCAAAATGGGTAAGAAAACAGTAAAAAGTAAAAAATAAGAATGTGAGAGCAACTTGCAGGATCATGCCAGTGGTATTCAAGTAAATATTCATTCTAGTGCAAGGATTAGTGATAATGCACTGTGGTTTCCTCCCACATCCCCCTGCATGCGATGTGCACTGTTCCCAAATCTGCTTTGGAGGGTTGAGGTAATCCCAGAATGGATTTAGCAGGTGCACTGGGGAAGGAGAAGAGAATTTTCCATTGTACAGTGATAAATCATTGTGCTGGTGAAACATTCTACTTCCCACTGCATTGGATACTGATAGAATGATTAAAATTAATGGACCCAAGTGAGTTATGTCCATTAGTATCTACAGGTCTATTCTGAACATTAGATACCACCAGTGCTCCCCCCCAAAAAAAGTTTAGGGGTATTCTCATATTGACTCAAGAAAATCACTGGGAAAGGAAATGGAGCTGCCATCGGAGGTGGTAACAACAAAACTGACCAATCACCATGCTAGATTCCAACTCCTGCTTCACACATTAAACACTTGCTTCCATCTGAGACTCAGGAAACACCGTGACAGGAAATGAAGCCGCCATCGGGGTTAGCAACGGAACTGATGATTCACCATGCTAGAGAAGAAACTAAAAATTGTAATTTTTTTTGGTTTCTTCTCCCGTTAGATTCCCAAAATGTTTAAGGATATGCGTCCCCCTGTGTCCCCAGAGAAAAAAGCACTGGATATCACCCAACAAATTCAACAGAACATCAACACACCAAAGCTAAAAGCAGCATAAAAACAAATCAGGGAACACAGAGCTAATTAAAAAAATCAAATAAACCACAGTCTAAGATTCTAAGCAACTAAATCAAAAGCTTGTTGGAAAAGAAAAGTCTTCAGAACACAAAGAGGCAGGTGGCTTGATCTCGTGGGACAAGCAGTTCCACAGGCTGGGAGCTGCCACAGAGAAAGTTCTCCTGTATGTTGCCACCACCATACCTCAGAAAGCAGTGGCATGTACAATCAGTAGATCTTAACAGGGTTTGCATGGGAGGAGGCAGGTCTTAAAACAGCCTGGTCCCAGGCTTTAAAGGTAATACTAATAACCAACACCTTGAATTGCACTCAGAAACAGGTGAGCAGCCAGTGCAATGTTTTTGTACAATATTTTTGCAGCAACATTCTGCAACCAACTTGTTCCGCTTCAGGTAGCAGTCTCTACTGGGAAAGGGTGGGCACAGCAGAAATAGACTAAACAAGTCCATGTCCAGCAGGTTGAATAATCAGGAGTTGTATTCCAGAAAGGCAGGTCAGTAAACAGGAGCTTGATTCTAATACGTGTGGTCAGGTGCTGCAAAAGGTCAGCTTCCAAGATGGCCGATGGGGGGAGGTTTCAAAAACAAGTTCAGTCCAAGTGTAGGTTATGCATGAAACAAGCAGAGGCAAGGAAATGGGTAGTACCATGGAGAGCTCCAAGTTGGGCTGGAAGCCAGGCAAGTTTAATTTGAATTCTGACTGATCCTTAAATAAGTTTTTCTTTAGGCTATAAATGAGTGAGGCCTCTATCCTTAATGACGTCCTGCATGCTTTAGGACCTCTTGGCTTTGGCGTTCCAGAAGGGACTTTGACATGTTACTTCAGAGCTGGAAAAACTGGATCACAGTGCTGCCCCCTCAGGCCGAAAGTGGCATGGCCTCATGGTATACACCTGATGATGTAGATTTTGAAGAGGTAGGCACTCTGATAACTAAATCCCCTTATGGATCCTTATGGGCCTCAGTTCATACAACAGGTGAAGTTTCTTCGTGGTCTTTAAAGGAAACACAATAATGAGCATGTTGCAGTAGTCTAATCAAGATGTAACTAATACATGTATGACTACATTATTTTATGTGCATAATGTATGCAGCAAAAGAGACACAAGCACTCCAGATGATTCAAAGAAGTGCTGTAAATATTGTAAATGCAGTGTGAGCAATTTGTACTTCCTTTCACACGGCTTCCTGGTGTTGTCAGAAGGCCAGAATTATGATCTCCTGTGGTGAAAGGCACTTTCTGCCCCTGAATTAGGAAAATATACGTACCCAGATGCATGGGGAGAGGACGTTATGTCCTTTGCTTTAGCACATGTGAAATGGGTTGAAGACATCTATGTCTCCATAAAGGTGAACTCATTTACTGGGGGTAAAATGTGCCATGGAAATGCTTATAGCTGGTTGTTTAAACAGTGCTGAACTCCTTCAGGCTGGAGTTACTAAGAAGATTCAGGTTCATTGTCAAGAGTGCAAAACCTGAGGTCTGATAGCAAGAAGATGCTATAATTGGCTCAAGTATTTCATTAGGGAACAAATCAAGTCATTTGACCAGCTGCAAAGCCCTTTGTTGCCCTCTGCAGGAGCAGAAATCCTATCCTAAAGAGAAAATAAGGGAAGCAGGAGATCTCTCCGTTTCCTCAGCAATTAAAAATATATCCTAGAACTAAGGGAGTCAAAGATCAAGCCATTGTTAGCAATGTAAAAGGGAGTGTGTGCTTATGTTGTATGAAAATAACTGTATAGGGAAGAGATGTAACCAGCTCACTATATTTGTGACCTTTGTGATGCATCACTGAAATTTAATAATAATTGTTTCATCTCTGCTGGTCGCAAGGGTGAGGTGCAGGGTTAAAGAAGAAATAATGCCTTTTGTTCATTTAGTTGAATAATTGAAAGAAAAGGTTATGAGTGGCAAATCTCTGAAGCAATAGCCTCTAAGGTGGAGATGGGGATTTGACAAAGGTCAGTCCATCGTGTTCTCAACTGCATCTTGCAAGCATAAAATGCAATATTCTGTTCCACTGCCTCATTTCTTAAAATCAGGAAGTCGCTGATGAAGCTGCAGAACAGAGGGGGAATTATTTGTTGGGTGAAGGAAAGAGAAAGGGAGCTCCATTAGCAAAGTGCCTCTCTGCTGTCTCAGCAATTTTGTGCTGATGGGATGGCAGGTCCTTGTTTAAGTTCCCATAGATTTTTTCCCCCCACAAGAGAATAGGCCATCAACTGATGAGTGAGATATATGCATTATACATGTATTCATAAATGAGAATTGATCAGCCTCTGGAATATTAGATTACTTGGAAATGAACTCATTCTTCTTAGGTGCCTGGCCCATTAGCACCACATGTCCCAGGAAATGGAATCTTCTTAGCATGTTCATGTTACTTTGCAAGTGATCATTGCAACCTTGTATGGAAAGGCTGCTGAAATGCTTTTCTGTGTAGCAAGGCTTGTGCATGCAATTCTGCCCCCTCCCCCACCCCCAATCCCTGGTCTCTCCAGGTAGGACTGGGAAAGACTGTCATGCATCAAAAGTTGGCTGACTTGTCCAGCTCTGCTCCAGCACCGTCCTTATTCTCTTTCCCTTGTGATATAAAGAAGGGATGGGGGACCTCAGGACCAGGGGCCAGAGGTGGCCCCCCAGGCCTCACTATCTGGCCCTCAGGATTCTCCCCAGGCCACACCTTTTCTTCACAAGCCATGCACCAGCCTTCCCTTGTACCCCCTTGAGTGTTTTTGCTGGACTATTAATGAACTCTGATAATGCCTTTTGCTTGCCTGTTTGGAGTATAGAGAGGGGTGTGTAGAATCAAGCCACCTATGCAAAGTTGAAATTCACATTCATTGTTCTTCCTACTTTTGCTTCTGCCTACCACCGGCCTCTGGCACAGGAAAGGCTGCCTAATAGGGAATGTGGTTCTTGAGGTGAAAAGGTTCCTTATTTCTGCTGTGGAGATATACACTGGTACATGGAGAAGTTTCTCACCTGCATGTATTTTCCCATGCAACATCTGAACAGAAAATGCAGATGAAATCTGCATGCATCCCCATATATTTGCTACCACAGCTGTTTTAGGTGGATCAAGCAACTCATTGACTACTTGCAGCCTAACTCAACCCATGTGTCTCCTGTTTGCTGCACTGCATTGGACTCTGATGGGCCATTTTCGCTCACAAGGAGGGGGGAAATACCCTAGAATGCTGCATCCAAATAGCATGACATAGAACACTTCCCACAAGCCTTGAGTCATCTATTTGTTGTTCTGTGTGCAAGATCTGCAATGAGGGCATAAGCATGTCAGTCCCACTCCTAAATGGCCTTTCTATTCATTTCACTAACGGTTACTCCCTGTGTGCATGCGCACACCTGCACAATGCCCCTTGTTGGGACACTTTAAGGAAACTTTGTACGTGTACACAAGTGGGTTGTCTATTGAGTCATTCGGCTGTCACACTTCTCCCAAACTCAAGATAAGGCATATTCCCATTCTAGTTTTCTATGCTGGTGACTTTGTGAAGCCGTGAATAATGAAGGTGACTGTTTTTTTTTTAAAATATTATGACAAGGTATTGCGAATGTTCTGATGTACGTTCAATTTGTAGCTCTGCTTGTGCTGGAAGACATTCAAACTGATTCCAGGTTAAAGCAGATGGAAGTGGCTCTCAAGCCTAGCAAGTGTTCGAACACATTTCTGCATAGGCTGCCTCCTCTCTGATGACATATGCATCTCATTCATAGATTGTGGGCACTTTCGCAGAACCTGCCCCCACACCTGTAGAGTCATCTCGCAGTGATTTCCCCATGCACAAAAATATATCACCTATCGAGTTCCTGTTGCTGCACAACTGCTTTTCTGAAACAGAGCGCAAGCAACAATCCTCTTAGAAACAGATCCAAATGCTTTGCCTCCAGGTCATCTTTGAACTTCTGAAATGTTCTTTAGGCACAATTTCAAAAGTGTTGCAGGGATCAGTATTTCAAATTTGGCCCACTTGCTTTGGGATTTGAAATATCAGGATTGACCAGAACATAAATGGATCTTTCCCACTTTCAGCCATGTGCTAACAACATTCAGATGTGATGCACTGGAGACTAAAATGTGTTCAGAGCATCTCTTGTCAAAATGCTCTTCGGTATGGATTTTATGCCATTTTCCAAACTTGGTGTAATTTCCCCCTTAGGGTTAGTAGAAGCAGAAAGCAGCTTGGACAAAAAAATACAAAAAACTCTAGGCTATTATTTTTGAGCCATAGCTAACTTTAGCTTGTTAATGCATATAAGAGATAAACCGAGTGCTTATTGTTGTAACCAGTCCTGGGAACAGCTGGGTGAAGGGTGGACGATAAATTTAATGGTGATGG
The DNA here is from genome assembly GCF_965112155.1 of Podarcis liolepis. Classification (NCBI taxonomy): domain Eukaryota; kingdom Metazoa; phylum Chordata; class Lepidosauria; order Squamata; family Lacertidae; genus Podarcis; species Podarcis liolepis. The sequence continues at coordinate 58,579,001 of NC_139560.1, read as the reverse complement.
TAATGATGTGCCTCTCCCCCTAATAGTGAACTTAGGTAGTGAGTGCTGACAGGATTGGGACCAAAAGTGATAACTTATTTATAAATCTTTTTGCTTACATTTATACCCGATCTAAAGAACCCAAGCAGGCACACAGGTGGATTTAGGAGTCACCCACTCAGGTACAGACCAGACCCAAATTCAGCAAGGCGGCGGCCTCATGTGCCTTCAGCCAATACCTTACAAGAGGAAGGTGCAAGCATGCTCAGGAGAACCCATTAAAAACAGAATCTAAGAGGCACCTCCCCCCATCACACACAAAACAGCTCAATAAGAACCAAGGGTTGTCTTACATCCACCAAGTTCAGGGCATTTAGTGTGTTGGTTTCTGCCTTTTGAAATGCACTCTCAATGAACATCAGGCAGACATCTGCACTACTGGAATTCAGACGCCTGCTTCAAAAACTCGCTCAGGTTTTCTGAGGAGTGATCCAGCTATGTTCATGTATTATGCTGATTTATGGTGAATTTTGTATTTGTTTCAGGAATGTGATTTTATTGTTGATTTTATGCTGTTCATTGCAACAATGCTTTCCCCCCTCTTGCCATTAGCTGTATAGCCATTTTTGCATAACAGCAACAGCAGCAACAACAACAGGGTAGCTACAGAAGGTTGAGTGTTAGTTGGAAAGGAAAATGTTGAAACCCAGAGAAGGTCATGGCTGGTTGCCTGGAACCGTGAACAGTTGCACTCCAGTTAGGAGAGGAGGATACATGGCACCATTTTGCTGCAAGTCTCACTAGTTTCATATATATCTATCACAAGTCCTGAATTGAAAGGTCAGCATTAAGAATCAGTAGTATAGCAGCAAGACTCATGCCATGACTTATGGAAGTGGCATTTTTTCCTAATAAAGAAAGATGGGAATGGTTTGTACCTTTGATGGGTAACATACTATTATCTTGTGATGCACAATGTCAGTCAAATTTTCCACCCCAAATATTGGTGTGCCTCCATGGCCCATCTCCCCAGCTGAGAGCACAGAGAAATTCCAAAATCAGATAAATGTAGAAATAAAGCATGCCAGGGGATGGGAAAATCCCCACAAACCTTTTTAACCTTACTCTGTCAGGCATTGTTAAGGAGAAGGATTGGCTTCTTGTTAGCTTAATCACTTTTGAAGCAGTTAGCCCATTAAGTCCTGCTTAGTCTATGATTCTATTAGAAGTACTGGGCAGTGTGCATCATGCCTCTTTGCCTAAGAAGGCCGATGCGTGAGAGTTTCCAAAAGGGAAAGCAAAGAGTCGTGCAATGGGGGCATATGTATGTGCATGTGTGAAACCATTCACTTTCCTGTATTGTCAGGAAGATGTACAGATGCCAAGGTATTACACCTACCAGAATGAGAAACATGTAAATGACAAGGTACTAGGAAGTGTAAGGCTAAATTTGCCAGGTTGCTTAAATATGCACCCTTGAAATGATTTGGGCAAATTTATCAAGGCTCGCAGAAAGATCAGAAGCCTCCCAGGACCAGAAGCACTTCTAATTCCCTTCTGTTATAACTGGAGTTTTATTTATTTTTAATGTAACCTTGAGCAGGAACTAGTGGCTCGAGGGTGCTGCATTTAGGTACTTGCCCTGCAGCTTAATGTATAGGGTACATGTATTGACAGTTTCCTGTCAGTATGATTTAACAAGTGTGTGCTGAAGAACAGAGCTCTTGAGTGTTCGAGTATTAAGGCCTGACCTGGCTGCCACTGAGTTCGCTTGGAATGTTGTGACTGACTAGAGTAAAGGAAGGGAGCCGCGGAGCTGAGCTGGATATGAAGTGTGCGTGTTCGTAGGAAATGCCACCATTGCGTTAACAAGGAAATGCTTTTTACTCAGAGCAGGCTTCAAATGGTGTTCAGCTCTAACAAGTCGATTTCTCTAGTGGGCAAAGCCCTTTCACACCATATAGCTTCCTTGCCCATGGCCAACTCTTGGGAGGGTGCAATGTTTTCTCAACTCCCAGAGAAGTTGCTACGCTGGGCTTCCATTTAAGGGAACCATCATAGAGACTAGGATTTGAGTGTGGTGCACAGACCTAACATTCCAGTCTCATGCCTTACTCTTTGGCTTTTAGTGCACTGTGAAATATTAGAAGTACAGTGGACACTGGGGTTGCGAACGTGATCTGTGCAGGATGCACGTTCGCAACCCGTGTCTGCGCATCAGCACACATGCGGGTTGCGATTCGGCGCTTCTGCGCATGCGCGACCACCGAAATCCGGAAGTAACCCGTTCCAGTACTTCCGGGTTTCGGCGGTCCACAACCCGAAAAAATGCAACCTGAAGCGGCTGTAACCTGAGGTACGACTGTATCATGTTTATTATCCGAAATGCTACAATATGGAGATTCTTTTTATTGTAATAAGCCCTTTGAGGAAAGAAACAGTTTGAGTATTTTATTTATTAATACTGGTTACATTTCTATCCCTCCTTTCCTCCAGGGAGCTCACAGTGGCATCCATGGTTCTTCCTCTCCCCCTTTAATTTTCATAACAACCTTGCGAGAGACAATGACTGGCCCAAGGTCCCCTACTGAGCTTGACGGCTGAGTGGGGATTGGAAGCCCAGTCACCCAGGTCTTACTCCAACACCAACCACTATACAGACTCTCCAGTGTAGTCGCCATCTAGGGGAGAAAGTGGTGTTACTGCATGCAGTCCATCTTCAGTCTCATTTGCATACATAGAGGGTGCACAAAAGAGCCATATGGGTTGGGTTAGAGGAGACTAATTATCTTTCTTTTAGAAAACTGTATGTGGGATTGTTGGGAAATGGCTCTGGATGACCCCACTCAGTGGTTTCATGTAGATGTTAAACAGGAGGGCGGGCGTTAATATTGAACACTGAGGAACCCCATAATGAAGTCTCCACAAGGTTGAAGAGCACTCCCCAAGCATCACACTCTGGAAATGACCCTCCAAGTAGGACTTTCAAAGGTCCAGACTGCAGCCCCTGAGCTGCGCTGTCCAGACTGGCTGATCTACTGCTGGTAGCTTCACACCACAAGGTGAACGAATGGAAACTATCCCATGAGCGCTTCGCCACATGCCCAGATCTCCATAGTATCAGTTTAGTTGTGTGGCTTAGGCATAAGATGCACTTTGCATACTGCTAGCGTGATGTAGAATGTAAAGGCTAGCAGGGATAAGATCTCCTGGAGGATACACTAATACAGTGTTTCCCAACCTTGGGCCTCCAGCTGTTTTTGAACTACAATTCCCATCATCCCTGACCACTGGTCTTGCTAGCTAGGGATGATGGGAGTTGTAGTCCAAAAACAGCTGGAGGCCCAAGGTTGGGAAACACTGCACTAATAGACATAATATACATAAGCAAGGGAGGAGAATGGCACGAAGAGTTTCTGACAGCAAGAAAATCCTCTTCCCTGCTTTGGCAGCTAAGCGTAGATATTCCATCATGCTCAGTGACAAGAAATTCCCCACTCCAAAACTCAAGCCAGCGCGGTTATTAGAAGCATAAATCAGTTCTAGGCAGTGAATAAATCCACCTAGCATTTCAGACAATACAAAGCCTTTACTACATTAAAGCATTATTATAATCATGACAATATGATAGGATTGATGAGTTCTATCGGCAGCAATGACCACCTTACACTTAAACAGCTCGGTGAATTACTGTCTGCAGCATTAAAGTGCATCTGTCTGCTGAAAGCACTTACAGTTGTTGACCAGATCTCTTAAACCTTTGCATTTTGAGCTGGGAGAGCTGAATTACAGAAATGTAACATGCTTTGAAAAAGGAAGTTGTGGATTTTTATTAACATTTCCCCCTCGGTAAGGCTTGCATCTATGCTTCATCCCTTTGCTTCCCCTCTGAAAACAAAACGGGCATCAAGATGTTGGGATACCTGAGTGACTTTACGACTCGTTGCCTTGTGGCACCATTCATTGTTCCTGGGTGTCTTTAAAAACGAAAGCCAAGTGCCTCTCTTGTCAATAAAATGATGAAAAAGTGCAAAGGGTTTCCAAATCTGCCACCTGTGCTCTTCTGTAAATCAGACCGAAATAGCAAAAGAACCACTAATGAAAGCCAGACGTCGAGGAACACCAGTCCCTACACTTTGCTCCATCTATGTGAGACCACAGGAATTTCTTGCCCTACCTGGCCAAGTACTAATATCAATGAAATGTGATGTCTCTTCAATCACGGCACACTGGGTCAAGGGCTGAGCTCCAGCTGCTTCTTGCCCACTTTCCAAAAGCATAAGATTGGTCCAGGTAAACCTCATTCACATTAAAATCCAGGTTGCTGTGGATTGATTCCATGCCATATGAAAATATTTGCCTATGGATAGACAGGCAGTGTCCACCCACTTGGCCTCAGGAACATAGCTCTATCCAAGAAGACTTCCTGGAGATGACATAGAAATGAAGACATATTTATACGGAGGGGGAAATAGCACTTACAGAAGTCAGAAGATCTGTCCAGATTTAGCTCGGCATATATAGCACAGCCAGTCACCTGGCACCTGAAAGTTACCAGTTTGCCTGAATGCCAAAAGAAACAAAAGGACTTACGGCTTTAGTTTCATGTTGCTTCATTTCAATGCTAAAGTGTCCTCTGCCTAGTACTGAAGTTACACTTAAAGAGAAATCTCAGAAATCTCAATGGTTCAGCTCATCAGTTACCAGTTATCAATTCTACTTTTGTTTGTGGCCAGCAATTGATTAGCTGCTAGGTGAAGAGAATGGTGAATTAAAATACATCTCTTTGCTGAAAGTACTTATATTCAGTGCAGTGCTTTTTTCTGGGTGGGGGGACACAGGGGTACACATATCCCTAAACATTTTGTGAATCTAAGGTTGGCCTCATTGAGAGGCAGTATTTCAATATGAGAAGGAAAATGAGAGTACACCAAACATATTTTTTAAATAGAAAAAAAACACTGCTTATATCAGTAGTGGGCCCGAGCAACATTTGGAGGGCCCTTGGTGAATCGGGTAAGGACAGCCATGGACTGCGGTGAATTGGGTTGAATTGTCCCAGAGCAATCTGTGAGCAGAGTATTTGGCAGAAAGGAGAGGCAGGCAGGGAGCGAAAACCGCACAAGAAGGCTGAGACCTACCTGACCAGTAGCTGTGTCTTCCTGGGAGAAGGTGGGCCCAGTTCACTTTCCTGCCTGGTGCAAAGAGACACAGAAAACCCAGACTGCCTGGAGGAGTGCTCACTTGCTGACCTGGGCCCATGTCTCAAGTTGCCAACTGCACGAATACCTGTATCAAAAGGAGAGCAAGCCTAGATAGGTAAGAACATTTGTGGGGGGTGACTGAAGAAACCATGCATGCTTTTTGTGGGGTGGGTTTTAATAGGTAGGAGTAAAATTCATCCTTCCAGGCTCCCACATGTGTGGACTGAACAGATTTTCAGACTCTCACCCTTGGCATCAAAATCAAATGCATAGGAATTAAACTGCAAAGCCTCCTTTAGATCAAGTCCAGCTATGAAGTAAGCTGGCTTCCCCTTTCTTAACAAACTGGAAAGTAAGCTTAAAATATGCAAACACTATGCAGGCAAAATACTTATATTTACAGCATAACCAGCTTCAGACATCTGTCTGAGCTGGAGCAAGCAGAGGCATGTCTGCATCCAACACTGGTCAAAGGAAAAGAGAAATGAACAGGAAGTACTATATGCTCTTTCCTCTCCAGGGAAGGGAAATGACCTCATACTGAGCCCTTTCTACCAATTGTATTTCTATGGTGTGAATATCTATCTGCAATACAGCTCTGTGGACTTAGCCCTTTCTCATTTGCATTTGTTAGGTTTGGCTGCTAATCTGCCACACTTTTTTCATTGGCTCCCCACTCTTTGTCATTAGAAAAGGTCTGAAAGTGGACTTTGCAGTAGAAGCAGCTGCAGTCACGGTGACAGGACCTTCTAGAGAGCCCAGTCAGAGGCCTTTCATCATTGCCAGGAGTCAGATGATGCTTTTCGTTACTTTGCCTCCTTCATATAGTATGAGTGCCAGTGATTCTAAGTGAATGGCAGTATGTGTACATTTTCTGGATGTCTAGAGTACTGCTGGAGCCAATGGATTTGGCAACCCTTCAGAAGAGAAGTACTCATTACTGAACTTGATGGCTGAAGTTTGCCAATAATTGCTGAATGAAAAAAAAATCCCAGCCAAGAGAAACCTATCGTGGATAGGAAAAATTATTATCCCCTTGAAGATTTACAGTGCAAGCTTTGGTTTGATAAAGATCTGTGCCACCCCTTCAAAAAAAAAGTGAGAGAAGTCAGTTCCATTAGTCAAACAGTTTGCTTCTGTGTAATTCAGGAACCAAGACTTTGGAGGGAAAAGGAATTGCAGCAAACAACAACTAATAATGAGAAGAAACTGATATTTCATCTCAGACAATGATGCATAAATATTTCATTATTATTCATTGAGCACTTTAAAATAAAAGCATCAATGAGAATGGCTGATGTGTTCACCAAAAAACATGGCTAAATATAGCATGTTTTATATGCTGCAGTCCCGTAAATTCAGTGACTTCAGTACAAATTGTCTTTGAGCAACAGTGTGAAGGATGGCAGGCCCATGCCCCAGGTTTGATCCTCCAGAGGGGTGCAAGCTGCACATAGATCCCTAGTGCCTATGGATTTCCTAGTGTGTGTAAAACTCCATGCATGCAAGGCTTTACATGGGCCCTGCCCCCTTCAAAGAAAAGAATGACATGTAGGAACGATGTCAAAGGTGGCTCTAGGAGAGCATGACTGCTGCAGTCACACTGGGAGTGGACCTTCTGGGGCGCCACAACTATGAAGTCCAACGGAAGGCAAGAAGTGGGGGCACCAGATTTTGTCGCTGTACAGAGTGCCGCTGAAATTTGAAGTGCCAAGTTCTGCCACTGACTATTTGCTTATCAGGACGTTCTTACTCTCAATGGTTAATAGGACTAGGGCAAACATTCCCCCCATACGTCAATCTACATTTTAAAATGATCATAGAATCATAGAATTGTAGAGTTGGAAGGGATCCCAAGGGTCATCGAGTCCAAGCTTTTGCAATGCAGGAATCTCAACTGAAGCATCCATGACAAATAGCCATCCATCTTCCCCCACAACCTGAATTTCTTTTTCACTTGTGTTCTTTCTGTGGCAAACTTTATGGTGTTTCCCCCTTTTCCACCCATCTACCACCCAATATATTCAACCCTCTGTTAAGGATATGTCAACAACAGCAGAAAAATGACTTCAGTGAACTATAGGCTTTTCTGGGTGATCATATAGTCACGTCAAACAATTAATAAAATGGCATGTATTTAAAAAGGATATCTTATTGCTATTATTGTTTAATCCCCTGTTTAATCTCTCAGTTCCCATAACATTTTTCTGGTGGGCCAGACTCAAAGCTATCTCCATTTATACACCAAGGCAGATTTTATTGATATAAAACTCTGTGCTTCATCCCAGACTTAACAAAGACATCCATTTACACAGAGATTTTAAAAAATAAGTCCATCATTGCCTTTTCAGACTGCCACCTTCTCCAAAGTATTTCTCATGTCTAGACACTGTCAGAGACCCATCACTAATGCAACTAAAACAAACATAATCAACCAATAAAGATATCCAGATTAATGCCACAATTGCCTTAAGCACAGATGTATATATATATATATATTTGCACATCCTCAGATCATCATGAAATACCCTGTGAAGCTATTTCAGCACTTCATATCCCTGCGATATGGATACTTCATATGCTAGTCCAGGTCTTTCTCCGGTCACACAGAGGACAGTGACCTTATCCAAGCGCTTTGTTTTTCCATGTGATATTAATCACACAGAGGAAAAAGTGGTGATACATGTGCTCACCCCACCTCTTGTGTCGAGTGATCATCAGACCAGTTGTCCACCATGAATTGGAGAGTGGCCATCCAATGTGGGAGGGAGTCACTGGGAGTTCCCTGTGCATTTGGGAATCCTGGAAAATCAGGGATCTAAAATGCATGGGGAGCCTACATGAATAGAGAAGGCTCCCCCTGCAGATAATTGCCCTTCAACTCATGGAGAATGATTCAGAAGGTGGGGTGAGCATGCCTGTCTCTGTTTCTTCTTTCATGCAATTCACATTTTGTGGAGGAACAAACATCAGGATAGTGCTCCCAACATCACAAGAACTCTGCAGATGACTAAAATTTGTGAATGCAAGCATAGCTAAGAGGAATGGCATACATCCAGCCACAGATGTGCAAAACCTGCCTGAGATAGTCCATTAAGCAAGTATTTTCCCCTTTCCTCAAACTATTCCAAGCAACACATCTCCACAGAAAATATATCTACCAATCTGAATTTCAGCTAGTTCAACTTATGATTTCATTCTTTCTGAAGCATCTGTTGCCCACTTTTGTTAAAGGCCCCAGATGTTTTGGCACACTGTTGCACAGCATTATGGGTGTTGTAGTCATAAGCTTGAAATGACAGTTAGACATCATTCTTGTCTACTTGTCAGGGCTACATTACATCATGAGCTTCATAACTTTAAAAATGCAAGAAAAGGTTAAAGAGAAAGGAAAGGGGGATGCTAAGGCCCTTCACCCCCACTCCCTATTTTCCTCCCAAAAGCACATTGCGATGTAAGATTATGTTTTCTTGCAAATCAACATCATCTGCATTTTGCGGGGATAAAGGCTTTAGCATGCCTGTTTTGCCATGATATAAGCAAAGAAATGTGTAGAAAGGGGTGAAATGCAAAGAGAACCTGGCCAACAGAACCACAAATCCCATCCAAGTATGAAAAAAAGGAAACCAGATGATGTTGATGATGATGACTGAGAATGTATACTCAATAATCACAGAGCACTCATGATTATTATGAATACTTTGGAACAGAGGAAGCCAAATGCTGATTTCAGTCACAACATCATAAGTCTGGGAAGCTACAGCATGGTGTGCACTTAGTTTGAATCAGAGTCATGTTGCTTTTAGCCAGGTTACATAAAGTGATGCACAATGGGGTGAAAAAAAGAAAAAAGAAAAGAAAGTATTGGCACCAAGCTGGGAAAACCTTTATTAAGTGGGATTCTACAGAGTCAGCCCTTGATCCGGTGCTGCTTGAGAATATCTATACAATCTCCATGAAGAAGTCAGCACTGTGCTTATAAAAAGTATGGACTGGAAAGAAAGAGGGGGAATAGGTCTAAAAGTTTCAAATGATCTTGATATGTTACTGGAACAAGGAGCATTCAGGTGAAATATATAGCATGATCTACACATGCAGCAGAATTGCATGGTAGAGTCCTGCCTGTGCAACTTTAAGCAGTGGTTCTGTATTAGAGAGAGAAAGAGAATGTGTTGCAGATGCAAATAAATGGCTGAATGAATTAAGTACCAGTTCTCCCTAGCCAACAAAAAATCATTCACACTTCACCACTCTTCCCTTAGCTATTTCACCTCTAGAAACTTTGGTACAGTTAATAATTATCTTATAAAAACTAACTGGCACTAGAACTAGCAACTGATTTTACCGCTGGTTAAACAGCCTGAGTCTGTTGGCAAGTAATGTCGGCTCAGAGAGCTCCTGTACCACCCTTTGCACATAAAATTGCATGGCAGAATCATTAAGCTGATTACCTACTGCTGTCTCTTTTGCCTATATTTATCACCTTGAGTAACGGGGTAAATACACCACATCCTCAAAAGCAACCTCCAACCCAATGAAGCTACGATAAAAGGGGTAAAATTCAGCACTTAATGTTCAACTGTATCAGAGCCTGCGGAGAGGACAAAAATTAGGTGTTGATCTGGAGCCATAAGGACATTTATCACCATGGCTAGGGACATCTGTGCACCACAGCCTGGTCCAAAGAGTTATTGTGAGTGTTCCAGGATGTCAGCAGGTACCACATATGGTGGAATATTGATTGCCTGTTAAGGAAAGGGTGGCAAAAAGGCAATCATTGATGAGTGTGTCATGACCAAGTGTTTATTATTCAAATACACGCATGGAAACAAATCACTCTTCTGGCTTCCAATAATTTGTGTACAGAACAGTGTGCAGGACGCATCTGTGTGCAGGGCACCATCAAACAAAATGACCAATGCTGATGAATTTTCATAAGGATTTTTTTTGTTGAATCACAAATTGCTGCAAAATTTGGAGAACAGAATTTAAGAATGGAAAAACGAGAAATTGAGAGGACCAAAACTGACAGATCCCTCCATCCCTAAGGGTGAGCAGCCTCTGGGTCTCTGGAAGTTGTCACACCCCACATCACATCCCTTCATCCACAGTCAGGATAACAAGTGGTCAGGGATGATGGGACCTGCAATCCATCCATATCTGGAGAGCTGCCTGCTGCCCACTTCTGGCTTACGTGCTTTGGTGCAGCAGTTCATATAACCGCTCTGTAATCAATTAACAAAGCTTGCATGTATAAGGCTTTTCACAATACCCCATAGAAATGTAGATGCTTTTGTAATCAATCATTGAAATGCTGAGGTCTTTATTATCTACAACTGAGGAAAGATTTATTAAAGATTGCTGCCTCTCTTTGGCTTCCATGCCCAGTGTGGTGATTGCTCAGCATTTCCCCATCTGATATGAAAGAACCAAGTGTTAAAATGCATTTGACCATTGGTGCCAGAAACAAGGTGCGCCAAAGATCTATGCTTCCAGCTCTGCCACATTCAAGGCCCTGTCAAACATGGCATATAAAAGAGTTTGCTCAAGAAAGATGCTTGTGTTTCCATGTTTTAACACATTCCAGTGCCCCCTGTATTCAGCTTCCTGTGATCTGTTGAAAATCTGTTTCTTTTTATCCCCAGCCAATTTAATATTTAAGTGCACTTCAGAGCAACTTAGAACTGAGTGTTGACACAATGAAATTTTGAAACATCTGATCATGATCCCCAAAGTGCTCCACAGGCACAAATTCATGCTCACTTGCTTGTCTCTTCCACTGCTAGAACATTTGAAGGGCTGATTTCCATGTTACTTGGGGGGGGGCAGTTTCGCACCTCCCAGATGCAGGAACGATTTACATACCTGCCCTAAAGTAAACACTTTGACCCAGGAGCAAGAAATCTGTTGATCCCCTCCATTTACAACAGCTCTCTGAGTGAAGGAAAGGCATGCCCTTTGCATGGGTGGATCTGTTTTCTGAATGAATGGGGCAGCCTATATGCCCAGTTGATCCATGTTTGATTCTGTATGCACATCCATGTGTTGACTGGAGTAGCTGTATCATGCTAGCCACCCCTGCCTAACTAGGACCTAAATGTATGTAGAAACAGGCACTTGTGCTCATTTCCCTAGCTAGCTGGACATGGGCGCAAGAGGATGCTGATATAGTTGGTTCCCATACCAAGTGAGCCTCCTCTGATAACTTCTTTAAACACAACTGATCATCTTTTTGGAATGGGAGACTTGTGTTTCATCTTCCCTGCTGCTTCCTCCTCTTCATCCCACTGAGCAGCTGAGGAAATCCCCCAATCATTTAAGAAGCACTTTCTTACATGTCAGTGGGCTTGCACCACAGCCACTTGACAATACAGGGGCTTAACGTTTACATTTTCTTCATATGAAGGAGTGGGAATGACATTTTCCTCTACAAAATGAGGGTGTGAGAGCTTCCAATATGGATCCTAGGGGTCTTCAGAGCTCAAGGGATTTCCCTTGCCTTCAGAAAACACCTGGTGAGTTACTCACTTGGATAAACCCTTTTGAGATCTGTTTAATGAAGCAGTCTTGCTTCCCCATTCATCCCTCTCTTATCAGGTGTGTAAATAGCCACTCCCTCTTTCCAGGTAACACTTTCCCTCCTTGACTCGCCACTTGGGTGGCCTGTCCCAGAAATCCTGCTTTCTTTTTCCTCCCAAGCTGCATCTCAGTTGATGTGGCAAGGCTTGCCTATCACTTAGCTCTTTCCTCTTTGCTTTTTTGGCGGCCCCTTCTTCATCCTCGCTCCCTCCCTGCTTTAAGGAATCCCCTTTAAATCTGCCACCTGCTGCACCTTGATCCTCTGGTTGGTTGGACACCTCCACTTCTCCAGTAGGGCTGGGCTACCCAGCCTCTTCCAGTCTGTTCGGCAGACCATCGGGCTGACTTTGTGAGTGGGGGATCCTATATGTGACTTGGCCCTTAGTATCATCCTCGCCTACCCCTTGGGAGCTTAGTTCTTCTTGAATCAGGGTGGAACCTGATGCTTGGGTCTTGATCCCTCCAACGCACTCAGCACATGATGATGTAATCCTTTCCCCAGTGCACTGCCTGTTGTGTCTTGCTACTTAATTAAAGGGAACGTCAGACAGTTCAGAAGAGACATTAGTAAGATGTCAAATGCAACAAAGAAAGAAAATAATTTTAGGTTATAAAAAATAAAGAGTCTATGTAAATTACACCAGCCAGCTTTTTCTCCAAGCTACAGCCCTGATTGTTTGAAATGATTTTTTTGTGTGTGTCTGGTATTTTAAACTGAAATGTGATTCTCTTGTTCATTCCTTGGCATCCTTCCCTGAAATATTCTGTTAAATGTTTTCAATTATATGCCAGTCCCAATAGGATCCTGCTAAGAAGCTTTAAAAGGTACCTTGTACCACACATTATCTGGTGTCATTTGAATACTATCAATGTGGCAATAAATAAAGATAAATTAAGTAATTTTAAAAAGTGTTACTGCTTTGAATCAATAGGCTGATGGTAGCTGACCAGATATACCCATGAGGACTGGTCTGTTTAAAGCTCTCTTAAAGATCTTAGCTCTGAGGCACACTTTTTAAAAAATGTATATCTTATTTCTATTGGGTTATGTGTACATCTAGTGCCAGATTACAGAAAAAATGAGAAGCTTAAACTAGACTATCAATCATACAGCTGTGCTTATATGTGCATTTTTTAAACTTATGGAGGCACATTATGCGTATTATGATGCCACTTTTTCCCCCAATGGAGAACGTGAAAGAGAGAAAGTCCTGCAGCTGAGCTGCCATAGTAAAATCACATCAGTTTGGGAGGAATGGCTTCAGAGAGAATAAACCTTATTGCCTTCACTATAGTCTAGAAATGAAGGTGTTCAGGAAGAAACCACCTGCTCCAGATGCCAGCCCTTTGCTGGATTAGAAAATACACACACAGAACAGGTGTGCATCTAGGTACACATGTGAATGGTGATGCACACCCAGAGATGAACAATGGCAAAACACAGCCAGGCACTTGTGCACCCCCAAAGCCAACCCCTATCCATACTGCACCAGGGGGAATGAGAACACTTGGGACATGCACATTTGCCGTTAAAACAACCATTGTGGTGTTTAAGAACCGATCATTTATCTGCGTCATTTTACTGTCTTGTGGCTCTGTGCTCCAAGTGTGAGTTGGCAGCTGTTTTTATCTCTCCTCTCTGATATTTAAGATCTGATTTTATGATGATGTATTGCTCTTGGCAGCCTTAGGCATTGACTAGCATGGCCAAAAAGGAGGGAGGATGCAAGCTTGTATTCTGGCACATCCAGAATACAGGATGAAGAGCCTTTCCCAGTACAAGGGCTGCATTCCATCACGGACCACCTTCCAGGAGCTTGATGGCCAGTGGTGGGCCCAAGGCAAAAGTGTGCAGGGCAACAGGGCTCACTTTGACCTCCAGTTGCTCCCACTGTTGTGTTGGAACCATGGTGGACTTCATCTTGGTATTCAGCAGTGTCAGGTGAGTCCCACTGTCCCTCTGCTCCATCTGCCACCAGCAACTCATGTGACTCTTTAGCGCAATTGGCTACATTCCAGCTATGCAAAAGGTCAGAGGTTATGTACACATCTCTCTCCATCCAGGTGAGCAAGAGCTATTGCCACTGTTGAAAAACACAAAAAGCGCTTGAGAACATGGGGTGGGGCCTGTGAGAGGCGGCGGGTGGGGGATGTTGAGAGGCCTGGTGTCAGGAGCCGGAGGAAGGGGCTGGTCAGCAATAAAACACCCGGTGTCAGTGAAGTTAACTCGTTATTCAAAGGAATCAAAACAGCGCAAGCCTAGAGATCACAGCAACTCTTTGCAGTAGGTCTTGCCCAAATGAGGCATTTGAGAGGACTGAAGGTCCTCACCTTCCCACCACTCTCTAAGATTCCTTCCCTAGTAGCCTATGGCCCCTTTGCCTTGCTTCTCTTTTCTCTGCCCTCTTCATTTCTCTCTATTCTGGGAGACTAGGAGGGAGTGGAGCTGGTCACAGCAGGAGATGGAGATTCCCTGGATTCTTCAGCAGACTGCATCGACTGTGCCTCTTGACCCACCTCTGATTCTGATTCTGGGCTGTTCTCTGCCACAGCCTCTCCCTGCTCATTAAACCCTGTTGCCACTTCAGCTTCTGACAACTTTCCCCTCCTAGCCTGCTCCCTCTTCTCGCTCTGACCACTCATCACTGTCCCACCAATACCCTGGCTCTGAACCTTCTTCCCCTGCACTCCTCTTCATCCAGCCAATCCGCTTGGTGTGCACTTGATATACATCTGATCTCCTACAAAATGGCAATGCAGATACAAGCAAGAGAAGGGACAACCCATCTGTTATGGTTTCTCACACAGTAATCAATTGGTGACTGGGAGTGTGTGTGCACTTAGAGTGTAGCATAAGCCTTGGGATATATGCATATCCATTTCTTTGTCTGGAGTTTGAGTTTGCTTGTCAGCACCATCCAATTTCACTATTTCACATTTTATTTCCTTTCTGGGTTTTGTCTAAAATACATGTGCTCATCTACCCTACTTATGTTTGTATATCCTGTGCATTTATTTTATTTTTTTGCTGGATTCCAGAACTGTGGAAAATGTATGAGGAGAGAGGGCTTGCAAAGTATTCAGCTGCTACAGTAAGAGGTAACTGTAACCTACAACTCTAGTTAGCTGCCAGCCCAAATGTAAGCATTGGCTAGAGAATATTCACGGAGGTCAAACATGGACCATCAAAGGATAAACTACAATGGACAATTATAGCCAATTTCTAGCTGCATATGAATATCTCCTGCTAACATGCACACACATATTGAACTTCAGATTTCAGCATTACGACAGTCCTCACCATTGTCAGATTCCATGGCAACCCATCTAGGTGGTGAGGTAAACAGAGCAAAGCTTTGTCATCATCCAATTTGCTTGAGTGCAAGCTTCTTAGCTTGTTGTCGTGTTTTAACAAAGATTTATAATATCCTAACTGCCAAAGGTTCTAGGGCTCACAAAAGTAAAGAGTGGGAGGAAGAAACAAAAGCAACTCATAAAAATGTAACATTCCATTAAGATAATTAGCATGAAATGTGAAGATTTTTATAAATCAGTTCTCTGTTGTAATTACTCCTGATATATCTGTAATATTAATGCATGGTAAAGGATGGTTTAATTGGGAAATAAATGAGAGAGCTTCATTTATTATTCTTTGTGTGTGTGTGTTTGTAAGGTCCTGTTATTTTTGTACTTGTGTGCATCTAGAAAAGACACCGTCTGAAATCTTGAACTTCCTCAACTCTTGCTTTTGTAATTCAGAAATGCAAAATTAATCAAACATTTTTAGTATGCAAAATGAGCTTTGCCAAATGATAAATCTGGTGGATCAAATAGCTAGAGTAAAGCTCTGGGAAATTTATTTCCTTAAGATAAAAAAGAAAAACGAAAAACCATACACCTACTTTGCCACTAGAGTCAGAATAAATTCAACAATAAATAATCCATCTGTGCATAACAGGTTGGGGTTTTTGTTTTGTTTTTTGTATATGACAATCTTTTCAGATTTTACATGTTTTAATTTTCCATAAAGGGAACAGATTACTTTAAGAATCATTGCATTTTAATTTTCCCCCTTTCACAGCATTTGGAAATTACAGCACCTTTATATCGATACTCACTTTGTGGAGAACAAGTCTTATAAAAACAAGTTATTTACAAAAGGGTGAAAGATAAGAGCTCATTTAAAGCACAGATCTAGAACTCGGTCACTCCCATTTTGCACTTATTAACAGTGGGATGGGGTTTATCTTGAAATCAACAAGAATTGGCTCTTCTGTTCACTCCCCTTTATTTTATAGACTTTCAAGCTATGAAGATTAGAAGGGAATGAATATGCAGCCCATCTTTCTCTGCTTCATGTTGCTGTTGTTTAGTTGTTTAGTCGTGTCCGACTCTTTGTGACCCCATGGACCAGAGTACGCCAGGCACTCCTGTCCTCCACTGCCTCCCGCAGTTTGGTCAAACTCATGCTGGTAGCTTCGAGAACACTGTCCAACTATCTTGTCCTCTGTCGTCCACTTCTCCTTGTGCCCTCCATCTTTCCCAACATCAGGGTCTTTTCCAGGGAGCCTTCTCTTCTCATAAGGTGGCCAAAGTATTGGAGCCTCAGCTTCAGGATCTGTCCTTCCAGTGAGCACTCAGGGCTGATTTCCTTAAGAATGGATAGGTTTGATCTTCTTGCAGTCCATGGGACTCTCTGCTTCATAGCCTCCACTAACACAGAACATGCTCGCGAACAAAAAGTGGTCCTCTTCATTAGCTTAGCATCTTTGTTGCTGTTGTTATTAGTAGCACCAACAGCAGCAGTAGTAGTAATATTTTAATTTATTGACTGGAATCTGCCAGGATGACTGTCCTTTAGTTACAGTATTATAACTGCAGTTGGAATGCCAATCCATCTGACACTGCCCTGCACCATTGGATCTTGGGAGTGGAGAAATGCTGTGCATGTTAGGATCACATTTCAAAATGTTACCATACAGACAGATTTATGGGAAGAGATGTGAAGCCTTTTATTTACTTACATTTTATTCAAATATTTATAATGCACACTTTCATAGGAACAGAAAGAGGTGGCGTGCAGCATAAAAACAAACTACTAAAATAATAATATCAATAGCATCTCAATAGCATCTCAATTTAAGCTTCAGTGTCCCTTTAGAAGATCTCAATGATCAAGGTGTATTGATTAGGAATCAGACCTTAAGGCATTTTGGGTCCAAGTTGTTTAGGCTTAGGAAATGAACACTACTACTGGACTACTGCAATGCACTCTACGTGGGGCTACCTTTGAAGGTGACTCGGAAACTGCAATTAATCCAGAATGCGGCAGCTAGACTGGTCACTGGGAGTGGCCGCCGAGACCGTATAACACTGGTCCTGAAAGATCTTCATTGGCTCCCAGTACGTTTCCGAGCACAATTCAAAGTGTTGGTGCTGACCTTTAAAGCCCTAAATGGCCTTGATCCTGTGTACCTGAAGGAATGTCTCCACCCCCATCATCCAGCCCGGACACTGAGGTCCAGCGCTGAGGGCCTTCTGGCAGTTCCCTCGCTGCGAGAAGTGAGGTTACAGGGAACCAGGCAGAGGGCCTTCTCAGTAGTGGCGCCTGCCCTGTGGAATGCCCTTCCATCAGAAGTCAAAGAAATAAACAACTATCTTACTTTTAGAAGACAACTGAAGACGGCCCTGTTTAGGGAAGTTTTTAATGTCTGACGCTGTACTGTTTTTAATATTCGGTTGGAAGCCGCCCAGAGTGGCTGGGGAAACCCAGCCTTATGAGCGGGGTATAAATAATAAATTATTATTATTATTATTATTATTATTATTATTATTATTATTATACAAGAACCTTGCGCCTGATCCAGCAGCAAATTGTTGGCTCTTTCAGCAAAGGAGTAACCTGCGCCTATGAGCAGCAAAGCTACTGCACTTGGTTTCCTGTTGGGGTTTCAGGATCAACACACTGAAGCTCAATCCAGACAGGACAGAAGTGCAGTTGGTAGATTGCTTATCCGGGGTAGCAGACGCTGTTAAGCCTGTCCTGGGATGGCATTACACTCTCGGAAGGAATAGGTTCTCATTCCAGGGCTTCTCTTAAATCTGGTCTTTGCTTTGGAGGCCCAGGTGGATTCTGCAGTGCAAAGAGCCTTATGCTAGCTGAGAATCATCCTAAAAGGCCTTTCTCAAGGTTCCTCTGGCGTATGAGGTAAGGTGGGTGGTGACCAGAGGCAGGACCTTTTTGGTTGTGGTGCCTCATCTTTGGAATTTCCTTCTTCTATGTGTCATTGAATCTGTTTTCTTTTCAGCACTGGGTGAAGATCTTTTCATTCACTCGCCTATTGTTATTTGATTCACCACTGGAGTTTTGTCTGCTCTGCTGCTCACATTTTTATTACTGTTTTGTTCTTTTTGGAAGCTTTTTAACATTCTGGTGCAAGCTGCCCTGGGAGCCTTACTGGGCTGAACAGTAGAGAACTAAGTATACCAAACAAACCCTTCAGAATGAGTGCCATCATGAAATGTGTTTTCAAAGTCTGGGCAATCAATTTTTGTCTGCCTTTTGGGATTCTGGCTTCTATAATTTCCCTTACCATAATCTTTGTGATTGTCATGTATTCCATGAAAACCTTCCATACCTTTGTTTGCTAACCACATTTGTTCTTTGTTCATACCATTCACCTGCCATCCAATAGCAAGGTTCTCTGACCAGCTAACAATAAAACCAGCCACAAAACATTAAAAGTACTACAAACCTTAAAAGCAAAAAGATAAAGGAAAATGTTCAAGCAGAAGAGATAACATAAAACCCACAGACTTTAAGAACACACCGATACTTTGAACCCATCTTACAAGTTTCAAAAGGTTTCCAGAGACCATATTAAAATTTCCAAAATGTTATTCAAAAGCCTGGGAAAGTCATGAGATCTTATATTGGGGGCGGGGGCGGGGACAGGACACACAATGCTGGTCTCAGGTGAGCCTCTCTGGAAAGTGCTTACTTCAACTTATTTCAGCCTAATGGTTTGCATGGCTGCATGTTTTGCACACGAGGGTTTGTAAGTGTAAGGTGCATAAACCATTGCTCTAGTGGCAACATCCTTGCTTGTTGCTTAACTGCAACTTCATAAGGTTTGTAGCCTTAATTATAAGACAATGCAACGTGTTTTCTAAACAGCTAAGTAAATAGGTGCATATGACACATACTAGCCTGTTCCTGACATATATAATTTATTTAGTTATTGATCATAATTTTTTGGCTGATTACGCATTTCATTTGTAATAGTTTGTTTTGCGACTATAGTTCTGCACCCCCTTATAAAAGTGGCGGAGAAGTACTAAAAGAAAACAGTTTCCCATATTTATTACAAATTATTGATGCGTGCTGGGCCTTCTGTTCAAAATAGAATGCATTAGAGACTTTTATTATTATTATTAAGTCGGCTGGAGACAAATCATAGAGGCTGAGATAGAATTGCTTGATTTTTTTTTTTATTTTTAAAAAAGAAACCCAACTTGCACATAGTTGAATACACAGATGGCAATGATAGGGGGCTGCTAAGAAGAAACAAGTTGATCGGGAAGGTTTGCTTGACTGCATTCTGAATTTGTTTCCAGCAGACCTCCTCACATGGCATTGCTTATGCAAATCTACCCTCTTTTCAGCTTGGGTCTGGATGCAGAAACCCC
Organism: Podarcis liolepis; assembly: GCF_965112155.1. Taxonomy (NCBI): domain Eukaryota; kingdom Metazoa; phylum Chordata; class Lepidosauria; order Squamata; family Lacertidae; genus Podarcis; species Podarcis liolepis. The sequence continues at coordinate 58,559,550 of NC_139560.1, read as the reverse complement.
CTGGCAGCAGCACACAAAAGCCGAGTTGTACGGCAGCTAGCAGACCTGAAAAGGCCTGCTGAATGGAGCAATGGATGCAATATGCAGGCAGTTGAGCAAACAGAAGAGCCATTCTTTCCCGGGTACCAGTGGTGTGTGGAGAGGCAGCCTACCCTAGAGGCAGAAAGAAAAGGCCTCTAGGAAAGGGAGCGGGGCGGGTGGGTGGGGGGAGAGCAGCAGCTTGGTTCCTATAAAGAAGAGAAAGGGCTAAAGAGATGGGAGTTAAGAAGAGAAGATGCAGGAAGGAGCGAGCTGCTTTAACGCTTTTTAGGGTCATTTGAAAGGTGGTTTGAATTGGGAGGAGGGAAAGGCAGAAGACAGGGGGGAAAGGGTAAATCCGTCACAAACCCCACAAATAAATATAAAGGGACCTGGCAGGGGAAAATAGTAAGAACAGCTTTTCCACCCTTCCATTCTAATACTATCAGCAACCCTTTGGAGAAAACTACGGTAGTAGTCATGGGCTCTGCATCCTACGAAAAACAAGGGGCTACAGTAACCACAGTTTAGCAATGTACAGGAAAACCATTTCCCCCCCACCTAGAAAACTCTGTCCTACTGTACCCCCCCCCATTTTACTGCATAATCTATGGAAGTCTCTCTCCGAATCCATTTGAGTTTGGTGGTTTTTTCCAAAAGATTTCCATACAGTTAACAAAGAAGCCATCTCATCTGCTAAGTGAAAATTTTTGTCAGCCTGTTATCACATTGAATAAATGAATAATGCATTTTTAATTTCAGTCATGCTGGGTCCTTGGCTTTAAAATGGTAGAGAACAAGCCTAAAAAGACTCTCTCTCTCTCTTTTTTTGTAATGACATAAAAGAGATACCATGAACTGCCTACCAAAAAAAGGGGGGAAGGCAGGGGGGGGGGAGAGCTTCTTCAATGCAGAAGTTTGCAAAACCTGGTCATTAATTCATCCTTAGATGCTATTCTTTTTAAAGCATAAAAATCCAAGAAAGGCAAATAAAATGGAAGATGGAACCCATCTGCATTTCAGTGGCACCATTCCAATGCAGAACACTATCTCCTTATCTTTACCCCCACCCCCAAGTCACTGAACAGAGGCTTTTGGGGGGTGGGGTGGGAGAGATTAGAGGAATTTATTTGCTATCAGTCAGCACTTTGCATATCAATACAAAAATTAATAAACTAATTTCAGGCATATATGACACAGTCAATGCAGAAGGCCCATTGTTAAGAGAGGAATAGTATATTCTTATCAGTGTCTTTAAACAGCTATTCATCATTTCTAAAGGGCAATTATTTGGAATCCATTAAACCCGAATTCATAATACCACTGTGTGCTGAATTTTAAATAGAAATCTGTATTTAGATGAAGGAATACATTAGTATAAGTCATTAGAGCACAGAAAAATCCATGACTTGTTCATTTTTCACTCTCTCTTCTCCCCCCTCTTCCCCGATGATACAAATCACTGAGGATATGAGCATTTCAATAAGGGTTGCGAAAATTTTACACACACACATACACACCCCATAGCAAAAGTGACATGCTTTTCCTTGTGGATGCGGTTATAGATAATGATGTGTTTCTCTCTCTTTTTTTTAATCACTATGTTGCAGTTATTACAAATTACTGCTAGAAATGAACTTTCCATGGCAAACAGCTTAGCAATCAGGGATGGAATAATGATTGACTGATAGATAAGTACATCTGTATTCAAATGCCAAGAAATTGAAAAAAAAAAAATCTGGTTATCAGGAATGTTTTCTTAAGGGAACACTAGAAAACAGACAATGATAAATATGTACAGCATATATATTTCCTATTTAGAATTCTTCTGTGCTATTCGTTGTCATGATTCAGATTGATTTCTTCGAAGGGATTTGTGATCAGCGAGCAAAACTAATAAATAATAAGTAATGATAACAATACAGAGATGCATGGCCCAAAAAGATAAGGAGGAAAGATGGCAGAGCAATCAGTTCATTTCAGCAGTCCTCTGTAGGGATACCCAGAAACAAGTTACACTACAGAACAAATAATTGCCCTTGCAAGGTGCATAACTAAAGTATCCGTTTTCTATGCTGTATATGTCATAGTGGCAATATTTCAGCCTAAAACAAACTTTTGTATAGAAAACTAACAGATCGTTTTATGTTCATATCTAAACTTATCAGAGCCACAACCTGCTCATCAACCCTGTGGTTATGCTCCTCATGATAAAAAGATGAAACGAAATTTCAGAATCTGTTGAAATTCATTTGAATTTTTCAAAATGTTGGCATCTGAACTCCAAAACTGAAATCTGAGAAATAAAAATTAAAGCTAAAAGTGTTTTGATTAGTTTAAATGCATTGGTTTTACCTAGAGGACTGTTTTCCTGTGTATCAACCCTAAGAACTACTTCTGAGGCTCTGTTGAGATGCCTGCCTTTGTAAACATATTAGGACGTCAAGGACACGAATCAAGGTCTTTGCGAGGAGTGGCCAGATCCTATTATGAAATATAATTCCAAGCTTGATAAGGCAAGCCCTGCCCCTTGGTCATTTTAAACTGGCCTATAAATGCTAAAAAAAACCTAGTGTTGTTTAACCTATCTGGGCCATTTTCCTTTTATTGCAAGGTTTGTGTCGGTGCACGTCACGTGGAAATGGGTAGTAAATTTTTAGGGTGATATTCATCCAAGTTATATGCTGTAATGTCATTGGGAGAAAAAAATGGATTTACCGATAAGTTAGTTGAGACCATTTATTTCAGTTTGTCTACTCTGAATATTGCTAACATTGGACATCACCCTTCATTATTTTGTTGTTGGGATTTGTGATTTGTATTGCATATAGTTGTAAACCACTTTGGGAGGAATCGATGCCTAAAAACCAGTCAAGGCATATATATTTTTTAAAAAAAATTAAATAAAAATAAATAAATAACATACAATAATGAATGGATTCAAGTCATCTATCATATCCTGCCAAATATTGATTGGTATTCCACTCCAGCTGTCACAAATGATAAAATGTTGATTAGTACATATCAGAGTCTGTCAAATGTTGACTGCTATATCGTGCCAACTGTCAGATACTGTAAAAATGTTCAACTCTATTGCAAAAACTTCAGAGGTCAAATGCTGTCGCTGAATATTAAATATCCACTAAATGCTCAGACAAGCAGAGCTTTTGCAGAGAAAGGCTACCACTTTGCTGAAGCAAAATGGGCTGAGTCTGCACCCAGTCACATCCTGGATGGGAGAGTGGCTGGGGACCTTGAACTACCTAGATTTCCAGGATGGAATAAAGGCAGGATACAGATGCCTGTAGAAAAACTCACAACTGCAGTTTGCTTAGGAGCATTTCATGGAGATTTCTGAGGCTAGATTTGCTTCATCACTAATTATGATTCTTAACGCTTGACCCAAGTGAAGCCATTTATAAATACAAAACTGCTGCTGGGAAAAAGGGAGTCCTGTCAACCTACAATTCATGTACTCTGTTATTCATCACAATATTGCACCTGTTGTTCACCTTTGTCCATTTCATCAATTGCCAGAACCAGTGAAATATTGCACTATATAATGGGAAGGGATCTTGTCCTTTTGGATCCTCAGCCTCTTCCTTATCTGGCCCCCACTGGAATTTCACTAAAAAAGTTAACAACAGTTCTTATTTGAATGGCTATTTATTTCCTGTGCCTGATGACACGTATGGGACAGATTTAGAAGAGTTTGGAGTTTGGATTTGATATCCCGCCTTTCACTCCCCTTCAGGAGTCTCAAAGCGGCTAACAATCTCCTTTCCCTTCCTCCCCCACAACAAACACTCTGTGAGGTGAGTGAGGCTGAGAGACTTCAAAGAAGTGTGACTGGCCCAAGGTCACCCAGCAGCTGCATGTGGAGGAGCGGAGACGCGAACCCGGTTCCCCAGATTACGAGTCTACCGCTCTTAACCATCACACCACACTGGCTCTCTTTATTCCTTTTGGCCTCCTGAACTGGGAAGGCAGGTTAGTGTGGAGGCCTAGTTTGCAAAGCCAGATGGGATAATGTTTACAGGTATAAAAAAAAAGGAATATGAGGCCTTGTGTGGTACCAGAACCCATGCTGCAATGCAGGTTGGAAGTTACAGAACCTCAGAGTTGCTCCAACAAAAGTCAAGACCAAATTGATCTTTTTAAAGCTTCACCTCCTAGACTACTTCTCCCAGGCTCCACCTTCTTGAGGAGAATTTAAAGGGCTAATCCTCCAGCCTAAAGATGGACACTCCTCTTACATCAATGGCCTCTTGTCGGGACTACTGCCTGTCCTGCTGGTATATGGCAGGAGGCATAGGTGCCAACTCCCTGGGGCCCTGGGTGCCTGAGCACCCATGAAGGGTCCAGGCACCCACAAATTTTGGTGCCAGGGTCATGCACGCTGCATGGCACCCATGGCCGCGGGCACCCACAGTCGTGGGGCCTGGCAGGAGGCATTTAATCCCACAGGAGAAGCTGCTCATGAGCATCCTAGTTTGGACTCTACAGTCACTGGTAGTATGGTAGGCTATTCTGTAGACTCCTGTCAGCCTTGTACTTAATTAAATTAAGAGGAAATGGGATCTACAGACAGGTGCTTTTTCCAAATTTGCATTTTAGGCATTTGGCATGCCATCAGCTGCCCCATTGCATCTTCCATTTGGTGGTCTGAGACATCCAGTTTAGAAGAGGAAATAGTAATGTGGGTGGTGATGCACGAAGAGTAGTTTTTGAGGGTGGTGGTGTGGAAGGTAGTGGAACTTCTTCCCAGTGCATGCACCTCCAACTCTGCTAAGTGTTATGTGTTCAGTGGTCTGTGTTTGCCTGAGCTTGAGTCTGGACTAAAGATTCTGAGCCCCTGTGTTCCGATTCAATACATGATATCCAATCACAGAACATTTCAGGATTTGGGCCACTGCCATTGGCCCTTAAACTCTGAGTTATGATCCACAGCTTGGGAGTTTAGACAGCCAATCACGTTGAGAGTGGGAGTGGCCCAGGCCTTCAGAAATGTATATAAGCAGTTGCTTTGCCTTTGTGCCCAGTTCTGTTAGTTCAATAAAGGTTCTTGTTGTTATCACTGTGTCTTGCTTTGTGGAAACCCACTTAACTTCACTAAATCTTCAGGATTCACTGATCTCACTGGGCACAGGCCTGGCTGAGTGCACTGCATGTGCTTGTTATTTTCCCTATTACTAGAACAAGCAGGGATGCTCACATCACATCAGCTGCATTTTGGATTGTGGGAAAGTGTAAGGTCTTTTATGAGAAACTTTTCCAGCTTGGTTTCCCATCAGCTCGACTTGCTGATTTGTGATAGGTATTGATGCCTCACCTCCCACCCATCCAAACAAATGGTGAAAATGGCTGTGGATTTATATTCTCCTTCCCCCACCAACCCACAAAACTAAAACGAGACTTATAAGCAATCTTAATTTGTGCCTGCGGCATCTGTTTTCAATGCGAGGACTTAACCTTGGAATGTATGAAGTAAGAATAGATGAAAGTTTGGACAGGATTTCCCACACCATTGGATAGGTCAAGAGACTCCTCACACATTGGAGCTTCCAGATCAGAGGCTTTGCTTCCCAGACAGGCTATAGAATCCTGACCTTTCTTTTGCTAGAAATTAAGCATGGCCACTGCTTAGAAAGATGATGCAAACACTTTGTACTTCTTGTATGTCATACTAGCCAGTCTGCTCAAATGGTGCAAACTAGAGTTGCTGACCAATCAGGAGTGGGGTGGCAGTAGGGGTGAATCTAGGCATTTGTTATGTTTCAGGCTACTTACCTGAAAAGCAGGAATAGGATCATTTGCAAACACACACCAACCTTCAGCTAGATCTTTCCCCTCCAACCACAGACCTCAGATGAAGACACAAACTCCCCTCTGAGCTCCACCTGAAACACACTCCAAATTGCTGGGTTCAGACCCTTGATTTCCTTCTCTAACTCTGGCCTCCACTCCCAGGACCTATCCAGATGTTTCACTATTTTTTCCACTCTTTTTTGGGGAGGACATCATGGCCACATCACTGGTTTCCCTGTGATTCTTTCATCTCTGTTGAAAGCTGACAAAATGAAATTTTGTCATGGTTGTTGAAAGAGCAGTACAAATGGTACAACCTCCACAGGGATGGCTCAACTTATTGTTACTCTTTTATGAAAAGGTGCACTTTGGGTATGCGCAATGATGTTTCGGGAAGTTGAGACTTTAAATTTTGGCACCAGTCCTACTTCCCTTTTGGGGGCATTTTAAATCAATTTCTTAATTTGTGCTCAGTTTTTTCATTTGCATTTTTAAACACATACACTACCCCAGAAGGGGCAATTCTGCATGAAGCTTACAGAGGAAGAGGACTGGTGTGACAGTTTTTAGTCAAGTGCTTCAGGTAGCACACTTTTTCATTTCAAGTTGGCTAACCCTGCTGTATTCTAAGGATGCAGTGCCATAGTCAGCTTCTACCTAAGCAAAGATTTGGACCAGAGATCGTCTGTATTTTGGGTAATTGATTTGATAAATAAGAGAAACAAAGAAGTTTATTTCTTCTCATCTTGTAGATGATGTGAATACGGAGCATTGCACAATGAGTAGCTACAATGTCATGAACATCAGTCTGCCAGAAAATGAAAGAAAGATAAAAGCCCGCATTACTAGCTAATATATGAATTTCAGCATGGAGCATGCATATTGCAGATAGTCATGGTTAATTGTTACACTGAATTAATATCATTGTCTTCGAGGATAACATCATCTGTTGCTCCTCTGCTATTGATGGGATAGTCATTAGGGTTGAACAATGGCATGATTAGCCTGAGGCTTCTTTAAGATAAGAAGCATGGCTAGATTCTTCAGTGGGGCCTGTTGCAGGGCCAGAATTTTGAAGGGAAATTTCCTTTGCCTCATAACACATAGTGGGATGTACAAAGGGAAGAACTGCAGTGCCCACCAGTAGCATGAAAAGTCACTGCAAATTCTACATATAGCTTTCACCAAAAGAGCACTAGGAGTGACTCACACTGGAAGCCTCCTAAGGGACAAGTTAGTTGTGACATTAAGATGCCATCACAGTAGCATTGTACAAAATCAAACCAATCTATCTCACTATTACCTACAGTAATTGGCAGCAGCTCTCCAGGGTCTCCGATAGGTGTATTTGCCAGCCCTGGCTGAAGCTGCCAGGGATTGAACTGTTTGCATGCAAGTTTTCAGCAGTACCGCTGCACCTCCCCTTAAATCCCCTTTAGCAAAAGCCAGCAGCCATGGGACAGGTGGCCCATTCAGGATTAGGGACTAATATCCCATTCTATAGCCCTGATGAAAATTGCCCCCAGAGCTACTATTTGCCATGGAAGGGAAGCTCCTAGAGGGCTGGCTGGGGCCATCAAGTATTTGTTGACACCAAAGTTATTCCATTAAAACCATATTTTGCTTTTAGCACATCTCTGGGTCTCTGAAATGTCATTCCAAGAAAACCACCTTTTAAAAAATTGACTAGCTAGGGTCAGGGATGAGGAAACTGCAGTCCTGTAGGTGCTGTTCCCATCTACAGGACCCATCAGTTCCCATCATCCCTGGTGATTGTCCATACTGACTCTGGATCTGGTGGAATTTGGGAGTCCAACAATGTCTGGAAGGCCATAGGTTTTCCACCTCTGGGTTAAATGGTATGAGCTGTGGTCCTGATGATAGGACAGTCTACAAAGAAACCTTTTATCTTCACTGCACACAGAAGAGTGGGTAAGAAAAGCTTTTATTAATGAAAATGATGAAATAATGCTTAATTATAAATAACTGAAAATCACAATAAACTGTGACGTATGTACATATTATTGTGCACAATGTAGATAATGCAGTATTACATATTGTGTTATTGTACATATGATATACAGATATTGTACATATTAATTCCCCTGCCAAAGTTATGTTTTGTGTTTGCTGCTATATGGTCTATGATGAGGATCTTTGAAGCAATAATAATAGATTGTACAAAGACAGGTAGATTGCTAGGAAAGCTGGATTGCATAGGAAGGCTGTTATCCCAATCTTGTAGGCTGTCAGGCACTGAATTAGGCAGTCGGATGTCGCCTTGCAGGATCAGACTTTCTACCAAAGGGAAGAAATGTAGGCTCAAGATTATTGAATCTTGGTTAGCACAGAACAAGGTCTGCTCCTGACGCAATCTTTCTTTCTTAGCTTCTCAGCTGCACAGCTTTTTATTGCACTGCTGTGAGGTTTAATAGTAATACATCCTCCCCCTATGTCTTGCCAGAAACAGTAGCCCTTGCTTGTTATATTTTACAAATGATTTGGTGTAATGGTAATAAGATCCACAGAGCTGACTTGCGTGAGTCAAAAATGGTGTCCTGCTTTGAGAATAAATGCCTTATTGTACAGCAGGAGACTAAAATGTGGCCACAAAGTTCAATTTCATTGATAATAATTCTCAAATTGCTGTGAATGAGATGGAAGTTTAGTTCCAGAGGCTTGAACCTCTTGTATCTTTTGACAAAGGTTGCCAAGCACCATAAGAATTCTGTGGCTATTGATACCTCAGCACTTCAATATGGGAGCAGCTGGGGGGAGGGGATGGTGCAGGCTGAGGCAGCAGTGAGCTTAGGCGGACATGGGCACAACAGCAGAGCAAATCCAGTGCTTCTGTTGATTCTGTCAACATGCAGAGGGCCGGGAAGCCAGCTGGCAAGCCCCAGCTATGCCATCTCCATCCATTGACCCGCGCTCCAATGTAAATCAGTGACCCAGACTTCAAAAGCCAGGGCACACTATCAGCTGATAGTACTGTGCACACAGAATAGGTGTGAGGCTTGTGAAGTCATACTACAACTACAGATTTATTAATCATAAATCAGGACAAAGAAACATGTCGTCTCTCTCTTGTGTCATCTCAGAGAGAAACAGGAAAAGCAAAAGCTATACACAAATGGAAGTTCCCAGCATACTGTTCTGGAATGTAAACAGACATGTGACACATAACAATCCCATGTCTGTTCCTTAAGGTGGAACAGAATTCTCAACAGATTCACCTGAGCAGCCTTGATCTTGCTCCACCGCATCCCAGTAAGTGGCAGTGATCTCATGGCCTCATGGCCATCTCCACAATGGCACCCCTGCCAGCGCCTCTTGCTTCAGCCTACCATGCTTGGTATCCTCAAAAGCAAACTCCTGAAATCCACTTTCTGTTGCAATAGCCATTGTTTCTCAAAAGTTGCTTTGAAAGTATTGATATATATCCACACCCAATGAAGAAAGGGGCACTGTCAAGCTGCTCCTAGATGTCAAACATACTCAAGTCTGCTGTATTCATTTGTTCTACTAACTTGTCAGCAAAATCAAACGAATGACAAAGAAATACTTGTGGTCCCCATATAGAGTATGTCTAGACTGGCCCTAGGTTCGCATTCCACTTCCATTCAGTTATATCACTCACTATTCATTTTCACCCCCTACTTGGGTTCCAGATTTGTCCACTTGAGCCTGTGCATCCATGAAAGGATGGAAAGATTGACACTTCACGGACAGGTGCATATTATATCACATGTGTCAGAGGCAGTCATCCACACCACTGCCACTCATACAGGATTTCTGCTTCACTGATGGCATCAAGCTGTCCTACAGCATGAATTATAAGACATGCTGTCACACTCTTATGGCAACAGCCCTCTGAAACATGCAGCCCCTTCCTCTTGCTTCCTCCTCCATCAAGAGCTGCAGGCTATCCCATATGCCCACTTAGCAATAATGACTTGCAGCTGGATCCAGAGGTCTGCTGTTTCTTTGGATCATGTGGATTTGTCCATGCCGACCTTGAGTGGAAAGGGAGGGATATGGGTCTCATGCTTGCTCATCAAGGAAGAGAAAGCTCCGGAGGATCTAGTGCTGGAGATCAGCTACTGCTTTGCTTCCTCAGTAAGTGTGAAGTGTGCTGGTTCAACCTCCCTTAAGCACTAAGGACTTGAGAGGCTGCATGGATGCAGTAGGGGAAACAAGCTATGGTTACGCACAGCTGATATTTTTGAAGATCAGCAGCGCTAATCACTGCGCTAATATTACAATAGTTGCAGGACATAAAGTGCAGTTCAGGCAAACCAAGCCATCAAACACTATATTAAGAGCATATGACCATAAGAAGAGCCCAGCTGGGTCAGATGTAAGGCTTATCTAGTCCTGCATCCTATTTCCCACAGATGCTACCAGATACCGGGAACCAGAGGAGAGGAAAGTGCTTTTGTGCTTGGGTCCTGCATGCACGTTTCCCACAGGCATCTGGGTGGCCATTGTGAGGACAGGATGCTGGAGTAGATGGGCCATTGGCCTGATCCAGTAGGCTCTCTTTATGTTCTTATGCACATGAGAAGCGTAGAGCAGTGAATGAATGCAATAGCCCTCTTCTACTGTTCTCCACCAACTGCTATTCAGAGCTTTGGTGCTTCTGATGCTGGATGCAGCACAAAACTATTTTTAGTGGCAATTGATAGCTTTATCCTCCATGAATTTATCCACTATGAATCCTGTCCAAATTAATTAACCTTATGTTAATGCAATTAGGATATAGTTCACTTTACTTGGTCGGATGCTAAGAGAAGCCATCATTACCCAGCCCTCTCAGTTTAAGGAACATAAGGGACTTCTTCATCCATTCAGTCCCATCTAATTATGTTTAGTCGGTGCTTTCATGAACATAATTGGCCATTATTTGATAGAACAGCTTAAGTAATTCTAATTATTTGAGCAAAATCCTTAGACAGAAGTTTTGAATAGTAAGATAAACAGTTACATCTCTGGGGATGGCAAGGCAGCCACAGGCCATCTTGGCATTTCACACGCAACTGCCATAGTCTTAGAATTGCACTCATCCAGTTTCAAGTCGTACTCACTTCCTTGTTTTTTTTTATTTTATAAGATTTTTATTGGTTTTACAGAATTTTTAAAGAACAAACAAACACTTAAAAAGACAAACATACACGTATAGTTTCAAACATATTTTCATAAACCTATTTTCTTGGACTTCCCCATACCCCCCCTTTCTGCATCCCAATGTCCATAATTTTATAGCAACTCCCAATTGTTACCTTCCAACCTCTGTCATCTTAATCCTCTTTATATTCTGACCTTATATCACTGTATCCCATTGTTTCTGAAAACCACAACATTTTAACATTCATTAAGTTTATAGTAGTCCTTAAGATAACTTTTAAATTTTCTCCATTCTTCTTCCACCGTCTCTTTTCGTTGGTCACGGATTCTGCCTGTCATCTCGGCCAATGTCATATAGTCCATCACTTTCATCTGCCATTCTTCCAGAGTGGGTAGATCTTGTGTCTTCCAATACTTTGCGATGAGTATTCTTGCTGCTGTTGTAGCATACATAAAAAAAGTTCTATCCTTCTTTGTCACCAATTGACCGACAATGCCCAAGAGGAAGGCCTCTGGTTTTTTAGGAAAAGTACATTTAAGTACCCTTTTCATTTCATTATAGATCGTTTCCCAGAAGGCCTTAATCTTCGGGCATGTCCACCAAAGGTGATAGAAGGTACCTTCAATCTCTTTACACTTCCAACATTTGTTATCGGGCAAATGATAAATTTTTGCCAGCTTGACTGGGGTCATGTACCACCTATAAACCATTTTCATAATGTTTTCCTTTAAGGCATTACATGCCGTAAATTTAATACCGGTGTTCCATAACCATTCCCAGTCAGCTGACATAATGTTATGTCCAACATCCTGTGCCCACTTAATCATAGCCGATTTAACTGTTTCATCCTGTGTACTCCATTTCAGCAACAAGTTATACATTCTAGATAAATTCTTAGTATTGGGTTCTAACAGTTCAGTCTCTAGTTTTGATTTTTCCACCTGGAAACCAATTTTCCTGTCCTGTTTGTAAAATTCCATTATTTGACGATATTGAAACCAATTTTGTACTTTATGTTTCAGTTTCTCATGACTTTGTAGTTTGAACTTATCTCCATCCTGTTCTAAAATTTCCCAATACTTCGGCCATCCGACCTCCATATTGAGTTTCTTCACTGCTTTAGCCTCCACTGGTGACACCCATCTAGGGGTTTTGTTTTCCAATAGATCTTTATATCTTATCCAAACATTAAATAATGCTTTTCTAACAATGTGATTTTTAAAGGCACTATTAACTTTGTCATACCATAGATATGCATGCCAGCCAAAAGCGTTATTAAAACCTTCCAGATCCAAAATGTCCGTGTTCTCGAGGAGCATCCATTCTTTCAGCCAGCAGAAAGCTGCTGCCTCATAGTACAATTTTAAGTCCGGCAGGGCAAAACCCCCTCTTTCTTTAGCATCTGTCAATATTTTGAATTTAATTCTGGGCTTTTTGCCCTGCCAGACAAATTTCGAAATGTCTTTCTGCCACCTCTTGAAGCATTCCATCTTGTCAAGAATCTGCAAGGTCTGAAACAGAAATAGCATTCTAGGCAGTACATTCATTTTAATCACTGCGATTCGGCCTAACATTGACAATTTCAAATTTGACCATATTTCTAGATCTTTTTTAATTTCTGACCAACATTTTTCATAATTGTCCTTATACAAATTCACATTTTAAGATGTTAAGTAAACCCCTAGGTATTTCACCTTCTTAACCACTGTCAACCCTGTCTCCTCCTGGAATTTCTCCTTTTCCATATCTGTTAAGTTTTTCCCTAAGACTTTGGTTTTTTGTTTATTCAGCTTAAATCCAGCTACCTGGCCACGTACTCACTTCTTTGGTGCAGAAACAATAGCATCTAATTACTGGTTTACCATTTCTGTTTCCCATTTCTTGCAGAACCAGTCATTTCTTGCAGAACCAGTGATCCTTCCATACCTAGATTTAATTCATGCTGATTCTTGCCAGTTGTGAATATGAATCTTAAGATCATGCCTATTCTTCTCGTAAGAAATAATAATGCAACTTGCTTATCTACATGGACAGTAGAAGGCCATTCTTTGGACAAACGATTTGGAATTTGCTGGCATTCTTCTGGATCATTTAATACATGAGTAGGCAAACTAAGACCCAGGGGCCAGATCCGGCCCAATCACCTTCTCAATCCAGCCCACGGACAGTGTGGGAATCAGCATGTTTTTACATGAGTAGAATGTGTCCTTTTATTTAAAATGCATCTCTGGGTTATTTGTGGGGCATAGGAATTCGTTCATTTTTTTTCCGTTTCAAAATATAATCCGGCCCTCCGCAAGGTCTGAGGGACAGTGGACTGGCCCCCTGTTGAAAAAGTTTGCTGACCCCTGATTTGATAGGATATATATATATATATATATTTGATTTAAGCTGGTTAGGTTTGTCAAATGGCACAATCAAAGTCTGACTCAGCATGGACAGGGTCTGACTAATATAAAGTAAGAATATTACTTAGGTATATTGATTTCAATCAATCTACTTTGTATGACAAATGTGGGATATCACCCATTGTACTTTTTCTATAGATTTCAGTTTAGCTATTTGATAACAATAAAATGTCCTGGATCATTATTTTTTTCCTTTAAGAAAGAGGACAAACTATTCTCTTGGTCTCTGCTTCTCTTTCTCTCTTTCTGTATGTACACACACATAATCACGAGTTGGACACCATGCCACGAGCTTAAATTAAACCATATGTTTCTTTTATGAAAATAATATGAGAATAAATGAGATTCTTAGCTGGCACTCCTGATTTCTAACATGTGTTTTTCTTTGGGGAGAAATCCTCAAGATAATGTATATGCCCTCCAGGCAACTCCTTAAAACACCTGCAATACTGAGTTGTAAAAAAAATAGCCTCCTCATAAAGGCCCTTTGTTTAGTAAACAAGAATTCAATATTTGGAATGAGAACTTGATTTTCCTGCCTTGGCATTTGTTACAAATGAACTACCATATAACCCATCAAAGAAACTATGTGCAAGTATTGTGTAGCAATCGGTATTTACAGACTCGAGCTGACATTATTTCCACAAATACAGACTTGGATCATATATAGTCCAAGTTAGCATACTTGGTTGTCACAAAAGTCACACCAGCCTTTTCTGGCTAGGGATCATGAGTGTTGTAGTCCAAAACATCTGGAGGGCAAACCAGGTTGGCAAAGGCAATGCGGACTTTCATTTAAATAGCAATAACTGGACCCAAACTATTGAAGCAGGCAAAAACGTGAAACTGCAGGACAGTTTCATATCACAGCCTTTGTGCAGAGTTATGAGTCGCTGTACAGTCAGTCACCACAACTCCGAGGTCATGTGGATTAGCTACTTGCATTGAAATGAATGGGCTCTTGTAAGTAGTGGGGTTATATATGTGTGTTAGATCCAGCATTCTAATCTGGGGTCAGTGGTTTTCTCCCCAAAGGCATAAAATTGATCTTTGAAGTACAGTGGTACCTCAGGTTACATACGCTTCAGGTTACATACGCTTCAGGTTACAGACTCCGCTAACCCAGAAATAGTGCTTCAGGTTAAGAACTTTGCTTCAGGATGAGAACAGAAATCGGGCTCCGACGGCACAGCAGCAACAGGAGGCCCCATTAGCTAAAGTGGTGCTTCAGGTTAAGAACAGTTTCAGGTTAAGTACGGACCTCCGGAACGAATTAAGTACTTAACCCGAGGTACCACTGTAGTATGTCAGTAGTTGCACCAATGCCGAGTGATCTATAGTTACCCAAAAGATTTCCATTTGTAACCTGTTTTTCTCTATATATATCTGGAAACACGTTATCTTTCCATTCTGCTTGTTGAGATAGTTACCTAGCTGAACAGCAAACATGCTTGTTTAACATAATGGACAGCTGCTCTTATTTACTGCCTCCATAGCAAATTATAACTTCAAACAACACAGAGTTCTGTACACTTTTCTCCTTCTTGAAAACCATCCAGCTCTACCTCCAACTAATTAGGCCCCATTTGTAGGTGCTGGCCTACTGAGATTGCTGCACCTTTGGTAAATTGTTACTAGACTTAAATAACAAAAGGGTATTGTGGGTTCCCTCCCCCCACCCCCACCCCTGCCAAATATTTGCAAACTGATCCTTTGATGTATTTCACTGACCCCATTATAAGGTAAAATGTCATCATCCCACCTGACATGACTTTCCAGGACCATAACAGAATACGGCTGACTCATCGTCTGGGAATTTAGAATAGACCCTGCCTTTGTAAGGGAACTTTCAGAACTCGAAAAACTGGTTACTTGGAACAAACATAGATCAGATGTTTGACACCTTTCCTCCCTCTCTCCCCCATCGTCAATAGTTAATAGCACAACCACTTTGAGGTTGAAGGTGAAGTACATTTGCACAGGCTTGGAAATGAGAATCAAGAGACCTCCTGCTCTCATGGTTATAAAAGCGAGTTCATTTGAACTGTGCAACCCCTTTAGAGATTGACCATTACCGTAGGGCTAAATGTAGCTTGAGTTAAGATTTGTGGAGGGTGGAGGCAGCTCTCCCATCCCAACCGCAACTGTATAAAATTCTCTGCTTCACAGGAGAGAAGCTGATGAAGGAGGTATGAGACATAGAGTTCCTTTGTCCATGACGGAGGAAAGTAGATGTCACGCTACCTGTCTATGCTAGAGGAAGCTCAGAAAGGGGCAGTTTTTTGCCATTATGGCGCCCTCTGGCTTTTTTTTGGAGGGGGGCATTTTGCAGCACATAATAGTCTACCTAGGCTTGCAGGATCAAATAACAGGTATTTGTGTGTGTTTAATAGAGAGGATGGAGAGCAAGAGGAAGGTGTGTGGTTGATTGATCTTCAGGAACATTTCTTCCAGAAGATACATATCTAGAAGAATGGGAAAATGGGGGTGGGTGAGTTAATCTCTCTTCCACCAATGCAGGGGGGAGAAGAAGTGACTTGAAAATCCTCTCCCCAAGGATGCAGGTGAAGCAGGTCTGAAGAGGAAAGAAATGGGGTGGGGTGATGAATTACAGGGATGTGGATTGGGCCATTGAGACAGTTCCATCCTTACTACTGATCCTAGAAGGAAGAACAGCAAAAAGGCTTGGCCAACGGGGTCAGCCTCTTTTCTTTGGCCTTGGGCCCACCCCTGGCCAGCCGTCCATTGTCCTCCCTGGCCGAGGGCGGGTCAAAGGCCAGCTCAAGCAGGTGGGTGGCACCTGCCCAGGTGAGCCCCGCTCGGTGCCACAAACCCCGCCCACCTGTGGGGAAGGGAGGGCAGATATTGGCATCCAGAAATCTGGGAAGGCCTTGGACAGGAACACTGTAAACCAGATAATACAAACTATTTCTTGAGTTTCTCTGAAGGAGAAGCTGAAAATAAGCAGGTCTCTTGTTGCCTATACTTCGCAAGCAAGTGTTGCATTGGTGTGTTTGTGGAGTCTAAAGGTCATTTCAGTGTAATATTCTAGGATAGACTTTTTTCAGCTTGGGGTCCCTAGAGGCTGCTGGACTGCAACTCTAATCACCACTGCCCATTGGCAGGAGTCCAAAAGACTTCTGGGGAATCATGGGAGAAGGACAGTGTTCAAGGGAACTCATATTTCTATTCCCCTTTCACATGAGAACCATGTGGCCTTCTGAGCAGTTAGCCATGGCTTCACTTCCTTTTACATGCACAAGGATTAAGTATTGGATAGCCCATTAGTCTCAGAGGCTCTGCATCTTCAAAGACTGTGTTTTCCTTCACCTTTCATCAACCTAATTTAATTTATAATTTAGTTCATTGCTTTAATTTTGCTAAAAAGGATTCGGAATGCAGTCTCTGTTGTTATTATTATTATTTCGTTATGTTCTATATCTTACTTTGTGTTGTTCCTCTTTCTATTCCACGGTTGCATACATTTTTATATACATTAGCCATATTGCTGTATCCCCCCACCCCCAGCCTGTGGGCTAAAGATTTGGCAGCTCAGTTCTGCGAAGTAAAGAGCTGAAAATGGTATATTTAAAAATTGGCTGCATGTGCTGACATATTATCTGTCAAATCATTTTGAAAACTGGGCAAGAAGACCAAATCCACAAGCTGGTAATCCAGTGCTTTGATGTGGAAACAAAGATAGGATGCAAATTCAGTGCTAGGCACTTGCTGTAGAAGCAGCTAAATCAGATTACTGCTAGCAGGCTTTTCTTCAAACAAGATATGAGAAAGCATACAATTACTTGGGATCTTTCATTTAGGTATGGTATTTCAAATGTGGTACTGAATCCCCAAAATGTAAATGCATATATTGTTGCATTCTTGCAGAATAATATTTTCTGCTATCCACTCCCGAATCTCCCCTTCTTCCTGCTCCCTTTGACGATTTTACTGCTCGCCACTAACTTTACATCATTTATAAACTTGTTAAAAAGCAAAGGTCCCAGTGCTGATCCTTGCAGGACTCGACTTTCTATATCCCTCCATTCAGAGAAATGTCTATTTATTCCTACTCTCTGCTTCCTGCTACTTAACTAATTCCAGATCCACAAGAACTTGTCCTCTTTTCCTATGGCTCTTAAATTTACTCAGGGATCTTTGATGAGCTGCTTTCTCAAAATCTTTTGAAACTCAGTAAGTCCCATGGAAGTTCCTATGGGACATTTATAACGTTATGCAGCAAAAGTTTAGAGCAGAGAAAACAAGGAAGACGCAAGTGCTCTTTAGTACCATTGTGTGAAAGAAACACGGTTTTGTATTTTCCTGCAGCCCCTCAAGGAATGCCAACAACGTGAGGCAGAATGTCAAATATTTTGATTTGTTCCTTTTCTTTGGATTTTGAATATTTATGCAAGCCACTGAATAGAATGCAAACAAAAGAATTGGATGGTTAGCATATTTTTGGAGCACATACTTCCTTCTATAGCAGGGCCCAAATGTCACAGCTGCCTGTACCAGTCAGAGGATATCATGTGAACTTTAAAAAACCTTTTTCATAGAATGAACTTTCTGTAACATCTTACTAATAGTGTGTGGCTAACCAAACTGAGTTTCCCCCTCATTTCCCTGCCCTCCTTTTGGGCAAAACCATAATGCAAACCTCAGCTTGAGTGAGACATGTTCAGGGCATGAAGGGTCAAAGAGAATAATTATTTTCTTCTGAGTAGAATTAGTTGTGTTAATTCTTCTCTATGAGAAGAACAGTATTCACTGTCTTACCCATCATGGAAATTAGAGTAACTTATGCTTTTCACATACTTTCGAGATGAAATATGGGTATGCTAAGGGATTGAAAAATGTATCTATTAACTGTTGCAAAAAAAAATGGTCATTACTTGAAACCATACACATTACAGCTAGGATCCAGAAGTCTCTGCCTATGTGCAAAGTGTTTCCGTGTATGTATGGCAAAAGCAGACACCTTTTGCATCTGGCTACAGTGCACATCAAATTGCTCTTTGGAGTGTCATTTCTTCCCCTTCCAAAGTTTTTAGGAGCAACAGATACTGGTAGGAAGTCAGGCTGTGATATAGCCCTTTGGATCCAGGTCTATGTTTCCAATGTATAAATCAGCCTTGTAAATATGCCAGTGTAAATTACTAGCCTGCCTGCATGGGACATGGGTGGTGCTGTGGTCTAAACCACTAAGCCTCTTGGGTTGCCGATCAGAAGGTTGGTGGTTTGAATCCCTGCAACAGGGTGCGCTCCTGTTGCTCTGTCCCAGCTCCTGCCAACCTAGCAGTTCAAAAGCATGCCAGTGCAAGTAAGATAAATAGGTACTGCAGTGGTGGGAAGGTAAATGGCATTCCTGTGCACTCTGGTTTCTATCACGGTGTTCTGTTGTGCCAGAAGCGGTTTAGTCCTGCTGGCCACATGACCTGGAAAGGTGTCTGTGGACAAACGCTGGCTACCTCAGCCTGAAAGCGAGATGAGCGCCACAACCCCATAGTCGCCTTTGACTGGACTTGACCATCCAGGGGTTCTTTACCTTTTACTAGCCTGCAAATGCTTTTACTAGCCTGTGGACCATGACGAGCAGGCCCTTTCATAGCCTTTGGCTATGGTGTCAAATGCTGTCTCATGTGAAGTAAGACTCAACTGCTAGAATGGCCAGATTCTATGTGTGGCAGAATAATATATTGAGATAGTCCAGAGGAAGCCTGTGGAAATGTGGGCTTCTGACTCTTAGCTGGCTTGTGAAAAACAAAAAGGCTTCCACCAAGGAGACTTCTCAGGAAGGACAGTGTGGCCTCCTCTGTCAGCCTCTGTGCTAGTTGTAGAGGTAGAGACATCCCTTCCTCTGTAGCTAGCATGGAAACCAAGCGGGCTGGCAGCCTTCCACCAGCTCATTCACTTGCATGCGTGGAATTCCACGCATTTGCCTTCACAGAATGTCTGCAAACTTATGGCTGCCAAGCAAGATGCTAAATGTGAAGCTGGTATAAAATCTCCACGTGATTGGCTGGAGGAACAACTTTGGACACAGTCCTGCAGAAGCCAAATTGAATGGAATGTGGGTTGTGGAAAGAGCAGGCCTGAAAGCTAGACAGTTAATTGCTTTCAGAACTTTACTGGCTTGACTATTCTTGTGCAGATTAATCCTTGATGTACTAGGAGACATTTGGTAGCTGTGATAAACGTGTATGTGACTTCAGTACTGCGCTGCTTGCTAATATGCATCACGCCCCCTCCCTCCCGAAGTTCGAATTACTTTTTCATATTCATAGGCAACGTCACAGCCTATCCTGTTACATGATAGCATCTCTAATTCCTTCTCCTCTGCAAAACTTGGGGTTGGGTTGGTGGCCTATTGTGATTGAGGGTGGCTGCATGGGACCTGGATAGGTAAAGGTCAGCATTCATATACAGAATGTTATTACTTGGTTGTAAATGAAATCAGTTGCTGCCCCCGTCTCTCAGCTAAAGGCTATGAGGCTTCCAAAGCTTTCTCTATCCCCCACCGCCCTCTCTCTCTCTCTCTCTCTCTCTCTCTCTCTCTCTCTCTCTTGGTGTGTGTGTGTCTCCCTCTTGGTGTGTAGACTGGAAGAGGCTGACAGGACACCTGTTCTATGAGTGATAAGGGAAAATAAATGAATTTCACCTTGACAGCTCATTAATACATTGTTTGGCATCCACATGCATTGTGTGACCCAATCACAGCTTTGCAAGAACTCCTGTGTAGTAGCAAGTCTTATTTACATGTGATCTGGGCAATCTTTGAATGGATTTGAGTCATATATAATCATTGTATTAGCTCACATTTGGTTAACTCCAGCAAAGGAATGCAAGCAATGGGGTGTAAATGTCTAATATGGACATACACTCCCTCCCCCTCCCCCACAGTGCTTTATCCATTGTATTTATGCACAATACTTCATGTCACATAGTCAGTGACAAGATGTTTTTGTATAATGGGCCCAATAAAGATTTCTCCACATTATTCCTGTGTTGCGCTTCATGTACACTATAATTCAAAGGGATGCTATGCTCCGCTGCCAGCAAGGGTGCCCCATTCATTTTTTGTACAGTGGTACCTCGGGTTACATGCGCTTCAGGTTACATACGCTTCAGGTTACAGACTCCGCTAATCCAGAAATATTACCTCAGAAATCGTGCAGTGGAGACGCAGCGGCAGCAGGAGGCCCTATTAGCTAAAGTAGTGCTTCAGGTTAAGAACAGACCTCCAGAATGAATTAAGTTCTTAACCCGAGGTACCACTGTACTTGAATTGGCCCCTCTGTTGAAGTGAATGTGCAGATACACCATCTGTTTGTTGTTGCACATATATGGTTCTGAGTCAGAATGACTTCACTGTAAGTCTCAAAAGACTGAGGGACTGAGCCAGCCCAAAATCCAATGGATTCTGAATCAGCGTCATTAACATCAGTTGCTGTCACTGAGCCCAATCCAAGCTGGTGCAGCAATTTGCCTGTCCACCTTATGCCCCAACCAGCATGACCAATGAGGCTGTGGATGTTTTGATAGAGCCATTGCTCCATCATGCCCTGCCATTGCCTGGATTGCCCTGCCTTTCATGCTTTGTGTAGACCCATTGGAATCTGTTGGTGGTATCTGATTAACTCAGAGTAAACCTATTGAAACCAATGGACTAATGCAAGTCCATTGGTTTCAGCATATCTTCTTTGAGTCATTGATTTCAGTAGGTCTACTTGATCTGCATCTAGCCCCTTATGTGTTTATTTTCCTCACAGATTGAAGTTTATCAAAATAGCCTTTCCTAGTATGACATCAGTGACCAGAGCCCAAGCCTTTGTGACACAGAGCCTTCTGCAGTAGAGCTCAAATGAAGTTATAACCCTGTAGGCCTATTGAAATAGCATGGCTTATATCAGAATAATTGGTCTCAGTTAACATTAATTCCATTGGCATTGTTTCATCTAATAAAACAGAACTAAAATGCCTAAGGCATCATATTTGCTGATTTGTATTTTCAACTCATCACCATATCCCACAACTCCTCCGCACTGTTCCTTGTAACATCTTCCTATCAAAGCTCCAACGCCAACACTGAGTAATACCTCAGAGGGCTGGAGCAATCTCCCTCTTGTTAATTACTTTTTTCTCAGATATTCTCTTCTTTTGTTTCTTTGTTCTTGATAGGGTAAAAGGCCATGAGAGGGAAGGAAGGAAGAAAGGGCAACTTGGTAAGATATTGTCGTGACTTTTATGTGTGAAAAATGGAGTACGGAAGATATGAGAGAGTCAGCCCTTGGTGAAGCCTTTGTACAGCTTATTAAGCATTGCCAGCAGATTTAGCCTAAAGGAACATTTTGGAGGCTCCCATTCCAGCAAGCTACATGAGGAATGTCAAGGGAAAGTAAATAAGTTTCCATATTTCTAAATTCCAAATTTCATCCCTACTGCTGAAGTTTCCATATACACTCGGACACCATATATACACTCAAGGGATATCTTTTTCCTTCATGAAAACTGGATCTAGAGATTACTCATTGTCATTCGGATCTTAAGTACACCAAGTGGTGTAAATTTTCACAACTGCAAATAGAAAACAAAAAAGTTGTGAAACAGCCTGCAAAACCACGTGACTGTGTCAGCGCCACATAAGATCTGCCTGGGTCTTAGGCAGTTCATAAAAAATGACTTTCAACAGCTGTGAAACAAATAGCTAAAGGACACAAATTCTGTTGAATGCCATTAGCCAGTCTGCTGTGATTATACAATAATAACTTTGATTGTGAGGGCAATAACAGCAATCACTTCTAAGTAATAAACAGAAATGAATTTATCCTCACCGTTGTAAGCCTTGTACAGATTGAAAGATTCATTGTGGTTGACAGAGGATAGCAATTCATCCAACCTCTAACCTGTGTGTCTGCATCTATGTGCATCATCCTTCTCCTTGTCGACAACCATTTATGTGTCAGGTTTTTTAAGAGGAAAATGACTTCAAAGGAGCTAAGAACGCCATTAACAATTAGCTTGCTATTGCATTCCTTTATGACATTTCAATCACCTGAGCCCTTATTGTCTGAATTATGTCAACCTTGTTTCATTGCCCGAGTGTGTAAATTATAAAGAAATATTTTGAAAGTTCAAATAGCCCATTGTTTCCACAATCCTCTTGTGAGCCATTAGTGGGGTTTCCAAAGGGCATTTCTGACACATATGGTATGGGGCACATGCGTGAGACATACTGTACTTGACATAAATGCCTAAGACAAATCATTTGGTGTGAGAGTTCTGTCAGAAATGCGGGTCAATCATGTCAGTTTACTAAAGAATTGATTACATGTGGGAATCAGCCACACTTTCTTTCATACCTGACTATATAGTTGTGAAGATCATGACACAGATTGTTCATCCTGTTTCCATTTTGAATGTTTCGATTTATGACATCCTCTCATCTTTAGATAAAAACATTGCTTATCTTCTGTTTTTTCTACAGTTTTTTCTTCTTCTATTAAACTTCTATTCTATTAAACTTGTTTAGAATGTCTTCCCCTTTGACTTTAAGGGGCCAGTGTGCTTCAGTGAATAGAGTACTGAATAGGGGTGTGTGTGAGAGAGACCCAGATTATTTCATACAATATGGTTTTCTGGATCAAAAATGGTGGGCTACAGATTCCCCAACCCTGTATGATAAAATCAGTTCAGTGACCCCCAATTTCTCCCTGTGCAGTCTAATGTCTGCCTCCATTTACCCACTCCTAAGGCACTAGAAAAGGATTCCGATACTCACATATTGATATTAGATAATATATGGTGATCCCCTATGGCCAGGATGCACAGCTCATATCTACCAGGAGCCATGTGTTCCATATTATAGACTCAATTTTATGGATTTCTCTTCCCATTGCAGACAGGTAGGCCTCTTCCCCATTGAATTCCCAGTGCTTACTGAAGACTCTTATTTTATTATTCCAGTGGGAATTTTAACTGAATTCTGATTTATTCGTTTTAACTCATTTTTATTTTCCTCATGTTGAATTTCTATGCTCTACTTAGAAACAACTGTAATTAAGTAAGTATACAAATAGCTGCATAAATGAATAGGGACACAAAGTTCCCAGTTTGGGAGTTGCCTGACATTCTGCATATGTAGAACTGCCTGTTTTCAAAGTAACACTCCTCGGATGGGTGTGGTGTCATGGTCAAAGTTTAATGGCACTTCAATATTTGAAGCAGCCAGTGTTCCTTGAAGAGTGAGTGCTTAAAAAGAATGAGTGTTAAAAAGTGTGACTGTTAAAAAAGCATGCGTGTTAAAGGCTGACAGTAGATGAGATCAGGAAAATATATTACAGCTATCAGCATAGAGATCTTCCTTAACTATTGCCATTTCCTGAAGAGACAGTAGCATAAAACATGCCCCAAAGGCAGAATGTATATGTCTAAATAATAAACATTTCATTAATTGGGCTTGGAGCAGTATTGCTACTTGCTCTCAAAGAAATATTGGGGTCAATTTTCAATTCATGGATAGCTAGGACAACATAAATGCACCTTGAAAAGGCATGGGGGAAAGCAAATCCTTAAATGAAGTTGCGGTGCAGCTATTACGTGTAGCTACTGTTTTGAAGGTAATGCTTTTTATGTGGACAAAATTATTTTCACACTCTTTCTGGGTTGTACTGATCAAAGCACGTGAAGCAGCAATGACTTATTCAGAATTGTATGTTTCAGTACTAGAGGCAATTTCACGAGCAAACATTACAAATGATCAAACCCTGAAAGGACCCCAGAAAAACTTGTAAAAATAATAATAATGAAAAACACAGATAAGGCTGAGATAAGTCTCTGCTGCTTTCCATTCCTGACACCCCAATCCCTTCACTTTTACTGTGGTAACTGCTGAGCCATTTCTTAAGTTCTGAAGAGCTTCACTGTGAATTGAGTCTTCTTATACTGTTGGTTAGTTGATGACAAACACCATCACTCAGCTGATCAGTGGTGCCTGTAACCATCCTTTGACCCAGTCACATTTTTACCTGCGAGCACCTGACCTCTTGTATTTGGGTGTGTCTTGGCCAGAGCAGCCTCATGATCCAACTGGGTATGCCTTGTGGGCCTAATTAGGCCAGCAGACTGGAGGTTCCCAGTCCCAGCCTCATAGCAACAATGGTAAATCTGTGGTCTTCCAGGTATTACTAGACTCCAGCATCATTCATGGTCAGGGATGATGGGAGTTGTATTCCAACAACACCTGCAGAGCCATAAGTTCTCCACCCCTGCCTCACAGAGTGTAAGCCTCTTATGGCGTGCCTTCCATGGCAAAGCAATTCCTGTAGAGCAGCTCCCTCTTGTGCCAAGAATATTTCTGGAAGCTCCAGAAGGACACACAAGAGGAATCTATGCTGCACTCCTTCTCACTGATCGACTGTCCCAGATTTGGGGATGGGTGACACTGGCAAGGAAAGGACTCCTATTGTGGCTCCATCTATTTGACCTATCATGATGGAAGAAGGAGTCAAACCAAAGTGGCCCCCACACAACAAAGGGAATGCCAGAAGGGCCCTGCACCATAGGATGTGATCCCAGGTGTGTGTCAGGTGCAGGGCACTCCAGGATTCCCTAACTACTGGGGGCAAAAGCTGGACTGCATCCCAAGGATCATTCATATCTTCAGTCTCCAGTGATTTAGCAGAGGAATGGAAACCACTGAGTGGAAGTCTACTAAGAGTGTCATTCTTAACTGTGCAACTAGATTTTACTAGATTTTTCCACTAAATCTCTTGGTATGCAACTAGATTTCACTCAGAGTAGACCCATTGAACTTAATGAACATGTATAATTTCAAAAGATCTACTATGAGTAACACCACCTGTACATTGCATAGATGCAATGCAGAAGTGATGTCAGTTCTTATTACAAAATTAGCCCTTATGCATGGTGGACAGGTTTCCTGGGGGGGGGGGGGGAGAGAGAGAGAGAGAGAGAGAGAGAGAGAGAGAGAGCTAGAACCAGCAGAAAACAAAGCGGGGCTTTGGATAAATACAGTGGTAGCTCGGGTTACAGACGCTTCAGGTTACAGATGCTTCAGGTTACAGACTCTGCTAACCCAGAAATAGTACCTTGGGTTAAGAACTTTGCTTCAGGATGAGAACAGAAATCGTGCAGCGGTGGCGTGGCAGCAACAAGAGGCCCCATTAACTAAAGTGGTACCTCAGGTTAAGACCAGTTTCAGGTTAAGAACGGACCTCTGGAACGTATTAAGTTCTTAACCTGAGGTACCACTGTATGCACTAATAGTGTTATTTAAAAAAGAAGTTTTTATGCATGGTCAGAATGGATAAGAATGAAGGATACATCTGTGAATGCTCCCTTTTTGAGTGAAAGACATTCATTTTATAGCTGTTCCTTATGCATTCCTAGACATTTCTACAGCCTATAAAGACCAGCCCCTCCAAGTGAGGTCCCTGATTTAGAGAAGCCATCCTGGTTTCTGATTTGATCCTGGAATGTCCTGCTTTTCCTTAGGATGTCCCTATTTTCACTGGAGAAATGTTGGAGGGTATGGAGTTATCCAATCCCTGAGCTGTCTGAAGGCAATCCAATATTTTGATTTTTTTAAAAAAAGTTTAATGTTTTATTATGTTTTTATAAATGTTAGAAGCTTCCCAGAGTGCTGAGGCAACCTAGTAAGATGTGTAGGGTATAAATAGTAAAATTATCATTATGGAATGGGATGTCCCTATTTTCATCAGAGAAAAGTTGGAGGCTATGAAAGACTAAGCTAAGCTTGCTAGATCAGTGCAAAAACAGGCCACCTCTCCTGAATGCTCATATTTCTTTTTCCCCCTCCATTTAAAGCTTTATTCAGTATTTTGCCACGACACACCTAACAGTATGTGCTGAAAAGCTTAGTGAAATATAATTAATTCATTAAGTTAATTTAATTAACCAACCAAGATGGAGAGTGTTATTGTAAGTTAACACTGAGATGCCTGCTTTATATTCTGTTATATGCAAGTTCTGGTTGTTTTTTTAATGTGTGTGTGTGTGTGTGTGTGTGTGTGTGTGTTTGTGTGTTTGTGTGTTTGTGTGTTGCTGTAATATGGGAACTGATAGTGAAGCTGGTTTCACCTAAAGCCTTTCAGCACTTTCTCCCTATAATGAAGGCCATTAGTTGAGATATATGTGAGATGCACTCAGTTCTGTCCTACACTGGGAGATTCCTGATACGTGTTTTAAAAAATAAAATATAACTTGAGAATAAAAAGGGTGTGGGGGAGACATTCTCTGTGGAAGATTAGAGACAGCTTTGTCAGCTACAATTATTTCTGTTATTTCTCTTCATGCAGCATTTGCATTCTTACATGTATAAATTAGATAATTAGATGATAACACGAATGCAACAGACCAATAAATTAAATTATCCAATGCTTTTGTGAGTCTACTTTCCAGATATCCCTTTTGTTCCACATTATGCTGCTTGTATAGCAGGCTTCTTTTTCAGTGGGCTAGTCCTTAGATGCAATTAACTGCAATAATATTTAATAATATGTGGAGGAGTCTCCGCTCCTCCACCTGCAGCTTCTTTGAAGTCTCTCAGCCCCACTCACCTCACAGAGTGTTTGTTGTGGGGGAGGAAGGGAATGGAGAATGTGAGCCGCTTTGAGACTCCTTAAAGGGAGTGAAAGGCAGGATATCAAATCCAAACTCTTCTTCTTCTTCTAAAATGTGAACCAAAAGCTATGGATCACACACACACACACATTCTGAATCTAGACAATTTGTGACAGGTGAGTTTGGCTACCATTATTCACACAATGGCTGGGAGCAAATAGGTGACTAAAATTGTTCAGATACCTACATTTTCACATCAGTTTTTAAAAAATAAAAATAAAAGTGCTTATGAAAATTCATAAACATTTCCCTAATATTAACATTCCCACTATTGTAATGCTTTTCTGCATGTTATTTTCAGTAATATATGCATTTCTATGCACACATTACCCCAATATATGCATCTGTGTACACATTACTTCGCAAGTACATTGAAAAACCTACATTGCAAAATTAGACGAAGTGTGATTTTCAAAGGGTGGCTGTGCTTTGGTTCTTGTGTTGTTTCAGTGCACAAGAACCTTTTGCTTTTAATTGCAAACTGAATCAAGTTTCTACCCCACCCCACCCCTCAGGTCTTACTCATGAAAATTTCTCCCCCTGCTGCAAGCCCCTTGTTAGACCTGGTCAGGCAGCTAGGAAAGATTCTCATTGGCTTCCCTCTGTTTATGATGCTCGGAGTCGCTAATTTCAGAGAAGCCAAAATGGCCCTAGAAATGAAGTTTCTGTATCCACAGGCTGGCTTACCTGGGCTGATATCTACCGGTAGTTCCATGGTCAGTGCCAGATTTACATATAAGGTAAACAAGCTATAGCTTAGGGCCCCACTCTCTTATGGGTCCCCCAAAAAATTCACTATTAATGTACTTCTTAATTGTATTTCAGTTCAACAATTACTTTGATAAAATACATATTTTGTTATGTGCAAATGGCTTTAAATACTTATTAGGTCCATAAATTACCACATATCATATTTTCAACACAAAAACCAGTGACAATTTGTTGTTGACAAAGGACAGCTGGACATATAAAGGGCCCCATTATCTTCAGTACCTTAAACGTAAAGGTAAAGGACCCCTGACGGGTAAGTCCAGTCGCAAATGACTCTGGGGTTGCGGCGCTCATGCCACTTTACTGGCCGAGACAGCCGACATTTTTCCGCAGACAGTTTTTCCAGGTCATGTGGCCAGCATGACTAAGCCACTTCTGGCAAAACCAGAGCAGGGCATGGAAACACTGTTTACCTTCCCGCTGGATCGGTACCTATTTATCAACTTGCACTTTGACATGCTTTTGAACTGCTAGGTTGGCAGGAGCTGGGACCGAGCAACGGGAGCTCACCCCGTGGCGGGGATTCCAACCGCCGACCTTCCGATCAGCCTCATCAAACCTAAATATGGCCATGTGCATGGTTAAGGTGATCATATAGTGGTTGTTATTCTTCTTCCATGGAGTGAGTTTGTATTCCCAGATTAAGAAGCTGAGCCACAGAGCAATGAGGCTGCACGTGTGGCTTTCAGATGTGCTTGGGTGACATAGCAGTCTTGGTTCCACTATAAAAAGTGAATTAGAGGAATATATCTGCAGGCAAAAACAGCACTCAGCGGAAAGTCACTGGGAAAATTAGACAAATTAAGTGTATGTGGGGGGTGGGGGAGGTGGGGGAAGAGTGCTTTTAACATTTGGATTTAGGTTAAATTTCCATTAATAAGCAGTGGAACTTCATCGCCTGCATTCCTAAGTTGTGATCATATATAGTGAATAAACACTTGCATGCACGTGAAATAGAAAGAATATAGTTTTCCTATGGTGGAAGGCAAGATAATCAGCATAAAAGCCCCCTTTAAGCATTAGCAGAACAGGGGCTAAATAACTTGTGTGGGGGCCACAGGAGATTATGCACCACCCTTCACACCATTGCTGACTCCACCTCTTGTCTTCACATGTTAAATATGAAGGTCTGACGGGGGCTTCTAAAGATGTTCAATTTATGGTCAGAAGTGGAGATTGTGGGGACATAGAGATTTGGGGTGGTGGCAGGACTTGTGAGTGGTACACCTACATAGATTTATTTAACTCCAGGTCTAATTACGCATGAATGGGGCTCAACAAGTAGTGGAATGCAAGTAATAGTGATAATATACAACCTGCACATTCAATCATTTAGAAATGGTATAAGACAAAGCATGTTATCTGAAAGACTGATATTAGACCTGTTTATGTGGAAGGAATGTCCGCTGAGTTCTCTGGTGTCTATTCCTGTGCAACTTACAGGATTGCAGAGATAGAAGGACTCCTAGTGGTTTGGCCCTTAGCTTTGATTTGCCAACAAACAAATTCTTAGGATCGATACAACATACTTTCTTCTGCACCCACACAACTCAAAACCCTGTGCTGCTCCTTACTGGCAAAGCAGTATAGATTGTCAGTAGGTTCCAGCCTTTTACTCTGATCCTAAATATTTGCACTAGCATCTCTGACCTCAGTGCTAGAATAAAAGTGCCACACGCTGCCCCCACAATACAACACTTTGTTGTGCTAGGTGACATTGATTTGCTTGCTACACTCTATCTGTCCCAAATGATGAATCCATATCCCAACCTCTGGCTTAACAAGTCAATATAGTTGGGTCATTATGTCCTCTGGAAATAAAACCTGAAATTCAATATCAGTCCAATGCATTTTCTCTGGGCAGCTTCTCTACAGTGCTATATACTGCTTTCTGATACAAGTTATCCTTACCTATCCTGGTAGCCTCCATCATCTCTGACCATTAACCACATTGGCTAGGGCCAATAGGAGTTGGGGGTGCCCAACAACATCTAGAGCAGTGTTTCCCAACCGGTGTTCCGCGGCACACTAGTGTGCCGTGAGACACCGGCTGGTGTGCCGTGGGAGGGAGGCGGGCGAGTCGGGCGGCGAGAGGCGGCGGCGGCGAGGATCCGCGTCGAGCCGGGGGCGGCTCCGCGGTGCTGGTGCCGAGCGGCGGGGCAGCGCGCGCAAAAGGGAGGAGCGGAGGAGGAGGAGGCCGGCATGTCCGGGCAGCAGCAGCAACAGCAGCAGCAGCAACTCCCGGCGACGGCTCCTCCTCCGCCCGCTATCGCCGCCACCACCACAACAGCCGCCGCCGCCGCCTCAGCTGCCCTCGCTCTGCTGCCTCCTCCCACCCCGGCAAGGGGGAGGGAAAAAACTTTCGCTTTTGTGCGTCCCTCCCGGCGTGACGCTGCGCGCTGACGTCACGGGGCGGGGCTTTAATGGTGGTGTGCCGCGAGATTTTTTTCCGGCTAACAGGTGTGCCGTTGCCCAAAAACGTTTGGGAAACACTGATCTAGAGGGCACCAGGTTGGGGAAGGCAGATGTAAACAGTGGTGTTCTCTACTATAGTGCCCTAAGCATCGTATCAGGTTTCGATCTTGTTGCATCTTGCATTGTATAGCATCCTGGCTCCTTCTAGGCTGAGTGCTGAAACTTTGGAAGAGTCTATGCAGAACGTGGCATTAGCAGAGTGCTGACAGGTTCAGACTGCTGTTTTATTTTTGGAAAGTAGCCTACAGCTATTATGACTGGCTTTTTGATAGACACTGTGCAGTGCCATTTCAAGGGAGAATGAGCTATAAAAATTCAAGTAGCCCACGGCTTTGGAATTATACTTAATTTTTTAATGTGTTGTCAAGACAACAGGTGGTAATTTGAAACCGGGTTGACTTACTGTCATTTAAAGTGCACTTGTGCCCTCACTTTTCTGCATGGTATTTTTCTGAAGACATATTTTTTTGTGAGAATTAAGATAACTGGCCACAGAGTGGGCCGAACGTGACAAAAACCCCAGGGATGTGGCTGTGTGGGAGAGCTGGCCTGTGGGAAGGCATGTCTGCGAAGTACAGAGCATAAGACAGTGAAGGAGTAGGAGAGATCGAGAAAGAGAGGCTGAAGAAGAGAGAGGTTGACACAGAAACAGAGAAAGGAAGAATGACAAGGGATATGAAGAGAACCGTAGCCACATCTGTAGGATGCTATAAAGGTAAAGGGAGCCCTGACCATTAGGTCCAGTCGTGATCGACTCTGGGGTTGCGGCGCTCATCTCGCTTTACTGGCCGAGGGAGCCGGCGTACAGCTTCCGGGTCATGTGGCCAGCATGACTAAGCCGCTTCTGGCGAATCAGAGCAGTGCACAGAAATGCTGTTTACCTTCCCACCGGCGCAGTACCTATTTATCTACTTGTACTGGTGTGCGTTCAAACTGCTAGGTTGGCAGGAGCAGGGACCGAGCAATGGGAGCTCACCCCATCGCGGGGGTGCTATACTCTATAACAATTCAATTTAAGGTCTTATTTTATTAATGCAAATAATGCCAACATAAAAGATTATTTAGGATGCTCACCAGGGACATTCTTTCAGTAGGACAACGTTACTGTCTCTACAATACTATTCTCTTCGCCACCATCTCCAGTTGTCTTTGTGATGGGCAAAGAATCTGGACCCTAAATTCTTGTAATCCTTTTATTGACTTGCACTTACGAGACCAATGGGATCGATTGGTCAAAGCCAACTAAAGCTGTCAGCTTGCCATTTTATTTCCTGTGTTTTGAACGTCGCTGTGGCCCCTGAAGACATCAGTCACTGGCAGGCAATATTTTATGTTCTCCTGTATTCCAGTCTCTGGATCTTCAGGAGCTGCTGCGGTAATATGTCTCAGCTAAGGCTGAAAAGAGCCTCAGCCTGCAAATGAATGCAATTTAGGTGCAGTCCACATGCTACAGGCAAGCAGCCAATGTCTGAATCTAACAAACAAAGCTTTGTCCACTGGGAAAGATTAAACCTTTCTTTTTCTCATTTCTTTCCACCACTGCAGACTAGGGCAAAGCTTTCACAAAGATAGCAAGCCAGTCTATCTTCTGTTTTTAGAGTGGAGATAAAAGGGGCAAGCTAAGCAGTAGGCACAGCTGAAGAAATAGAGTGGTTTCAGTGATGTGTTACATCACCATTAAAAAAAAAAGGTTCCTATCAAGTAAACTATATATATTGCCTAAGGATGGAGACAGACCTAGCAACAGCTGGTCCCCCCTCCCACAAAAAAAAGATGAAGGATCAGCTCCTTCCCAGCAGGCCATGGTGAAATAGAAATCTAGTTAGTCTCGGACCATAAGAGTTATCAAAGATCTGCAGAGGTGTATTATGAAGCCTGTAAAGCCTATCAGAGAACAAAAAGAGTCACCAGAATGAAAGATCAGAATGAATGGGGAAACAATGGGTGGAATTCAGTGCAGTGCTATTATAAGCAATCAATCAGCACAAGTATTTCTGCTTGCCAGGTGGAATGACCCTCCATCTCCTCCCTGTGTGCTGTTCCAGGGGTTCTCCCAACCCCTCACAGCCAATTTCAGAGGCTTCGGAAACACAGAGAGGTGGAAGAGAGGTGGGGGGGGGGCAGCCCATTGCACTAGCACAATGTTTTACGTTGGCTCCCACAAGCACAATGGTTTTGTTGAATCTGTCCCACAGTGCTTTGTTTTATACAGAACGGCTTAGCACAGGGGTCAGCAAACCTTTTCAGCAGGGGGCTGGTCCACTGTCCCTCAGACCTTGTGGGGGGCCAAACTATATTTTGAAAAAAAAAATATGAACAAATCCCTATGCCCCACAAATAACCCAGAGATGCATTTTAAATAAAAGGACACATTCTACTCATGTAAAAACACATAGATTCCCACACCGTCCGCAGGCCGGATTTAGAAGGTGATTGGGCCAGATCTGGCCCCCGGGCCTTAGTTTGCCTACCCGTGGCTTAGCACCAAATGCACAGATCAAAGTGGAAAGGAAACAAAGTGGTTCAGAAACAAATCAGAAGTTCTAAAAATGTACAGATAGAAGCCAAATCTTGGGGCCTGTGCAAAGTCTGCTGGATAGTACCTAACAGAGCTTAAATTGAATGTCTGTTACCTCCTTCCACATTCCATTTTAAGTCCTTTATCAGTTGGAGACTTGATGGTTTACCCAGCAGCTAATTTTCTCACTCTCTCCCAACCCCTGCCTGTCTTGGCTTATCATCTAGCTCAATGAAGAATCACAGCTATTTTCGCGACATTTTGTTTGGTCTAATAAAGGGTCTCCCCGGATATGGATTTTGGAATTCCCCCTAAAACTGCTGAGGAAGGAAAACTATTTCCCAAAGCTTACTATCACAAACCTTATGATAAAAGGAAAAGGCAGAGCAAATGAGTCAGGGCTTAAATGGCTTTCAGTTTACAGTCTTGACTTCCACAAGTAATGACAAGACCAGGAAGTAAGTTTATGAGTTTCCCAGAATTTCAGGAAGTACCTTAGACATCACACTTCTGCAAGCCATCATCGAGGGGAACATTTCATTCATTGCACCACTGTTTTACATTGTGGAAGCGGATTGAACGGCAGCTGGACTTTTGTGGGCAAATGATGAAGCATCTCTGTACAAATGAGGAAAGTCTAGTTGAAGTACTACTAGAAGGATGGAGGGTGAAAGTTGCATGCAGGTAAACCATCTTTCGGTCCTTTTTACCAGTGATCTGGGCAGCCTAGCAACATTTTCTCTGGCCCTACTAACTCAAATGCATACCTGAGCTTTCAGAAAGCAATTTAAAAATTGACTCTTCACAAAGCCTTTCTGGCTGAGTGGAATGCAGCCGAGTCAGCTGCAACCACAGACAATAATACGGTGACATTTTAAGGGCAATGCTCTAAATGTATCCCCAACACTCAGGGAGATGGGCTTCAGTCTGGGTCATAGTGACCTGAGGCAACAGACAGTTTCGTCTGAAATACATGCTTTATTAACACTTTCTTGGGATGGGTTGCACAGACCACAAACACAGTGCAACATCACAGACACCTTGTACTAGTGGCTGTTGCAGTGCAGTGATACTTGGTGTAAATAGATGGTTCTCACATCTTCCCACTGACCATCAAAAGGCATCTTTTGCCTCATTTCCTCCACACGCAGCGCCTTCCTATCCCACTACAGTTTGGGTTCCACACAAAAAAAACCCAACAATGTTATTCATTTCTCTGTTCACAACATTGCCTCACTGCCAAATTCAATAGCATAATTCATTATATCATTGTTATGTAATTGCACATCATTCAATGCAGTGGGGGGAGGGAAGGGAAGGATCAATAACATATTAAGAAAAAATGACAGTGAATTGGGGAGTGAAGAAAAATGATGGCTGCAAATGCCAATCCTATTCACCCATCTGGTTTCCATTCCCGTTTGCAAATGGCTGACGCAATTTCCGGTACCATTTGCCATTTCCATGGGACCTTCAGACATCCCCAGTCTTCCTTCAGTGTGTAGACAATGCTGGCATAGATGGACCAATAAGGCAGCTTCTGCCTCTGCAGCCATCGCAAAAGGAAAATGTCCATCTCTCTCTTCAGCACTGCCCTGACTCCCTTTGTCACCTCCAATGGTAGCACAACCTCTGGTGTCTCAAAGTGAGGTTTAAAACAAAGTCCACAGCTGTTAATGTGCCATTAAATCATTGGGAGGCCCCATGATACCAGCTAAAAGTGGACTCAACTCTTTTTGCAAGTCTTGGTGTACTCTCATATAAAGCATCAAGAAGTCTCAGGTAGGCATGTTTTGATACCCACCACAAGCATTTTGGAGCATGCTATTTGGCTGTATGGATTTCATGCATGAGGTGCTTAGCTCTCTCACACAATTCATGCACTTTTTACAGCTCTCCACAAAGCAATGGGAGGGACAGGGGAGAACAGGAAAAGGGCAGGACTGAGGATGTTATGCCAGCGCATTAATTGCTGATAGTTAAATATCTGGAGGTATGTGTGTTTTATCAGGTGGGTGTGAAACACTGAGAACAAGGCCACGTTGACACATTGCTGCCCATCCTTTTTCACTTCCCAGTGAGTCATCTCAAAATATCCAGACAAGCCACTGGGGTGGGATCCATGCCCCGATAGCTGGAAAACAAACTTGGCATGGAAAATCTTCATGAGACAATTACAATACAAAACTGAGTTAAGAGCTGGCATCTGACTGTGCGACTTAAACTATCCCTGCCAGAGATAAACTAATTGTGAAGCTGTGATAAGGGCTTTGGAATCCAGGTTTCATGCCCCATCCTCAAGCTTTGCTCATTGAAAGCTGGGCATTTTATTCCCCTAGGTTACATTATACAAATATATATATTGGAGCAGACTCAGAACCTGCTTATTAGAACAACACTCAGCTCTTTAGAGAAAGAAGACCGAACTCAACCCTAGCCTTGTTTCCTCAACTTCAAGTTAAAAAAGCAATCTCCAGATGGGGAATTGAGGAACTATTTAGCAGAACTGATTGTGCCCTTGGTCTTCAGCGTGCACTAAGACTAAGCAAAAGATAGTCCAAAGCTGTTCATTAGAGGCGAAATCTATGTATACTATGTAAGGAAATCACCTTTGAATGATGCCTAGTTCTTGATGATGTGGACTAGGCTACACTACTTTAGACTGCAGGTGCTGCTTATACAGTTAAATAAGAAAAGGAAGGAAGGAATTTCTACACAGAAAACTAGATGTAATGGATAATGGTTCTAGTCCAGCCTTCTCTCTGACATGCTAGTTTTCTATGTTTTGGAATATAGAGAGAGAGCCAGCATGGTGTAGTGGTTAAGAATGGTGGACTCGTAATCTGGTGAACCGGGTTCGTGTCCCCGCAGCTGCTGGGTGACCAGGGCCAGTCACACTTCTCTGAAGTCTCTCAGCCTCACTTACCTCACAGAGTGTTTGTTGTGGGGGGAGGAAGGGAAAGGAGATTGTTAGCCACTTTGAGAGTCCTTAAGGGGAGTGAAAGGTGGGATATCAAGTCCAATCTCTTCTCTTCATATATATATTAATGTGGAATCATTCTGTCACGTTAGCTCTGGAGTCTGAATTTGTACAGCCCAGATGCAACTTTCCCATTTCAGTGAAATCCAGGCCTCAGCTACCGACATTTTATAACTCCCTTGGACTGACTCATCTCTGATGAGATGCGGTGATGAAGAACCGCCTTTATTTCAGTAAGGGAAGAAATAAATCAACCTTCCGATTGATCCATTCCTTCTCAACAAATGGATTAGTGTATTGATTGGCAAATTGCATTCTCTCTTCTTTTTAACTCGGTGCATTGTATTGCATCCATTTTGTTATCCCTATTGTTTTTACTGCCTGATGCCACAAGGCAATGTAGTGCAATATGCACTTGACCCAAATATTAATCAATGGGACAAGGTTAGGAATATTAGCAATAATGATTTTGGTGGATAACCTTCTGCTTTTACACTAATGTACACGCCTCAAAATACAACTTTTACTAGAAAATATTTCCAGTTTACAAAGGTATGCTGTCATATAAGACATATTTAATATGGCCAATTTTCCACATATAAGTGTTATATAGATGCATAATTGTAATTATCTTTGGTATAGAACTACTGAGTGAAGAGTAGGTACAATTCAGAGAATTATTACATCTCAATTATACCTTTTCATAGCCTTATCTAAGGACATGTGATCAGTAAGGAGCAATCTTGGCTATAGTTTTACCTCTGGGGTCGAGGAGAATTCAGTTGTTGCTACTTTAGGATGGGCCCATTGAATTAACTGACTTAATGGGACCTCTGTAGGCAACCTGTGATTTGCCTCCCACGCTAAATCACTTTATGTCAGAATGCTCCACTTGAGATTAATATTCCTTTAAATATCTTGTGTGATGGGTGGGTATTTAGAGATACTAAACACGGGTCTATTGCTTGCATGGAGCAACAGTTGACAAAAAATAATAAGGTATTAAACCAGATACACTGGTATATAAATGCATTATTTTTTCTGGAACGATCAACAGGCAGGGGGATTGTTTTTGTTTGACCCTTCCTTTTTGTTCTTCTTTCTTGCAAACATATTATTGAATAAATTCAGGAAAAGGCTATAAATAGCTTCTGGCAGTCTTGCATAGATAGCTAGTTGGCCATTGTGGGAACAGGATATAGGACTAGATGAGCGGCAGGCTGACTTATCTAAAAATGATGCATTATTTCATTAAAAATTGCCTTTTTAAGTGAAATACACATGCTCATTCCAACATTACTATGCAATAGCAATGTTTATGTTTCTACCACCCAAATGTCTAACATGGAAGGTTCATCGTCTTAGTTCTGATTAGGACTCACTTGGAATTTTGAGTCAGAGGTTTCAGCAAAGCTCCCCATCCCATATCTTTGTGCTAGACAGAAATGTGCAAGTCTGACACAAGACAGGAGCAGAATGGGGGGAATTATTTTGCCCATAGGATCTGGCACCAAAAGAATTTTAAAACAATTATAATTTAACTCTAAACAAGCCTTAGAAACACTGATTTGGTTCAGGATGCAGGTGGAGATCTGAATATTCTCCAAATGAGCTAATTGATTGAGAAAAGTTATTACTTAGATCTCCTGAGTATGCTAATGGGAGGCCTATGGAGTTTAAAAGCGTATCGGGTTTCTAAAGAAGATGGTTCTGGACTACGTTTCATACCTGCTTTGGCAATGTGTTGTTAGATTTATTTGCAAAGAGTCTGGGTGGATTAAAGAGATTCTGTGGTCCCTTGAGGCACTTCATGCAACTCTTTCAAGTGATGATTATCACAGCACCCATGTGAGAGTCATGGGCATAGCCAGGATTTTTGTTGGGGGCCAGGACTTTTGTTAGGGTGAAAGAACTGCCGTGATTGGTCAGCTAGTTAAGTATTTCTATTGTTTTGCTTGATCTGGGGGGGTGGGAGCTGCCCCCCTGCCCCCTGGCTATGCCCATGGTGAGAGCCACCTTTCAATGGAGACCCACCACCGTTTGTCTTTGTCCAGATGCTGCCCAATTTTCACTACCCTTGTGTTACAATTTTCAGCAGACTGATTGCCATTGAAGTGATTGAGAAACCAGCTCTTCTGTGCTCATGGTGCATGTAGTGGTGTCAGAGTCCGCTGATAGCAGCTCTGAAGGGAAGATGGATTCATTCCATGGTCTGTCTCAGAGGGAAATATAGGCACCAGAACTCTCATCTGCTTCTCTGAACCTTGAGGAGGCACTAGTACTACTCTGATTATTGCTTCACAGATTCCTTAGAGAGGATCAGGATAGGCCTGAGCAGCTATCCTACGGCTTCAAACCCTAGAGTCCAGAAGAAGCTAGACGCAGCATGCAGAGAGTAGAGCCTCTATTCCAGAGGTGGGGAATCTCCAGCCTACAGGCCAGGTATGGCCTGCCAACCCTCCCCACTTGGCCAATGAAGTTTGGGAAGCCACAGCCAACCACCTACCCCTGATATCATGCCTAGATAGCATCAGGTGTGGGCCATATAAGGATGGGGCTTCAAATGGGCTCCTGATTGTTCATTTGCTGAAATAAGGAAAGGGATTTTGACAGGTGGTGGGGTGTCAGGTTTAGCACTTCTCTCACACAAGACACGGAACGCTGGCAGTTTTACTAGTTGAGGTTTATTTAGCAATAACAGGCATTCAACAGTCCAGGCTCCCACAACTCATTCCTCACTGTCGGAGTCAGTTGACTCAACTGGCTTCCGGCTCCTCCCAAGGCCAGATATACACCACATCCTCCCCTGCCTCCTGCTGGTCTTCCTTTGTTCTAATCGCTTGCTCCGCCTCCTACTTCTTGGAGCTCCTCCTCCTCTGGAGCTGAATCCAACCCCCTCCTACCACCTGCCTCCTGCCTCCAGCATCTCTGTGCTGCTGCGAAAACTTACAGGCAGCATTCCAGAGCGAGAAGGGCTTATCTCACTTTCGTTGTGTGAAAGAATCAAGTTTTCCCCTGCCTCTTGCTCCCCCCTTCAGACTCCTCTCTGCAGGCCATGTCTCTGACATGGGGAGAACTACCTGTCATGTCATGTCATGTCATGTCATGTCATGTCATGTCATGTGACATATAGGTGGGTTACCCTGCCCACCTGCCAAAGTTGGCCCCTGGAGTGAGACCAGATAAAGATCTGACTCCCCAGAGCCAAAAATATTCCTCACCCCCTGCTCTAGTCAACAAATATCTAGCCCAGGTTATAAAGTTTTGTCCGTTACTCCAGGACACTGCTAAGACAGCTCGTATGTTCTGCCTCAGCTTTAGGATCAGCTGACACTCTAGTCTCTCTCCAAGGTAATAATCCTGCCTTGTCTTCCTGTCTGTCTGAAGCCCTGGGACCTTCTCCTTGTTTGGTCCATCACCTGTCCTTGGTGGTGGGCATCCCCATGGATGGGGACATGAGGGCTGTTTCTTACTATTGAGCAAAGGCAAGGAGAAGATATGCTCTGCAGTAATTTCAGAAGAAGTGGCATCGCACCACTTGTTTGCATAGGCCTGGAGGAAATAAATGAGGTATATTCAAATGCAAATAGTGTTGGCAGTTTTATATTTGCTATTTGTTTTCTTCATAAATGCTCTGCGCAAAAGTTACGGTAATTCACCACTCCCCCACCATGAGAATCGGATTCAGAATAAATAGAGATGACCATTTACTATGTTGGGCTTAAACACTGTAGATATATAAGCATGTGGAGAGCCAATAAATAAAGAATGTATTTCTACATATAATCAGTATCACAGGCTGCCATCCATAATGCTTGCTTATACATGTAGGATACAAAGAACTAAATTAACATAGAATTAAGTGGAGTTTAAAAAAAGAAATCCATTTTTATAAGAAATATGAAATTAGAGTGAGCGTCTGTCAGTTTTTAAATTGCTATTCAATTTTCAGGATTGAACCAAACCAATTAGAATAAATTAAATTTCAAGCTTGATAGATTTTTTAAAAAACCCAACATTTATTTTAAGAACTGCATTTGGTGTTTATTGCTTTGTGGATGAAATAGCAAAAGAACAATAGTTGAATCAAGGAGCTAACATCTACTATGTCAATGGCAAAGCATATACCACATTTCTGTATTTGCCATTCTGAAATATTGAATGTGCAGAGAATATTGGACCATACATTTACAACAGCATGCCCTGGATGCTGGGATATTTTGACTTTTCTGCCTGGGTAAATTGAGAATCTAACAAGTAATTTCGGAAGTTTGGAAGTCATCGCTATGAAATGTAAAACAACAATTGCACCATAAAAACTGGGCCATGTATCTCTCTCTCTCTCTCTCTCTCTCTCTCTCTCTCTCTCTCACACACACACACACACACACACACACAATGGAAAATTATGAATCTGTTTTTCATTTCAAATATATTAGAAGTCAAAGGGATACGACATCTAGATATTGATTAAGTAGGAGATAATAGCAAAAAACAAAGCAATCCATGAGGGGAAAGAACCTTTGAATGTAGATCCATGAAAGAACACACACTTTGCAATAAAAAGCCCCAAATTCAGTCCCTGGCATATCCACACAGGGGAGGGCAGGATGGACTGAGTGCTTATGTTCCTAACACATTCATTGTTCCCCTTGCTTTTCTGTGTCCTGGCCTCAGGGACTCCAGGGACTGTTCAGTTTCCTGGACCTAAATTTAATCTTTGGGGGCTTTTGCAGAACTTGTGTCCAGAACTTAGGTAGAAAACAGAAAAAAAAACTTTCAGATCTGATGCGACTTGGTACCTGTACAGCAAAGGATTCCCTCTCCTCAGACACACCCATTTTGGCAGCGGAATGGAAAGTCCCATAGACGCACAAATCAGCTCATTTCTAATAGTTTTGCATAACGTATATACAGCACATGTGAGGTGGCAAAATCCTCTCTTTTTTTATCAGCCAGGAGGCAGAGAATGGTGTTGTGCAAAGCCAGAACTCCTTTGTGGCCAATATGATTCATTTTTGTTGGGTTAAGCTGTCATTGCTAGTCTTTATTTAGCTTCTGATCCTGTGCAAAACAAGCTCCACAATAAAGCGAGTGAGAAGAAGGGGAACAAACTCTCTTTGGTTTTAAGATTTTAAAAGCCGAGCCAATATCCCAGGGGGCAGCTTATGCTATTTTTCAGGCGCTTTATGACAGTTCTGCTCGAGGTCAAAGTTCAGAGTTTCCCATTTTCCTTCTTCAATGTTATCATACCAGTGGTAAGAAAATATATGGATGAAAAGCTCCTATCATCTATTTCCCCCCCTACTGATTAAAAAAAATGGCTACAGGCCAAAAAAGAAATAAAAGGCCATTTGCTCCATCCTTCCATTTTCCTGTCTCTGTAGCCACTTCCGTCCTCTTCTCCCGAGGTAATACACTTCCTCATGAAATATAAATGTGGGCGGCAGTGGCAGTGAGAATAGAATAAAAAATGGCTTTGCTGTAGCTGTTTTGCAATAGAAAACTCAGTGGTTAAAAAAAAATCACTATGGACATGGAGATTCATTATCATTTTGCTTTCTTCTTCATTGAAAAATAAAGAAAGCTTCATATAACTGAAGGGTCCACGCTGGTCTACAGTGAAACAATACAATAATGTGCGCAAGTGAATTTGGTACCAAAATGGCCAGCATTTAATAGCCCATGAAAACATGCATCTGTCATTTAGAAAATGAGACCTACCTGAAATGGGCACATTCCTGTTAAAATTAGCCACATTCCTTACCCCTAATTCATTCCCTACTGTATACATCAATGGTTGCAGCATGGTGCTGATAATGCCAAGGTTGCAAGTTCGATCCTTGTATGGGATAGCTGCATATCCTTGCATTGCCCGGTGGTTGGGCTAGATGATCCTCAGGATCCGTCCCAACTCTACAATTCTATGCTTCTATCAAATGCCAAACTTTGCTTGGAAAGTGGACTAAATAAGGGCTAGCCAATGGTGCTCTCCAAAAATTGTTTGAATCCACCAGCCCCAGTCAACACGGGCAAAGGTCAGGGATGATGTAGTGTGACAAAATCTGAAGGGCATTGCTTTGGTTACACCCGGACTAAATCTTTGCATCAAAGCAGTGTCCTAAATATTTCTGTCCAGATCTTTGCACCAAGGCAGTGGGAAGGCTACTAAAAAATCTGGGATCACCAAGCAGTGTGCCCAACTGAAACATTGCAATGGTAGACGTTCACATTCATTTTCTGTCTTGTTGCCTGCCTGTCTATTCTCTCTGGATTCCACCATTTGCCAATTTCAGCTTCCAATGGATTGAATGCCATGGAAGAGGCTGTGTGATTCTTTCAGAGGGAAACCTTGGCGAAAGGAGTCCGGGTTTGGTTTTTTTCCAGCCAGAAACAATTTGCATTTGCTATCTACAGTTCCACACACACACCTCCGGGCTTTCATCCCTCAGAGTCTCCCATAGCATGGCCTCATAGGACTGGAAAGTTTAAACACAAGGAGGCTTTGTTGTTCATTTCTATAGAATTAACCTCAAGTATGAGACTTCATTTTAATTGAACACAGATGCGTGCAAACCAAAGACAAGCCCCTGGCTTGTGCGCGAATAATTTTTGACCTGCACCGGCAAGAATCATGGGGTCCAAAATTAGCAACTTTCCTTTAAGCCTAAACTGGCAATTTTCCACAAGACATTCCCCTTTGTCTTTTTCACCCTCTTCCAACAATGCAACCAAAAGGACTGCAGGAATATTTCCCCCTTTTGATTCATTGATACCTGAGGCTTAAAAACCCATAAAGAATAGAAGTGTGTGTGTTCTGAGCAAACCTTGTGAATTTCAAAGGTCTCAATGTGGCGGGGTCATTCACCAAGCTTGTAGTCTTTGAATGCTACCATGAGATCAGACTGTGGTTTCTGTTGTGTCTGTCTTGTGGCTGCTGACATGGTGACCTAAACATACTTAAATTAAAGAAAGCCAGCATCTATACAGCAACATTTGCAGAATCCCCCAGCTCTGAAACTCTAATAGGCATGCATTTTTCTTTGGCTTCAGAATTCATAGGTCAAAGTATGAGGACCTTTGGATATATTTTTTTAAAAATAAAAACCCCCACATTGAAT
The DNA here is from genome assembly GCF_965112155.1 of Podarcis liolepis. Classification (NCBI taxonomy): domain Eukaryota; kingdom Metazoa; phylum Chordata; class Lepidosauria; order Squamata; family Lacertidae; genus Podarcis; species Podarcis liolepis. Next base: position 58,516,658 of record NC_139560.1, on the reverse strand, counting down.
CTACTTTCATGGATCAGTCAAACAACTCATAAGAGCAGTCTACCCAAGTTTTATTTTTGGGCCTCACATTTTCAGCTTTACCTTGCAACACATTTGAAACAGTAACACACAGAGGCTGCCATTTTACAAGGAGGTTTTCATCTCCACCACCGCTTTTCCTTTTGAGGCATGGAAGTGAAATCAGGAGTGCTTCGTGTTACTGAAAATGTTTTACCAAGAATATAGTTCACTAGTTCTTCAGACACTAACAGAGCAACCCTAACTCTAGGAAGCCAGTGTACAGTGGTACCTCGGGTTACATACGCTTCAGGTTACAGATTCTGCTAACTCAGAAATAGTACCTCGGGTTAAGAACTTTGCTTCAGAATGAGAACAGAAATCGTGCTCTGGCAGTGCGGCGGCAGCAGGAGGCCCCATTAGCTAAAGTGGTGCTTCAGGTTAAGAACAGTTTCAGGTTAAGAACAGACCTCCAGAACGAATTAAGTATGTAACCAGAGGTACCACTGTAATTTATATTGGCATAACCGATGCCAGCATAAATTACTCCTATTCCAAATTCTGTTCTGCATCCTCTGGGTGAGACTACTGCCAGCAGAGCTAACAGGTAAGTGTGCACTCAAGTTTTGAGGACTGGGCTCTAGGTCACTGAGCTGAAGGGGGTTTGGCATAGCTATAAGTCTTTCCTTGCTCCACCAAACTCACACTATGCCTCTCCCACTCCCCCAGAATGTCCCCTTAGGTTGGCATAAATTATTCCATTGTTGTGGACAAGTCTCCCATTGAGCTGGGGTGAATGTACCCTGTGAACACACTGGGGGTGGGAGTCAAACAATTTATTCAGCCATGACAGAAGACACAGATTAGGTTAATACTCAGAGAATCTGCATGCCTCTGAAAAATGCAGAACACATTATACATTCCCAAGACATTGTTTCACGTGAAGCATTTGCGATCATGATTGCTGTGGGCTACATACACATAAGTACTAAGCATAGACATTGGTTTCAACAGAAAACCTTGGGGTCGGTCTTTGGGGCTCAGGGGGCTTAGTTCCTCAAAAAGCAGGTTTTAGCAGGTTCAGTGGTCACTCTCTGTCACTACCCCTTCCTTCCTGAACATTGCCTTTCTGACAATGCCAGGAGCTACCCAACCACAAAGTCTGACCATTTGACTTTCCTGAAACACCACAAGGAAACTTCCAGCCACATAGGAGCAAACTCCTAGGGGCCGAGGTCCTTTCGGCACCCCCACCTAATAAAATATTTGAGGGGGCCTGGCTTCCCTGAAGTAGAGGAGCCTTGCCATTCAAATGGTGTGCATGTACCACATCATGTGATGGATTATGCAGGTTGGGGCTTACCTAGCCCCCCCCCCAATATTTTATTCAAGTTGGCACCCCACAAAGTGTCAAAAGTGGTCAGTTTGACTTTTATTTTAAAAGCATACTGTGGGCAGCTAAATGGGTCATGCTAAGCAGGTCACGTTGATTGCAAGCATAATCTAACTGGGGAAGAAGTCATGATTATGGACACGCTTAGGTCAAGAGGGTCTCTCTAGTCCCTTCACCATCTTAAGTTATACCAGCGAAGCCCTAGTCAGCCAGGAAAGCCCAAGACCTGCTGAACCCAAACACTCTCATCCCAGTGGATCTTGTGTTAGTCATGCCAGATGGGGCTGATGGGAGTTTGAGCCTAACCGCATTTGGAGAGCCACAGGTTTCACCCCTGTGTACGATAGTTATTCTAGACTTCAAATATTTTGGAATGTCCTAAACTGCTTACAGTTGCACCGTCTCATGGATTTCATACCCCAAGACTGTGGAAACAGTATTTCTTGCAAATAAATCTGTGGGAAGCTATGCTGTATTTGGAGGAAAGCAAATCTTGTGAGATTTGTTTGGTGTTTCATGATTTGGGGAATTTACAGAAGATGGTTTGTTACAAGATAGGATGGGAAGAAAGGCAAGAGCCATTTTGTTTGGGCACATGCTTGCATAGCCCAAGAAGTCAGCTGTTTAGGCACCACAACTTATATTCTTATGTCTGTCCTGATACATACAACTGGGATGTGGCACAGGCTACCGCCCACAGATTTGTGCTAGGTAGCTAAAGCACTGAAACTAAACACCAACCCTCTCTCCACCCCCAAAATTAGACCACATGGGCATGTTCTTACTTTTTCTGTATCTATTTCAATCTGACACATTTCCACTTAGGAGAAAAATCTTCCTCTTTATACAGACACACATGCATGATTTACTAGAGCAATCAGCAATGCAAAAGTTGAGCTTTAATTGCCTCTTACTGGCCCCAGAAGCTACAACATGCCTTTTCTCTTTATAGATATTTTTCAGGAAAGAGAGCTGACTCCTTAATTTTGTTTTACAGACCTGGAAAGCTGAAATATAGCGAGCTTCTAGAGTTTTACAATCTGCCTTAGCAATTAACATGCACAACAAGCTTACATATATGGTTTAAGAATTTTTTTGCTGTTTGTTCAGAATTCTGTGCTGAATTTCCAAGCAATATGTTCTGGTGGCCCTAGATGAGCATCAGAAGTAATGTGGCTATAGCATCTGGAACAAGCTTTGCTGTACCTGAGTAAACTTAGCATTGAGCATTTGTTCCACTGGACATCAGCTTGCTTAATTCACTAACCAGGGTTTTTCAAGGGGTACTTTTAAGATAAGGGAGATTGAAAGGGGGCTGACAATTCTGTTCCATCATTTCCAGATCTGCTGAAGGTCTTGATGCCTATAACCATGGTGGGTGAACTTCTGCGGGATCAATAAGATGTGTATACATGGCTACCTTCCTCCAGTGAATGTAGCTGTATCACAGAAAACCAGCTGTTGCACCTTATTATAAAAAGATGAGGACTTGCATTCTGGAAGCAAATTGAATCAACAATTATTAAAGGTTTCCAGACGTTGCTGTAGTTCAGTGTTTTTATTTCCTATATTTTCTTCAGAAATACTAACCTTTTAAATGTCCAGCTTTTAGAATTAAATATGGTTTGCATTGATTTTTCAGAACAGCAACAATAGCAGAACAACCTTTAAAAGGGTTTTACAGAGTCCAATTAAAATATCTTCATAAAGTCGTCACGCTGTAACATTTGCCTGATAAGCCTCCTCTCTCTCTTTGCTATAGGAATTATGTGAAAAGTGGCCATTAGGGATCTTTCAGTTTTATGTTTGCATGTGGTCATTCATCAATAGTTGTAGCTTCTGTTGCTTGTGAGTAGCTAAACTATGAAAGCAGGTGCTGTTACAAGGTTTTTGCTGTTCATCTCCATTTTCAGGAAGGAGATGGAAGGAACCAAAATGGGCTGGCAAAGGATCCTGAGAAATGACTTTTGACCCTCCATATAGTCTTGCCATTGGTTTCTCTATGTCTGAGCCTCCTGCCAGTGAGACCATGAGGATCCAGAAAGTTCATTCATCGGAACGCTAGGATTCATCGGAAAGCTAGGTTGCAAAAAAGGAAATGAGGTAAAATGATTGGTGCATAAAAGATGCAGGCTAGGGCATCTAAAATCCCCCGAATCAGGATCCAGAGAGAAAAGCTTCCTTCAGCAACCAGAAATTCTATAGAAATGTAGATGCAGACCAGGAAAAACCCAATAGTGCTTCCAGGGTGGGTCAGGCAACCTCATACCACAGTATTTGTTCTCCAACAGGTAAGCCATTCAAGAAAGTCATGTGTATGTAATTTTGTCTCACATACATGTTTTTGGAAAGCAATTTCCCCTAACGTCCTGCATTTTCCATGAATTTATATGCACACTTTACCCATGTGTATTCATTTTGGTACACAATGCTTGACTAGAGAACTGTACTGCAAAAGTGTATCTGAATAAGTGTGCATGCACATGAAAGCTCATACCAATAACAAACTTAGTTGGTCTCTAAAGTGTTACCGGAAGGATTTTTTTTTATATTTTGTACTGCAAAATTCAGAGATTTGCAAATTTCAAAGGATGACTGTCCTTCAGTTTGCATATTGAATCAAATTTCCTTTCAATCCCCACTAGCAGTTTGTTTAAACCTCAGTGAGAAGATAGTTTCACAGTGGTTATCAGGAACGTGGCCTTCTTCACTGTCAGTTGCCGTACAACGAGTTTGAATGAGGTTTTATTTTATCGCTGTCACTCTGTGTGAACTGTACAGATAGGATCAATTATTTCTCCTTAATGTTTGCCCAAAATGTCATACTATGCCTGCAGGCTGGAAGCACTCATGTTAAACGCTAACTGAAACCTTTCTAACCTACCCTAACTTGGAATTTCTGTAAAACATCAACTATGAAAACACTGGCTTCATTTTGATGTTTTGGGTGTGTGTATTTTTAAAATAAGAGTTTCAACATTCAATAATTTTCTTCAGACCTTTAAGACTGAGTGTTTAAAAACAGCCAGACAGTCTGTGTTTGAAAGCTACACAAAGCCTTAGTCTGATTAGGCTTTATAAAGCAGATGTTTGTTTATGAGCTTCACTTGGGATTGCTTTCAGGACTGAGTCTTTTCCACACACATTAATTGCCTGCATCTCCCCATTTGCCCACTGAGGACCAGTGATATTCATTTTTGTACATAGCACTCTGCAGCATGCTTCTGTGAAGTGGAGCTGTGCAGAAGCAGCACCTCAAAATTCTCCACTCTATTGGTTACCAAAGAAATTGGGGAGGGAGCAGGAACCACATTATCTCCAGGGATAGAGCTCAGTGGCATAGTTTCTTGCTCCTTCCTCAAGGGTTGGTTTGTTTCTTGCTAGTGGAAGAACATAAAAGCATAACAAGAGCCTGCTGAAGCAGGCCAATGGCGGAAGCCTAGTCAGCATGCGCTTCCTGAGGCTGATGGGAATTGTGGTTCAAAGCAGCTGCTGTATTGCCAGGTGAAGAGCAAATGATTTCTTTCAATTTGCGGATTCTGCTTTTCTGTCATTTGGGGGTTGGCAATGATGAGACTCTCAGTCACTCAACTAAATGGGATAGACTAGTAAGGCAGACTGCATACCAGAAACAGCAAGGGAAATGATTAAGTTATTCAATCATTTTCCTGAGGGCAAATTCAAAATTGTTCCCCTGCCCTGCATTATCTATCTCCTCTGTGTCAGTGAGAGAGAAAGCACACAGTTTCCAGTCTCAAGAGATGGAGTTTTCATTCTTACCTGTGAGATATTCTTATACAACCTAATGCATTTCACTTCAGGAAGCTGTTCTTGAAATTGATTTGTCAATTTCTCTTTCTTTCTCTCTCCCCCCCCCCCCATTTCTTCCCTTTTATTTTTATTATGCTAAATTAGAGTCATTATAGTTATTAGTCATACCTTTCAAAATAATTCCTCTTCCTCAAATAGTTCTATTGATTATAATCCCATTTCAGAACATGTCCACTTTATCTTTGGTTTCCCATGCATGCCTCCTTGCTAAGCTCTGGCAGTATAGCTTTGATGTTTCATGGAAGCAGCTGACCTTCTAATAAAATTAGGTCATGTGCATCATGTGCATCAGTGGGTAGTGTGTCGGATGAGGACCTGAAAGACCAGGGTTCAAACACCTACACAACCATGAGGCTCATTGGGTGAACTTGGGCCAGATACTGCTTCTCAGCTGCTGTGGGGTTTTAAATGAGAATGAGGAGAACCATGTACACCACCTTAAGCTCCTTGGAGAAAAAAGGGGGTATAAATGCAGTCATAAATATACTGCACACTGCTGGTTTCTGTGGGGCTGCTTTACACAGGAATCAGTGAATGAGTCTCCATGAGCTCAGTAACACCTGGATAACTGTGGAAGCTGTTGGTTCTGACAGCTGCTGCAGGCACCCATAGAGACCTCCAACCAGGCCTTTCTCACTTTTGCCACTCATTTCATTGCTCAGCATTGGAAAGACCTGGCTTCTTTGTCCATCAGTAACTTGCAGTTACTTTATTCTCCTCTCACTCTACAACTGCAAGAAACCAGGCACCAATAGAGGATAAAGACCTGTGGGGGCAGATGGAATTGTTTTATGAAAGAATAAATATGATGTCTTACCTCCCAGAGTTGCTGCAATAAATGTGTGTAAAGATTGTCAAGCATTTTGGTTTGATGCTGGCTTTGGCTCTACTACAAATGGTAAATGTAGTAATAGAACATGACAGATGAAATGTTGGAGAGATCTGAAGCTGAACCTGAGGCTTCCCTCGCTGGGAATCCTTGCCCTCTCCTTGGCAAGGCCAGAACTCAGAGGCAGAGATGGATGATGAGCTGCCTTTGAAAATTAGAAAGTGCTGGCTCATGAAAGTATCAGGAAACCACCATTTGCCACAGACAGCTATAATTCCCAGAGTTCCCTGGTAAAAGGGATTGGATGATAAACCATTCTGAGACAGAGCTGTCTGAGGGGAATAGGGGTCTCCAAACAACTCTCAGCACCCTTAAGAAATTACAGTTCTCAAGATTCTTTGACGGAAGCCATGACTGTTTATAAAAAGGTATGATAGAATTAGACCTCCCTTCATTGGCTACATACTCAAAACTTTTTGTTGGCTATTTCAACTGACTTGCACCTGAGTCCTGGCACTAAAAAAAAAAACAACAACAACAACACTGGGCTGGGATTTGAACCCTGGTTCAGATTAAAGCATCCCTTCAGGACTAGGATGCTTTTGAAGCCAGAAATGGATGACATCAGGAGAACAGCCAGCAACCTGAGCCTGGGATATTAAAAAGTTGCCTTAAAAAAAACAAAAACACACAAATGGGCTTGACCAAAATCCTATCACACAGGAGACATAAAATCAATAATAACTCATTTCCAGAATTGTCATCTGCTCTCTAAGCTATGAACTGCAAGAGGTAAATCACAGGCAGCCGACCCATTACACCCCAGCAGGCCTCACGCTGGAATCACTTCATCTGTTCTTAAATGGCTGCAGAAGTGGTGGTGGTGGTCGGGAGAGTGGAAGCGATGCAGCAGCCGATTTTCAGACAGTCCCATCTGTGTGATATCCCTGGCCCACAGGCCTCTATTTCCCTCCCTGACAGAGGTAACTAAATCTCCTTGATGCTCACCATGCCACGGGACTGATTATTTTGCATTAGACTTAATCTTCGGGCGGCGCTGCATGTGTCTGAGGCATGGCGAGAAAACTATAGGGCGATGCAAAGGCTTTTCAACAAGCTTGCTGTAAAGCATGATTTAAACATTAGCATCATTCAAAGTGGTAGGTTGGATGTGCAGAGCTGTAATCCTTTCCCCGTGCTCTGTGAATAGGCCAGCTCCCCCCCCTTTTTTCCTCCACCTACATGACTGAAGATGAACTACCCCACTTGCTGTTTCTGCTGCTTGCCACTGAGGCATTTGAATAATAAAGAACAGCCTCTGGCTCTGTTCTTTGCATGGCCTCATACATATGTCTTCTGGATGCCCCCTCTCTTAGCAAACCCCCAGTTTCTGCTTCTTCTCTCTTTTTCATTTTGCTGAAGGAAAAGCGAAAAATAAATAAATGCTGGGTGTTAACATGCTGGAAATTGGAAGGCCCCTGCACGCAGAGGACAAATTGAACATGGAGTGAAAATGAGGAAACAACAGCAAAACAACAAAAAAAGGTTTGTGCTTAACACCACATTGCTCTGAAAGGAAATTGATGCCTTTTTCAAATATAAATACCCCACAGATGATAGTTCATATACACATTTTGTTTTTGGAAGCACCCAGCTGAGGGGAGGCTGAGTGAAAGGCAGGCTCAGGGCATTTTCTAAGAGGATGGAAATTGCCTCAATTTGGCTTGTTGTGGTACGGCCGTTGAGGCTTTTTTTTTTTTAAATGGCAGTAATGCTGGGGACAATTTTTGGAAACACTTTGACAGAAATATTTGAGTTAGGGTTGGCTGTAAGAGTACTGGGCCTGTCAGTGGCTAGCATACCCTCTAACATTTCTCTGATGAAAATAGGGACATCACATTCCATAATGATTATTTTACTATTTCTACCCCACTCATCTTACTGGGTTGCCCCAGCCACTCTGGGCAGCTTCCAACATATATAAAAAAATTAAACATTTTTTAAAAGTTCCCTATCAAGGATTGCCTTCAGATGGTTCGGGGGTCAAATAACTCCATACCCTCCAACATTCATCCAATGAAAATAGGGACATCCTAAGGAAAAGCAGGACATTCTGGGATCAAATCAGAAACTGTGATAGCTTCTCTAAATCAGGGATGTCCCTGGAAAATAGGGACACTTGCTTCCACTATTTGGCTCCAGTGAATTTCTCCCACAATTTCAGCTCTCCCAGTTAAATTATCTTCCAAAGGGGAGCCGGTGCTTAAGGAATGAGACATTCTCTGTAATTCCATTTTGCTCCCCTTTGAAAAATTGTGTACTGTAGGAAGATATTGAGTAACAAAAGACTGGGCCAAGAATTTATCTCATCAGACAAAGTCAAAAAAAGGGGAGTGGTCCTTTATGCAAAGGAGAGCCTATCACCGAAATTTATATTTAAAGATGACCAAGGGAGATTTATTGCAATTGAAATTCAATCACAAGGAGAAAAATTCCTGATTGTAGGTATCTATGCACCAAATGAAGGAAAATCGGAGTTTATTAAGAAACTACACGAGATTCTGATGGACTATATGGACTATAATATGATCTTGATGGGAGATCAAGGAAGGAGAGAAGAAACTGAGAGCAAAACCAAAGTCACAGGAGATCCTGAAAGAGATAAAGTTATACCAAGTACAATATATGAAGCTGATGAATCAGGAAATAGAATGGAAGATTAAACAGATGAGACAAAAGACATTTGAATCGGCAAATAAGTGTGGAAAATTGTTGGCCTGGCAAATGAAAAAAAGACAAAAACTTAATACTATTACGAATTTGGATGTGGAAGGAAAGAATATACAGAACTCATTGGAGATCAGGAAGTGTTTTCAGAGGTACTTCAAACAACTTTATACACAGGAGAAGCAGAAAGAAATGGACATTGATCGCTTTTTGAAAATAAATGGGCTACACAAAATCTCTCAGGAAAAACAGCTAATGTTGAACTACAAAATATCGGACCAGGAAGTGGAAGGGGCTGTCAGGGGTTCAGGAGCAGAGGCAAGGGCAAGGGAGGAAACAGAGAGCGAGGGGGAGGAGGCAGAAGAAAAGATGAGTGATGACGACGACCCGAGATCTCCGAGTCTTTCCAGTGAATCAGAAGATTCACAGAAAGGAGCACCAGTGGCCAGGGCAAGGGGGGAGCCTAGGGGGACACCCCAGGAAGATAGAGCCAGAGGGGACTCAGAGGGGAGCAGTTGGAAATCGGGACCAGCGTCACCGCCAGAGAGCAGGGAAGAGGAAGGGCGCCAGGGATCAAGCGCTGGCAGCTCACAACAGGAGGGAGGGCACGAGTCAGGAGTGGCCACACCTCCATCGGGGAGCGAAGAAACGGTCAGACGGAAAGTGGAAGGTTGGGCGCGCGCGCCAAGTTCAAATGCACAGGAAAGTGACGCAGTAGGCAGCCCGGAGAGGGAGCCAGGTCCTAAAGCCCGGCGCAAGGAGACAGGAGGGTCCGGGGGGTCGGCGTCAGAGGAATCCCGGAGGGAAGAGACCCCGGGGGGCAGAGGGACCCAGAGGAGAACAGTCAGGCGGAAAAGGTGGAGCAGGGCTAGGATATTAAGTTGGTGCACAAGGGGCGGAGACTCAGACGGAGCTTCGCCGATCTAACCATAAGATGTAGAGTTGCACGCAGCAGCTTGAGAATGGAAACTGTAACTCAATAAAGACTTTTACTTAATGATCGCTGGCTAGCGTGATCCTCTGTGAGCTAGGATCGGGGAGCAGCTCTGACAGGGGCTATTCAGAATATGCAACTAGGTAAATCTCCAGGACCAGATGGCTTGACTTCAAGATATTACAGATCTTTGAAAGAATGGTTAATACAACCTTTGAAGGAAGTCTGCAATGAAATATTGGAAGGGAGAAAGGCACCAGAGTCGTGGAAGGAAGCCTATATTACACTTATACCAAAAACAGAGACTGAAAAGACACAGCTTAAGAACTACCGCCCCATATCATTGCTTAATGTGGATTACAAAATTTTTGCAGATATCTTGGCTAAAAGATTAAAAAAGGGCTTAGCAGAAGAAATTCATAAAGACCAAGCGGGCTTTCTCCCGGGCAGACATTTGTCTGATAATACGAGGAATATAATTAATATTCTAGAAAAATTACAAGTGAATATCAATACTAAGGCAGTTTTGATATTTGTGGATGCAGAGAGAGCCTTTGACAACATTTCTTGGAGTTTTATGAAGAAGAATCTACAGGGGATGGGGGTAGGCCAAGGTTTTGAAAATGGTATAGGTGCAATTTATTCTGAACAAAAGGCTAAATTAATTGTGAACAATGTAGTGACAGAAGAGTTTAAGATTGAGAAAGGGACACGACAAGGCTGCCCAATTTCTCCATTGCTTTTTATATCGGTCCTTGAGGCTTTGTTAAATATGATTAGAAAGGATCAAGAGGTTAAAGGTATACAAGTGGGAGCTAAACAGTACAAACTGAAAGCATTTGCTGATGACTTAGTATTGACTCTACAGGAGCCAGAATCTAGTACTAAAATGGTACTGGAATTGATTCAAGAATTTGGACAGGTAGCAGGTTTTAAGTTGAACAAGATGAAAACTAAGGTTTTAGAGAAAAACTTAACTGTGAATGAGAGAGAGAAATTTCAGGAGGAGACAGGACTAACGTTGGTTAAGAAAGTGAAATACTTAGGGGTTAACATGACTGCAAAAAATGTGAATTTATTTAAAGATAATTATGAAAAATATTGGACTGAAGTGAAAAAGGATCTAGAAATATGGACAAATTTGAAGTTATCATTGTTAGGCCGAATTGCTGTGATCAAAATGAACGTGCTGCCAAGGATGTTGTTTCTGTTTCAAACATTGCAAATCTTAGATAAGATGGATTGTTTCAAGAAGTGGCAGAAAGATATTTCCAGATTTGTTTGGCAGGGCAAGAAGCCTCAAATAAAATTTAAGATATTAACCGATGCGAAAGAAAGAGGTGGATTTGCCCTGCCAGACCTTAAACTTTACTATGAGTCAGCTGCTTTTTGCTGGCTGAGAGAATGGCTGCTTCTTGAAAACACTGACGTGTTGGATTTAGAAGGTTTCAACAATGCATTTGGCTGGCATGCATATCTGTGGTATGATAAGGTAAAAGTACATAAAGCGTTTAAAAATCATATTGTTAGAAAAGCATTGTTTAACGTTTGGATAAGATATAAGGATTTGTTAGAAAAGAAACCCCCAAGATGGTTGTCACCAATGGAAGCAAAGGCGCAGAAAAAACTCAATATGGAGGCCAAATGGCCGAAATATTGGGAAATTTTGGAGCATGACGGTGATAGAATAAAATTGCAGAGCTTTGAAAAATTGAAAAACAAAGTGAGATATTGGCTCCATTATTACCAAATAATGGAGGCTTACAATTTGGACAAAAAAGTTGGTTTCCAGGTGGAAAAATCAAAATTGGAAACAGAATTGTTGGATTCAAAAATTAAGAATTTGTCAAGAATGTAGAACTTGCTGTTGAAATGGAACACTCAGGATGAAATGGTGAAATCAGCTATGATTAAATGGGCACAAGATGTTGGGCATAACATAATGATGGCTGACTGGGAACAGTTATGGACCACGGGTATGAAATTCACGGCATGTAATGCCTTAAGAGAAAACTTAATGAAAATGATTTATAGGTGGTACATGACACCAGTCAAGCTTGCAAAAATATACCATTTGCCCGACAATAAATGTTGGAAATGTAATGAGACTGAAGGTACATTTTTCCACCTTTGGTGGACATGCCCAAGGATTAAGACATTCTGGGAGATGATTTATAACGAAATGAAAAAGATATTTAAATATACTTTTTTGAAGAAACCAGAGGTCTTTCTCCTGGGCATGGTCGGCCAATTGGTGTTAAAGAAAAATAGAATTTTTTTTAATGTATGCAACAACAGCAGCAAGAATACTTATCGCGAAGTATTGGAAGACACAAGATTTACCCACACAGGAAGAATGGCAGATGAAGTTGATGGACTACATGGAATTGGCGGAAATGACTGGCAGAATCCGAGACCAGGGAGAAGAATCGGTGGAAGAAGATTGGAAAAAGTTTAAAGACTACTTACAGAAATATTGTAAAATTAATGAATGTTAGAAAAATGTTGGAATGAAGTTATATGGCTTTAGTAGAAATGTTATAAGGAATTAGGTATAGATAGATTAATAGGGTATTAAAGGGAAAAATAAGGTTAGAATGTGTTAAGATAATTATAGGATATAAAATAGAGGAAGATGGAGAGGAATTGCTGAAACAATTAATAGAAGTGGAAGACAAAAAGGGAGGCATGAGGAGGTCATGGAAACATGTGAATGAAAGATAAGATATTGAAATTGGATTGTGTTTTGAATGGTTTTTGTTCTGTTTTGTAAATTGTTTGTGTTAGTGTTGTGTAGTGTTTTTTGTACGGTATTGTATTGTTGTATTGTTTTTCTTTGGTTTTTGTAGTGTTGTGTTTAAATTGTTGAAAATTAATTTAAATTTTTTTTAAAAAAAAATAATTGTGTACAGAATACCACACAGTCACATTTGCCGGAATATTCAGTTCCTTTATGTCACCTGTGCCACTATATTCTGCTTGAGTTCCAGAATTAATTTTTGAAATCTTCCCAGGTCAGCCAAAATAAAGAAAGCGTGGAGGGCAGGACAGAGCAAACCAAACCACCCGTAGGTGTTTGGTGGGGTTAGGCAGCAGCACTCACTTGATCTCCCATCGCCTGCACTGTTGCTGCTTAGGAGGTAGAGTGGAAGGAGCAAGACTGTGGTAAGGTTAGCCCAGTTCAAACACACTGAAGGGAGTCCCAGATTGGTCCTGCCAGTGCATTTGCACTGCACAAAGCTTGTTCCCAGCTCACCCCTCTCAGGTGAGCACCACTATCCTGTCCCACTGACTGCAACTGCAAGTCGGGGGGGGGGGGAATAAGCAGGGATGGGGGAACCTGTGGTCTTCCTGAAGTTGCTGCACTACAATTCCCATCATCCCTGATAACAGGCCATTCTGGCTAGAGCTGATGAGTCCAACAATATATATCAGGAGGGCCACAGCAGGTTTCCCATCCCTTCAAGAAGGGAATGGAACCTCGTCCTCCCTAGAAATTTAATGATGGATGATTTCAGCTCCACAAAACTGAAGTGACAATTTGGATACAGTTTGCACATCTTGCAAGCTATTCCAGCATCCTAAATTATAAGTAAGGAATGGCGGTCCAAGCGTAGAAGAGGCATTCTAATGAATGACGTACAAACAGTTGCTAAGAGAGGCTCAACTCTTAGAGAGTTGTAAGTTCCCCCTTAAGCACTCTCATCCCATCCTTGACCTACAGTAAGAGGGCAATTCTTTCTTGCAAAATAGGTCATTATTGTTACCCCTGTGTTACAGAGCTAACAGGCACCACAGACTCACCATCTCATTCAGTGGCTGCATGTGTGAACTGAGACCTTCCCAGCTCATGGGTCTTTTCTTACCTAGCTCATGGGTCATTCTGTGACAATCCCCCAATTCTCCAGCAGACCAATCAGCTCAAAAATGTCCCAATCTCTCCAGGCTCCAATAAAAGGTTTAGACTGATATGGTTTTAAAGAGCCATAAAATTACCTGGAGGGAAAATGGGGGGAGGGGGCATTTTGATGCAAATACTGTCAAGGGCATCAATTATAGTGATATATCTGTGGTTCACTGGTTCCTTGAATTATCGTTGAGGATTTCAGTGTGCTCGTAATTGGGTCATGATGATGAAAACACTTTTTCATGTGCAAGGCTGTTACAGCTGGCACAAAATCAAATATTTAGTTACCTGTCCTCCATTATATACAGAAACATCGGATATTTATGATGCAATGAAATATTTAGCCGGCACGTTGAAACGCTTACACCCTAGCATTAGAATTAAAAAATATGATGAAGATGCACCTCGTATACAGAAAATGTATATTTTATATAAATTGTGTGTGCACTGAAATATTCATACAGTCTACTGAACTCCTTGCATTGTATTCAGTCAGCAGGCCTCTAGATGTTTCATATTAAAATGCACTTGTTACACAGAGAGTTATACAGTCCTATCTCAAATACCCTCTCACCCACTGAGCTGACTCATCCGATCAGCCATATCTCAGCCTAACTTCGCCCCTCTGGAGTATTCTGTCTCTCTCGGGTCACTAAAGAATGACAGCTGCAGGGATCTGATAAATTGTTTTGTTCACAATCACAGCTAGGGCTTGGCTAAGCTTTCACACATAAAAGGGACAGATTTTGGTGCATATTCATAAAGGGAAAATAGGGAAAAGGGAGCTTTCTGACATTGCTCATTCACATTCACATGCCAGTGTGAGGTCTAGACTGATCTTAGTTGTTACTGCTGCCCTTGATTCATAGCACATTTTTTCGTGTGCATGTCCTATATGGCTGCTTTTCAGACACATAAAGCCAACACATTTACACTGGAACTTACGGTGTCCAAATTCCATTTTGTCTGGAATTATATTGTCCTTATATTAGTTGCCGTATCATCTAATGAAGAGTTATTGTGTTGAACCAGATTTGTTACCATGTTGGGAAGATTTTGGAAGTGCATTGCTTTAGTCTCTCCCCTTGCTTCACTTTCATTGCGGTTTAGTGGATTTCTTTGCAGACATGCCCCCAACATCCGAAGGGGTCTCCTGGATCAGGCCTGACAAGCATGACAGAACTCTCCTGACTTGTGATTCTCAACAACTGGTATTCAAAGGCATGTGACCTCAGGCCGTGAAGGAAGGACACAGCCTTCATGAGCAGGAGCCTGGTGGTGAGGCCAGCAGAGATGTGATGTTGAGGGAAGAGGCAGCATGCATGACCTCACACTCTCTTCACACGAGATCCTCATCACATAGCAAGCTGCCTTGTACCAATTCAACTTGGAGATCCCAGGGATTGAACCCGGGATCTTCTGTATGCAAAGCAGCAGCCCTATCACTCAGCTACAGCCCTTCCCAGAGCTCAAATGGCAAACTCTTCTCTGCGTTGGTCAGTTGTCTGCATTAACCAAATGTGGTGAGATTCTCTGCACACACGGCTTCAAATGTGAGCTAACAACTGGGGACTTTATAAAACAGTGATGTTTCCCCACATTGATCGCATATTCAGTTGCTCATTTGTATTAGCTACCTGAGGCAGCTGGCATCAAGTGAGGAAGGCTCACCCCAAGTGATAAATTATTATGGCCTTTCACGAAACAGGTTGTCTTTTTATTCATAGGTTTCGGATCTTAAAATTTCAGGTTTCTGCTCCAAGTGTCGCTTATACACTTGGAAAAATTTACATATTTGCCATTCTGTGAGAAATGGTATATATATATATATATATATATATATATATATATATATATATATATATATATATTCACTTACATTTTGCTGCATTATTTTACAGAAAAACCTTTTCATATAATACAAAACACATTCTCACTTTATTGCAGACTAAGCAATTGGCTGTTTATTGTTGAAATACACAAGGCAGAAACCAGAGAAAAGTCTAGAGGTGGAATCTTGCCATGGGCCATGATAATAAGAGTCTTGAAATTTAACCCCATAGTGTTCAGGTTACTGCAGTGCATTTGTGTGTGGGGGGGGAATAGGACTGTAGTTTCACCATCACTATCAAGTTACAGTTATCTCTGTGTTGTGTCATCTTGTGAGGGCTGGGTGAGTATGTATGCATGTATATGATTAACCTTGATTTTAAGGTGTGAATTTGCACACAATAGATGAGCTTACAACACACAAAGCAATCCTATCCATGTCTACTCACAGAACTCCCTCTGTGTTTAATAGGCTGTACTTCCCTGTAAGCATCCATAGCATTTTAGCTGCATTTTAAAAAACAGTATGACTAAACTTTTAAGACTGTGAGAAGATATTAACCATCTGCCCAGAATAAAGCAGCTATCATGCACAATATGATTGTGGATGAAGGGGCCGACCTGGTGTGTATAACTAAGACCTGGGCAGATGAGCTGGGTGGTCTAATGTTGACCCAGCTGCCAGACGGATTTAGGGTAGCATGATTGGCTCAGGAGCACTGCAGGGGATGCTGCAACTATGCTTTATAATGGAGCATTAAAAGCAGGGGGTGCCAAATTTTGGCATCACACAGGGTGCCGCTTGAGACCCCAAGATCTGCTACTGCCAGCTGCCAGGATACTTGGTACAACACCATTTCAGGTCCGTAGGTGGAGCATGGGTTTTTGCTGTTGCTGTTGTTGCAATAATCCATAAAAATTCCATCTCCCTCATCCAGAGACCAATGCACAATAGGTCTTTGTCTGAGGAATTGCTCATAGTACTGGAGATGCTATCAGTGCACCATCTACCCCACTTTTCTACAGCTTCTCTGTTTGAATTGGTGGAGATAATATTAGATGGGGTGTTGGGGAGAGCCTTCATGATGGTGTTGGGAGAACCTCAAGGTCCATGCTAAGGCTGCTTTTTATGGGCTGCATCAGAACTTCATGGCCTCCATGTCAACCATGGGACTATTTCAGTATGCTGTTGGCTGAATGCATGTGGCCAGACATACACCCAACCTGGTGTGGGTTTGTTTTAAGCACAGGGAGCTCTCTTAGTAGTTCTGCCACTCTCTAGAAGTGTGAAGGCAGGTGGTCCAAGAGAAAGCTTTATCTGAGGCAATGTCGTCTTTGCCCTGGCCTTTGGCAGTTAAGGCATTTTGTTTTGTGGGACACACCTCTTTTGATGAAGCTTAACTGTTCTGTGCTGATAGGAATGGTTTTACCATATATATGTGCAGGGCTGGCCCAAAACATTTGGCACTCGAGGTGAACCAGAATATGCGCCCTCCCTGTTACAGAAGAAGAGGTGAGTGAAGATCTACACCAGGGGCAGAAGAATCAAATCAACTTTACTGGATGGTAAAGTTGAAGTGGGAATCAAAGACCATCGTGGGGGGAAGCAGAGCCTGCTCTGAATCACACCAAGTGGTTGCAGACCCCAGGAGACCCCAGAGGGAAGCCCCTGATATTTTCTCCCTCGGGTGAGAGGAAACCAGCAGCACCTTCTATTCACCAAGAGACCTCTGTAGAGACAGAATGGGGGGGGGGATTGCTGAAGAGTCAGCAGATCTGGCCTCCAAGCTGTGCACTGCAGTCATGCTGCCCCCATGGCAGCAGCAGCAGCAGCAGCAGCAGCAGCAGCGAGCAATGCATTTCTTTAAGGATGGCTCTGCTGCTTCTGTGGACCCTGTTGCCTGAGGCGGTTGCCTTGCCTTACCTCATGGGTGTGTGTGTTTAATCTGTTTTTATAATTGTATATTATATTGTTGTAGCCAGCTCTGGAGCTTTATGGTGAAAAGTGGGTAAAGTTTTTTAAATATATATATCAAACAATCAAACAGATCTTCTGCCCTAAACAATGAACCATGAAGTAGTGACAATGACAAAGGTATGGAGGTATGGAGGGCTAGGCCCACGCCACAACAGCATAAGTCAGTGCCCAGGGGTGGAGCATGTGCAAGCCCTGAGTACTACAAAGCCAGTCATAGTTCTCTGTGTTGCTGCACTGTTCAGCGCTTGGCAAACCATGTGGTATCGATATCTGTTTTCAATCCTAATACTTCATTTAAATTGGATACCATATTTGGCTTTTTTATTATTATCAAAAAGTGATTATGGCCTACGTTTAACCTACGTGGTTTCCACAGACAGAGTTTTACAGCCACATCTCTGAACCTTTTTGTTGTCGTTGAAAACTGAAAGTGTCTTTATGCAGTTCGTTTATGTGCCAGCTTCCAAACTCTGCCACGTTACCAGTTCCGAACTGACTGCCCCGGAGGAAACAAAAGTACTGAAAATATAGCCAAGGAGGGCCAATTCCATCGAGTAATTTTTAAGTGTGTGAATTTGACAGTGCAATAGGCACCATATGCTAATTATTTATTTGTACCCATATTAAACATTGATTAAACTGCTTGCAACATGGAATCTCCAGATTTGGAAGGTGGCTGTACAAATACATATGTACATTTATTCTGCTAGATCTTATATAATACATATATATTCCACTATGAAATATATGCTTTCAGGATAATGTTTTTATGAGTAAGAATTTCATGTTATTGCATGTGTGTTGCATGTGTGCTTAATGGAAGATACTTGGCTGAATGTTTGCATCTGTGTGTGTGTGTGTGTGTATGGAGATCTGATATTTGAGAGGAAATGTCCATGTGCTCTGCAAATGTGACTTTCTCAGTGACTGCATTCTATGCACAATTTCTAAATCGTGATAAAGCTTTGCATTTTGACAGATGATTGAATTGAAATCCTTGTGCACTATTCAAATGTATGATTCTTAAATAAACTGCCTTTGGTTCTCCAAGTGGCCCCGATAGTACAACTGAGTTGGTACATCAGGACTCCAAAATTGACCCCATGGGACTCCATGACTTCATATTTGCGGATGTGCTAGATTCCACAAAATATCAATATGCTCTTGGCTTCAGTAAACTTTAGTTGAAAGAAGGTTCAGATATAATCCTTCCCATGGTAAGAAGAACAAGAGTTTCATGACAAACTATTTGCTTCTGTTATGAGAGAGACTTCTTTTTACTTATACCTGCTGAACCATGATGCACACAGGGCCTTTGAAGGAAACCAAAACACATCAATGCAGTTTTAAAAAGTCTGAAGACGAAATAGCTTCTTGAATGAGAGGCGCACAGAAGAAATCACTCCTGGGGCATGGTGGAGTTGGGCATGTTTTGCTGTGGTGAAAAATCTTCCTGATTGTGAGTACTTTTTCACTTGAAGGTTACATTAACATTACACAGGGAGAGATTCAACTAATTAACAAATTATCAGTTTGTGGAGTTTGTCGCGCATGCAGCAACATGCACACAAAGCAGTTCTTTGTGATCCAGCAGCTGTCCTCTTCTCAGTTCACAGCTTCATTAATCATGTGCGCTGCATGTTATTGTCTAAATTTCAGTGCCATTGGAGACGAGGGGGAAAAACATTGGGAAAGAAATGTTGCTTACTCTCCAGGAACAGGCTTGGATTACCAATGGCCATGGGGACAGAAAAACTCTTGACTGAAGCAGTACTAAGAGGATAATTAAAATACAAAGTATTCTTATGCTCCCACTGAAACGCTTAGGAGTTGCTTTTCATATCTGAACTCGGCTCGGTTGTGAGTTGGGCTACTTAGACTTCGCTTCCAGTAGGAACTTTGTGTATGCAAGTGGGGATTTTAATTTCCACATAAAAAGATAAAACTTATTCAGCTGGAAAGCAACTCTTCAAATGCATTCAAAGGCAGCCAGCCAATGGCTCGGTTTAATACAACGGCATTGGTGTAAGTATTTTTCCTATATAATTGTAGGCGAGAGTTGTTATAATTACATTTATCATATTGTCAGTGTGATCCTGTGCATGCTTACTTCAGAGTAAGTCCCACTGTGTTCAATGGAGATTACTCTCTAAATTAGTAAATGTGTTAAGGGTTGCAGGTGCTGAGCAGGGATGGGGTGAACCTTTCTAATCCATACTTCCTGAATATTATGTGAACCAAAACATCCTTCAAAATCTGCATTTCTCTGAATTTTGCAATGCAGTTCTGTGAAATGGACTTCTTTTTCAGGGTTGGTGGGACATAGTGAGAAAAAGAAAAATCTCAGGAAGGTTCTCAGACAAATATCTTCTGAGAAATCTCTGCTCAGCTCCGGATTGGCAATTCGGTTGTAGAGTAGATGGTGTTATATTCACCCTAAACCTGTCCTGTGGCATATTTGGGAAGCTTTTTAAAAACGTGATTTAGCAATATTTGTGTACAGAGGAAGAGCTGATTCACATGTGCATGTTCAGAACCTGATGTCCGTAACCTCAAGTGGTGCTGTGCATGGGTGACTAGGACATCACCCACCAAACTCTCAGGGGGGACAGGTTTCCCACATCACCTCCAGCACGAGCAACGGAGGCAGTTCACACACTCGACTGCTACTCACTGGATGAAAAGTAATAAAGAAGCCAAGTGATGGCCATGAAACAGCCTGATGTGTACACCTGGATTTGCAACAGAAACTTCTGAGATTGTGCATAAATGATTAATAATAATAACAGTGTTTCCAACATTGTCTCCAGTTTTCAGCATGAAACAAAAGTATGCACAGAAAATACTTGGGTTAATAATGGTGCTTGATCTCAAGTGACTCCTCACAGCCTTTATGGAGGTACAAAATCATTCAGTTTCTCATACCTGTTTATGAACCTAATTTGAAGCCACATCTCACCCATTTAAAGGTAATGATGGCACACATTCTTCAAATACTTGCAATCTCACAACATGCATATTTTAATCATGCCTTCTTCTCTCTCCCCCCCCCCATGTACCTTGTGCATAATTGGAAACATAATTTTCTCACACTACTCCCCTGGCTGAATATTTGGAGAGCTTTAAAATCTTATTTTACTGAATATTTTTTGATTGAAATTCCCACTGCATTTCTTTCCATGACCTTTAATTTCAGAGATGGATGTCTTGACTAACAATAATCAACTCAGTCAATTCAAGCATACTTCTATATATATAAAAAAATCACATCCAAATGTACCCTACAAAGACCAGTGGAATTTTCAGGGATATGTACCTGGTTCATTTTGTTTCTCAGTAGCTTCTCAAAAGCTATTCAGACATTGTGTTGTATCCAGCTAAGGGGACAAGGCTATGGCAGGATCCACCAGCAGCTTGGGATGAAGTGGATCTTAGGCTCAGCCAGTTTTTTCTCAGCTCAGCTGGACTCAGCCGGCATTAAGTCCCCAACTCTGGCTCTGCCAAATATATGCTGGCATAATGTTCTCACCCCAGCTCAGTTGGGACCATCCCAGCTGGCTGAGCTGAGACTAGTGAAAGTCTTTTCATTCTGAGGGCAAGATGGGATGAAGGGGTGGGGACTTATCTGGATCCTAAGCCCATTCAGCTCAATCACATGACCTGGAACCCAGCATTTGTATTCTTCTGATATTTGAATATGCAGATTTTTGGCAAATGGTTTTCTTTTGTGTAATGCATTTTTGTATGCTGTTCTCAGTCATATACACATTTTTTGTGTGGCCTTTCCCCTTGTACATATTTTGCGGGGTTGGAGAAGTGCAAATATCAAAGGAAACCATTTCTGACACTTGAGGTCGCTTCTGGACTTCAGTTCTTTGGTCCACAGACTACTGTAAGCATTTCCTGTTATTGTTCAACTCAATATAAATAAAAAGGATCCCCAGTCGCTTCCAAGGTTTAAGCTAGACTGTGGAGGTTTAATAAATAATAATAAATAGAATATGTAAGGCTTATTTGTGGTTCTGATTTCTAGTAGCCCAATTACTTGCTTGGCTAAGTCACAGGCAGGTGCTGTAAGCCCTTTCCCCTGAAAATAAATGAAATCATATATTGCTTCCAAGCATACCACTGGTTCTCCAAATCATATCCATGCAGAACATTTACTTTTCCTTTCAAGTATTCTATCACCCTTTCTTATACCTGGGTCCTCTTCAGCATTCACCCTGCAAAATGAGTTTTAACGTGCTTCTAAAGCCTCCAGACTAACCTTTCAGAAGAATCTGACATTTCCCGAGTCACTAGGCAACTAAGTCCTTCTCTGTCAGAATAGACAGTATCTTCTTAAATCACTTACATGTGTCAATAATAACTTCTTTCTTCACTGAAGAGCCATATGAGAGCAGGGGCCTCTGCTATGCTAGACTAAAGGGTTTTGTTTCTCAAGCTGCCCTTGGTATAGTTGGAATCGGGAGAGGGAATATAGGGAGGGGTGTTGTTGCAGGCTCAAGCTGCAACAATCGGTTTGAGCCATATGCATCCCCCATCAAACTGACACAAAGGTGATTTCAGTGTTGAGAACATTTATAAACTGAACCATGGACACTGATTAAGAGCTCTGGAGTGTGTGGCTTTTATGAGGCCCTCCGATGCTCTCGGTGTTTCCATTCCTGCTGAGCCAGCACCTGTTTGCACTTTCTCATTCCAGACGCCCTCCTTCGAGATGATAATATTTTATTACATGCTCCCTGTCTGTGGGCCAAGTGTGTTCACATCCTTGGACCTTTGCCTCAAAACTAGGATATCAGGATCTGGCTAAACCTCGCAGAAAGGATCCAATTCCATTTGCCTCACTCTGGCTAGAATCTCCACGATGCAATGAACTGAGTCTTCTGAAGGTATAGTTAGCCATCCACAATTAATTCAGTCTGATTTCCAAAGGAGCATTTCCAAATGGCATAAACTGCAGGAGCAGAGGCAGTGTGTCTGGATTGTTAATGCACCAGCCTGCTGAGCCATGGTCACAATGAATTAAACAAGTAGGTCTTAAAATTGTTTGCACTGAGGAGCATTGCTCTATACGAATTGCTTGTCTTCATTGCACGCCATCGTAACTTCTTAATTTACAACACAGAAGGTTTCTGGAAAGGCTGCTGAATTAAAACTTAGCTATTGCATTTGTCCTCCGTAGCTGATACCCAATGTGTTTATGCACAAGGAAATGCTATTCATATAGGGATTGATTTTGAAGGTGTGTTTTTTTCTTTGTCACAATCACTTGCTATTTTAAATGTAGGAATAAAATGTTGGTTGCGTCTTCAGCATATGGAAGAAACTTCACAGTAATGACTGGTTCTTTAGTGCTCTCCCCTGTGATTTACATTGTCAAATAATACAGGGAAGATCTGTAACTCATAGCATTAGAGGACATGCTTTAAATGGGTTCGATCACCAGCATTCCCAGGCAGGGCTTGATCCTTGGAGAACCAGCCAGTGTAGAGCAGTGCTGGCTGATGTGGTACTCCAGATGTTGCTGGACTCCAATTTCCTTCATGCCTGAGTAGCGGCCATGCTAACTGGGGCTGATGGGACTTGGAATCCAACAATATCTGGAGGGCACAACTTTTTATATCTCTGATATAGAGAATGTAGAATAAGGTGGAGCAATGTTCTCCATCTTATGAGACACCCATTATGAGACAGCTTTCTATGTTTTTATTGTGATCTTGGAGATCACCTGGAAGCACACCAAATTCAGATCCATTGCCATAAGCAAAACGAGAAGATTTATAAGTTGTGAGGTGTGTGTGTGTGTGTGTGTGTGTGTACACATATGCACATGTATGTGTTACAGTTAATTTTAAATCCTCATATTCTGACAGATACATTTTATACTCAAAAGTATAAGAAAGTGTGACACAGTTTGGTCATTGCTATAACTGCAGCTTGTGAGTGCCAGCTGCTTCTATGAATCTCACAGCATCACATGATGTAAAAGAAAACTGTTCTACATTTCTCATGCCTTTCTTTCTTTCTTTCTTTCTTTTTTACTACTCCGCAAACCACATTCTCTTCTTTTTCTTTCAAATGAGGCATTAAATGCTGGACGTGCTCTGTTACTCTCAGTAAGAATGCCAATGTGAGACAATTTAAAAAACTGCTCTTTACAAAATGTGATTACATATACCTAAAAATCAGCAAAGCTGATCAAATATTTTCCTGCTCCAGATGTTAGACCTTTTCCCCAGCTGCCATTTTTCAGCATGAATGTTTTTCTAAAGGCAGAGAAATTATCCCAAGATTACCATTTTGACCGTTACTTTTTCTACAGCCTGAATTTTGTGAAGTGGCTTTTGGCAAATCTCTCTTTCCCACACTATGTTTGCAATCTGTACAATGGGAACAATAGTAACCAACCATGCAAGGTTGTTGTGGGGGGCAAAACCAATATTTATCTGTTTTCATTGGGTAGTTTTTATATCAGATTCCCAGGAGGGTTTAAAAGAAATAACAAAACAATAAAAATGTAAATACAAGTACTGTGTAATAAACTAAAAGGCCACAAGACCACAAAGTAGCATAAAACAGCAAGATTAAAATTGCATCCGAGAAGCATGGGAGAAGTCTTACTTTTTAAGGGCCTTCACATTGTACCAAAATGTCCTCTCTGGGAAAAGCATGCCACAATTGGGTAAGGCCCTATGGCAGCCACTCACCTACCCTCAAGTGGTGGAGACGCTGGTAGGAGACCTTCCACTGAAGAGCTTGACGTTTCCTGAGTCACCAGGCAACTGAGTCCTTCTCTAGCAGAGTAGACAGTCTCTTCTTAAATCACATACATATGTCAATAGTAACTTCTTTCTTCACTGGAGAGCCAGATGAAAACAGGGGCCTCTGCTAAGATTGACTAAGGGGTTTGTTTCTCAAGCTGCCCTCGGTATAGTTGGAGTCCAGAGACAGTCCCTTGTACCTACTACAACCACCACAGGGGGACATAATCATACTGCCAATCAATTGGCATAATAAGGGCTCTTTGAGACATTGGGGGGGGGGGGTTAATCAGTGTGCTCAGTATAAAAGGTATGTGCAATGAACAGTGGTACCCTGGTTGTCGAACATAATCCGTTCTGGGAATCCATTCGACTCCAGGAACCAGTGCTTTTTTCTGGGGAGACGCAGGTGTACACATACCCCTAAATATTTTGTGAATCTTTGTACTTTTGTCCATTTACTGTATTTATTTTTCCTGATTTGAACTATAAAATGGTGACTTTCTTGAGTCAAAATGAGAGTACCCCTAAATATTTTTAAAGAAAAAAAGCACTGCCCGAAACCGTTTGAAAACCAAGGTGTGGCTTCCGATTGGCTGCAGGAGCTTCCTGCACTCAATCAGAAGCCATGGGAGCAGTGTCAAACGTTCAGCTTCCAAAAAATGTTTGCAAACCCAAACACTTACTTCCGGGTTTGCGGCATTTGGGAGCCGATTTGTTCAGGAGCCAAGCCGTTCGAGAACCAAGGTACCATTGTGTAAACAATGAAGTTCTGTAAAAAGGATAAGCAGGAGTGAGATGAATGGAAAGTCAGCAGCAGGCACTACAAGCTCCAAAGTATAAGAGACAACAAGTACAGGAGCAAAGTTGCTAAGATTAAAAATGGTGAAATTCTGGTGTTCAAGCTTGGTTATGACAGATTACCCTAGTTAAGCTACAATCTCTGTGCCTCTGCAAGATGAAGAGGTAATAATATTCACCCAGGCTTACTGAACTGTTGGAAGAATTGCTGAGATTCCTCTTCCACGCTGCTGCAAAAATGACACACTAATACAGAGATAATGTTTATGGAATCCTCTATAGCAGTCTTTGCCAACCTGATGCCCTCCAGATGTTTTGGACTACAACTCCCATCAACCACAGCCAGCTAGTTGTAGCTGAAAACATCTGTAGGGCACTAGGCTGGCAAAGACTAATCTAAAGTGCTTTGTAAGTGCTGAATATTGTTCTGGGGATGCTGCACCTGTAATGGAAAAAAGATGAAGCCTGGATTCCACCAAAATGAATAAATCAACTGCTACTAGCATTGCCCATCTTTTCTTCCTTTTTGGAAATTATCAGGGGAAATAAATGATTTTCCAAAAGATTAAGTCTCACCATCCCTAAATGTTCTTTTATTCTTGATTTAGATAAGTGAAAGCCAGCAAAACAATTATTCCATCCAAAAATCTGTCAGAATGCTACTTTCTGAAGCCTTTTATTTAATCATTCTCCCCTTTTAAATCTGCATTATTAAACAGGCAGAGCACTAACCTTCACAACAGAAGCAGGGGAGGGGAAAAGTTGGAAGGAAAACGATTCTCTATAGTATTCACTTTGATAAGTCTTTTGTCCCTTTAAGCCCTGACCTTACATTTGTAAGATAAAAGTGTATTGGGTGCCATGTGTCTCACCGCATTATTAGAAGCCTACTCATTTGATCTTGTTTCCTCTCATTACTAGCCTTTTAAGATCTTTTCTGATGAGTAATGTGGATATGCCGAGCATGATTGGGGCGCCTTTAAATGGTGTGCACCATCATTTTTGCCTTTCCTGTATAATTTACAGTCATTCTCCAACTGCACATTTCGAATTCTAATATCCATTTATGATTTATCTTCCACTGCTCTGGTACAAAGAGGCACATCTTCTGTGGCTAGAGTAGAACAGAGATTTTCAGTTGCATTCCAAAAACAAAATTATTGCTAATGCAACTATTTCTCTCCCAATTTACTTTCAGCTGCCCCAAAGCCATTATGTTGGCACCATATTTTTGGCAGACACCTGCCACCCGCACTGTCAGTTATACAACCGTGGCAATTATGTTTCTGGGCTTTGCTTTGTGTAGCCTGACAGAAAGCCAGCGCTATGACTGAGGGTATGGACTGGTTGCCAAAAACTTTCCTTCTTCACTGTGCTTTCTGAAGTGGAACCAGACACAAAGCGCAATAGACAAAGAAGTCGTGGGTTTAGTCCGTGGAGCAGAATTCATACCAGAGACTCCAGGGCACTGCCGAGACAAAATAAATAAGTACATATGTAAATAAATAACATCTTCCTTAAAAAGAAGATAAAATTCCATGTGGAAAAAAATTACGAGTAGAATCCAGACAAGTTAAGCATAGTTAAGTCCCTTTGATTTCCTTAGGATAGCTGAGCTGGGCACATACTTAATTTTCTCCCATGGAAATCAGTGCATCTGAAGGGAGTCTAATTTTTCTGAATTGTGCCCACTCTTAAGAGTCTGCTTTTAGGAGGTCTGTATAAAAAGCGGTACACTATTTTCACCCATTACAACAAACAAAACATTGAATCTGGCAGATGAATGTATCTCAAATCCACAACTTATCGCCAAACTACTATTGGGGTGTGATATTGCTACATAGGGGGACGCGGGTGGCGCTGTGGGTTAAACCACAGAGCCTAGGACTTGCCGATCAGAAGGTCGGTGGTTCGAATCCCCGCGATGGGGTGAGCTCCCGTTGCTCAGTCCCAGCTCCTGCCAACCTAGCAGTTCAAAAGCACGTCAAAGTGCAAGTAGATAAATAGATACCGCTCCAGTGGGAAGGTAAACAGCATTTCCGTGCACTGCTCTGGTTCGCCAGAAGTGGCTTAGTCATGCTGGCCACATGACCTGGAAGCTGTACGCTGGCTCCCTCAGCCAATAAAGCGAGATGAGTGCCGCAACCCCAGAGTCAGCCACAACTGGACCTAATGGGCAGGGGTCCCTTTACCTTTACCTTTATTGCTACAGAAAGCAAGGATGGAGAATGTGCCACCCTCCAAATGTTGACTCCAACTTCCACCAGCCCTGATCAGTATGTCCAGGATGATGAACATTGTAGTCTAACAACGTCTAGTGAACCACAGGTTCCCCAACCCCAGGCATAAGGCACACAGAAATGTGCTGATGTGATATCCCTTCCTATATAGTTGCTGCAACATTCCCACAACACCTTATAGGTAGCAATTTGCTAGTTATAAATGGTACTCCCAGACACGTTTTCCCCAAGCAGTAAACCCTACAATATTGCTTGACCTTTCCTATTCTGAGTCAAGATCATCCTTACCTGAATAGTAACCTGTTATATATGGAGTATTCTGATAGGCTGTTTTCACACCTCAGCTAAAGAGGAAAACACTTGACACATCGGCTACCAGCTAGGGTGCTTTTTCTTTGGTGGCGCCCTAGTTGTGGGACTCCTCCCCAAGGCATATTCACTTGGAATCATCATTACTCTCTGTTAGGTGTCATGTTAAGTTGGCCTTGTTTGCCAGAGCTTTCAGCTGCAATTACAATTTCTGCTTTAACTGCTGTTTGTCTCTGCTTTTTAAAATATGTTGCTGGTGGTATTTTATTTTATTTTAAAAAGATGGTTCTATGCTTGGTTTGCTCCCACAAGAGGCAACGATGGCCATCAACTTGGAAGGCTTCATCAGAGGAATAGACAAATTCATGGAGGACAATGCCAGCTGATGGCTGTGTTCTACTTCCACTATCTGGGACAGTTTGCCTCTGAAAGCCAGTCACTAGAAACCACAGGAGGGGGAGTGCTGTTGCATCCATGTTATTCTTGCAGGCTTCCTGCAGGCATCTAGTTGGCCACTGTGAGAACAGGATACTGAATGGGCCCCTGGCCTGCTGCAGCAGGCTCTTCTTGCCCTCTTACATTTGCATTATGTATTGATTTTAACTGTGTTTTGTTATGCCACTTTGAAGGCCGGTGTGGTGAGGAAGATCGGGTAATGATCCCATCAATAAAAGTGAAACTGTTTCTCTGGTGCCTGCTGCCTTAGCTGCAGCATGAGTGTCGTAACGTTCGATAGGGATACACTAAACACAAACATGTGCAGCAGGAAGCCACAACTGGCCCAGCTTCCTGTCACATGGCTACAAATGCAATGGCTAGATCTGCATTTCCCAAACATGGGTCTCCAGCTGTTTTGGGACTACAACTCCCATCATCCTTAGCTAGCAGGAGTAGTTGGTAATGGATTATGGGAACTGTAGTCCAAAAACAGCCAGAGACCCGAGTTTGGGAAGCACTGGGCTAGAGAAGAACATCTTTAGATCCCACTGGGATGACTGGCACAAGGGGCTAAAGAGCCAGTGGTGCAGTTAGGTAATTTTAGACTTTGGACTTGCCTTATGGGAGCTGTCATTTTATGGTGTGTTTAGGGACTCTTTTTGCTCATTCTGCTGTGCAGGGCCCTGGACATCTGCCTCCAAGTCCTGTGCTGATAGCAATAGCATGCATACCTGCCAAGAGCCCCATTTTAAGCAGGATGGTAGTGCTTTTTTCTTTTTTTTAAGGCTCTGCTTTCATTCCAGGGTGCCCTAATTCCACATGAAAGGCAGGTGGTGATGTGGGGGGGGCAGTTTTCCAGATCTTGGTTAGAAAAAGTTGGAGGGTATGCAGCATGTAGAATGGAGGCAAAAGTCATGAGAACTCCAGGGTGTGGGGAATTATTCTTTCTTCTCTCTCTACCTCCTTGCATCAAGCTAAGGCCTTCTTTGGAGCTGAGGCTGCAGTCCTAATTCCATTTACCAGGGCAAAAGCTAAATGAATTCAATAGGACTTACTTCTGAGTAGTCCTGATTAGGATTGCACTGCTAGCCTATGATGCATCCCCCACAAACCATTAATGCATCATTATCACCAGCCATTTGACAAGTCAACCACCAGAGTGTCAATAAACTCCTGCCGGTGCTCTCTGCATGGTTGACAAATACCTGGTAAGCTGATGGGCTGTGTTCACTTTGGTTATTCACATTTCTGTGCAGACTTCCTGCATGCCAGTGTCTATCAGGAAAAAAGAGGGTTTAATTGTACGAATTCTAAACAGAATGACTTAATATTGTGTCTAATGTTGATGGTCGAAAGATCTGCCGTAGCTTATGAAGGTGAACTGTTGAGCAGGAAGCAGACTGATTTCTGAGAACCTGTTACAAAGAGAGGGGGGAAATTCCTTGTTTGCTCTATAAATTGAATCAACTCATTGAATTAAGTAGAAAACTAATTAAAGCTTTTCAAACCAAATGCAGTTTGAATATGCATTCCATATTCATCTAAAACCCAGAATATCTCCATGGCAGATCAAGAGATAACAAGAGATTGCTGATTAGACCACTAAAAATAATTTTAAAGGGGGGAAATAAAAATATTGAAAGCTCCCACTCAGCAGTAAGTGTTCTGTTTTAATCTCTGTGTATTGTTCCACTCCATTTTCTAAAAAAATGATTGTGTTAAGTCAAACTATTGTCAAGTCAATGAGCAACTCTCAAATGTCTTTGAGAAGAGCATATCTTCCCACTATTCAGTTGGGGGTTGATATTATTCCCAACTGGAGACACCACTGTTTACCTCTTTCGGGCTGATATATGCAACAAAAATGAGGTAGTAGAACCTTGAAGTGGTTATATGCAGACTGTGCTAAGTAGATCTGTGGCCAATCTACCCTGTGATGCCATAGGGATCATCTGCCCTGGATCCATTCCTGAAGAAACTTTGGGTTTTAAACCCCAATTTTAACATAGCCTGGATAGTTCAGTTGCTTGGAACATAGTGCTGATAACTCCAAGGTTGCAGGTTCAATCCCTGTATAGAACAGTTGCATGTTCCTGCATTGCAGAGGGCCGGACAAAATGGTCCCCAGGGTCCCTTCCAGGTCTACAAGTCTTTGATTCTATGATTCCATGTATATTGAACTGACAGAAAGCTTTCATTTTTTATGGTCTTAATATTTTTATCATATATATATATATATATATATATATATATATATATATATATATATGCTTTCGTAGATTTTCACGGGTACAGGAATGCAGGTTTTGGTGTCTTCGGGTGTCTTCCCGTGTAAGAGTTGGGGTGTCTAGGCGACGTTTCGACGAGGTCTCACTCGTCATCTTCAGGCTGGTACTTTCGGCTTCTTGTTACTGGAACAGAGCAGGATCTCAGTGTTTGAGTTCCTATAAATACTGTTGAGGGGGTGTGGTGTATAGCCTCCAACGTTCTGGGCAGAGAGGAAGTTCCCAGGTTAGTGTGCCTTTTGTTCTTTTGTTCATTAATTACTTGAGGGATATCTTGAGTGATTTCTTGAGTGATATTCTGAGTACCACTTAGGAGGGTCATTAGGTGTGGATTAGTTGCTAAAGCTTTCGTGTCTTGACCTCTTGAGCTTGTGAAGAGTTTTTCTGAGAAGATGGCTGTACTGCACTTAGTTGTGCTCTGGCTTGGCTTCGTGTATAGGGGCGAGCTGTGGTTTTGTGCCCTGTGCCAGCCAGATCTGTGTAGGGATTGCAGGGGGGTGCAGCATCCGGAGGTGCCACTATGGTTTGGCTACTGGATGGTGTCTGTAATTTATCTGTGGAGAGGGTCTGGGTTTGGGTCTGGTGTGGTTGATTGGAGATGGCGTTCTGTGTGCCTCTGGTTGATTGGAGATGGCGTTCTGTGTGCCTCTGGTTCTGGTGTCGGTTTTTGTGGGGAGGGCTAATTTCCAGATGTCTGGCAGGCGGGACGTGTCGTCACGCTTGTTCATGTTGTGAGGGTGTTTCTCTATCTCGATGGCTTCCATGATTATTCTCTTGTGGTGATGTTCCATGTTAAAGAGCAATTTGGAATCTGCAAAATTAATTTCGTGTCCTGTTTCTTTCATGTGTTGGTAAAGAGAGGAAGTTTTTTCTTCTTTTTTGACGGCATTCTTGTGTTCTGCGATACGTGCATTTATTCGTCTGTTTGTTTGTCTGTTTGTCACCTCTACAAAATCTCGCTAAATTTCTCGCTAAGCAACTTCAGCCCTATGCAGAATCTATCGCTTCACACGTTACAAACTCCTTCCAGTTCATAGAAACAATAAAGAAGCAAAACCTACATCCCGATGACCTACTTGTGAGCTTCGATGTTGTATCTCTCTTCACACAAGTGCCCATTAATGAAGCCTTGACAGCCATTCAAAACAAATACAATCCCCCCGAATACATCCTGGACCTGACCAACCACTGCCTAACCAACACGTACTTCATCCACAATGGACAAAGATACAAACAGATAGAAGGAGCACCTATGGGATCACCCCTCTCACCGGTCATCGCAAATCTGTACATGGAACACTTTGAAACCAATGCTTTAGACAAGTCAGAACACAAACCCAAACTTTGGCTCAGATATGTTGACGACACCTTTGTAATTTGGCCACACGGGAAGGAAAAACTAGATAGCTTCCTCACACATCTCAACAGCCTACACCCCAAAATACAATTCACTATGGAAATAGAAGCCAACAACCAACTTCCCTTCCTTGACGTCCTAATCTACAAAAAACCTGATGGCTCCCTAGGACACACTATCTACCGAAAAAAACACACACCAACCGCTACTTACATGCACAATCACACCACCACCCTGCACAAATAAACTCCGTAGCCAAGACTCTCATCTCCAGAACCAAACGCCTGGCTGACAAAGACCACTTGACAACTGAGTTACAGAATCTCTCAAATGTGTTAATCGCCAACGGATACCAGCAAAACAGGGTTACGAAGCTAATCCAAAAAGAAACACCCCCCAAAAACCAAGACACAGAAGAAAACAATGGCATGGCCCTCCTTCCTTATATCAAGGGCACTACAGATAAAATTAGCAAAATCCTCCATAAACACAATATCAAAACAGCCTTTTGCACCAACCAAAAAATAGCCAATATCCTCAGAAACCCCAAAGATAAAATCCAGTTAGAAAACCAAGGGGTCTATGAAATACCCTGCAAAGTCTGCCCAGCCACGTATATTGGACAAACAAACAGACGAATAAATGCACGTATCGCAGAACACAAGAATGCCGTCAAAAAAGAAGAAAAAACTTCCTCTCTTTACCAACACATGAAAGAAACAGGACACGAAATTAATTTTGCAGATTCCAAATTGCTCTTTAACATGGAACATCACCACAAGAGAATAATCATGGAAGCCATCGAGATAGAGAAACACCCTCACAACATGAACAAGCGTGACGACACGTCCCGCCTGCCAGACATCTGGAAATTAGCCCTCCCCACAAAAACCGACACCAGAACCAGAGGCACACAGAACGCCATCTCCAATCAACCACACCAGACCCAAACCCAGACCCTCTCCACAGATAAATTACAGACACCATCCAGTAGCCAAACCATAGTGGCACCTCCGGATGCTGCACCCCCCTGCAATCCCTACACAGATCTGGCTGACAAAGGGCACAAAACCACAGCTCGCCCCTATACACGAAGCCAAGCCAGAGCACAACTAAGTGCAGTACAGCCATCTTCTCAGAAAAACTCTTCACAAGCTCAAGAGGTCAAGACACGAAAGCTTTAGCAACTAATCCACACCTAATGACCCTCCTAAGTGGTACTCAGAATATCACTCAAGAAATCACTCAAGATATCCCTCAAGTAATTAATGAACAAAAGAACAAAAGGCACACTAACCTGGGAACTTCCTCTCTGCCCAGAACGTTGGAGGCTATACACCACACCCCCTCAACAGTATTTATAGGAACTCAAACACTGAGATCCTGCTCTGTTCCAGTAACAAGAAGCCGAAAGTACCAGCCTGAAGATGACGAGTGAGACCTCGTCGAAACGTCGCCTAGACACCCCAACTCTTACACGGGAAGACACCCGAAGACACCAAAACCTGCATATATATATATATATACACACATATCATTTTCGACAATCATTTAACACAATTTCATATTTTATACAATTTTTTTGACTTCCATCAATCACATCTGAAAAATTTCCAATCTTTTTCACTTAATTTACATTTCTTAATTTCACTATTGCTTTTAATTATCTTAACTAATAACTCTCTTTACAAACTTCCTTGCAATATTTCATATATTCCTCCTTACAAAACTTCTTGAAATCCTACTAGCATAATCTGTTGATTAGAATTGCTTTTCAAATAATTCACATATTTATTGCAGTCCTCTGAGAATATTTTTCATCTCACTCAGAGCCAGGAAGAGGTGTTTTTGTTTTAAGCTTTTGCATTTCAAATATTATTTCAAAGGTATTTTGAGTCTGCAAACACACACACACCCAAAACCCCACCAAATGAAATAGTTGGGCAAATCTACATACGCATTGAAGTTCCTAACTCTTTTAAGTATGTATGGCTTCCCCCAAAGAATCCTAGGAATTGTAGCTTGGTACCTCCTTCCCAGAACACCAACATTTCCAAAGGATTTCCCCAGGAAGTAGGAACGTGTTATAAGCATATTTAAATCTGCAATGTAGATAAATGCCCAGGATTCCGAAACACTTTGTTTTCCTGCCAGATTCCATGCTTTCTTTGTTTTCCAAGCATTTTTGGAAATATTTGCTTAATGGAGGAATTAAGCGCTTCTCTTTTCAACAAAACTTACAATGAACTAGGAGCATTTTACCTTTTAAAGAACTTGTGCAGGGAGAGTTTCCAGAGGATGTGGAAAATTGGTAGAGGTTGGAGGCTTTATTTCGGAGGGGAAAACAAAATCTTGTCAACACCTTCTTAAAAAAAAGGATCAAGAAACAATTAAAGCCTGTATGTGATGAAACAGGGAGAGAACCAGCCAAGGCTGTTTGCTAATGTACTCACTGGGGTTCTTCCTTTTGTGAGGCTTGAAAACGCTCCAGTCGATCCACTCTTCCTGCTAGTCTTACTCCTCTCCCCCTGCCAGAACTGTGTGCAATCTTTTATGTACTCGCCTTGCACTGGACTTGCAACTCAATGGGACATAACAGATTGTGTATTTATTATGTTTAAATGAACATTATGTCAGGCATGGGTGGGTAGAGGCACTTAACCCTTCCTCTGCTAGCCGATTCTCCCTTTCCTGGCTCAGTTTTGCCTGCTCACCTGCCAGAACTGGGTTCCCAGGTAAAGCCTGCGAGTATTAGCTAGGGTGAGTGAGATTCGCAGGACAAAACTGGTGGGTGTAGGAAGGGTTATTGTGTGGCTTCAATTTATTTTTGTTGGGTTCTGCATTGGGGAAGTACGGCAGAACAGCTAAGAAAGTGAGAAGATGTATGGACAGTCCGGACTAATGAACTATGAGCGCATCACTGACATGTTGCAGAATACACCTGAAGAAAAAGGCCCACAGTCAGTCTAGAGGGGCCTGAGGAAAAAAACAGGAGCACAGCTGCCCCTCACCCAAATACTGATAGCCCCTCAGGTATCAGCGGTTAGAAGCAGAATGCTCATTCCTCACCCACCCACCCCCAGAGAACCAAATTTCTCAGTTCAACGTTACCTGAGATCATCTTCTGAGGCCCTTCTTCGTGGGCTTCCTCCTCGAGAGCTCCAGAGGGTGGTAACATAATGGGCCTTCTCTGCAGTGGCTCCCTGTCTGTGGAATGCTCTCCCTAAGGAAGTTTGCCTGTCTTCATTATACACCTTTAGGTGCCAGGCAAAAACCTTCCTTTTTAACCAGGCCTGTGGTTGATCTGGTTGACATCCTATGCCCTTTTAAAATTCGGCTCATTTCAGGGGGGGGGGGGGTTGTGTGTGTGTTATTGGATTGTTGTTCTTATTTTGATTATATATACAGTGGTACTTCGGGTTAAGAACTTAATTCGTTCTGGAGGTCCGTTCTTAACCTTAAACTGTTTTTAACTTGAGGTACCACTTTAGCTAATGGAGCCTCCTGCTGCTGCTGCGCTGTCGCTGCATGATTTCTGTTCTCATCCTGAAGCAAAGTTCTTAACCTGATGTACTATTTCTGGGTTAGCAGAGTCTGTAACCTGAAGTATCTGTAACCCGAGGTACCATTGTATTGTGATTTTTATGTTGATCTTTTCTGTGAACTCGCTCCCATTCCAGAATATGCAGCTGTTCTTTCCTTACATAAGAGTTAACAGAGCTTCCTTCTGTTGACATGGCTGACCTGTCCTTGCATTGCAGTGGTCAAAGATTTGGGAGGCAACAATGCAATGAATGAACAAATACTCCATGCCCATAAATGCATGGTCTCCGCCATCTGTTTTGTAACTGTAGATCCTTTCTACAGGTGGGTCAATGTGATTCTGAGGTAAACATGTGAAGGGGGCTTGTATATAAATGACAGTATGATGGGCATCATGGGAATAAGGAAGAGCTATAGTGCACTTTCAGCTACAATCTGGGTCTTGAATGTTAAGTGAAAGTGAGACATACTGAGGAGGGGTCCAGTGGTGGGGTAGCCAGATAGTGTATTCCATTCCCCAAAGGGTTTGGAATACCTGCTTTGAGATCTTATATGCAATAAATTAGCTTGGGTACAGGTGTAGGCAACTATCTTTAAATGTCACCCTCCAATATCCCAAAGATTTCATCAGGACTTGTGGCCAGAAAGTATTCTTAAGATTTAACTGCACCTGTTTATTTGGCATTCAGGCAAAGCAGGTTACCAGCCTCTGGGCAAAGTCACCAGCTTCTGTCTGTTTTATTTTTTTACTTTTTACTTTTTATATAACCACTGGCAGAAACTTCTCCGCTGATCTTGCTTTTGTGGTACTCCTGAATGGAAAGACAAATTAAGTTGAGTTTTTCTTCATTCCTGCTTCTAATGTATTTTTCAGCCTTGTTATTTCTGGCTCGCCATCCTTCCCCTTTCCGCACTTTGGGAGAGTTCAAAGTTTGCAGTCCATTGTCCCTCCCACTCTTGATGTCACAAAGAATTAAACCCAACACATGTTCTTTAGAATGCAAGGAAATGCTCCAAAAGCGATTGTAGGCTGTTGTCTGTCTGACAATGCTGAGTCTCACATCAGTGCCACAGAGACTATGAAATGCCACAGGAAGACCTAAAACAGGAGCTCAATTCCCACTTTGTTATGTTATACAGTATATAAGTGTTAAAATCTATGCAGTCTTTTCTCCAAGGAGTTCAAAGACTAGAAACACATAAAGTAAACAATGAGCCCTCAAAGCAGAAAAGCATCACAACAGCATTTAGATCCTATTTGCTTGCCTTGCACTTGCCTTGTTACTCTCTCTCCCTCTTTTCGGCAATATCAGTTGAACATCTAATCAGCTACTATTTTCTCTTCAAAACTCACCTGGGAACTCTTACGAGATGGCTTTTGGCTATGAACCTGCAAAGTCTTTGCATTTGCCTGTTAAAATGATTAGTGCTTAAATGAATGTGATCATCTACTGAATTAAAGCACCACCAAACCCCGCTCTCATTACATGATCTCATGCAGGCCTGGCTTCCAAAACATCCCCGGAGAGTTTTATAAAAATTGTTCATCCCATTGTTTAAAAGCAACCTCTGTTCGAGGGAGGAAATGTGGCTGACATTATCACTTAAAGGGGACTACCAGTGCCAAGACAATAAAAGTAAAGAGTATACTTCAATCATAATATTTTTTAAAGCTGTTTTGTAGCAAACCATGCACTGCTCCTTAAGTTTATTTATTTATTACATTTTTATCCCACCCTTCCTCCAATGAGCTCAGGGCAGCCTATGCCGCACCATCAGCTATTTTATCCTCCTAACAACTCTTCTATGTGGTGTGTAGATATTACCATTATAAGTTTTAGTCACCAGATGGAGCTAGACTTAGTTGTGTCTGGATAGAATCAGGAATTTCCTGTGTCTGCCCTGTTCTTGTTGGGGACTCTGAGATAATAAAGTTCTTGTCTGACTTACTGACTGGCATGTTCTTTAAGTCTTCCGTGACAAGTGTTTAGGATGAGAGATTGTGCCTGTCACTGGATCAGCCAGTGAGCTTCATAGTTGAGGGCACACTTGAACTCAGATATCACCAGTGCTAGTCAAACTGATCCACTGGTTCTTACATGCATTCGTATAATGCAGGCTTGAACCTGGGGAGATTCTGCTGAAGTGCAAAAAGCCACAAAATGACTGTGAGCTTATAGTGATCTCAGTTTCTAGCTGCTATGGTATTCAAAAATATGCATGGAAACATGTGTGGAGTGCCTGGTGATGTCTCACATCTGCTGCATTAGACTTGCAGAGGTGAGGACAGAACTACAGATTATGAGAAGGGTTCCCAACTCTGTGTTTGTCTTGCAGTGCTAATATTGTCAGGAAGCAGGAAGGATGTTTAATCCATTTCCCACTAAGCATTCCTGCCTCTGCATTTTCTACCTAGAGGCTGTTTCTAAGTTGGTTTTACCTATAAAGAAGGAAGGCCAAAGAATATAAGCAATTTAGGAGATGGGACAGTCCACAAGCAAAAACCTGCAAGCTGAGGTGTTGCTGCTGCTAGTATGCAAAGTATTTTAATCTGTAATGGATTCGCAGCAAGCCCATTCAGAGCTCTTTCACTGCTGCAGCAGATCAGATCTATAAACTGCAATGTAAATGGGCCCTATGCAAACTGTGCAAACTTCAGTTCAACTGAAAGGAGCAAACGAATTTTGGTTTTTCACAATGGTCTCAACAGAATTACTTGAACCCACTACAAATTTATTTGTGATAGATTTTGAGGACAGGTACATTTTCTCAAAGTCTCTATCTATCATGCCCCTCACCTGCAGGTTAATCTTTTATTATATATTCCCCTGGAGTTCCAGTTTAAGATGAAGGACTTCCTGAGCATTTACACATTTTAAAAATTGATCTTCATGTTTAACTCCCATATTAATGGCTTACTTACCAGTTTTAGCTATTTCATCTACTACGGAAGTTAATGCTGTAATATTCTTCTCCAGATGTTTAAAAGCTTTATCAAACTTCTCTGTGAGCTCTGTTGTAAATGACTGAAAATGCTGCAACTCCATTTTCCTTATCAAGTGTTATAGGGGATTCTGCAAGAGACACAGATATGTTAGAACTACAAAACTGTCCCTTCTTGTTTGTGTCCAGTACCATTGTTATTAGCAGATTTTGCGGCTTGTGTGAATTAGATTGGAAAAAATCACTTCCAGTTTCTGGAGTTCAAAGGCATTATTCATGCAGGAACTATTTACAAGATGAGTAGAGTGGAGATGAGGGAGAGAGAGAGAGAGAGAGAGAGAGAGAGAGAGAGAGAGAGAGAGCGCAGACATCTTAGCATGTTGGGAGAGAACAACAAATGACTGAGCTTTTAAAAGTGGAGTTAACTTAGACAAAGAGGCTTATACACAAGTGATGGCTGTAATGCTAAACAAGCAGTGCCCTCAAGCGGTTTAAACACCTGCATTAACTAGAAGCTTAGGAAAAAGAAATGTATTTTCTTTCCTCCAACAGTTCTAACCTTGAAATAGCTCATTAGCTGCCATCTCTTGTTTGATACACATCCAGGAATCATTTCCCCTAACTCCTACCTTAAAAAACTTTGCCTCTCTCACCACTTTTTCTAGTTCCAGACTTCTTCTTTTCTGTCAGCATCGGAGCTCCCAGATCTCATAGCCATTTTGGATCCCAGCATAACCAGACACACACACATACACACCTATGACAGTGGCCACTAGCGTGAATGGGATTAGTCAGATTCATGGTAGACAAAGCTACCAGTGATTATTAGATTATTAACCACGATAGCTAAATGTTCCTTCCACTATTAGAGGCAGTATGCTTCTGAATACCAGTTGCTGGGGAAAATAAGTAGCAGTAGAAGGTTATTGTGTATGCATCTTCCTTGTGGATTTCCCATAGCTACCTAGTTGACCTTTGTGAGAAACAGGATGCTGGACTAGATAGGCATCCAGCAGAGAAAGTCTTAGAAGGTCAGGAAACTTTCTGCCTCCATTCCTACTTAACCATGGTCCTGGGTTGCACACATAGTGTTGTGCATATTTATATATGGATCAGGATCCAAAGGCCAATAATCAACAATACCAAAAACCAAGTGAAGGATGCCAGAGTGAGAACCAGATTGTGGTCTGAGAATCCTGAGGTGAGGTTTTGGGGTTGAACTCGAGTCTGCAAATTGATTTCACCTCCTCAGGTGTAACATTTAGCTCCTAATGAGTGATAAATAACCTCA
Organism: Podarcis liolepis; assembly: GCF_965112155.1. Lineage (NCBI taxonomy): Eukaryota > Metazoa > Chordata > Lepidosauria > Squamata > Lacertidae > Podarcis > Podarcis liolepis. The sequence continues at coordinate 58,477,258 of NC_139560.1, read as the reverse complement.
CTGCGCTCTTGGCGGGTTTCTTTTACTGTGCAATTGTACCACAGAGCCATCCTGTTACAGCGGATTCACACATTCACAGAACAGGTGGTGGAAGACAGAACCTGTAGTGATCCACAGAGGAAGGTGTGTTATCAACAGGACTGAACTGGGCTTTGATTATTTTCTTTCTATTCCAGATGGTAGGAGAAGAAATTTTAGGTTCTGTAGTTTGTGCAGAAACTTTGTGGGCGGGAGTTTATATTTATCTTTTTAAACAGACTTAAACCTGTGTTCAGTGTAATCCTTCCTTTTACTTTGTGCAGCGATAGTTGCTAAATAATTCCTCATAGTTTCATTTGCTTTAACATAGTCCCATCAAACCTGGAAAGAAAACTGAATAGGTTCCTCCCTTTTTATCACCACATAAATTACGCCGTTTCTCCCAGCAGTAGGTTCCTAGACATTTAACAGAGGATTATTTTTTTTAAAAAAATTAAAAATGGACAGTTGGCTCCCAAATGCTAGTGTAGGAAATATCACAGTATGTTGAGGTATTTCATTTGGTAAACATCCTTATTAAGAATGGCAGATGAGATCACAAATTTCCCCTGAATGGTCTGAATGGTTGCAATTTGAACACAGAGATTAAAAATCCCGGGAGATCCATAGACCTTTGCTAAGGCTGTATAGAAAGGGGCAGCACATACCCTATGTCCAAAGTCAACAGGCTGTACTTAAGAGTGGGGGAAAGATGAAATCCCCCAAACATGAATAGCAGAACCTGTTGTCAGTTAGAACAGTGGTGGCTGGTATCTATTGGGATGGACTGGTTAGGCAGAAAACAGGGAAGCCAATAGAGGATGGAGTCAGAGCCAATGAGAGGTAGAACCAATTCAATATAGGCCATCACCCCCAATCTTCCTCCTCCCTGCTGTGTTCTACAACAGCAACACTGAGGCTAAGGACAAGCCACCCAATCGACAGCTTGTAAGTAAGAAGACAGGCAGGTGGAGCTACCTGATGGGAGACTAAAGTCAACGGGGCAGGGCCCTCTTCTCCCTAATGGACCAGTCTATGCTAAGTTGGAGATATTTAAATATATCTTCTAACTAAAGGTTTTTTGTTTTTTTTTAAAAAAGCAGTTGCTTTTTTTTTACAAGACCTCTCATATCTTGCATATCTTGCAGGGAAAGGATTAAACACTTTTCTCTGGCCGCCAGCAGATTCCCTGCAAGTTGGCTGGCTCCTGTGCCACTTTGCTGCAGTGGAAGGGCAATGACTTTGGCTTAAAAGCCTCAGTTGGCTTTAAAAAAATAGGGCTAGTCCAAGACATCTTGCCTGAGGTGGATGAACAAATCCCCTCTCACAATGTCAACCCAAGGCCAGTCGCGTTATTTTGGCATCTGAGGCAGCAAATCCCGTAAACTCCTCTCCTCTTCCCCAGCAGTGAAAATGTGATGCTAAATAGTTAAAGTAACTGACCATTTACTGACCTGTCATGACACTCAAAATTAGCAGCCTGAGGTGACCCCTCTCTTTGGCAACTGATAGGGCTGGCTCTGCTAAACAGCATGTAGTTGTTGCCTGAGTTTACGCCTCTGGGCTTTGTTACCATGTATACAGAAAGAATGCACATTTTAAAATATGTAACGCCATGGTTAGCGGAAACATTTACTTCAGGGCAGTACAGAAATGGAAGCTAACACTGACAATGAGGATATTAGAAGAGCTCAAAGCCTTGTGAATGTAATTGCCAGCTCGGTTTCTGTACCATGTCAGTCTCTGTCATATCAGTTAACTGAATGCCAGTGCCATGCTTGTCTTTCTCAACTTACTTGCTTGCCTTCCTGCCAGGCCACCACTGTTGTCACCACTGTCACTAATACTCCTCTCCTCCGACTGTGAAATAAAACAGTCTTCAAGCAGGTGTCCTAAGGTGGTTACAGTGCAAGCTCCTCTTGTCTCAGGCACCCAGCTGCAGCATACTTTTAGTTCACAGCTGGAGGAGGAAGAGGAGAAGGTGGCAGAAGCAGCAGTTGAGATGGAACAGAGAGCCAACGGGAGGAGAGTAAGATGTAGGGTTGTGCATTTGCTCTGGACAAATCCCAAATTGGGCTGATCAGGACAGCCCTGGATCAAGTCAGGTCCACCTGTGGTGAACTAGGGCTGTCGTAAGGGGAGGCAGTTGGGGGGCAAGGAGCGGGGAGTAAGAAAGAGATGAAGAAGAAGAAGAAGAAGAAGAAGAGGAGGAGGAGGAGGAGGAGGAGGAGAAGAAGAAGAAGAAGAAGAAGAAGAAGAAGAAGAAGAAGAAGAAGAAGAATAGTAGTAGTAGTAGTAGTAGTAGTGGTAGTAGTTTGGATTAAATATCCCGCTTTATCACTACCCAAAGGAGTCTCAAAGCGGCTAACATTCTCCTTTCCCTTCCTCCCCCACAACAAACACTCTGTGAGGTGAGTGACGCTGAGAGACTTCAGAGAAGTGTGACTAGCCCAAGGTCACCCAGCAGCTGCATGTGGAGGAGCGGAGACGCGAACCCGGTTCCCCAGATTACGAGTCTACCGCTCTTAACCACTACACCACACTGCAAGTTATCCCCCCCACACACACCTTTTGCAGCATCCACACAACATTATTGGCATCTAAATGCCAGCCCATATTTTCTTCTCATTTAATCACAGTTTACCATTGGGGAAAGTGGCTTGAAAAAGTAATGCACACCTGTTGCCAATGCCTGGTTTGCAGTATCTCAACAACCCATTGCAAATTAAACCCCCCTCTGGAAGGACCCCCAAAGTCTTATTGAAATTAATGGAACAAGCTAACCCTATACCCACTTTCCTATGGAAATCAAGCCCTATGGAACTCGGTGGGTTTTCCTTCTGAGTAGATATGTAGAGAATTGCGCTGTTAATCCCATTGCTTTCCACTGCACTTAGTTGTGTGACTAACTTTAGATGAACTGGAGCCAACATATGTTTCTCACAGAGAAAGTTTAAGAGTCATACACATAGGCTAAAGACTCTAGACTGAATCAAACTTTTTTAAAAACACACAATTTCCTCCCCTATGTAATGCAGAGATTTTAATCTCCCTTTCCTTAAGTAATGCAGAAGTTTTCCTACAAATATCGTTGATTTTTTTCTCACCAACATTATGGGGTCCCAAAGTACATCTTTTAAAATAATGCCTAATGGGTCTCCAGATAAGTATCAACTTTTACCGGCTGTGGAAAGCTTTATGTAATTTTCTTAAAGATTACTGCATCTACGGATAGGCTGTCTGAGGGGGTGGAAAAGTCACCAAAGTCTGTTGTACATCCTGATGTGATGCGAGTTATCACACACCTCTTCCCTTTTTTATTTGGAGACTTAACTGGAGGTGTCAGAAATGCTGCAGGTTTGCTTGTGGCTTGTGTAAATTGGCCTCCAAGTTGCTGATGTGACTTGACTTGACTTGGCAACAAGGATACTGAAGGGGAAGTGAAGGCAGAGGCGAGGAAATGCCTCTCTCCTCAGCAAAGTCTTCTTTCTTCAAAAGGATACCAGACAGATTTTTTTTTTATGAAAGGTAAAACTAGACAGCCAGATTAATTCAGAAAGAAAGAGTTGGAGTTTTTTTGTGTTTTTGTTTTTAAAAAAGCAAGTTGTCATCATTCTGGGACATATTTTTCTACTACATATTATAATTGCATCTCATTAATACACATCCTGTTGTCGTGAACATGCCAGATGCCAGGCATATGGACGATAGGTTGCGTTTCTTCCAGAATACTTTTATTTAGAAATTGTTGTTATCCAATGAGAAAAACATGAGTCTGCTTCTGAGAAATCTTGATAAGTCGTAAGAATTGATGAGCACTATGGTTTGAGGGCTCTTGACCTCCTTTTCCTAATCTTTTTAAAGTACTTTTGCCATCCCATTTTCTGACTTTTCTCTGCATTTGTAGGGATTAGAAACATACACTAAACCACTAAAAGCTGTGCTGGTCAAGACTGTATAAGGGCAGCAGACTGTATATGATAGCACCAGACTCAGGAGTGTGCTCAATTTACCCTCTCAATACATACCTAACCTCAGCAGTGTGTCATCCTAAGGTCACTTTTCTTCTTGGCTGAGATCTAGTTCACTTAGGGAGGATCATTTCTAGAACAAGATCCAATGGGATCTCTGATTAAGGTTGATGAAGGTATATTTTTATTGGGAGAGGTGCTCCAACAGATAGAGGGTTTTATAGGTCAACACCAGCACTCTGGACTTGGAAATATATAGGCAGCCAGCACTTCTGTGCCAGGCAGGATCAGTGCTATATCATCATCTCACCTGTCAGTGATTAGGCAGCTGCAGTTTCCATTCTGCACTAGCTGCAGGTTCCAAACAGGCAGCCCTGCATAAAGGACATGCGGTAATGCAATCCTGGGGATACCAGACCATAGATTACTACAAACCAGGTTATCTTTGCCCATATAGGGTCATAGTTGGGCCACCAGCCAGGCACTCCACACCACCGAGACCACATGAACCTCAAGTGACAGCAGCTGATCCAGGATGACCCCCCAAACACTCTGGACCTGTTCTTCCAGAGGAAGTGTTACCCCATTTAAAGTAGGCTGCAAAGCCTGACAGGAGAGCCACCCACCAGCAGCATCTTAGGCTTGGTTTCTTCGCCCTCATGTAGTCCATTATCACGACCAGGTCCCAATTCAGCCCATCCACCACTTCACTTGCAGGAGATGAAACAGAGCAACAGAACTGTGTGAATTGAAGTGTAAGATGCCAGGCACATGAGATGGCTGCAAATGCTAATTCCATTTTAAGGGAAACATGTCCTTTTTTTGAAAGGTAAAAGGATGGGTCCCCTATCTCTCTTTTTAAAAAAAATATTTTTATTAGGTTTTTTAACATATCATTTTCAATAATTATTAAACATACTTTTATATCTTATACAATTTTTTTTTACTTCCATCAATCACATCTGAAAATTTCCCAATCTTTTCACTTAATATACATTTCTTACTTTCACTATTACATTTAAATCTCATAACTAATGTCTCTCTTCTTTCTCTTCTTTGCAATATTTCATATATTTCTCCTTACAAAACTTCTTGTAATCCTACTAGCGTAATTTGTTGATTACAGTTGCTCTTCAGATAGTTCGTATATTTCTTCCAGTCTTCTGTAAATCTCTGGTCCCGCAGGTTTCGAATCCTTCCTGTCATTTTATCCAGTTCTGCATAGTCTGTTAATTTTGTCTGCCATTCTTCTTTCGCCGGGATGGGTCCCCTCTCAATCAGAATCAGCAGCTGCAACCCTCTCAGACACTCCATGTTGTTGCTGTTTTTAAGAGAACACACAAACATTTCCACACTGATTTATTTAAATGTATAAAGACTTAGCTTTTAAACATTGCAGTCAACAGCTGTCAGGCACGTGGTAGGCATATTCCTCACCTGTCCATGCTTACATGGAAGTCCAGCCAAAGGTGACATAGTGCTTTCAGAATGCATTATAGTCTCCAGCAAAGGCTGCAAAATACAGACCACAAGAAAGATAAGAAAGATAACTGATGGAACCCCCTCAGTCATCTTAGCACAAGAAAGCCCCTGAAATCCACCCATGAGTTTGTCACTGAAAATTTCCCTTCCCTTTGAAAATTCTCTCTCTCTCTCTCTCTCTCTCTCTCTCTCTCTCTCTCTCTCTCTCACACACACACACACACACACACACACACACACACCAGGGACTGCAATACAATATAGCAAAGGGAAAAATCACTCCAAGGCTTGAGATAGCATATATATAATATGTGAACATAGTGCAATCTAAAGTGGCATTGCTTCATACATTGGACTTAACTTGCAGCACACTTGCCAAAAAACGGTTGGCAGTCACTGTAGGATAACCACAGGAAAATGACTGAACCTGCTTCAGAGTTTGCTCCTCATGACAAAGAGTTATAAAATTGCAGATTGTTAAAACAACATCATTCTGAGTAGAACAGAGAAGCCAGGTAGCAATCATCTTGTGAAAGAGTAGTAGAATGAAGATAAATAGGGAAGAAAGACTGCCACATTGTGATGTGATGCATTCTTTGATTTATTCCATCCCCCTTCTGCAAATGCAGAGTTCTAAATCAATTATAATGATTTGTGGGTTGTTTTGTTTTTTTAAAAAAAATCAAAAATAAAAGCATTGACTCCATTTTAACCACCTGCACCATGGATCTCTGCCCAACTAATTTCCTTTCTGAAATATCAACGTTTACTGCTTGTTCTTCTCAGCATGGTTAAGCTGCTGTTACAAAGGCAACATTTCCATGGCAGCAAAGAAAATGGCAATGCTCCTGGGGCAGAAAAGGAGAGTGAAGGGTCTTCTTTAGCCAGATGCATTTGAAAGTGACTGGCCAATATCCATCTAATATAATATTATAGGGGTGTGCAACTGCTCAGTGCTGGAGCCAGATAATGAGGCAAATCTGGTTGTTTTACGCTTCCCCAAGTCCAACCATGATGTCAACAAAGCATCCTAAGTCACATCAGGTCTCCTACCAAGCCTCATGTCACTCTATTTTTCCATGCAATATATCTCTGTAACAGAGAATATATTTCTGCACAATATGAAGGTAAAGGGACCCCTGACCATTAGGTCCAGTCATGGCCGACTCTGGGGTTGCAGCGTTCATCTCGCTTTATTGGCCAAGGGAGCCAGCGTACAGCTTCCGGGTCATGTGGCCAGCATGACTAAGCCGCTTCTGGCGAACCAGAGCAGCGCACGGAAATGCCGTTTACCTTCCTGCTGGAGTGGTACCTATTTATCTACTTGCACTTTGATGTCCTTTCAAACTGCTAGGTTGGCAGGAGCAGGGACCGAGCAACAGGAGCTCACCCCATCGCAGGGATTGAACCACCGACCTTCTGATCGGCAAGTCCTAGGCTCTGTTGTTTAACCCATAGTGCCACCCACGTCCCTCTGCACAATATACCTCTATGTTTTTCTATGTCCCCATGCTTGTCTCCTTCTAGGCCCATGGACTATGGAAGAAGTGAGGGTTGCTAAATGCTGCCTGCAGAGCACTAAAGAGCTCTGGGGAGCAGCAGAGAGTTTTTAACAAGATAAAAGCTTCATTTACTCCTTTTTTGAAAAATTGCTCACTGCTCTGCTTGGGGAAGAAGTAGGAACATAACCCTCCAGAGCTCCAGACTCCTCAGGCAGCATTCAGAAGAGGCTTATCTTGCAACACCAACTGCAAGATGCTGCCTCCCAACACAAGCAAGTCCGGGAAGAGCTAAGCCAGCTGAGCGAAGCTGCCGAAGTGTCGTTTTTTTAAAGAAAAAACATACAAGCCAGAATACACCCCACTTGACCACCTCTTAATAATTAAATTAAAAAGCAAGAGACATCACTACCAAATTAAACTGATGTGGATTTTGGAATTTTAGTTGGCCCAATAAAGTTGCTGCCCTAATATGGATTATGGGGGGGGATCTATTCCCTTTTAGTTCCCCCACAAAAGCCTCTGCACCTACAATTTGGCTGGCTAAATGCACCCTGGAGAAGTTCCTATGCCTACAAATTTCATCTGCTTCTGCCAAACAGTTATAGCTGTTTTAGATTCCCTATAGGAGTGAATGTGGAAAAGAGAGCTTTGTTTGTCCTCACCTTAGCATGACAGAGTATACAAACAACCATGAAACTGGCATTCTCAAAATGAGTACTATTTTGTGTATTCCATTGAAAAGGGGTTACACTCCACGATCAGTACTCCAGTGCCTTTCCAGAGCCCACTTTTGTTGAAATGAAATCACTGCCCCATTGACTTCAGTAGCTAGTGCAACCAATTCAAAAGGAATGTGTGCCTGGATCTGCTATCTTTCTTCATGTAAATCCTTGTGGATGATAGAGCTCCATATGAACTTTAGACCCCTTGTGACTTATTTCTGGCATAGGATGCAGAGTGCAGGAGCATCAGATTATATAACTGAGATATGTTAAAAACTTCCATCTGGTTGGAAAACCTGGGGATTTCACAAAATTTGGGCATTTTGTCAGGGATTGAATGGTTTCATAATTTAGGAAAGATAATGGGTGACTGTTTAAATTGGAATGCTCTTCCTCCGGAGTTGGAGATGAAGCATGAAGCTGTATGACTCATGAAAATGATTCAAGAGTTTTTGTCCAATAGTGCAAGAAAGGCTTCCAGGTGACTGAATATATTTCAAGTGTGAGAACAGCCTGAGCCACTCATCGATCCCCAATCCCAGCCACACATTGTAATAGGTAAAGGATGTGCAGGATAGATGATAGATAGATGATAGATAGATAGATAGATAGATAGATAGATAGATGATAGATAGATAGATAGATAGATAGATAGATAGATAGATAGATAGATAGATAGATAATAGGTAGATAGATAGATCTTAGAAATTGGATTTTTTATCAGGATGCCAACCAAGCCAGAGCACCATCGTTGCTGCCCGTTATTCTACTTGGTACCCGCAAATTAAGACCAATCGCTCAAGGCCCCATTACCTTGAGACTCCGGCATTCCTACAACTATGCAGGGCCTTTGTAGAACTAAGATTCAAACAATTGTCCTCTGCATACTTAGAGGGGAGATATCAGGGAATTCCCTGAGATATCAGGGAATGGATCTCAAATGGATTGGCTGCAATCAGGTAGAGGACACACTATCTGCTGATTTCCTCCCTGTATACCACATCCAGAAGAAAATTTATATTGCCAATTCTTCATTGGCTTCCAGGTCGATCCACACAGGCAGTGACAGTTGAACTCCTAGCAGATAAATATCTGTACATAAGATATCTGTACATAATGCCAGGTAGCCAAATTTGCACTGGCAGCCAAGAAGCTGCATTCCAGCTATGTAGATGCACTCCAATCTTAAATTTCAATGTTGTAAATTTCTTTTATGTTGCAAACCACAGCAGGTTGTGTTGTACGATTTTAGATGAAAGTTTTCCTTTTATTCTCTGCTATCCATTGTAAAGGCCTTTGGGTATATACATTAAAATTGACTGACTGACACATTATATAGATAGATGATAGAGAGAGAGAGAGAGATGATAGATAATAACATATATTAGCATCAAAGAAAAACACTGTAGTGTCCTCCATTCCTATGATTTCTGCTGAATTTATTGATGCTGATGCACATCATTATTTGATTATGTCTGACTAATGTGTCTACTCTGAGTATGACTTAGCTGGATATCACCCAACCTTTTTTCTTTTTTAAAAAAACTTTCCAGCCTTGTCAAATGTGCTTGTCCTCCTCGCAAGCTGATTGACTTGTACCCTGCATATTATTCATTCTCTTTCCGCTTTGTTCTGACTAATTATGGAGCTGCCAGTCTCAAAACATGCAAAAGAGGTAAATTTGAAAACATTCTCCGTTTTTATATTATACTATTGTGAGAATTGTTATTTCTCTCTCTCTCTCTCGAGTGTGTGAGAGAGACAGAGGCAGCTCCAAATTAACTTTTTGCAGACAGAAAAAAAAGGGCGGCTCTTTAGTAGGAAAGAAAAGAAGTGACAGGTATATAATTATTTGAGCATTCCTACTTTTGTTACTTTCCCCACCCTCCTGCCAGTCTTTCTACCCTCCCCAGCCTTATTTTAACAAAGTTCAGGACCCTTTTTACATGAGAACAGGCTGAGTAGCATTAACAGAGCTTTAGTGACATTTCTTGGCAAGCAGTTTCTACCAGGTAATGCAGATCCTATCCGCGTGTTACCTTTAAGGACCACCTCTATATGATTTGTACGCAGAACACAGGAAGTCAGACTATTGCCCCATTTAGCTCACTACTTTCAACACTGACTGGCAATGGCTCGCAAGGGTTCCAGGCAGGAGTCTTGCCCCAGCAAACCTGGTAATGCCAGGAACTGAACCTGGAAACACACACTTTGCCACTGCGCTACAGTCCTTCCGCCTATGCTGCTTTGGTAGTGTATGTACACAAGTAGCATGTGGGTAGGTAAGATGATAGACATAGAGAAAGGGAAAGTGTGGGTTAGAATTGACCGTACCCTCTCAGCCACATGGAGACCCCCCCTCCCTATTCCCCTCACAGAGCTACAATTCCAACAAGTGGTTTGACAATAAATCTCTCTTCCCAGAGAACTATGGGAATTGTAGCTCTGTGAGGGGGATGGATGTCTCCTAGCAGCTCGCAGCATGCTTACCAAACTACATTACCCAGGAGTCTTTGGGGGGAAGACATGACTGTTTACAATGGTATCATACTGCTTTAAATGTATAGTGAAGATGGGAGCTCGGTCTCAGTCTGGTCATTACCTGGATCAAAGTATTCTTTGGAGCCCTTTGTAAACTGCTTTTAGCAGGTGGGATATAACAAAATACAGTGGTACCTCGGGTTACATACGCTTCAGGTTACATATGCTTCAGGTTACAGACTCTGCTGACCCAGATATAGTACCTCAGGTTAAGAACTTTGCTTCAGGATGAGAACAGAAATCGTGCTCTGGTGGCGCGGTAGCAGCAGGAGGCCTCATTAGCTAAAGTGGAGCTTCAGGTTAAGAACAGTTTCTGGTTAAGAACGGACCTCCAGAACGAATTAAGTACTTAACCCGAGGTACCACTGTATAGAAATGTCCTTAAATCATAGGCTCCACTGAAGTCAGGGGAAGTTCTGCTGTCACCTAATGAAGCCATTTACTTTCTGGTTGTTTAGGATTGTGTTGCCTTTTGCCTACTCTGGATACAAATACAATGAACTCAGATGCTCTGGACTCTCCTTTGAGCTGCTTTTTTAAAAAATTGCTGAACATATCATTGGCTGTGCTGCTAAGGTTGCAGTCCTTTGAATACTTATTTGGGAGTAAGTCTCATTTCAGTCAGTGGGAGTTACTGTTGAGAATACAGGCATAGGTCTGTGTGCGCCTCACATGTGTGTGTGCAAACAAGGACAAATGCATTCTTCTGCAGAGGCTGTGAGGCATGACTATTAATCTGCATTTTGTTTTTGGGTTTTTTCCGATACATGCTTGACAATAGCTCGTATTGACTTTGTAAGGAAATTAATTGTTCTAAATCAATAAAATCCCAGATTAAATTGCATTCAGACTGTCAACTAAGGGCTTAAGCTTGATAACTTGGAATTCATACAACAGCCTAGCATGAATTATGCAAAAGGCAGAATTTGTAACAGAGAAGGTTACTTTGGCAATTAAAAACATTGCATAGAATTAGTTTGTCCATTACTACAGTGCTTTTACAGTAAGCTATGTTATCTTTCCCGTAGGTAGAATTAGGTCGTTCAAAGGATCTCATGGAATTTAATGTCAACCTTCTCAATTAAAGGTAAAGGTAAAGGGACCCCTGACCATTAGGTCCAGTCGTGACCGACTCTGGGGTTGCGGCGCTCATCTCACTTTGTTGGCCGAGGGAGCCGGCGTACAGTTTCCGGGTCATGTGGCCAGCATGACAAAGCCGCTTCTGGCAAACCAGAGCAGCACACAAAAACGCCGTTTACCTTCCTGCCCGAGCGGTACCTATTTATCTACTTGCACTTTGACGTGCTTTCGAACTGCTAGGTTGGCAGGAGCAGGGACCGAGCAATGGGAGCTCACCCCATCATGGGGATTCGAACTGCCAAGCTTCTGATCGGTAAGTCCTAGGCTCTGTGGTTTAACCCACAGCGCCACCCGCGTCCCATAACCTTCTCAGTTACTCTACTTTTATTTCAAAAGGTGTTCCTTAGACCATGGGGAAAGACTTTAAAATATGGAAACTGTATGGTGCAGAAAACAAGTAGAACCCAGGAGAGTCTTGAGGTAGTTACAAGCAGGTTTTTACCCAAGAAGGGTCTAACATATAGGTCACAGGCTTCATGGAGCTCTGAGTGATTTGAGTATGGCTCACATTGCTTTGTTAAAATCCAAAGAATGGCTCAACAAGGCTGTTGTAGAACATAAGCAGCTTGTCCATCAAATGCCATTTGACACTTGCCAGTTACATCAGCTACATTAGAGCTATTTTTCTAGAAAAAGAGGGGCCAGAATTGAGTTCCTGGGTTCCCCTGGGGGGAAAAAGCCCTGAGCTACATACTACACAATGTACTGATCTGCCAGCATTTTCCTCTGGATGGTAGATCTTTTTTGACCAGAGTCTTGGTGTCAGTGAAAATGCTTCTATAGCTAAAAAGTGAATTGTTGCTTTAGGCTGCAGTACAAAAGCTGTTGGAGTGGGAGCTGGGCTGTTGCTGGCAGGGCAGAAATGAGGGTGAAGAATTCTTGCGCTCTTCTGTTTTCTGTCCTCCTCCCTCTGTCTTCCTCATCCTCCCTAATTTCAGAGGGAAACTTCTTGTAGCCCTACAACTGCAATACCTGGGACTTAAAAACATAAACATGATCCAGAGCTTCTTACAGGAAAATGTTGCTTTGGGATTTCAGTGTTTGTCTCATAGCAATTCTTGGTCCCCTCAATTGTGTCTAAAATGAGGGATTCCGGGGCAGCAGATGGTTGTGGTCACCAGTGTGTTTCTGTAGAAGCCTGCTCACTACTCAAGCCTACCATTTACATTATCACTTATAGCAGGATGAGAGAGAGGTGGGACTCAGTATCACCTCTTCTCATTGATATTTTAGCTCAGTTCAATCTGTGATTTCCCCTTTTAACATGAAAACAAACCAGTGCTTGAAAGGAGTTCAGGTCTTATTATCGTCCCAGGAAAATGACTTTATGTAAAGAAGTCTTTACTTTCAATTCTCCCTCTCCCTCAATCTGTTCCCTGATGCAAATCTTGTGGCAAGAGACACTTTTTGTCCTTGCATTTTAGGTGTGTGTGCTGGCACCTCTTTCAAGCTCTCTGCAATTCAGTCATACCATACTGGTGCTTGCTTGTGATGCAGAGTGGCAAATGTTGCAACAACAACTATGCTGTGGACATGGAACTGTCATCACCTTTCTCATAAGAAAAACTTTACAAGCCCAGGCAGGGCAGAACTGTGGCAGTTTACCAAAGCCTAGCTTCAGTTATGAAGTTCTCCTTTTCTCTTTGTATGGACAGGCGGAGTCCCCCCAACCCCAGGTGACCCCCGAGCAGAATAATGACTCAAGACAACGTGCTATGGGTTTAAAATTGACCACAACTTTATTAAGTTTCAGATGCAGGGAGACCTTGGCTCAGGCATTGGGCATTTATACTTCCCAGTCCCCAGCCAGGGATCTGGGGGACATCAGGGTTATCCAGAATGTGAGGGGACTGGGCTGACTTTGGAGAACATATGTTCAAGCAGAGAGCCCGCCCCCCGATTCACCACCATTGCAGGGGAGAGCAATGACAACCTCTCAGCATACGGTCAATGCCTCCCCTCAACACCTTTTTCATAAGTAAAACTTTACAAGCCCAGGCAGGGCAGAGCTGTGGCAGTTTACCAAAGCCTAGCTTCAGTTATGAGGTTCTCCTTTTCTCTTTCCAAGAGGGTTTCTGTTTTAATACTTTCTTCCATATCTGATAGCTCAGTAGGTCTTGTAGCACAGAGACAACAGTGACTGATGAGGTGCAACTTCACTTTGCGATGATTCATAATCCATTCTATCCTTGCAATAACATTTGAATGCAAAGTAGAGCTAGTCAGCCCATGGCCCAAACTTCTGTGTGTCCCCCATTCTCACAAAACCATCCTGTACCTGGCATTGCAAGCTGGGACACATCACCCCAGTTTTTGCTGGAGAGTATGCTCCGTTTTGACTGTCTCTGGTGCCCCAAAGAAAATTCTAGAATTATTTCTGAGAGTAAAGGAAACCTTCCTAATTCCACAGATGAGATGTCCTGAATAAAAATAAAATCTTCCTCAATACTGAGCTCCTTCTGGTAATTGCTTTTGCTAATATAGCAGTGATTCTGTAACATCATGTACCAGTGTGGTTTCATACCACATGGAGAACAGGGTAATAACTTTGCAGTGACACAACAGCCATCGTAAACCCTCCTAAGCATTCATTTATGACCACCATGGAACACCCTGCCATATATTATAATGTGGGTTTTAGCTGATCAAGTCCACATTATGTGGATTTCCTTGGCCCATGGGCCTTACTACTTCATTTTTTACCCTAAAGCAATCGCTCCCTGCACCCCCACAAAATGGGAGAAGCCCCGACTCTTGATTATGTGAAATATCAAAAAACCTTCAATGGCAGTATCCTAAAAATGCCTCCTGGATTAATAAAAGGCTGTTTTTTTAAATTGCCATTTGAGTTTCCTATATATTTTTAGTCTATTTTTAGTTAGGGTAGTTGAGGGATAGACAGCTTAATGAGGAGTCTCATTAACGTCTGCAGGGGAGATCTCTGCTGATTGAGTATATGTAAAGAAAAAGGCACATTGCTATAATCCTTTGCACATTTATGTGGGAGTATGTGCCATTCAGCTCAGATTTACTTCCGACATACAGCACAATCCTACGCTTGTTTACTAAGTAAGGCCCACACAGTTCAATAGGGCTTACTCCCAGGACAGTGTGCATAGTATTGCAGCCTAAACATGAAAAGTAGGATCAGGCTGTACATTTGAGACAGCTTGTACCACTATTTTCATTTTCTGTTATAATCAATAGCATGGTGGGCCGTTAGCACTGCGGAGTTGCTGTTCGCCAAATCCCATCATTTCTCATCAGATAAGCCTGCAAATTAGTAAAAACTGACTGCTCGCTGACACTGTCTGAAGTCTTGCTTTTATCTTGGAAATGCAGATATTGCTGCCCTGAAGGCAACTCACCTTCCGCCAAATGGGGTTGAGCAGATCATGGCGGCTGCTCAATAACCAATCCCTTTTGCTACCGGTGTCTATCTGTTATCAGAAAGGAGGAAGTGAATGCTGGAAAGCATTTACTATGCCTTAATGGCAATTGTTATTTATGAGACTGTCACTGCTCTGCCAGCGCAGATTACATTGTGACAACAATACAAGAAGTGAGCAGAACTCTGCAATGGATGTTTTCCAAAAAGGAAAAACAAAACCCGTGCAACATGCAATCTATAAACTCTTTGGATTTCTCACTCGCTTTAAACCAACTGGAAACCACCAGCTGTCAGTTCCTATAAAGCTGCTTTCTATCTCTCAGTGCAAACAGTGTTGAATTTGCTGCCACAGCATGCAGGTAAAGCAGCATACCGAAGCTGACAAGTGCTCCCCAGCTCCCCAAGCTGACCCCACTTGCATTTGCCCTGAAAAACACGTTCCTAATCAAAAACAGAGGGGAAAAGGCTTTGGGCCATCTCTTTCTGGTTGTGTTTTCTCCCTCTCTCCATAGATGTCCAAAGATGGATGGTGTTTACAGTCTCACTGCCATCCCCTAAGGCCATGCTGCGAAATCTTTTTCAAGCTGAGGGCCATATTCTTCAATGGAGCACCTTCTGGACCACCACTGGCTACATGCCAGTGATGAAGCTAAAGCAGCAGAGCAGCAGATGTGACTCTCACCTTTATACAGCAGGCTATATTCCAAAAGTCACGTGTTGTCTCTCTCTCTCTCTCTTATATCTATATCTATATCTATATCTATATCTATATCTATATCTATATCTATATCTATATCTATATCTATATCTATATCTATATCTATATCTATCTATCTGTCTATCTGCACACACACACAAAGCGGACGCTCCAAGTGTCCCTATTTTCCAACGACAGTCCCAGATTTACTGAAGCCAGCATGGTTTCTGATTTGATTCCAGAATGTCCCGCTTTCCCTTAGGACATCCCTATTTTCATTGGAGAAATGTCAGAGGATATGGAGTTATGCAACCCCTGAGTCAAGGAGATAAGTAGCTATACAACCTTTAGAAGATATCTGTATAGGGAAGTTTTTTAAAATTTTCAATGTTTTGTCATGTTTTTATATATGTTGGAAGCTGACCAGAGTGGCTGGGACAACCCAGTCAGATGGGTGGGGTATAAATGATAAAATCATTGCCATCATCATCATCATTGACTAGGACGTCCCTATTTTCATTGGAGAAATGTTAGAGGGTATGAAAAAGGCATAGAGCAGGGCCAGAAAGGAGGAGGACCTGGTGGTATGTGGCTAAGGGAGAGGTCTGGATGGCTGCATTTGGCCACCAGGCCTAATGTTCCCCAGCCCTTCCCTAAGATAACAGGGGTTTTCTGAGCCACCTTGCTCACAATGCCTCCCTCTGAAGAAGGTCCCTTGCCCAGATCAAGTCACTAGTGGTCTTCTAGAGAGCCAGCCTTTATGGCAAATGTGTTCTCTGGATCACCTTGTCCACAATGCCTTGTTCTGAAGGACTTTGCCTCAGATTGAGGCATAGGCAGCATTCCAGAGAGATCTTTGGTAGCATCACCACCACATTGCTGCAAGGGCGAAGTGGTGGCAGTGGAGACCTCACCACAATAGACATTGGGGAGGGCAGTTGGACAGTCATGCCAGTCTACCACCTGCTAGCCCTTGTTGTATATCCAGCAGTTGCACCAGATCTTGAGGATTCTCACACCCCCGGCATTTTCAGAGTTTGTTTGATTATATTTCCAGCAGAAACTTGGCATATAATTTTCACATTTCTCTGAAGTTCAATGGAATTCACAACCACGGCTGTTTCCTACGTCATGTTCCACTTTTTGATACCTGCTAATTTGTGCAACTTAAAAGATGACAAATTTCCTTTGTGGTACATTACTCATTAGAGCACTGACAGATCCTGCCATCGTTAACAAAAGGTTTAATTTAAAGCAATATAAACAGCATTGTACGGCAGAAGTGGAAGAAGTGGCAATTAAAATGCATCTGCTATGATGGAATGAACTTTAACAAAGATCCTAATGATCATATTAGAAGTCATGCATGAAGTTCTATTTTTGATGAATGGCATAATCATAAAAAAGAAAAAAGAGGAAAAAACCCTCCACTTTAACATAAATATGAACCGTGGCATTTGTGAACCTGATAGAATCGTGACACTGCAGACATTTTGCCATAATGAGAAGGGAGAAAAAGAGAGGGGAAATATTCTCTCGCTGCCTATGCATCATTTGAATCAATTTAGCTTAAATTTGCTTGCTTTCTTCCATAGAAGGTCACTCTGTTGTAAAGTGATTTTTGTAATTGTTGTCATTCTATATCACTTATGTCACATTTAGGCTAGATTAATTTTGAGAGTATCATTCTAATAGATGATTAGCTAGCTGCTTTGTTCAATGCTGTAGACAAACACACACACACACACACAGAGAAGCCAAAATACTATCTATTGTAAAACAGACAAATTAAGGAGAAGCTCTGAGGTGGGTTTGCTTCACAACAAACAACAATATGCTGGTTCAGGGATCAAAGTCTAGGGATCAAAGTCTCTCTCTCTCTCTCTCTCTCTCTCACACACACACACACACAAACAAACAAACACACACACACACACACACTTTCTCTTTCTTTATCTGTTTAGCCATAACATAGTATGGGACAAAAGTCCCCTTCTCGCTTATGGTGAACTCCAAGCAATGCATGTTAAAAGTACTACCTTCCAGGAGCTCCTCTCAAGTGCTGGTGAAAAATGCATGACCACTGGGATTGCCTCACCTTGGGGTGACCAGGGCCCCTAGCTCCAATCTGAGGGAAGCCAGCAAGCCCTGCTTGGTCTCCAAAGAGTGGCACTGGCACCTTTCTCTGCCAACAACCCTAGTCTTTGGCACAATGGGAGCAGCCAACTTACTGCCAAGAAAGCCTGAGGGCACAAGGGCGCCACTGTAACTGTTTCTGACAGGCCCTTGCCACATGTGTTTGGGAGTAAATAGGAGTCTGCCCAGGGAGGGATGTGGGCTGGAAGGGATGTGTCTCTGCTGGCACCAATGAGCATCCTTGGAATGCCCCACCCAGTTTGCAGACCCTCCAGCAGCTGTACTATTGAGGCAGGAGATGAGGAGGCAGAATGTGGAGGTGAGGCTGGGCAGGTAATGAGGCAGCGTGCCTGCAGTAGAGAGGGTAGCCTTTGCCAGGATCTCACTGGCCTCTTTTATCCTCCTCCCCAGGATCCCTGGCCTGCCTTCCCTGTGGCTGTGGGGAGGGGTAAAATGGTCCCTGCAAAGCTCACCTGCTCACTTTACTTGAAGAGTGTGGAAGGGATGCCTCCCACCGTGTGTGTGTGTGTGTGTGTGTGTGTGTGTGTGTGTTTTAAAGATTTTCTTGGGTTGTGATAGAACATACAGAGTTTCTGCTTCCAAGTCATAGAGTCATTTGAACAAATCAGTCATATTCAGAGTGAGACATTCCTGTTACAGGCAATACTTTGAGGGGTATGGTGGGCCCACAAAGGGATTTCCTTCAAAGCAAGCAAGTAATTTTGACACACACACACACACACACACACACCCAACCTAACCGCCTCAGGTTACATACGCTTCAGGTTACAGACTCCGCTGACCCAGAAATATTACCTCAGGTTAAGTACTTTGCTTCAGGATGAGATCAGAAATCATGTTCCGGCGGCACGGTAGCAGCAGGAGGCCCCATTTGCTAAAGTGGTGCTTCAGGTTAAAAACAGTTTCAGGTTAAGAATGGACCTCCGGAACGAATTAAGTACTTAACCTGAAGTACCACTGTATGTCCATTAGCCATTCAGCTAGAATTTAATTGCGAATCTTCTTGGGTTGTAGAGATTGCACCCATTTCCCCCCTTTTGGGAAATGGGGCTCGACAACGTTAGAATGCTGCCACCTTCTGCCTGTCTCTCTGTCTCTCTGTCCGGCTCACAGACAGTAGCAGCTGGCTCTGCCTACATCCCAGAGACTTGTAAGCTGATTTATACTGATCCTGAACTGCCGTTCTGCAATATATAACATGACAAGTTAAACACAAAGCCTGCCAAAAATTCTTGATAGGCTCGGCTCTCATGCAGCAGCACTTGAAAAGACCATTACAACTGCCATCTAACTACAGTTTGCTCAATATTTTTGACAGTGAATTATCTGAACAGCAGTTTATCTCGGTGCTCACTGGTGTTAAAGCAGTGGTGTTAGAGCAATTTAAGGATTCGGAAGATGAAGATTTTGCAGGGAGGTGGGAGAGAAGCCTAAATACATAAAGTTGGTGTCAGTTTCAGTTTCGAATTGATTTGTACTATCTCATCTCCAAACTCCACAATGGAGCCAAGAAGCAATTTGTTACCTGCTTAGGTTTTTCCCCTTATGTAGATCACAAAAGAGCTCAATGAATTCTAGCTACTGCCATTGCCTGCAGCCTTGGGTGAATGTAATAAGCACATTCCAGCAGGGATAGACTAAGAACAGCACTAATTATGCTACAGATTAGGGGTCCAGCCACACAAGAGGTTCTTGATGCACCCGATGTTATTTCAGACCATCGAGCAGCATTTATATTCACAGTTGCAAAGTATTCTAAAGCATATGGGGGGGGGGACAGCAACATTTGCAGAAGACTAACATTGCCTTCTACACCGCAGGTCAGGAGTGCCCATTTTAGCTTTTAGGGTAGAAGGGTAGGGCATTGTGAATCCCTCTTCTGAAGCTTAATTACAAGTGGTCTGCCCTGTTTAAGTGGCACTGCTGTTGTAGGCTATTATTGCTGGGAGAAGCCTATAACTGCTTCATTGCACTTGTGTGAGGAAAGGAGAGACATTCTGTAGCGCATGGATGTAGTACAGCATAGTGCAGTGCATGGGAGCTGCAGGGCCTCATGAGCAGAGTGATGTGGTAGCTCACGAACGGGGATCTATGACCCTGCAGGAGTTACTGGACTATAACTCCTATCATTCTGCCCACGACTCCCAAGCCTACCCTGAGCTGTTGGGTTAAGGGTGGAGCTGTGCTGCTTTGCCAGCGGCACTGACAGCTTGGGTGAGGCTTGGAAGTTACAGGCGGGCGGCACGCCGAATGTCCACCATGGGTGGCTTGCTCCGCCCCCGTGAGCGGTTCGCTCCGCCCCTGGCTGCAGGGCGTGCACTCCTCTCCGTGCACCCAAGTATCCTGTGCCTGGGAGGGCACCCTCCACGCCACGCCCCCCTTGGGAGCGGGTCCATCCTGGTCAGCACAGGCATAGGATCCTCCGTTGGGTAGAGGGTGTGTGGTTGAGAAGGTGCGAGAAAGGAGAAACCCAGGGACCAAACAGAGAGGCATTTAGCCCCTGGACCTGGGTCTTGTGTTATGACTCTTGACTCCGAAAGGTAAAGGTAAAAGGACCCCTGACCATTAGGTCCAGTCGTGGCTGACTCTGGGGTTGCGGCGCTCATCTCGCTTTACTGGCTGAGGGAGCCGGCGTACAGCTTCCGGGTCATGTGGCCAGCATGACTAAGCCGCTTCTGGTGAACCAGAGCAGTGCACGGAAACACTGTTTACCTTCCCGCCGGAGCGGTACCTATTTATCTACTTGCACTGCATGCTTTTGAACTGCTAGGTGGGCAGGAGCAGGGACCGAGCAATGGGAGCTCACCCCATCACGGGGATTCGAACCGCCGACCTTCTGATCGGCAAGTCCTAGGCCCACAGCGCCACCCACGTCCCTTTCTTGACTCCTATTTTTCTTTGTTGCTCATGTGGGAGTGAACAAAGGCTAGAACTTCTGAAAATGTGAGATTGCACTGCGTGGCTTTAACCTGCCCAATGTGGGAGACTATAACTGCAAATGGAACCATGAATGTGCAGGCTGCAGGATCCATGCACACACTTGCTAGGCTCATTGAACACAACAAGCCTTATTCTTGGCACATATAGGACTCTTCTGGCAGTCATGTTGTTAAGCAGTGAAAGAAAAGTACCCATATGCTTGCATCTCACAGAGTACATCCATTTATTTTAGCAACTTTGTGATTTTTGAAAGGTGACAAAATATAAGTTGAAAGAGCTGCCTGTGCAGCCTCACCTTATGCTGGTATGCAAATGTACAGCACTGAAAAGATGTGCATGTTTTGCACAATGTAACAATCCTTTTCTTTAGGATCCTGTTTTTGAATCCAGCAACAGTAGCTTGGCTTCCATGCTAGGCTTAGGCATTTTTACATCTGCATATATTTAAACATATATAAAGGAGCAATGACTCAGTGCTGACAAATGTACAAGAATTTTCACTTATGTGTGGTTTTTTTTATAAGATTTGGGAACTTTCATACTCTCAGACAGAAGCATACAAGAATTTACGGTTATGCAGCAAAGTACTAACATGGATATCATAGTAGCAGTACAAAGGAAACAATGGAGGCTTAACCATCTCTAGGTCAACTGAGGTGACTTGCTGTCAGTCCATTTGCAGGGAAAGTTTGACATCAAACAGCATCTGCAAATGGACTTCAAAGGGGCACACTGTTGGTCAACTGATTCAGATCCTTTGAACTTTGGCAGGTAGGCAGCCCAGCTTAAACCTGGAAATGATGACTTGTGAATCTTGTGGATATTCTGAGACTTTGTGGGTCCAATTCCAGAGGCAACCTTCCAGTTTGTGGTTTAGAAGCAGCCACTGTAAAGCACTGTGGCCTGTGTACACTGTGAATATTGTATCCAGTGAGTAGGCTCAGTAAGTTCTGAGAGCCTCCACAAAAGCCAAACGTTGCAGATCTGTTACTCAATATTTGGTTTCTCTCTCATTTAACTTCTGACTGCTGGAAGCTACTGGTGTGCTTCTTCCCTGCTCACCCGTTTGTTCTAACGCAAGTCCCAAGGCAACCTTTGAGGTATCACAGGTTACAATAAATGGGTAGGAAGGATATGGGAATTTAAGAGCTGCAGAATTAAGCAGACTCACCACCAGCACCTCAAACATTCCTTGGTGCTCTCCTTCCCACACAAGGCTGTTCATACAATGGGGCAGCCCTCCGTAAGAAACCTTCTACAAATCTTCTGTAAAAACCGCAGTGACCAAGGAATCCCTGGATTTCTCCCTTTTTAAAAAACAACAACAACAAATTTTATTGGTTTTAAACAAATACAATAACCATTAAACACTTATCCAACAGTGCATCTAATGGTATTGGTTTTATCCATTGTCTCTTGACATGCACTTAGAAAATTCACCATTCAAACATATAACTTCTCCCACAGTTGAAGGCACTTTATGGGTTTAAATCACATCTAGTTTGTGGGGATGGGGCACAAAGCAAACTCAACAATCTTGAGACTGTGCCCATATTCTGCTTACCTCATCACCCATTCTCCCTCTCCATTGCAACCTCTGCACTGTGAAGTCAGGAAAACATCTCCAACCCACCCTACTTTGTTCTGCCCTGCCCCACCAGCCACAGCTGCCTGGATAGCTCTTCACATGGACTGTTCTTATGGTTGCCAGTGATGGCCTTTCTCCATCAGCGACTTCTCATTTCCTTGATGCACCATATCTCTGTCCAGACAATCCCGTCTCCAGTTAGCATTTTCTCCACAGTTTACAAATGTCATTTGGCCAGGGACTCTCTTTTGGAACTGTCCCCCTTCACCTCCGCAAATACTACTTATTGTTTGTAACTAAGTTCTCCAAACGCTGAGCCACCGTTGTTCCTTGCAAAGGCTGCAGAAGCTCTGGAGCTGGGAATTAAAAGCAGGCATCATTAAGGAAACATCCGCCACAGCTTCCACATTATGCACTTTTCATACAATGGTTTATCTGAGATGGCTTCTCCTTTCACCCAAAGGCTATGAAGCTCCAAGGGTAATCCATAGATAAATTGGCTTTTAATATGTGATTCTGTCATTGTTTGCCACTAGGCACAAGCCCCTCTCTGCACTGTCAGCTTGATATTTGGTCAAGCAGGTTCTGCCTCACTTAAATTATCAGTTGGCCAGGGAGGAGGATGGTAAGTTATTTTACACAGCCTTCTCAGACTGCATATGTAAGCATGCAGAGGTCTCCTCTCTTGTCTTTCCTTCCTGAGTTTCAAAAAGGCCAAGCATCCATCACAATGTCTTTAAGTGCTTTCAGAGATGCTTCTCAGGAACCACAATCTGCACTGGGAAGCTGGAGGATGGCATCACCCTCTGGAAACACTGTCAAGGGCTGTGCTGCTTTCTGATCAGTCCAGACATTCATGAAGGCCAAAAGATCAAGATTAGCCAGGCATTCACTGATTTTGGGTCCATCCAAGTGGCTAGAAAGATTCTTCTCTGGCATTAAGCCTTTTGCCACTTTGAAGCTGCTAACACCAGTTGTAAGACTGGTGTAGAATTTTTAAAAATTTGTTTAGTAATACACACACACACACCGCTTATTCAAACAGATCTATATAAGTGGTTTACATAAAATGGTATAAGAAAGTCATTAAAGGAGCAATAAAACATATTCTAAGAACAGTACTGTAGACATAATAAAAATATCCAAATGTAGATAAAATCAACTGTTTAAAAACTTCACAAATGTATATAATAATGTTACATGGCTAGGTAGGCTCTCCTATTTTTAAAAAAGTGTTTAGTAGGCAACAAAAACAGTACAACAAAGGCGGCAGCCTAATATGAGCAGGCAGGGTGTTATAGAGAATCCACATTGAAAAACTGGCATCTTGCAAATGTGGGACAAGCATGATGTGGTGCTTGTAAAAGTGCCAGTTCTGCAGATCGAAGCAGTTGCGTGGGCACATATGGAGCAAGGTCATCCTTCAAGAGAACTGGTCCCAAGCTGTTGAGGGCTTAATATATGTATTAGAGTCCTGGCAGTTAAACTGACAGCAAAGGCCTCCAACCCAGAACTGCTCTTTACAGGAAGGTTTCCAAGACAACGCAACAGCCGACAAGATGGAATAGCAGCAAAGCAAGATACAGAACCTTAGCTAAGTACTAAGGACATGGGACAGCACCACCTGGTGGCTGGAAGGGTTGTAGGCATGTATATTTCTCTCTCTCTCTCTCTCTCTCTGTGTGTGTGTGTGTGTGTGTGTGTGTGTGTGTTGCTAACTGTGTTTTACAGAAGGTGGCTATTTTACAGATGATTTGTAATCGCTGTACAGATTTGATAATTATTTTATATGGTTCGTGTTGCAGTTGCAATGTTCTACTTTCTTCTTATTTATCCTATGTGAGCCGCTTTGTGACTCGTGCGGTGAAAAGCGGCTTAGAAATATAAGAAATGAAATGAAAATGGGCATGTGGAGCCGACCCCCTCCTAACAACCTCTAGGAGAGGGAGAGGGGGGCGGCGGTGCCTTGGGGAGGGGGGAGGGCGAGGAGGGTGGGCATCAGAAGGGGGTGGCCTTCTCTTTCTGCGAGCAGCTGAAAGGGAGCTGCAGGCAGCCTTTGCACAAGAGGCTGTGCAGAGGAAGGGGAGGCGGGGAGAAGGTGAGCTCATCTTATTTGATTAGGGCTGTCACCATCAGACAGTGTTTGCAATTAGTCCATGCCAGCCTTATTCAGTCCTTGGATTCCTTTCAGCAGTGGGGCAGGGAGGGAAGGGAGCACTTGAGCTCCATTGAACTGGAGCGTGGCATCTGCTGCACACGGAGGGGAGAGGTTGGGGGGTCAGCGCTTGATTTTGATAAAGTGTGCCAGATTAATTGTCTCCAGTAATCCTGTTTGTCATGGTAGATGTGCAGAGAAGTCTTTGTGGCACAGCCTGACATATGGGCTGGCCTGCTGCTTTGCCTAGCACATGCTCTTCACAGTTGGCCTAGTTCCCAGAGCCTTGTTTTTCCAGGGGAGTGGAGCCTCCTGCTCCTATTCATCTGGCCCCCAGCTTCACAAACAGGCTCCCTAATCTTCAGGCCTGTCTGGGCTACTCAAAGCAACTGCATTATTCAAAAAGATGGGGGGGGGAGGGAGAGAGCTGGGGTGGGGGGGGGGGAGGAGGGAGAAAGAGAAAGGGCTGAAAGGGAAAGGGAGCCAGATATGAACTTCTCCCCCCTCCACCCCACATTTGGGGGAAATGAAAGCACCCATATAATACTTCAGGCAAACTTCAGGTGCCTGATTTTAGAAATCATTTCCAAACTCAAAACTAGCAGCCAGTTAGCTTTTATTTTTATCCAATGCTTCCTCACCAAAGCAAATTCTTGTAATGCTAAACGTTGTTTTTGCCTTGTGCCTGGGTGAAATCTATGTCGGTAATTGGCATTTGTAAACAAGTGTGTTGCCCAGGGATTTAAACTTTTAATACAGTCGGTCAGGAAAGACCCTCTCCCCCCCCCCCACACACACAGTGGGCGCATAGGGAAATGTAGGCTCGGTTTATTATTTTGTAAAGGGCCTAGGGTGAGGTTGCGGGATGGGGGTTGGGGAGAGAATGCTGTTTCTTACAAATAGTTCAGGATAGGAGCACTATGTTTTAAATTCATCTATGGAGATCTTGAAAGAAGACCTTTCTGAATTTGGCGAGAAGGCTGCAAAATGGCGGATGAGATTCAGTTTAAATAAGTGAAGTACGCTGTGACAGCAACAACAAATCCCAACTTCGCTTTATATGCTGATGGTGTCAGAAGAACTGGCTGTGGCTACCCAGGAAAGAGATCTCCCACTGGGACGGCAGCTCATCAGTGTGCTAATGCAATGAAAAGGAGAGAGGGAAAAATCTATGCTAGGAATGATTAGGAAAGGGACTGTAAACAGAAAATATCACAACATTATTATGTAACTCTATGGTGATGCAGCCCCGCTTAGAATACTGTATATAATTCTGGTCACCTTCAAAAGTAATATCTTAGCAGAATCATCTTCATAGGAGAGGCAAAAGAGGTGGGGGGCCTTTAGGTAACAACTGAAGGTACATGGTGAAGTTGTATAACAACTAGAGATACAGTATGTGGAGAGAGTAAACAAACATGTTTTCTAGAACTGAGGCTCCTTCTCATGATGGCTATGCTCTGCTTCCCTGGTTGAAGGCAGTAATGCTTCTAAGCAGGACAGGATCATGCTCTTGTGCTGAGATCCTGCTTGAAGGTTCTCTGCAGGCATCTGGTTGGTCATAGTCAAAGGAAATGTTGGTTGGCTCCAACTGTCTGTTGGAGCTGATCAAGGGTCTCTGCCTCCAACCCCAAGTAACACCTGCTGAAAGGAGCTTAAGCTATTTATCCAATTAAGCAGTGGTTCCCAGTGCTGCATCCATCCATTCAAAACCTTTACATTTGTAACACTGCTGTTCTCAATCTCAGCAGACATCAGCGTATCAATGTATTATGAGTTTCAGTAAGGCTTCAATCCTCATCACATTTACAAGAGAGAAAGTCCCATTGAGCAAAGCACCATCCATTCAAAACCTTCACATTTGTAACACTGCTGCTGTCAATCTCAGCAGACATCAGCACCATCTTCTTTCATCCAACTTAAAATTTAAGCTTTTTGTCCTGTATTATGAGTTGCAGTAAGGCTCCAAGCAAGGGTTACTTCTGAGGAAACAGGCATGAGGTTGCCTTTATGAAGACTCCTCTAAAACTGTAGGTTTCCCAAAAAATTAATTGACACTTTCAATATACCAATAATTATAAACTATAATGTGGCAATGTTTTGCCTTGTTGAGTCACAGCCACTTTAAGGAGTTGCAGCCAAAGATTACATTATAAATTCAGCAGTCTAGTGTTTAAGATGTTTGACTGACAGGCCAAGGTTTTGGGTATTGCTTATTCTCTCACTGAACAGATGCCTTTTGGCCACTGGTGTCTACAGAGGTCAGCTGGAAGACTTACCCCAATGCTTATTTGTGTACCATTGGTGCCATAATTGATGTGCATTAATCACCCTGGGTCAATAAGTCACAGCCTTTGGTGTGGACTATGTCTAAGTTGTCTGACTTAGCAATGAACTTCAATAAAGGCTTTAGTCATCATCAAACGTGTGTCCCTTAGCAGTATCTCTCTGACAAATGCCACATGCATTGTGGTACACTGGCCACCTGCTGCTATTTCTGCTGAATTCCCTTTCTTTTCTCCCCACAGGTGCACCAAACAGGGATGGGCCTATCCTTGAAATACTAATAGACACTTTAAGATAATCTCTGGTTCGTCTGAAAATGCATATACTATACAGTGGTACCTCGGGTTACATATGCTTCAGGTTACATACACTTCAGGTTACACACTCCGCTAACCCAGAAATATTGCTTCAGGTTAAGAACTTTGCTTCAGGATGAGAACAGAAATTGTGCTCCAGTGGCATGGCAGCAGCAGGAGGCCCCATTAGCTAAAGTGGTGCTTCAGGTTAAGAACAGTTTCAGGTTAAGTACGGACCTCCGGAACAAATTAAGTACTTAACCCGAGGTACCACTGTAGTATATAGTATAAACAGGGGTGAAGGAAGACGCCGTGACACCTGAGGCTGGTATCACGACGTAGGGCGCATGTGCGATGTCGCTACGTACACCACATGTGCCATATATAGCAACGCTGCACATGCACTATAGTGGTTTGCGCCGGTGCCAGGATCCCTCTGGCACCGCTGCAGCCGTGAACGTAAGATCCTCTGTTCATGGCTGCAGCTGCAAGCAGAGGATCCCAGCACTGTCCGTACGGCACTGGAGCATCGCTGGCAGCAATCCGCTAAGTACAGTGCATGTGTGGCGTCGCACACATGCACTGTACATAGCGACGCTGCACATACGCTGTATAGCGGTTTGCCGCTGGCGCCGGGATCCTCTGCTTGCAGCCGTGAATAGAGGATCCTTCAAAGGTGGCTGTGGCGGCGAGATGGCTGCTCGCACCGCCACGAGCCCCTGTGGGGTGACTTCTTGTCACCCCCGCAGACATGGAACCCGGGGCGTACTGCCCTCCATGCCCCCCCATTGCGACGCCACTGAGTATAAGAATATACCCTACCTACACAAACACTATGCCATAGAACAAAACAACATTACATTCCCACCTTTCTCCCTCCCTCTTCCTCTCCCCTCTGTTTCCCCCAACCAGAGCCGTAGCTAGGTGATCTTGCGCCCCTGGCAGAACCATCCAAATTGCAGACAAATTAGATCTTCTTTCTACCTCTCTTCCACCCCCATTCCACCCACTCAGTTCACTTTCTATTTAAAACTATTTCTTATGAGGCAATAATCAGTATTTATATTTATGGACATATTTTTAAGCTGATTTTGTGCCCCCCGCATTGCCTGCACCCCTGGTGGGGGCCCACGTCACCACCCCCTAACTATGACCCTGCACCCAACTGAATGATATCTAGAATGATAGTGTCTCACACAAAATGTAAACAAACTGTGGGAAAGACCCTATAAATAAAAAATGGAGATGATATGTGTACTTCTCCCTGTTTGTTTGTTTTGTAACACAAGAAAATCTCTAATAAAAACTAATTTTAAAAAAGAATATGCACACATACAGCCTATACAAAAATGTAGGTACCAAGGCTTCTCTTAGAAATAATTTCTCTTATTCTTTTAGAAGGAAATGGTGAATATGCATTGGGAGAGGGAAAGGGCACGTCCTTAGATTCAGAAAAGTAGCTAGTTAGGGAGCACTGATCTTATCATGCACCCATCCCTAAGCACTATGACAGCAGCTCTTATCTGAGAACAGGGATGGGAGAGTTATTCAAGCTAATAATGGCTCGGGCTCAGCAGCAAGAACTGGGTCCGGAAGTCAAGATTCCAAGGTACACAAACAAGGCAACAGATGCAGAATAGAATGGAAGTGACAAAGATATCCCTTCCGTCACCCTCTCCCTGCCCCGCCCCGGGAGGCCAAGCTCACTCTCTCACCTTAGGAGATTGCTGCATGAGTAAACATGCACTCCGTCTGAGCTAGCATGTCTGATCCCACCTACAGAGATAGTACTTGGTTGTTGGTGATAACTCTATGTACTCCAGCTCTACTGCCACCTCCTCCTGCCCAGCCCTTCCCACTGTGGTTCAGAGTCCCCCCCCCCCCTCAATGAAGCTCTAACCTCTACAAGAGAGGTGGTGGGCAGAGCTGGCAGAGAGCCAGTGTGGTGTAGTGGTTAAGAGCGGTAGACTCGTAATCTGGTGAACCGGGTTCGCGTCTCCGATCCTCCACATGCAGCTGCTGGGTGACTTTGGGCCAATCACACTTCTTTGAAGTCTCTCAGCCCCACTCACCTCACAAAGAGTTTGTTGTGGGGTAGGAAGGGAAAGGAGAATGTTAGCTCCTTTGAGACTCCTTTGGGTAGTGATAAAGCGGGGTATCAAATCCAAACTCCTCCTCCTCCTCCTCCTCCTCCTCCTCCTCTTCTTCTTCTTCTTCTTCTTCCCTTTCCATCTCTGACATCTAGAGTCACAAGTGTAGGACCTCCATCCTCCATCCCTAAGTAGCACCTTTAACCCCACCATTGCTGCTTCTCCTACCTCTTCCTTTTCTATCTGGGGCTGCCAAACAATGCCAAATCCTTATGAAACTGAGAGGTCTGTGGCAGGTTGGATTCTGACCTGTTTTGTGTGTAAGAAGTTTTTAACCTAGGGCTGCATTCAGATAGGCCACTCCACCTCATCTTTAGCACAGGAAGGCTCCACCTTGGGATCTATCTGTATGTGATGTCGTTGTAATATCAGGTGATTGACATGTGGGTAGCACCAACCACCAGGCAAATTTGGTCGGTGGGGTGGGTGTGGAGATAATTCCCTATGCCTGCTCTTAATTTTTTTTTTTTTTAATCAGTTGGCAAATTTTATTAGTCTGAATCAGGGAGTATTGTTCACTGCATCTTTCAATTACATATCTAGTCATTAACTTTAAGAAAAGCTGTAATGCCTTCATTTTCTTTCCAAGGGTGTGACTTGCATTTAAAAATGGCACACAAGGCAAACCAGAGTAATGAATTGGTAGGAAAAGGAATGATGGTGACTGGACACCTACATTTTTTTAAAAAAAACAACAACCCTCAATGAACTATTTCACATCACTA
The DNA here is from genome assembly GCF_965112155.1 of Podarcis liolepis. Classification (NCBI taxonomy): domain Eukaryota; kingdom Metazoa; phylum Chordata; class Lepidosauria; order Squamata; family Lacertidae; genus Podarcis; species Podarcis liolepis. Next base: position 58,447,497 of record NC_139560.1, on the reverse strand, counting down.
TTAAAATTGAATTATATCCCTCATATCTTCATTGAAGAATAATGAGTATACACCTACAGTTACACATGTGTAAAGAAGGGTACACATTAGATTGGCCTGATGCCACCTCTCCTGTTTTCTGTTTTCATTATCATGAACCTATTTCAAATTCAGTACACCTAAGAGATATTCTAAATGGATGCCAATTTACCAAAAATTGTCACAAGACTAAAAAAGTATTGGCCAAACACACACGTGCAGCCTCCTCTCCGACTGTTGCTACTAGTCTGTACTTGAGAAAAATCAAAAGATGCACTGATTGCTGGGAACTGGGGAGAAAATGTAATGTGAAGGGCAAGTGAACAGGGAAAGGATAGATACTTTATACTTGCAGCAAAGGGGAAAATGAACCTTTTTGCCTTTAAAACCAAATTGCAGATCTTGAGATAAGAGCCTTCATTATGTCATTTTCCATTTTTGTCCCTACTTGAATTATATTATGAGAACAGAGTATTAGGCGCCCTAGTTTTTATTCCTAATTCAGTGGAAATAGCTTTTGCCTCTTCACTGAATGAAGAAGAGCAATGTTGTCATAGTTCTCTTCCGTGGCCCAGTGCAGCACCTTAGTCTTCATCCCATCCTTCGTGCATAGCCAGATTTGAGCAAGCAGCATTCCTGACACAGCCTGAGAGAAAGATACAAAAATAATTTACACAAAATGTATACAGCAGTCTGCTTCTGTTTTCCCCCACAGCTGTGTCATGTCTGCAGAGGTGCTGTTTGTGTGTGTAGAAATTCAGCAGGGACTCAGATTCACAGCAAACTTCAAAGATTTGACGTAGAGACAGTCAAGATGGCAAAAAGCAGTGTGTTTTAAGATCTTATGTTGCAGTTATTTCATATGCCTCCTAAAATAACAAGAGATATAGATGTGCTTGAGGAATAATTCATGTGGTCTGGAAAATTGGGAGGTAATGTCCCACTCCCCTCCTAAATGAAGCCCACAAGTGTTTGAAACAGCCCAGAGAAATGAAGACTGGTGTCAATGGCCATTTTGACTACATATCCCCTGTTGGAGAAGTGCATAGCAAAATTCAGATGAGTGCAAATTTTGAAGGATGACTGTGTTTCAGTTCTCATAAAGTTTTGGAAAGGGCCAATTTGATACATTCATCAGACTGAATCAAATTCTCCCCTCATCCCTCAATGTGAGTCTGGAGGGCCCTGTCATGCTCAGCAATGCAGTGTGCAGGGCTTTCAAGAGAAGTCAAAGAAAGTTCTGCAAAATTAGCAAAAGTTCTCAGACATGTGGGCTTTCTCAGTGATAAGTGGCCACCCAATTTTGCTTGAAGTGAAATTTGAGCTGAATCCTACTTAAGTAAAACATCTGTAAAAATGTCAGTGAAAGTTAAAAGACTGGTGAAATTTCTCAGGGGAGCTTCACACTTCTAAATAGAAAGGAGTCTTGATTAAAAACAGAAAAACAAAAAGGTCTATGTATTATCAAGTCATGCTAATTAAGAGACATGGGTTGTGTCTCTGTAAGTTTCTGCCTCCCCCTCTCCATATTTGAGAAGATGGTATTTACCATAAATCAACACAATAACAAATCCAAGTTTACACTGAATATATTCCCCCAAAATTGAGCCGCAACAAATCCTGGACCCTATTTTTCTTCAATGCATGCTTTTTGCCATATTTTAAAGTGTACATTTATGAGAAGGAGCCCTTATTTCAGGGATTTTAAATGAAAAAGGGAATTAGACCCTAATCTTTAAGTCCAATACTGCCATTTCCAAGAATTTGCTGCACTGCCTGCAGACCTTTTGGTTGCTCTGAAAATTACATGCAAGCCATTGAATATATAATACATCCCTCCTCTTCTTGTGGAAACTGTTTTCTCTAATTCTGGGTGCCTCATCCCCAAAGCAGTGGAGGTTTTTTGTAAAAAAAAATTTTAAAAAATCTTAAAATGTACTGTATGAAAATGAAAACTCTGGCTCTGAAAGCACTGAGGCAGACTGGTACAATGAGTCAGAACAAAAAGCATTCAGTGCACAGAAAGCCAAACCCAAATGGAAAGAGCTTCTGCCAGCATCAGCATCGGGATTCCTATTCCACAGATGGCCACTGATCTGCACTGAAAGTGATGTGTCTTTTAGCAGTGCCTGCCTGCCTGCCTGCCCACCCATTCCTTTCAACACACCCCAAAGCAAGGTTCACTGACCAGCCTTAAGTCATGAGACTCAGAATGTCACAGACATGATAGATGTCTGACATTCAAAGAATAGTAATGAGGGAGTTGTGGCTTTAAGTTCAGAGGGGGGAGCAAACTCCTCACTGTAGGAATGAAAAGGGAGCTGGGCTTTTTGCAATCTCCGTGTTTCCTGCAAAATGAAATCAGGTAGAATCCAAAAGTGATTTCTAAAGTCTCCTTCCTGGATTCCATTTGTCTCCTCTGCCTCCTGTATGATGATCCAAAATGGGTCTGGGAAGTAGGTCCCAAAATCTGGGACCTAAATCCTCATTAATGTAGTCCTGCCCAGCAGACTGAAAAGGCACACAAATCACCTGGCGTCTTCCGCTCTTCATATGCTCCTCTTGGTTTGTGACACAAATCTTTAGACAATTTTCCTTGCTGAAAGCAAGACATACTTAATACTACGGGAGAAACCTGCAGAGTGCATGTTTTGCCCACAAAAGATGTGAAGCAATCTCTGTATCATTCAATTTACTCTAGGCACTTAATATTCCATCATCATATAGAGGATGCTTCAGCTCAAGCTGATGCTGTATCACTGCTTATTTCTGTGTACTCAGTCTCAGATTGGCATCTTGGTCATCCACTTGAACAATATGGATTAACATTCCAGAAGGGCAACTTTGACTGTCCAAAGTCATATCACTAACTGGAGGTACCATAGTGTCTTTAATGACTGACCAGTGAACTTCCAAGAGAGGATCACACAATCACAACTTTGCCTTGTAACTATGTACCTTTTGACAATCAAAGCAAGGCCTGTAGATGTTTTCTGCTTTATGTTCATTTCTTGCCTTTCATGGTAACGGTGATGGTGATGTACTGTCTCTGTGAACTTCAGGTGCTAAAGCAAAGAAGGGGCAAAGGCTGCTGCCTTCTTGCTCTGACTGCAGACTTTCCAGAAGCATCAGATGGCTACTACTAACAAGAATCCTGGTCTAGATGGGCTTTGGATCCAATAGAACATCACTCTTCTTCTGTTATAAGCCAGATCCAAAGTGTTAAGTCCTCACCATGTTGGACACTGTATACAAAATGTTTATTTGTTCTTGTTTGTTTGTTTGAAAAAACAGCTTTCTCCCAACAGCTCAAATAATATTTGCTACATAAATCGAACCCTACAGAATCAGTGACTGACCCTACCATCACCCCAGATTTGAAACTTATCTGTGATGATGCAGTATTCATCATTCTAAAAACTCTTTTAGAACATGTATTCGCTAATGTTGTGCGACTTGAGAAGGGCTTGAAACCAGCATGTCAGAATTCGGCAAATATCACTTGTTTGGTAATTATGCAGCATGTTAATGAGATGCATGAATATGTTCCACTTTAACTATATTTGACATTTGCCAAGTGCCTGGGGGATACAGATGAGGAAAGGAGGCATAAGGAGAGGGTCACTGCTTGAGGGCAGCTCACATGTATATGTTATTACTTTGATCACATATTTATGAACTGGGAGAGCATTAAGGGAGATACTCACCACATGGTGCACACATGGAGGCTGGAAGGTCCAGCTCCACTTATTTTCATTCCAATTCTACTTTCTCTTATGATGATTAGCTCATAGGTTAAACCATGTTTACTGCTCATTCTGTGTTAAGATCCTGCCTTGTCTGCAACCTTTATAGGGAGGGAGACTGATGCTGCAATTGTAAGCCCACTTACCTGGGAGTAAGCCCCATTAACTCAGTAGGGCTTACTTCTGAGTAGACATGGCTAGGTTTGCAGCTTGTGTTTGTTTCTTGAGAGGATGCTCTGTAGTTCTTGTGGTATCTGGATGTTATCAGATTTTTAGACCCTGGTTCCTAACTAAGTTATGGGTTTGAACCTGCCATTTTTAGAAGTGATTGACAATGAGGAAATAGCAGACTGCTAGTCCTGTTTCATCTTTCAGTTGACTTGAGGACCTTGGCTCATCAAGATGCCTTCCCACTTCAGATTCTATCAAAAGAATCTCATTATACTTTATCTGCCTCCAGTGTTTACGCATTTCAGATATCAAATGCCTCAATGTTCTACTTGATTAAAATCTTCTGAATTCTCCCTCCAAGTAAAGGTTTGCTATTCTCATTTCCCCTCTTTTGAACTAATGGTGGGCAACAGAATGAAATGCATTTGTTCTAGTAACAGGCTTATGAGTGATCAGTTTGATACAATCAAACTTCAGTTTTCCTGCTAAGGAGTCCCCTGGTTAAGCAGGTAATAACTTCAATAGTCCTCATAAAGTATTTTCACATTACTTAAATTACACCCTGCATACTCATATGAAGGGAATGAAATTTTCTTACCCCCAAACTTAGAGTGAACTTCATTAGCCACTACACTGTCATCTTGTTATATGTCTATTGAATGTTTATGGTAGCGCATAAATGAAAAAGTTCACTTGGAGACTACCAAAGGTCTTTCAAACGATGTAAAATGATGTGCTGGTATTTTGAATGTCTCACCTGATAAAACTAGAACCTTCTCCATTTCCCATGGGCCAGTTCTGGTGACACCTTCCTGGTTTCATATGCAGATTAAGAACCTGCATAGAAGAGCCTTGCTGAATCAGGCTAAAAAGTCTGTTTAGTCCAACATCCTGATTTCTGCACTTGCCAATGCTTGCCTGCCCATGATGCAGAGTGAAGCGCACACCTCAGGGGCCTGAAGTGCAAGAGGGAGTGCTCTACCCACCCACTCCACTGCTTCCACCACCAAGAGGGAGGCGTTCTTGCCACTCATCTTCCCAACCCCCTGGATGGAGAAGCCAAGTCAGTGGCAACTCTTTGAGGACTGACCTGCCTCCTGCCACGTTTGGTGAGAGCGCAGCACAGCAATGACAAGACTGGGGTGCGGCGGAGGCCAGGAGGCATCAATTCCCATTTTGCCTCAGGTGGGGAAACAGAACAGGCCGCTCCTAACAATGGTCCACCTCCATAGCCCTTTTGACATCTATTGAAGACTTTCTTCTTCCAACAAGCCTTTTAAGTTGAGAATTTTCTCAGCTTGCATCTGTATTGGAATTGTTTTTAAGATCTTTTAAAAATTGTTTTAATACTTGTTGTTTGCTTGTGAGGAAGGACAGATTATAAATTTAACAACAACAACAACTTTATTCCCCTCCCATCTGGGTGGCTCCCAACATATTATTATTAATAATAATAATAATAATAATAATAAAGCAATAAAACATCAAACATCTAAAACTTCCCTAAACAGGGCTGCCTTCAGATGTCTTCTAAAAGTCAGATAGTTGTTTATTTCTTTGACTTCTGATGGGAGGGCATTCCACAGGGCGGTCATCACTACCGAGAAGGCCCTCTGCCTGGTTCCCTGTAACTTCACTTCTCACAGTGAAGGAACCACCAGAAGGCCCTCAGCGCTGGACCTGTGTCCGGGCTGAATGATGGGGGTGGAAATGCTCCTTCAGGTATACTGGGCTGAGACCATTAGGGCTTTAAACATCAGCACCAACACTTTGAATTGTGCTTGGAAACATAGTGGGATTCTATGATTTGGCAAGCTCCAGCAAATATACCCTGGGAACTACATTTCGGAGCAATGGAAGTATCTGATTCCTCTTCAAAGAAAGCCCCATTTAGCAATTATTGCAGAGGTCTGCCCCCCCCATGTATTGCCAGGGAATGGATGACTGTGGCCAGGTCCACTTCCTCCAGCAAAGGGCACAGCTGGCAAACGAGCTTCAGCTGGAAAACAAAAGACCCTGCTGCCTTGGCCACCACCACTTGGAGACCCAACAGAGACTGGGCAGGACAAGTCCTGCCTGCATCAATGTTTGCTTCTTATATGCTCAACCCATACATTTGTATAAATGGTTTATTTTTTTAAGACATCTGGTGCACACTCTTCACAAGTAAACTGTCCTACTTAAGTTTTTCCCTGGAACTTCCTATTCATCAGGGAAATTTCTAAAGTGGAAATAGAGAAATATATGCACGCCACAGTTGTAGGAGGCTCATCTTTTCCTGGTTTTTTTTTATTACTATTTCTTTTGACAAGCTTCAGCCCCATTTCCTTCTCCCTTGATCCCTCCCCTCTGTGCTGTTCCTGGGCTCTGCTCAATTAAGAGACAAATCCATTCCACAGTGTATCCTAAAGGCTATAATGAAGTCAACTGTCAAAATCCCATCATGCTGCTGCCCTGCAGCTGAATCTGAAGGCCACTTGTCAGCTGTTTCACCCAGTCAAATGGAGACAAAGGGCCCTTTGATGGCCTGCCTTTCCCCAATCAATCTACACTGAAGCAGATGTTGAAATCTAACAGGAAAAGGTGTAATTTGATTTTGCATCCAATGCAGACAGCCTCTGTGTAAAAAATTAAATCTATCAGAACCTGATACCCTCCTGTCAACATGTGGTAAATAAAACAACCAATTCTTAAATTAGGCATTTGCAAAAAAAGGAGGGGAAAGAATGCATTTTCCTTCCTGCTTTCCACACTTGGGCTCTGATAGTTTAGGAAATCCTGTTTGGCAACACACAAAAGCAGGTATCAGAAAAATGCTCAAAAGATATCTTCCATCAACAAATAGTAGGTATTTTGATTATCAGACTACTGTTATTAAAAAGAAAGAAAGACACCAGCTAGATCGGTTTTGCTCATGCTTACAGAGAGTAGAAAGACTTCATCAATAGTTCCTAAGGGAACATGTGAAACTCCTGTATGGAAAATTTGCTAGTCATAGCAAACTGTCTCTCAAAAGTCATTTGCCAAGCTTTAAGCAAAATTTGATGACAACTTTAGGCCTGTATTAAATGATACACCAAGAAAGGCCCTGTCACCATAAGTATTCCCGCTTGCACAATGGGACCCTCCCCGTCTTCTCTCCTACCATGTACCCCATAAATATGTTATGGGGTTTTTCCAAACCCTCTGGAGGAGATCTGAGGAGAACATGCACTGGGGGAGGAAAAGAAGAAGTCCCACTGTGCAAGTAGAACTTCTTGAATTGATAATATACTTACTTAGCACTGCACTAGGTACAAGCCTTAGCATTTAGCATGAGAAGAACTAGAGTGGACTTCAGGCCAGGGAAAATGTAAGCAATGAATAAGAATTACTTTTCTGGGTCTTTCCGTAATAACCTACCGAAACCAAGGCAGGAACTTCAACTATGGTTATGGATAGGGGAGAAACTTAGCTTGGTTCACATTTTAATATACACCTTCCTATTTGCACATTGCAAAATGACACATGGATTGAAACAGAACCATCATTCGAAATTTGCACTTCTCCGAATTTTGCAATGCAATTGTACAACCAAATAATATACACAAAAATGTTTACATTAGAGGAAAGAGTGCATTAAAGCGCATTTATTACTGAAAATAACTTACAAAAGTGCATTGTATTAGGGAAATTGCTTGAAAAATGTGTTTATTGAGAGAAATATACATGATAATGTTAATAAATTTTCATGATACATGTGGAAATTGAGAGAAATGAGAAGGCATCAGTATTTTACAGTCAGATCCAAATTTCATGTTACCTTTTGAAATTATGACATCACCTGTTATTATTTTCACCACATCAATTTCCATGGGTCTGAAGGTATCCTCACAGGGTTATTGACCATATCAGGACAAATAGCATTTCAGTTCACCCTGTAAAAACTAAAAATATTCTTCAAAACTAAATATTCTCCACATCTGAGTAATATAGTGAAGTCACCCTGTGGTTTCGGTCTTAAATGACTTATTTATAAAGAAAACTATCAGGAAGTATCTGAGGGCCAACTTTGACTTTATGTTCACATCAAATAAAAGTATTAAGCTTGAAAAAGACTTACCTATTTTTGTACATATATGTAACAAAGTACAAAAATTAAATGAAAATTAGCCCTTTGTTTCTGCTACAGAAAATATTGGATCATGGAGAAGGGGGAGAACAGGAGAGACTACTGACATTGTTAGAAAACAGCTAATATATACTATCTTTTGGGACCTTTCTGCTTAAAAGAAACAATGCTATTGAAAAGTAATGGAGTGTCAAAGATTGCTTAAGCAATGTGAGCCAAATTTAGCTCTTGTTTACAACAGAAGATAACCAGAGCAATCCCACTAAGCTTTGTGATATTACCTCAGACTACCTTCAAGCAAAACTTGACCGTATGTCTTTCCCAGTCCTGCCACTGTGGTCTCTGCTTATAACATTAACTTATGTGGTCTCTCAAGAGAGGCTTGTCATAGGATTGAAGCAAAGATCAGCATCAGGTTATAAACTAGCTAAATATATCACCAGCTGCGTTCAGATTTCATATATTGGTGTTTGCCTTCATGTTGATATAGTTGAGAATATACATTCTCCTTATGTTAATTAAAACAAAAAACAAACAAAAAACCCACAGAGCTTTCATAAGCAACCTTCACTTTTTGTATTTTTAACAGGCTGAAGAACATTTATTTACTTACAACATTTGTATCCTGCATTTCCAAGAGGGAGCTTGGGGTTGCTTATATGTGGCCATCTCATTTTATACGCACAATAAATAACCCTGGGAGGGAGATTGTGGCTTAGCTCAAAGCTGGTCGGTGAGTGTCACGACAGGTATGGGGCATGAACCCAGATCGTACTGATCAGGGGAAAATGCTCTACCACCTAAAGAAAATAAAGTGAATTCTGAAACTCTGAACTTTTATTTACACTAACTACACTAACATCACATTGTACTTCACTGGCAAGGCTAAAAGGAGGGGGAGGTTAAAAGTGCTTGTAACTGAGAGGTCCAGAGAGCTCTCCAAAGCACTTAGTATAACTACGAGACAGGCCCCCAGTGTTCTATTCTGCCCTAAGCGCTTTCATAGAAATCCAGTTGTACCATATCAAGGACAGATGTATGTGTGGATCAAAGGCACATTGTGCTCCTTAATATCAGAACATGTGATTTTACAATCCCAAGCATTTTACCTTTCTGCCCCTCTCCAGATGCATTTTTAAAGTTGTTCAAAAACAGAATAAAACACAGCAACAGCTGTGGTCTGATATAGAAGTACACAGCTTCTTTTTTCCCCCATTTGGGTAACTGATGGAAGATATCACTTCAGGAGAGTGCTAGCAAGTGTACCAGCAGTTCCTCTGAACTGTTTGCTTCTGTTCTTTTTCACACTAAGCAAGATTTCTCTTTTCCAAGTGAAAATGCACATTTAAGGAGGAATTACTGAATATCTTGTTACACCTATAGTCTCTATAAAACTGGTTGTCTGGCATACAGCAGAGTTATGTTCCTAGAGGTATGACAATATCACAGTTGCCCAGTATCTGCATATCGTAGTATAGGAATGGGGCTGTTTCTTTTCTCTGGTGACCCCATTTGAAGATCTACCAACTACAAAATGATCCAGAAGTGATCATAGAAATTCTAGTCCAGCACAAACCCAATTCGTGCACCAAAACAATTTGGTAAGGATTGAAGTTAAGAGCAAAAGCAGAGATATACAGAATATTTTAACTTGGCTTTCATCAAGAGAAATCCAGTTTCCCTCTATAGTTTCAATGAAGTTGGTTTAGGCTCTTAATCATTTGTTTGAATTTCAGAAACATGACTTTTGGCAGCAGCACAAGTTCTTAAATGAAACGATGGTCATTGTGAAACAATGATGGCAATATAATTTCATCTAATGTCAGCTTCTTAAAAGACAAGAAGAGATGGAAGAACTAAAAGTCCTCTCTTCACCGTAGTGAGAGATAAACAGTGGCTACTCCAAACACCTATGTAATATGCATTGAAACCTTTGGCATCTGTTGACCTGAAGTAAATCAGGATGTCTAACCAGGATGGCTATTTATGCCTCCTTATGCCTCCTAGGATTTAAGGAGAATTATTGCTGACTACTCTATGATTTGCCATCTTGTGCTCTAAATGAACACAGACATCTATATTTTTAGTGTGTCTAAGAAAAGCTAGTAAAAAGTCTATAGATTATTTTATTTTCTCACTTGGGCATACATTAGGATGTTTCTTCACAATGAACAAGTGCTGGAAGAGTAATTCACTCTATTTTCCCAATAAACAACTATGTTGGATCTCCTCCATCAACATTTTTTTTTCCCAGGGAGTAAAGTGTTTTTTATGGGTCTCCCCTGCCTCCCCCTAATTTACGTTTTCTATAGTCAAACCCAGGTTGGCACAGTAGAGGTTAATTAGATCAAGAAAAGCATGCAGAGCTGGAATTTATTGCGCTCTCATTTATCAATGGCATGCAAGGGGAAAGTGTTCAAGGCTGTTATAAAACATGCTGCAAACTGGTGATTAACTCCAGAGCTGTCAACATTCTGACAGATGCTTGTTGAGCACCTGATCCTTTGTTGCGCTGTTAATTGGTTGCCCCTTCTATTCCCTCCCCCAAGCCAGTAAAACTACCCAACAAAGACCTAATTTCTCAAGTACATACTGCATTATTATTTTGCTATTACAATCCCATAAATGTAAAGGTTACACGCTAGGTCACCAGCATTGTTTGTATGAAATATTTTGCAGGTCTTTGCAGTCTTCATTAAATGTTCTGAATAGATACCGTTATAAATCTGATTACTTGCATGGAAATGCTTAATGGATACACAGAAGTAATTTGCTATTGTGCCCTTTCCCCCTGGGAGACTCATATTCATTACACTTGGGAAATTTTGTGCACTCAAAGGGGAAAGGGTAGTATATAACGGTGGTGACTTATTAGGTGCCATGCCTATGGGGTCTTCTCGAGAGGAGAGACGCAAAATCTTGCTGAGTAAGAATGTAAGTTTTCCAAAAGAGTTACAGGCTTTGTTTAGTTACTTGGTTTTGCTTTCCTAGCTCTGGGATGACTTCTCAGAAATGGCTTCCAACTATTCATGCTGAATATGTATTCAGGAAAAGAAAAGAGCCCTTCAGAAAATAAATCATTATAGTATATAGACATGGGATCAGATAGCATAAAAGCAGGGCATTAAAAGTTTAAAGACAAAATAGCTGCCTAAAAATACCATGTAGTGTCTCCTTGTGATATCAGATCGTGAAGAAACCAGTTAAAAAAATTAAACACAGGGCAAATCCACACCATATTTTCAATGCACATTTGAAGTGCATGACTTCTGCTAAAGAACTCTGAGGCCTGTAGTTTTCACCTCACTTAGCTACAATTCCCAACACCTTTAAAAAAAAACTACAGTTCCTGTTATTCTTTGGGGAAAGTCATGCGTCCTGGCCACACCTGTGTCCTGGCCTATCTAGAAATGGAGGCATGCAAACAATTGTGGAATATGGATATAAGATTTACAGCATGCTATGGTAGAAGAAAAGATTATATGAAAATGTTTAATAGATGGTGCCTAACACTAGTAGAATGGTAAAAATGAATAAATCCAAATCAAATATGTGTTGGAAATGGAAAGAGAAAAAAAGTACCTTTTTCCATGTTTTGTGGTCTTGCAATAAGGTTAAAACTTACTGGGAAATTATATATAATGAACAGAAAAATATGTATAAGATAACATTTGTAAAAAACAAACAAACAACAACAACCAAAACAACAACAACAACTCCAGAAGCTTTTCTTTTGGGGATAATGGGATCAGAGCTGCCTGCATCCTGGCCAGGCATGAGTCCTGGGAGACAAAAGACGAACAAGTGAAATCTTCCATGATACACTGGGCAATAGATATTGGTCACAGTATAGAAATGGAGGCTTACGAACAATTGTGGAATATGGATATATGATTCATAGCGTGCTATGGTAGATGAGAAAATTATATGAAAATGTTGCATAGATGGTGCCTAACACCTACTAGAATGAAATCCCACCCAACAATAAACCCTATTGAATTCAATACTTTCAGATAAATGGGTATAGTATTGCAGCCTTAGGCTTACAAGCAAGGAAGAAACTCCATAGAACTTGTGGGATCTTAGATTGCAATCTAAAATCTTCTGACTTCAGAGAACACACATCAATATAAGGCTGCTTAGAATTACTGTGTTAAGTCATGCATGAGTTGACTTCTTAATAACCTTCATAATCCCTTTGAATATTTCCAGGACGCATCAGATTTGAAAGTTCTTAGCTGACATTATATGTTTCCACAGTGCGTCCAGGCAGATAGAACATCATGTGTGAGCTTTTCACATGTTGGTTTTTCATCATGGGCTGGTTCATGCATACATATGCATTGATCAATAAATGGGAGCTAAATGTGCACACTGTTTCATTGATAAACCTCACGGCACATTTGAGCGACCTAGTTTGGTTGTGACATATGAATTATCAAGGCCAGGTCTTGTTCTTTGGGAAAGGGCACAGCAGGCAGGGCTATTTTTCTAGAAAACTCTGGAACTCACCATGAGCACCTCCCTCTTTCTTTTAGAATGGCAATAGCACCCACCTGAGAAGTGCCGAAATTGGGTTCCGGTGAGTCCCCCCTGAACAAAAGCCCCGACAACAGGTAAATAATAATAATAATAATAATAATAATAATAATAATAATAATAATAAATTTTATTTATATCCTGCCCTCCCCAGCCAAAGCCGGGCTCAGAGCGGCTAACAACAGTAAAATAATACAGCGTTCTAAAATCAATTCATTATAAAATACCATGACTCCAGGATCTTGCTTCAGTGCTTAGATGGAACAACAGCTGCCATTTTGATTCCCATTCAGCCTGTTTGGAGAGATCCTTCTGGAACAACTCACAATCCCTTTTTGTTTTATCACCCTGGATAACTTTGAGCCATCATGTTCTATGCCAGTCCTCATTCCTGCTGTGTGCACTTATGGATCCAAAAAAACCACTTCAAAGCAGGTGTATTTTGGGAAGGTTTTCTAGAGTTGCAGGGCAATCACCAAGAATGCGATACTTTGCACAGCCCTGGGGAGCATCTAACCAGATGGCTTTTACTGTAGCACAATTCCCTACAGGGTCACAGTGTTCCTGAAAATTAGCACCCCAGCCAGCCACCTGAAATGACTTTGCCTGGCAGAAAAAGCTTAATTTGATTTGTTTTTTTTCCAGAACAGCTTGTAGAACAAATAGCTTTCAGAATATACAATTTGCTAGCTTGCCAGCTTATCGTGAATAAACCTGTTAGTAGTCTAGTCATATCATGCAATCTCCCAGGAAACACAAAGAAGCTGCTCACTTTTCACTTATGGCGGTTTTAAATTAATTTGAACGAAGCTCGCCTCATGAGTATGGTTTATGCTACTATGAAACAACTGATGATGATAAATTACAGCAGCTTCACTTGAGAGCAGCCTGGAACAACATACAGTAAACGGGTTGAGCTGGCTTAGAAGCTGTGCAGAGATTATATATCCTGAGTCTGGATTTGTTGACTTGAGGTGAAATAGCTTTCATGGGCAGGTCAAACAGTCCAGTTTTTTCAGCAGTCAGCTGAAAATCTATTATAAATTATAAGAAATAAATTAGCAAAAAACAAATCATGAGTATGAGAATTTCCTCCTCCACTCTCAGCCACATTGGTTGCCTGTTTGTTTCTGGGTTCAATTTACATTGTTGCTGTAGACCTTTAAAGACCCATATAGCTTGGGACCAGTTTTTTATTATTATTATTATTATTATTATTATTATTATTATTATTGGAATTTATATACCACACTATACTCAGAGGTCTCAGGGAGGTTCACAGAAAAGATCAACATAAAAACCACAATATATACCGTATTTTTCGGCCCATAGGGCGCACCAGCCCATAGGGCGCACCTAGTTTTTTTTGGGGGGGGGAAATAAAGGGTGGAAGCCCAAGCTTCCCCCGACCCCAGCCCCCAGAACAGGCAGCTCTCCACAAGCCGCGGGGGAGCTGCAAAGACCAGCACAGAGGGTGAGGTGACTTCTTTCTTTCTTTCTTTCTTTCTTTCTTTCTTTCTTTCTTCCTTCCTTCCTTCCTTCCTTCCTTCCTTCCTTCCTTTCTTCCTTTCTTCCTTTCTCCCGCTCTCTCTCTCTCCCTCCCTCCCTCCCTTCCTTCTTTCCTTCCCTCATCAGGCTACCTTTTTTAAATTTCCCAAACAACTATGCTGTAGTTTCACCACTGTTCTGAGGGCATGTCCCACAACCTGTCCCTGATACAACACCCAGAATGCCCCCTATTTGCCCTTACTGCCCTGGGAGGTGTCCAGCCACTGACCTCCACCCTCCCTGGACGCAGTCTACAATATCCAATGTCTCCCAGCTGTGCTTCCTGGAAACTTAGGACTGCTTAATAAGCAAACAATCTCTTTAAGCCATGCATATTAACTACATTTTAATCACCCATATCTATATTGTATTGCCTTATTTCACATTAGTCTGCCATGCATTCTTCAGTCATTCAGGAAGGGCATTATGAGCAAGGTGTCAAAAAATCACAGACCTATTATTTCTCCCTTTGCTTTTCCTGTCAAGTCGGAACGGATAATATGCAGCACAGTGGTAATTTTAGCACATTTTGAGATATAGCTTTGAAATTTTCCAGCATTTTCAAAGAATGAATTTGCAAATGGTGATGTGTTGGCTTATTATTTATATTGATTTTTGATTGACTGATAGGCTTTTCTTTTAAGCCAATGCAACATGTGCTTGTTTTAATTTCTTGGGGAACCATTTGCTCTCACAGCAAGCAAAGTTATTTTCTAAATATTCATCCCTCTGGCAAGAAATTTTCATATGCCAGTAATTAATCTGGGTGATTTGAATTGTTCCTGAAAATCTGTTCTGTATAAGATGATTCCATGCTCATACACATACATTTTTACAGGGGACAAAATTCTGCAATGGAATGCATTTTGAATTCTGATTTCAGCCTAGCTAGCTATGACCTAGGAATGGTGGTGTTCCCCATTACTTTTTAATGCTGACAAAATGCCTTGTTGTACAGCTGATTGTTAAATTAAATTATCTTTCAAAAGGGCTAGCCTTTTTGGCAGTTTATGGTTCAACTAGTTATGCTCCAAAGATGTGGTCAAGTCTGGGTCAGTTTGAACTCTCAATAAAGAGAGGCTTTTCACAAAGGGCAGGAAGATAATGTAGCCCACCTTTGAACTGAGCTGTCTTTCAGAGTGCCAAGAGATGTAACTTAATAACAGAATCCTGGAAAGCTGCAGTTATCAGTCCAACATATGAAGGAGGGAGGACTCACTCCATTATTTCTGGATTGTAAAGGATAGACAGCAGATAAGTTGCAAACTGTCCTGTTTCCAAGCAGAGAGATTCAGGATGAATTCCTGAAGATCGCTAACCTGGGATAGATGGTTTCTTGAGATTAATTTGGCAACATAAAAGGATGGGATAAAAGGTAGATGCTGGGATGTTCTCCCCATGCACAGGAGAGATTCACAGTACCCAGCACTGCGCTTTAGGAATGTGAGTTGAGAAGCCTATTGCTTTTAGGGTATAATAATTAATGTGACAGAATGCTTGGGGTGTTCTAAAGCGGGGGGTCATTAAGCTTTCTGAGCCAGTGGACACAGTTGCAAACCAGAGGCACTTTCCATGACACCACACACAGATCACAACCAAGCACACCCCACAACTTACTGTATTGGCTACAACAAAATACTTTTCTTATGCCTAATTAAGTGAGGAAGAGGAAGAGGATCCTGTGAGCACTATGGAAGATCTCTGCAGATACATATGCACCCACATGCACCACGGTGATGACCCCTGTTCTAAAGCAATATACAAGAAACACATAAAAGCAAATCTGAGTGTACAAGAAATTGCCAACTGGGGAAAGCAGTGGAGTTAAAAGCTCTGATTTCAAGGTGGTTTCCAACAGCAGGTGCCATGGCTGCCAATGAGCATCTGAACACTGACAGGATGGGGATGGAGCAGTAGGAAATTGTTGCTGCCTGGCATGTTTGATGCACCAAAACCTAGTAGGATATCAACCAACCAACCAACCAACCAATTATATGTAGCCTGCTCTTCATTAAAATAATATCTCCCCCAAACCATTATAGATGTACCATCATCACCCTCGTTTTATCCTCTCTTAAGAGTCCAGGGTGACTAACAATAAAAATACAACAGGTTTTCTACAAATTTCACAGAGTGGCGGTCCTCAATTTATGCTCCGAAGCCTTGCTGGAAGAAGTCTGAAGCTGACTCCATAATACAAATTTTGTGTTTGTGTGTGTGTGTTGTGGTGGGAAGTTCAATTCTGTTAGAAAATGTATAAACTACTTTATCAAAAAGTTCTCTAAGCAGTGTACAAATAACTTGGGTGCCACCACAGAAAAGGGCCTACTCAGTGAGATCACCCCATCATATTCTGTTTGCTAGGAGGCACCTGGGAAATAAATGAAGAAAGAAACAGAAGAACACTGTACAACTTAGATTTAAAAAGGTGCCTTAGATCCAGATTTGTAGGGCAAACAAGGATCAGCAGTAAGGAATCACCACACTTGGGGGGGGGGCAGGGTTCCTGAATTCTCTTACTGTAACATCAGACTGCAATATGGAGTTACATCTGAACTGCCCCTGTGTGCAAGGAGAGATTTGAACAGCTGTGACTAACTTGTGTGGAAGTGAGAAATTCCATTATTGAACAATTAGGCACTGGGGAGGGCATTCTAACAACTCCATCCTATGCATGTTCTTTTGGGAGTACACCCTGCTGTGTTCAATGAGGTTTGTAGGTAAACATATGATTGCAGCTTTAACATTATACAACAGCCTGGTGGGATTCAGACATCTTATTCTCCTGCTATTATCAAGAATGCAGTGCTAGTATATTTATAAGTACCTAGGGGTCCTTTACCTTTACTTTTTTTAATCACGGATGGGATATTTGAAGGCAGCATACAATGTTGCTTATCAATGGATCCATGCATGCTTTTGAAATGAATTTTCTTTCTAATTGGACACAAATCATTTGCACCATTATAGGTGGATTAAATGTCATTAAGTTATTTTATTGTAAGTGTTGGGTGCACCAGGAATTGTCTTCTAACCAAGATCCAATGTAGATGAATACTAAGTAATATTAATTTTAAATATTTATATTTATATTAACATGGCATTATAATATGGACGTTCTAAATTAATACAACAGCATTCTAAATTAATACAGCAACCCTGTTATCCCAAATGCAGTTCACATATTGAGAATCTGTCAGTTTCTACTATGCAATGTGATGAAGTAGGGCATTTTCTAAATATAATTAAACAGTCAGATTTATCAACTTCAAAATAAGTTTAAAAAATAGGCTGCTAATCTTCATGTGTGTAATATATTGTTGACAGCTCTGTGGGAAGGCATATGCTTTTTGGGGGTTAAACATTAATGTAAATATTTCCTATGGTTACCTTGCATACAGTTATAGACCACATCCATGCATATGTCAAACTGCCTGACTCACTTCCACTCCTAAGCAGATGGCAAACTAGGTTCATGGTGACTGAAACCATTTGAAGACTTAGGGCAGGTATGGGGAACCTGAAGCCTTCCAAAGCTCTTCATCTGGCCTTGGGACTCTTCTGTCATGGCGCTGTCAGGCCACAAATGTCCAGAGTGAGGAATTAGCAATTTATTGTCAAAGGTACACTTACAAGTTAGGAAAAGGCATGTCCACCAGTCTTACATCTCTCAGCTACTCCTAGGTGGACACCCAATGCAGCAACAGTAGCCTCCAACATCACTTTATGTTTCTCTGCCATCTTAGCTACATGCAAGCAGGCAAAGACTATGCCTGTGTGTAACCTGCTCCCTGCTCCTCTCGCTTCAATCCTCTCCTGGTCCTTTGAGAAAGTGGAGAAAGAGAGGTGGGAGGAGGAGGAGGAGGAGGAGGAGGAGGAGGAGGAGGAGGTGTGGAAGCCCTTGGCTCTGCACCAGCTTGACCTGTCACTCCTTCCTGCACCTGTTCATGACTCTCCAGTCCTGCAGCTTCTCCTGCCTCTGACTCTCTTCTCCTGGCTGTTACAGCCTCCCCCAGATCTCTGATTCCTTCTTCCAAGTCAGTCTGCACCCCCCCTTCTCCCAGTACCCACTCATCTGTATCCAGCCACCTCTCAGCCAGTCCCTGACATCTCCCCGCATCACACACTCTCTGCTTGCACCCTCTTTGGATGTTTTCCCCTCCCCTGGTTGGAATCCACCCTTGAACTCTTGATTCTGCTTCTTGGTTGGGAAGTGGGGACACAAAGGGAGCTGTTCCATTTTATTTAGTGCTGTGCTCTTACAGGAAATGTGGAACTGACAGCTGAGGAGAGAGTTTCTGTTCTCCTCTGTTCTTTTCTAGCCATTTCCTCTCTCACACACACACACCCAAAAAACCTATGTCCCCATTGTGAACAGTGGGCAGGGCATAAAAGGGATGGATTTATACCAGTTTCCAGATTCTGGGGGGCTGGCGGTGCTGAGGTTGTTTTGGGAAAGGAATAGATCCTATGGAGCCAATGCCCTCCCCTGCTTCTCCCTCAGTGTGTCCTCAGCATGTTAAGTGCAAAGAAATGATATATAAGAATTAAATTAAAAATTGCCCAAAGTTGTACTGGAAAAGGAATTTAATTAGCTGGTCTAAATTAGTTCATTCCAAGCGGTAGTGGTGACTTTGGCAGCAATATTTGCCAACACTGTCCTGGAAGCAAGAACTGGGGTTTTAATCTACTACTGCTCTTTCTTAAAGAACAGCAAAGCTAGCTTCCAACCAGATAACTGGTGCATAGGCAGAGTGACGAAGCCAGAATTCAAAGCAAGAGGGACAGAGTTCTAAAAATGTGTCCCGTGTCCTGAAATCAGGAGAGAGAGAGATGAAGAGCAGGTTTTTACAGGAATGTTTTGATCGTACACTGCAGCAAAGCGTTAAAAGCTTTGGTTTTTAATTATCAACTTGCTTGATCACCTCTCCACAAACGTTTTATCACCCTTCTTGCTCATTCTACATAAAAGCTCTTCTAGTCCTTGTAATTATATATAATTGCTCCCATGCATCAACCCTGTGTTGAGAATGTTTCCGTTTATGTACATGTTTATAGTGTAGGAAATAAATTATGTCTCAGGGAAAGAAAACTCATACACCCAGCCTGAACTTCAAAACAATATAGAATGAAGCATGCCTTTGGTTTTCTTTCTTATCTACAAGGTCAACATCAGCCTAGTGGTCCATGACGGAAAGGTAGATGGCAGGATGCATGCTAAACGATGCTGCTGCATTCGATACGAAAATAATTGACAACAACAGAGGCTTGCATTATATACCCCATAATTAACGCTGGAGACAGAATCATATAGTACAACTCTTTTACAATCATTAGTCCTGGTTATTTCACCCATTCGCTCTCATTCGTAATGTGAAACAATGCTTCGATCTACATGTTTATGCAAAGCAGGGGAGTTTGTGGAAGGTGTTGCCATATTGTAAACAGCACATCTAATAGGCTGAATACTTTCTAGCAAGAGAAAGAGTCTGTTGGCTCTCTCTTTTCCTGTTCTTCTTCAGTTTGCTATTCACCCCCACAGTTCTCCCCAACTTTTGTCTTCAGACCTATGTCCCTCTACAAACCACTGTTCCAAATCTATACTGCTCCACTGCTCCTGGGCAGCTTCAGGATCCTGGTCAGGAGCAGGCGGAGGTGGAGGCTCCCACCATTCCTTATCAGAGCAGTACCTCTCAGCCTGGTCTACATCATTTTATTTGTATGTTGCCTTTCTGTATTTAAAACCATTTTCAAGGTTGCTTACAACGGGCTATATGTGAGTTATGGGGTACCTTAATGAAAAGCACAAATAGCACCCTGAATGCCTTCCCACAGGACAGTAGCTATGGGGTTCCATCACAGAATGTAAGGCACCAGACCCACTTTCTCCCTCTGTTATTCAAGTAGGGGCTATGCTAGAGCCCACAGACCTCTCTAAGAGATATTATACAGTGGTACCTTGGGTTACATACGCTTCCGGTTACAGATGCTTCAGGATACAGACTCCACTAACCCAGAAATAGTACCTCGGGTTAAGAACTTTGCTTCAGGATGAGAACAGAAATCGCGTGGTGGCAGCGGGAGGCCCCATTAGCTAAAGTGGTGCTTCAGGTTAAGAACAGTTTCAGGTTAAGAAAGGACCTCCGGAACGAATTAAGTTCTTAACCCGAGGTACTACTGTATATTCATTCTATGTCGTTTGTTGGCAATTTTAGTTAAGAGGCTCTTGGGACACCAGACACTGCTTCAGACAGGAAAGGAAAAAAAGGTGGTGTGGCATACACCTGAATATCATTTGGCCTTGAAAGCTTTCTGCGAATGGTTTTTGGTCAGACTCTTAGTCTGATCTGTTGGAAGTTCTCCTAGCTGTCTGGGTAGTGCCTCTAGGGTCTTTCATTGTGTTTTGCCTTCAGCATGCGGTTTGAGACATCTGCCTTTGCTCCGCAGGCACCTCACTACAGAACTCTGACTCTGTGCTGGTGGCTCACTGTGGTTTTGATAGTGTGTGTTGATCTGTTCAGGGCTGCTGTGTCGGTGTGTGGTCTCCCTGCCCCCAGATGCATTGGTTGGGCTTGGGCTTGGGAGATGTGGAGGACCTTTCATACTTTGTCATGCCATGAGGAGGAGGTCTCAGATGGGAATGCAGCAAATATGTGGTTTAAATTAAATGCACATCAAATAAGGGCCATAAAATGGACAAAACAGGCAACTCGGTAAATGTTACTATGGGGATACATGTTTAAAAAAGTAATTGGACAGGGTCAAATGGTTGACAACCATTGAATATTGACTTGGAGTTAATAACTTTTGATAATAATTTTAAAAACTTGATCTGATTTCTTTTTTAAAAAAATAAAAATCCAGACATAGTCATTTTATATCTTTTCAGATGTCATTACAATACCCAAACAGACCAGCTGTAACATCTCTTCAGTACAGGAGATAGTATTGTACATTAATATGGCACTGTGATGAAATATTAACTCTGCCTGCATTCCAGTATGACTTCATTTGGTTTTCCTTCTCAACTGATTTTGATTTGAAACCAAAATCCAAAGGTTTGATTTAACTCAAGTCAAACTTCTCTCCCCCCCCCCCAATTCCTCCTGCTGCTTGCTCCATCTGTTCTCTCCCTATTCTTTTATAGTAAACCATTTGGTTATGTCTTTCCACTTCTTTCCAGTACTTTTTTAAAAAAAAAATTATGCTACAATATGCCAGAATAAACAAAGTCCCTTTATTTTAAAGAGGGCTTTGGGGAAAGTGACCATTCTTTCTAGCCCATTCAAATTCTAGCTGAAGAAGAGGCTGCTGGGTGGTCAGGGTCTCCAAAGCATGGGTCCACCCCAAATCATAATGCCCTCTGGTCATATGTGGGCAGGATAAGAAGAAGGCTTAGTGCAAATTAACACAACTGGTGTTTTGTTTTTTTAAATATGGAATAACTGCAGTTAGCTTGGATTTTGTGAAACAGCTACTGAATTACTTTAACTGTGTTCATGGATAGGCTTTATTATCCAGTTGAGACTAGGTGAGAATGGGGCACTGCCCCGCCAACCTCATTTGGCCTTCAGCCAACCTCCACCTCTTTGCCTTCTTACTTACAACTAGCCCAGGGGCTGGTTCTAGTTGTCAACTTCCTCCTCCTTAGTCTTAATTTTGTCCTCAACAGGGAAGAGGGTAAGAACAAAACAAAGCCTATCTCCACCTAATATAGTCCTCTTTTCCTTCCATCACAATGGACTACAACTGATCTTATGTGACCAAAGGAACCTTTTAATGGAGATGAGGGTGGGATGAGAAAGTTGATCAGCTAGCAAAACCATTGGTTGTGGACACCAGTTCATTAGAGCAGGCATAGGAAAACCCAGCCCTCCAGATGTTTTGGGACTACAACTCCCATCATCCCTAGCTAACAGGACCAGTGGTCAGGGATGATGGGAGTTGTAGTCACAAAACATCTGGAGGGCCGGGTTTGCCTATGCTTGCGTTAGGGCAAATACCTCTGACCATCATGGCTGTGTAATTCTGTTGTCTTGCTTACTGAATGCCAGATGTGCATATATATCTATATCTATATAGGATACCACGCAACTGTTCCACTTAAAGCAGGATATCCCAGATTTACAGAAGCTGCCCTGGCTTCTGATCCCAACCCAGGAGGGCCCGTTTTGGCTCCCATGCTCTGGCTGTGCCAGAGTGCAGGACCCAAAGACACGTGTTCTTTGTTCTCATGCTGTGACACGAGTCAAGTTAACTCACATCAAAGTGTGGGACCAAAAAATGGAACCAAAAGATGTGCCAACTTAACATGTTCCCACACATCGCCCACTCTTCTTCTGCCAATGCTTTTCAGCTGATGGACTTCTGGAAGCCAGTACTACACTTCCAGAAGCAATGGTGGCCACAGCAGAAGCAGTGGTGGTAGCGGAGGAGGTAGAGGTGGCAGGTGATAGTGGGAGGGAGCTGAGAGAAGGGGCAGGGTTGAAGTGAAAGGTGTGTAGCCTACGTTGAGGTCATGTTTTGATTATCCTCACTCTGGTATTGGAGGGTATACATACAGGCTCAGTCTTCAAAGTGGTGTGCAACGCATGTTCATTATTAAATCACAATACTGTTTTCATAGGTACCACAGAGCAAGGCCCTGTTTCATCATGTGACACCTTTGGGCATCTTCTTGTCCTGCAGTGTCCATTGCTGACATCTTTTGGAGGCTTTTGTTAAAAATGTTTTCCAGGCAACTGGGTCTGGGGAGCACCATTTTAATTCCCCTGTATTGTTTTGAGGCATTGTGGGAGATCTAAGTAATGCAGAGCCAGATTTAGGTTTGATGAGGCCCTAAGCTACTGAAAGTAGTGGGGCCCTTTATAGGTCCAGCTGTCCTTTGTCAACAAGAAGTTGCCACTGGTTGAATATATGCTGTATGGTAATTTATGGACCTAATAGGTCCATACACAACACAAAACACTGTTGCTGTATGTAGGTTTTATTTTATTTATTTTTTAGCTTATATTTTGGAAATGTACATCCAGGTGGTTTTTTCCTTTAAATTTTTTTGGGGGGCCCAAGAGAGTGGGGCCCTAAGCTATAGCTTGTTTAGCTTATATGTAAATCCGGCACTGAAGTAATGGCTCCCAGCCATTCAACCTTTGGCTGCTCTTTGCTGTTCCACCATTAGGCAAACCCAGAGGGGATCCCCCATACTGGCAGGACCCCACTCAAGGGCATTTTGCTGCAGACCCCTTTCATCCCTGGAGTGGGCCCTGCCCAAAGCAGTATTGACTATGGTAAGGATAAGAAAGGCTGCAGTGACTTCAGTAACTGAAGTAATCGTGTCTGGCATTCCATCACATCAGGGTCTCAAGGTGGCTTCCAAAAATAAAATAAAAATATATCGTATACGAAAACATTAAAACATCAGCGCATATGCTAATCATACCCTCAGTCAGTTACCAAAACAGTGGGAGAAGAATTGCGACTGATCATTCCTTGTGTTGCTGCTTCCACGACATTTTCCTAGGACATGGAACATGCATCTCCATGTGGAGAATATGCCAATTTCTCCACTTTGCACATCAATAACTGGACACCATAATATGGAAACACGGGTTGATGGTGTTTCTTCCCTTGCCACTTCAGTTGGAATAACAGAAGTCACTTTTAGGGCTTCCAAGTGAATGTGCTTCAAGATCAGTATGGACACTATAATCAAAAACGTATACGAATTAGTAAGACTCAAATCGGCTCCAGGAACGTCAAGATAACCGAGCAGAGGCACTTTGGGGAATGAGTCATTTTTCACCATAGTGCTGTCTGAGAGGAGAGAATCTGATCCATTACTCATAGAGAATTTGATAACCCCCATAGGGCTGCAATCTTTCTGACTGACTGTGGCATTAAGGAACAAAAAAATATTGCAGTGCAGTTAAGCAATCAAATCAGCAATTATGTTCAGCATCACAGGTAACATTTCCAGACTAAATTATATTTAGGGATATTTATACTAATAACAAGTATGTTTAATTTTCAATTTCACAGATTATTTTGCCTATCTCAATACTCCCCTTCATCCTGGCAATTTGCATGCAAATTAGAGCTCTTTAAGTGTATTTTAATTGCCATGCTATTTTCACAAATACAGAGAGAATGTAAAATATATATTTATTGCTGTGTATAGGGGGGAAATGTTAATATTCACCAAATAATTACCTAATTTGCATAGTGATTAGGCGCAATTGGAATAAAATCCCTTATAAACATAAGAAACTGAAAACTGAGATAGTTGACAAGCAAAATAATAGAGTAAAATGTCATAAAGAAAAGGTACACTTGCAGGTGAAAGACTTTCAGTACATTATTTTTAACCCCATCTACCAGGATTGCTAGAGTAATAAGTCAGGCCTATAAAATATTCAGTATGTGCCTTGTTTGCCAAGAAAGATGAAATAAAAGCATAGAGTCAAATACCTGCAAAACACACAAACCTGGTGATTTCCTCGGGGATCTTGTGCAATTACATAATTTAGAATAGTCTCTGAACCAATTTTTTTATATTCATCAAAACATTGCTTCTTGTATGTGACCTTGAATGTTAAGTTTCAGCCCAGGGGGAATATTTACAACTTGCAGGTATGGAAAGATAATGGAAAAGCTGACATGAATTTCACACTTGCAATGCCATTCCCTGTTATCTTGCTGCTCTGACTCTCCCCCCCCCCCCCAATGAAAGCTAAGGATCTGAATAGACTTAAAATTGACAGAATATCTGTAAACAATGGTGAACAGAATATTTCACTCCTATAACTATGCCCAAGATGTATAAAATGGCCTTAAAATTATTTCTTTCAGCTGCACATTTAAGCACATTTAAAGCACATCAAAGAATCCTGTGAGCCGTAGTTTACACCTCTCAGAGCTACAATTCCCAGAACCCTTTACAAACCAGAGTTCTCAGGATTCTTGGGGCAGAGAATGGGATTTAAAATTATGGTATGTACGCAACCTTAACACGAACATTCATCCATTCATTTGTTCAGCGAGAGAGAAGACTTTGAATTGCAACACATACAGTGGTACCTCTGTTTAAGAACAGTCCTGTTTATGAATGATTTGGTTTACGAATGCCACAAAACCAGAAGTAGTGTCCCTATTATGAACTTTACCTCAGTCTAAGAACAGAATCTGAATGGTGGAAGGGCACCGGCAGCGGGAGGCCTCATTAGGGAATGCGCGCCTCGGTTTAAGAACGGTTTTGGTTTAAGAACAGACTTCCAGAACGGACTAAGTTCGTAAACTGAGGTACCACTGTATTGTATTTTTGTATTGTAAGTTTGGCAAATTTGCCTGAGAATTCTCACCTAGCCCCACCTCAACTCTGGCTGAAGTGAACCTGAATTAAGAATGGGGGCGGGGGAGAGAAACTGAATTGCAATGAATAAATATATAAGTTGTGGGTCGGCCATTCATATAAAAATATATAGGATGTGGAAATGGAACAAGCTGCAGCCAGACTTATGGAACAGCACATAAGTTTTTCCATAGCCCTAAGGAAGAACTTGATGCAAAGGAAATTTCCAAAGGTGTCAGAGTAGCCATACAGACATTAAAAAGCAGATAATTAGAAGGGTTTATTTGGGTGACTTTTTTCTTTTGGTGGGGGGAAGGTTTACCAGATGGTTATACAGTTATAATTCAGCAACACTGTGTAAAGAGGGAGTGCATTTTGTGTGCAAAAGCAATTCAGCTGTGTTTTTGGATCATATTGTTAATTGCGCAGTTGTTAGTGACAGTGGCGTAGCGTAGGGGTGCAGGGGGGGCCGGCCGCACCGGGCGCAACATCTGGGGGTTAGGGTTAGGGGGCGCAAATCCACGGGTTAGGGGGCACAAATTACTTGCCTTGCCCCAGGTGCTGACAACCCACGCTACGCCACTGGTTAGTGACACTGTTGATCACAGTTACACCACTGTAAGTGCTTTAAGTATGGATAACATTCTCACTTACGCCAGGGGGGTAAGCAGTGTCCAGCAGTTATACTACATTTAGCCAGGGCCAACCCAAGACACTTTGGCACCTGAGACAAAATAGCGCCTCCTTCCTACCAGTGAAGAAGAGGTGAGTGAAGATCTGCATTGGGAACAAGGCGGGGAATCAAATCAATCTTACCCAATGGTTGAAGTGGGAATCAGTATGCGGAAGAGAGCCTAGGTCATTTGACCTTTCAATTAGTTCCCTTTCCCCTCCTTTAAAAACTGAGCAAGACATTCTCTTGTAAAGTTTAAATAGCAAATAACTTTCCCTCAGTTTTACTTGCACTTGCAGATTAGAATGTGCAATGCAGGTAGGTGTTACTTATGTTGCCAATACGTTTTATGTAGATTTGTATAAATACTGTTACAGACTGACTAACTCTGAGGCAGACAACAGCATAACAGAACAGACCTGCTGCTTTGTTAAGATGGTTCATAACTGCGATAACTGTACCAGCTGACATAACTGCCTTAGGCATATGACACAACAGAGTTCTATAGCCCTTGTGAGCATTAACCATTTATTTAGCATCAGTATATTATTATTATTATTAGTAGTAGTAGTAGTAGTAGTATTATCATTATTATTATTATTATTATAATTCCTACCTCGCCCATCTGACTGGTTTGCCCCAGTCACTCTGGGCGGCTTGCAACATATATAAAAACATAATAAAACATTACACGTTAAAATGCTTCCCTATAGAGGGCTGCCTTCAGATGTTGGATGCTTTCATTCCACATCAAGCACATACCTCCATCTACATTTCTGCTCTGTTCTCTGCCTCTCTCTCTCTCTCTCTCTCACACACACACACACACACACACCCATCTACCAACCTGTTAACTGATAAGGGCCAAACTAAAAGGGGCATTAAATGCATGATTGCTTTTTAACATGGCAAGTCCCCCCCATAAATAAGAGTGTGTGTGTGTGTGTGTGTGTGTGTGTGTGTGTGTAGGAGAGAGAAATCAGGATTGAAACCATAGTGTGTGGGAAGGGAAGTAAACTTTTCCCTACCACCTGTGGTCCTGATGAAAGCCGTCACCCCCGCCAAGCTGCTGTCAGCACCAGATTGGAAAATTCCCTTTAATGCAATGGAAATGTGCATGTGTAGGTCAGGCATAAGCAGGAGCCCCTTATATATACACAATGTTATTCCACTTAACAAAAAGAAGCCCGAGAGAAAGGTGGAAAAGCCCCAACCAAGGGCCAATCAAACTGAGAGAAGAAAATCGTTTCTGACTCCGTCAACTGGTGACTCCGATGCTCAGTGGAGGCTCTATACTGTGGGAAGCCTAGGAAGCAAAATTCTGTAGCATAGCTGTCAACGTTTTCCTTTTTTAAAGGGAGATTTCCTTATTCCGAATAGGATTCCTTGCAAGAAAAGGGAAAAGTTGACAGCTATGTTCTGGAGGGGGAAGCCTCCTAAAGGCTTCTCTCCCCTCCTTCTCCCATGAGGGCCCACAGGAGAATTCTGTCTTGTGGGTCCCCACAGAAACAACAAGGCAAGAGTAAAACTTGCTCCATTTGCTGCTTCACTGTGCTTGTGCAACCAGTCAAAGCTAATCCCCAATCTCCACCATCCTTAATTTATTCAGCGTAATTCCACACAGATCCACAGACACACTAATACGTACAAAGGCAATTGCAATATCTCTTCTCCTTGGCTTTTCCATAGCTGGTGTCAATCTTCATCCAGGATGATGATCACTATTCCAGAGGAGAGAAGTAAACATCTGCCCTCCTTCTCATCATGCTCATGTACCACATTCATTGCTAGATGATATATTTTAGCCTCATTCCATCTGCATGGCAATGCAGCAACCAGAATCTGTGCAAACATTTTGAGAACTGGTGCACTAAGAAAGGTCAGCTGTACAAAATTAAAAAGATTAATTGACCTACAGGAAGGAGATGGATTATCATTGATTATCAAGTGCATGTATTTCAGATGATGGATGAACGTGCACAGAATATTGATCTTTGCAAATTAGCTTGACTTTGGTCCTATACGATTTGCCTTTGGCCTTACTGCCACTAGGAAAATGATAAGAACTACATGGGCATGTTACAGGGAAGTTTATCGTGGTACAAGGTTGACTCCAACTGCAAAGCAGGAAAGAAAGGTTCTTCAGTTATCAGAAGCCCGAGAAACACAAATGTAAGGTCTCAAGGCAAACTAAAGATCCACTGGATATGGACAAGACCGTGAGTGTCTATATACCGTGCCTTTAGTGTTTATCAGATATTATTTGACTTGGGGAGGATGAAAGTCTCTGTGTGTTCATTATGAGGTCCAAAAGAGCCTGGGGAGGGGGGTGCCAGCCCAGCCCTCACCACCGACACAACCCCATCCCCACTGGAGCAAAACAGGTCTGCACTGAGCCACCTGCCAGCCATGCAGGGGGGAGCCTGGCTGGCCAACGCAACCCTTGGTGGGCCAGGCCATGCTGTAGTCACCTGCATGGGGGTGCACCCCTGGCACCCCCACACAACACCCCTGCACAAAAGTAGAGAGGGCATAGTCTCCCAATTTCAGGTTGCTTGTTGGATAGACTGGCACCTTACTGCAATTCCTTTCTACTGTAGCCCTGAAAATATACTAGGAAGATACGACTTTTTGTTGTATGGAGGGGTAGCTAGCCTGTGGCCCTCCAGATGCTGTTGGAATACAACCCCCATCGCCCCAAGCCATTGGTCAGGCTTGCTCAGGCTGATGGGAGAAGGAGTCCAGCAACAGATTAGTCAACCCCTGCTTTATAGAATGGAATGGAATTAAGGAGGATGCTTTTAAAGAGGAACCTTAGAGACAGCTAAAATGTGACAGCTAAAACACCTGAAAGTACAAGCCTTTTTTAAAAAAAAAAATAATGGTGAGTTTCTCTGGTCATTTTTAATATATGTTTTATAAGGAGCTAAATGGTTAAGACCAACTCTTTCTCCTTTCATTGCACCTGAAAAATCGCAAGCAGAGTAGAATGGAGCTTGATTGTACAAAGTGCTGTGCAATCACAAAAGAAAATACAGGTCCTCATTGAAGTCTAATGTGATTTCTTCTAATGTCAACATTAAAACACCTGGCTTTAAATTAATGTAGAGTTTCCTGTGCGGCTAAATGGCTTGCTAATGTTAGTTTTCTAGCAGTCACTAAGGGAATTTCCTTCCCATCAACCCCTGCAGTCAAGGCTGAATTTTAACAAATGTACAATCTATGACCCATGCACAGCATTTAAGAGCCTCTGAAGTGGCCATGGTTATAAGTTAATGAGACCTGAGTGGAGGAAATGCCACCATTTATAAATGGAGAATGGAACCACATGCGCCGGCACCCTGATCTTAGGCATCACTGCTAAGTGGCTTGTGATAATAGTTGCAGTGGCATCTTTTGCAAAGCGAAGGAGGAATAATTAAGGCTTCCGTGAAGCTTGTCGGTGGCAATTAAATTATATTCATCTGAACATGGAGCCTTGTATTGCACCCAAGTTGCTGCCTCAATGGCTTATTGGTTTTAAATGCCCTTAGGGGGAGGACTCTCTCAAGGCAGCTTACAAGAAAACACTGGCTGTGTACACATTCAGGTTTACTCTGCAACCAGTGTACATCCCCATCCTTGGTTTGCGAAGTGGTATACACATGTGGTATACACATCGTGAAGCTGAGGCTCCAATACTTTGGCCACCTCATGAGAAGAGAAGACTCCCTGGAAAAGACCCTGATGTTGGGAAAGATGGAGGGCACAAGGAGAAGGGGAAGACAGAGGACGAGATGGTTGGACAGTGTTGTTGAAGCTACCAGCATGAGTTTGACCAAACTGCGGGAGGCAGTGGAAGACAGAAGTGCCTGTCGTGCTCTGGTCCATGGGGTCACGAAGAGTTGGACGCGACTAAATGATTAAACAACAACAACATACACATGTTAGCCACAATCCATGGCTATCCTTTTTTTTATGAACTGCTGCCTTTTAATGCATTTCCCCCCGAAACCAGCTTCAGTCCAAAGTGAGAAAAAACACAACCAAACTGCATTTTGAGCTGGTAATGTGTACGCATTGGCATTTAAAGCTATAAAACAATGAAACAACAGTCAGTCCCCAAAATTAAAAAGCTAATAGCAAGATGCAAGTACAGGCATCCATCCAACAAGGACACCTCAAGAGAAAGTCCAGAAGAAGAGATGATGGCTGAGGTGCATTTTGGGCACCATAACAGCTCTAGCTCTATGCAGCAAAGCAGTGTCACCCAATGCCATTGCAGTTTTCTGCAGAGTTCTGTGCTTTGAAGAGTTTCCCTCCCCCTCTTTTGCTCTACCAGCATTACTAGCCAAAATACTTAATACACAAGATGAATGCACTGTCAAATGTACAGCTGAGACAGGAATGGCAGCAAGAAGACAAACATTTGTTTATGGAGAAATAAAAATAACATGGAAAGAGGTGGTGGCTAGCCATTGCCCTAACCTGCATTTGGAAGCATGAAATATTTATCCTTGTCCTATAGTCTCATGTGACCCTCTGCTGTGGTTAATTGGGAGCATTTAGTCCTTTGGCTGGCTGCTCATATGATGAATATTTAATCACAAAGGAAAGTTCTCCTTTGCAAGAGGAGACATCAGAGATGGGCTCCTGAAAATGAAACAAAGAGCTCCGTTACCTGGAAGGAGACTTTCACACACCGTTCCAGAAGTCAAGAAAGGTCCAGCTAATTATCTCTGTGGTAAAGCAGCAAGCAAGTTTACCCTCTTGGTGACTTTGACATTTATCCCTTCCTGTCGGAATAAAAAAAATAAACCGAACAACAAAAGGCATTAGATCCTTCTGCTCCAATTGGTCTGGATTAAGCTTAAGTGACCGGTGACATGGTAGCTCATGTAGAAGGTTGAACTCTCTTTGGTTCCCTCTGGCTTCCCCAGCAAGTCACAATGACAGTAAAGAAGCGGAGCTAATCACAAAAGCTGTATACCTTTCATGCTGTTTTAAAAACCCGTGCTAGGAGAATAATACAGGGTGAAGCAACATTTCCTGTAAATCCAAAAGTCGTAACAGCACAGGCCCATTCAGATCTACTTATATGGAAGTTCCATTGAGTTCAGTGGGCTTCATCCGTAAAGGTGGGTATAGGACACAACAGAAGTTTTCCAAATTCAGATTGGAATTTTGACAATTAAAAAAATAAATGCAGGAAATTGAGCACTGAAAAGAGGTTACCTTAAGGAAAGTGTGTCTTACTATTAAAGAGTTGTGTCATAATCAGTGTAGACTCACTGAAATCAAGTTAGTCCAGCTAATTAAGTGGGTCTATTTCAAATATGATTTAGGAGGCAATCCTATGCCAAGATCAGGTGAGATGAGCAGTTTAGGATGCAAGCAGATCTCTTGTTCAGCCGGCTGATTCCCAGCTCATCTGGCATTGCGTTCTCAACCAAGGCTCTGCTGAAGACACACTAGTATAACTTGCCCATCCTGTCTCAGCTGGGTCTCATTCAGCTGAACTGAAGCTGGCTGAGCCAAGGCTGGTGAAAGTCCGAACAAGAGGTTGTTCTGGGGGCATGGTAAATTGAAATTCGCCTTAAGGTTTCTTAACCTTCAACATGACGATAAAGATAAAGTGAAAAAGTTTTGAATGGAAATAAATTTTCTGCCTCTTGCATGCTGAGGGAAAGCACATTGACATGGATATGTTTGGTTTAGGAATGGGGGGGGGGTTGCCAATGCACAGAGCCCTCAGCATTTACTAATAGAAAGACACAACTAATACTTAGCGCGTCATGTGGTTCTGTGTATCCCAGGAACGCTGCTACAGTCTATGATTCAAACCTCCATCTGGCCACTCAAATTAGAGCCCAATGTGGCAACTGTTTCACTCACAAAGCACAAAGGATTCAATTGTGATGTCTCTCAACAAGCCGATTTGATTATGGTGAAATATCTTTCTCTCCCCCTTCCCGCTTTCCATTTTATGGCTTGTTTATTTTGTTGTTATCTAGTTTGCTACTAGAAGTATATGGATTGACAGTTGCTGCTGCCAAGAGGAAGCTGTGCCATGTTGGTCTCTGAAAGGCTGTTGTCTGTTTCGCTAATATTACTGCCAAGACCCAGCCATTTTACTCACTGCTCAGAAACTTGTTTTGCAGTCTCTCTGCTGCCTGCATTTCCAATTCTGCTTGAACATCAGCCCTCAAAACAGAAAGTTAACCTGGCACTCGGTCTTCTTTTCTGTCCATACCAAAGCGTTCTGTGGGCACTTCACACGTCACCAAAAATTAGGAGAAAAAAGGGAACACTTGGGGGGCACCATGTTTCGATTATTTATCTGGAATATTTCTAATCCAACTTTCAATGCAACTGATCCTATGGGATGGTGGTGACAACACAATGGAAACTTTTCCAAGTTAAGCTATCACAATTAAAAACCACTTATTCACAAAACAAGTGAGACAAATATGGTTAAAACCCAAAGCCTTAAAATACAAATCTTTAAAACACAGAGCAAACTACAACCTCTAGAAATAACAGACTAAAACTAATATCCTGCAAATGCCTGGGCAAGTAGGTTTTCACTTGGCACCTATATGGGAAAAGGAGGCAGCAAGCATAGCTCCTTAGGGAGGACTTCCTACAACCAGGGCAGCAACACCAAGAAAATCATTTCCTGTGTTGCCAGAAAGTATATAGCTCCCAATGGCAAGACAGCAAGAAGGTCCTCCTCTGAATGGTGGGGTGGGGAGCAGGAGTTCCTCAAGGTTGGTCAGATAAGCTCAATACATTGCACAGCTCTTTCGTTTCCAGATTTGGGATTTTCCTTGAGCAGGAACCCTAATCTGGGGCAGTGCCTAGTTTCTTGAAGTCTTAAAAGCCAACCTTTCCATTTGCACATTTCCTTATAGAATGCTATAATTTCCATGGATAAAAAGGAAAATGACAGAATTTTAAGGAAGCACAGTGAAAAGCACAGCGAATGACCACTCCCCACATCAAATGCCTTTTGTGTGGTCGTGCACAGACCCCCCAGATCCCATGCAGCTCCAAGCAGTATGGGCTGGCTTCGCCCTCCCCAGGCTGGATACCTGGAGGTCTCCGCCAACCTCAGTCAATTGCCCAATCCCACCTGGGGACACATTGCCAGGGGGAGGGACCACCCTGCCCACACAACAGAGGGTGGATCTTACCTGGGAATCATCAGTTGGCTCCAGAGCTTCTCCCACCCTACCCACCCACAGTTAAGCCTTCTTTTGCAGGTTAACTTCTTCTCCACAGGTACGCTGGCGCTGCTACATCATGGTCACTGCTGAAGGGCCGGAAATGAATTTTCCTGCATTGGCAGGTTTTGCCTTCCCCGTAGCAAAACGTCACAACTTTGACGGTTTCAGGCCTTGGGTGGAATACTTTAGTCTATCTTCCCTAAATGGGGGAGGGGCGTGAAGCGGTGATCCACACCCCCCTCATGGCGGCGATCCCAGAGTTCCCTGTTAAAGGGGTCTTGAGCAAAGGCATTGGCCATACTCCGAGAGGTTGTCATTGCTCTCGCCTGCGACAAAACGGGGGGCGGCTCTCTGCTTGAGCATATGTTCTCCAGAGCCAGCCCAATCCCCACACATTCTGGATAACCCTGATGTCCCCCAGATCTCCGGCTGGGGACTGGGAAGTATAAATGCCCAATGCCTGAGCCAAGGTCTCCGTACATCTGAAACTTAATAAAGTTGTGGCCAATTTTAATCTCATAGCATTATTCCACTCGGGAGTTACCTGGGGTTGGGGGGACTCCCCTGCCCATGCAATATGCTCCAGAAGTCCGTTTGACTTCCAAAACATTCAGAAACTAAGGTATGGCTTCCAATTGGCTGCAGGAGCGTCCTGCAGCCGATCAGAAGCCGTGCTGGACGTTCAGCTTCTGAGGCAAAATTCGCAAACCAGAACACCTACTTCCGGGTTTGCGATGTTCGAGTTCCAAGTTGTTCATGAACTAAGCTGTTCGAAAACCAAGGTACAACTGTATATAGATTGGATTTGGAGAGAAAAATAGCTTGGCTTTTCAAATGATGTTTGCAGGTTGTAAAAATGCTAGTATGGGATTAGAATAATCAGTTCTACAGGCCTCATATTGCATCCCTACAATAGATAGTATTCATTTGTACGTATGAAAAGTGTATTGTCCATTTTGAATTGTCTTTGATAGCTGAGAGTATGCAAGAGAGGATCCATAACTGGGAATGCAGAAACAAAAACAAGAAAACCACTATGCGAATGTTTGTCATCTAATTCAGGTGAGGACAAATTTCAGAAATGGGGAGCATGCTGACATTTGCCTATATGTGTTAAGATGTGAAAAAAGGCCAGAGAAAAATACCACCAGCAACTGAGTGCCTTTTGTAAATGTTCCAGTTGTTTCACATCACTTACAGGTAAAGGACATTTACTAGTCCACCAGTGTAAAGGGGGGGAAGCAGGTTCATGATGCAAACATAGCTGCTATTTCCCATGGGGGTCTCATAAATTTAAAACATTGATGTATTTGTCAGCCTTTATTAAGTTCCTGACACTTACGGTAACACATTTGTACACACTCTCATACGTTCACTATTCATCAACACAATTTTATACATATTTGACACAAAAGCAGGTACGTTCTTCTTGCACACATTTGCAATGCTATTGTTCAGATTTGGAGGCATTTTACCTGCTACTATGAGGTTCTGTTATAGTTTTAGCCATCTTTTAATTAGAGAATCAGTAGCTGGTGTTGCTTTATTGCAATTTTATTTTTAATTAGCTGTGGGGTTTTTTTGTTATTGATTGCTCTTTTGTAAGCCATCCCACTCGGCCATGTGGTGGGATTTAAATACAAAACATTTCTCCTTAATTTCAGCAATTTAATAAAGATGTACTTTTTGGCACTCACAGGAAAAATCCTTGAAGGAAAAAAACAATGCCTTCTTCTGTCTTGTTTCCTTTTATAGAAAGGCCATTCCCTGCCCACAGTGTATCACTTTCCTACCTCAGACTTGGCACTTCCATGGTTCTTGAAGAGATTTGGCCTACAGTTCAGGCTGCACTTGAACCTTAGTCTCTGCTGATAAGTCTAATGAATTTTTCAACTCGTCGTGTTTTGGCTCCAATACAAAACTGTAAAGCAAAATCCATATTTGGGTCACAGTTCATCATGAAAGCAGTACTTAGAAGCACTCTTGCTCTGTTCCAACTAGTTCATGTTTCTGTATTTTCCTCCCTTCGCTTTTATCTACTAAGAGCACAAATTTAATTACTCAGAATACTTCAGTTTTGCTCCCACGCACCAGCTCTACTGTGCTCATAGTGCTGTAACAAGCAGAGGTGGAAAATCTATGTCTATCTTCATTTCAACCAGATTAAGTCCCTCAGAATCAATCCTTCCTCCTCAGAATGTCGCGTAAACAACACCCTGTCAGCTTCCCCTCCTTTTTCTTTTCCTTGTTGTTTGTTTTGTTTTTCATGAGCAATTTTAGGGTGGGTGGTTTCTAAATTTCTTCCGAGAACTCATTGTATGTCTTGATGTTGGATTCACTTAAACATATACTAAATGTTTGTTTATTTTCTTGCACAATGTATTTCTCCTTAAATTGAGGGATTTAAATGTAAATGAGTTTCGAAGAACACAATTGAGCCTTATCAAAACATGGTTTAGTCTAATTTATTTTAGGTTCTTAATTCCCCCCCAAAACACACACACACACACACACACACAATGATATTCATGGAGTTGTAGCCCAAAACATCTGGAGGGTACCAGGTTGGCAAAGGGAATTGTAGGGTCTTTGAGTTAGCCTACGAGCCACAGGTCAGGGCCATTTTTAAGCCTTGAGAGCACCATAAGAATGCAAAAAGAGCCCTGCTGGATAAGGCCAGAATTTCAGTTAGCACAGCATCCTTTTTCCAATCTGATATCTGTGTGAAGTGCACAAGCAGGACATGGGAGCAATAGCTCTCTCCCATTGCTTCCAAGCAACTACTACATTGCATCTAAACATAAAAGGTAAAAGGTAAAGGTACCCCTGCCCGTACGGGCCAGTCTTGCCAGACTCTAGGGTTGTGCGCTCTATAGGCCGGGAGCCAGCGCTGTCCACAGACACTTCCGGGTCATGTGGCCAGCGTGACAAGCTGCATCTGGCGTGCCAGCGCAGCACACGGAACGGCGTTTGCCTTCCCGCTGGTAAGCGGTCCCTATTTATCTATTTGCACCCGGAGGTGCTTTCGAACTGCTAGGTTGGCAGGCGCTGGGACCGAACGATGGGAGCACACCCTGCCGCGGGGATTCGAACCGCTGACCATGCGATTGGCAAGTCCTAGGCGCTTGCAAGCAGTATTCAATGACACTCGGACTTGGTCTGTGTTTGGTTAGACAAGCTCAGAGATCTCTTGCAACCAAGACTTGGAATTCTCCCTAGACCCTGCAGGGGCTAGCCATAAGGGGCTCCACACTTTCTGTAAAAGTCAGAGACATTGGATTATTTCAATGTGTTCTATGTGGGGCTGTCCTTATGTTTGGTCTGGGAGCTGCATCTAGCATAGAATGGGGTGGCCCAGCTTGTGGCAGGGGTGGCCACAGGGGTGCTGAGGAAACTGCACTGGCTATCAGTATGCTGCCAGACTCAACTCCAAAATTCACCTGTTGGGATATATACAAAATTCACCTGTGGTATCACATACACTGGAGGGAGGTTCATTCCATGGTTTCAGGCTAGGCCCCTTAGCACTGGACTTGTAGAGCAATTGGCTTGTTGCGCTTAAATTAGCATTGGCCCCACTGCTTCATCAGATATTAAAATCCTCTCTCCCCCCCCACCCCTTTCTCTTGGCTTTCCTAGAAGAAAGAGCTTACTTGTGGGCACTGCTTGATGTTTTGCTGATAACTTTTCTATCCGTTTTTATCTTGCATTTTTGCTGTTGTATCCCCACTATGGTATTACTTTAAGGTTTACAAATAACTCAAATAAATAAATCAGCTTTGGGGGCTTTTGCCTAGTTCCCTGTGATTCTGAGCCAAAACGAAAGGTACTGTTCTGATGTGATTTTATTAGCTGTCCCATGAAAGATTTCCCCTTGGTGGAAAATCCAAATATACAGATATAAACATGAAGATTTGGCTGATCTGTAGACCCAATCTGTTCCACACTGCGACCCTACACATATTGACTCACCGAGTCTAGGATGTGTGTTTAGCATTAGGGCTGTGGCCTGAATTGCCTGTTTCATATGCCATATGTGCATGGGGAAATTAGCATGGGTCAACTCTTCAGTTCATGCAAAATTGACATTCCGAACACATGCAGCCCTTTTTGATACATGGGCAGTGGCTTGTTCTGGAGGAAGAAGTGATATAACCTCCAGTATCTATAAAAGGAATGTGTTATAGCAGCTGGCAACTGTTCGATTTGTTTAGCTCTGAGCTCAGAGAAGAGCAGACCTCAAGTTGTGTGACTGAAAGTGGTTATTACAAGATTATATATGACGGCAGTAAACACAAGCAGGGCTCTTTAATGAACAGCTTGGGCAGAATACTGCCTTCCTTAGTTCTTAGGATTTTACCAGGTGCTCATTTGAATAAAGTAGGAGAAAACAAATGGATTAATATGACATGTTTACTTCCTGGAGCAGATCTACTAATTGCAGCTGTGAACACTTAGAAAAACCTACCATCAGTTTGTATATATTCTTGTTACCAATTGGCATATATTAAAGAGGAGACTCAGATGAATATCTATGCATTTTATAAGTTGCACAGATGCTGCTTCCATGTTCCATTGTCACTCATAACATGCAGGAACATTTACCACACCATGGCACGACAATATCACGCTGA
This sequence comes from Podarcis liolepis, assembly GCF_965112155.1. Taxonomy (NCBI): domain Eukaryota; kingdom Metazoa; phylum Chordata; class Lepidosauria; order Squamata; family Lacertidae; genus Podarcis; species Podarcis liolepis. The sequence continues at coordinate 58,409,502 of NC_139560.1, read as the reverse complement.
ACTGCTGTAGTCTTATCACATGTGTCTTCAGGCATCTTGATATCAGCCAAGAACTCTAGTCAGCAAGTCCACCACTCGGAGACAAGTAAAAGATGATTGCTAAGTTAGTTGTTTATTGAGGCGATGTTTTTTCTCCTGCAGAGTTTTGCTGCTCCTGCTAGGTCAGTTTTACAGTTTTGGAGTGAATTTATTGTAGCGTGTTGTCTGTAGTAATCTATACATTGCCTCTTATCCCGCCCCCGCCCCAAGTCATCTAGATATTTTTCTTTTACATTAAAAGACTTACATGCAACAACAACAACAACTCCCTGCTACCAGGCCTTGCATGGAATTCCTCTTGTGGATTCTACTAAATCACGCTACCACATCTATTCCCCTCATATTCCACATTGTCTCTTTTCTCAAAGTGAAACTAATTGGTTGGAGAACAAGGGTGGAGAACCTCAGGGCAGGAGCCAAATGTGGCCCTCCAGGCCTTTCTATGTGGCCCTGGGACACTCTCATGTGACATCTCCTCAGCCACACACCCTTGGGAGGTTTCCCCCCTGGCTGGAATGTGATCCTAAGCTCTTGACTGGTTGCCTGGATAGAGAGGGGTGTCTGAGTGTGTAGAAACTGTTCAAAGGCAAATTTTACATCAATTGCTTCACCCACTTTTACATCTGGCCCCACCACCAGTGGCATGTAGCCTTTGAAAGGTCACCCAGAAAAAAACGTGGCCCGTGGACTAAGCAGGTTCCCCAACCCGTTGCAAAAGCTCTAACCAGTCCTACTTTCTTTTCTGCATTGTGTTTGCCTCTGTCTTGGCATCAGTAGCAGAGGATGTGCTGTGAACTGTGGGCAGCAGGAGAACACAGAGATTGAATCCCTGTGGGTGGCGTCCATTGCTCTTGCTAGAAAGAAGTGCCATTCATAATCATCCGTAGCCTGTATTCTCTGGCTCGGGCTGTTATATACCATAAAATTAAGCGTAATATTCCTTGTGTTGGTCTCATCTGGAGGTCTTTTTCAGACATCTAAAATACTCTTTTTGGTATCAGAGAGAATCCTTTAACTTGTTCTTTTGTCTAAGAAGAGACTGAGTCAATTTGACCACTCTTGCTTTTGTATCATGCTGGGGCAAGGCCCTGCGGAAACCAAACTTTCCTGACTGTTCAACTTCATACCATATTCTCTTTCACGGAAGATCTATCACCCTTCCTCTATTCTCTGAAACTTTCAGTTTTGTTTGGGAGCCTTTCAACGTCAGCCGACGCTGTCAAAGGGAAGAGAGAGCCACCTTTGATGAATCACGTGATTCCTTGATTCACATCAAATGAATTAATGCCTTCCCCTTCCGCTTCTTGCAAGTATGTTTGGTATTAACTGTTTAAGGAATTCATCGCAAAGAGCTATATTTAGCCTTCGCCATTTGGGAATCAGACAGTTCGTACTGTGGCACCAGCAAATGAATTAATAATCTCCTTATAATAAAGTAACCCATGCAGGCTCCATATATCACTGGTTGATCCCATCATTCCCTTCCACTTCACAACACACCCTCACCCATTGTGTGATAAATATTTTATACGGCCTCTATCCGACCAGATCTTTCCCCCGCCCTTCTAGACAGAGTGTATTAAACAACAAATAAAATCCCAGATGAAATATATGCTATGAAAACCCAGGGCAGAAACAGATTTATGTAGCGAGAATAAATCTTAAACAAACAAGAGATTGAGGATCACGGCAAACACCTACAACTCTTGCAAGAGGTTATTCTCCCTTGGTTGATTTCATCCAGTGCCTCTCCCATCTCCTCACTGCTGTGGGCAGACTCAAGTGAGCTGGCTTTGGAACCTCATAAACTAAAATGCAGCCTGTATTAAAGCACCCTTGGCAATCACATCTTGTGTGTTATGTGAACGCTCAGCAAAGTTGCATCTCACAGGCAGAAGATTTAGATGTCCCTGGAGAACAATGTGGGACCCTACACAAAGGAAAGTGTCAGCCACACATTGTTCCAAATATACATAAAGTTCTACTTTGTACATTAACTAGAGTTGCATTCAGATGTGAGGATTCTTGTTTTCCTGATTATAGGGGCTAGCACTTCTATCCCAGATTCCAGGGTTGTGTTTATACTGCATTTTCCTGTTTCCATTGCGGTGTTGTGGCTTTTTTGATCGACATGCCACCAGGTTGCACTAAATTTTAAATGGTGGGAAAGTTTGTTGTTGTTGTTTAGTCATTTAGTTGTGTCCGACAGGGTCTTTTCCCGGGAGTCTTCTCTTCTCATGAGGTGGCCAAAGTATTGGAGCCTCAGCTTCAGGATCTGTCCTTCCAGTGAGCACTCAGTGAGCACTATCCATTTCCTTCAGAATGGATAGGTTTGATCTTTTTGCAGTCCATGGGACTCTCAAGAGTCTCCTCCAGCACCATAAAGTACTGTATGCCAAAAAACAGTCCCAAGTTACAATGCACAATTCCTGGGATTTTTCAGGTTATTTGGAAGCAAATAACATGGAAATGAACACTAAACTTCCACTAAATTCTGCTACTTTTCCAGAAGTGGTTTTTATGATGTGAAAGATCACATAAAATGTGGAAATTATCAGGTAAGGAAACACTGGGGAAATTGGACAAAGTGCTGTCTGAATGCAGCCTCTCTGCATTTTAAATGTGAGCTTCTTTTCTAGCTCTCCTGGGACCTTTAAAGGCCCACAATCACATCGGCCTGGTCAATTGCATTGGAGGGGAATCAGCACACTGTCAAGAGAAGTGATGGGTGTCAATTCTATGAAAAGGGTTGATGCACAGAATTATGAGGAGAGATGTTAAGGTACGGGGGGGGGGGATAGAAAATGGATAAAGTGTTTGTGTGTGTGTCTTATTTTTGTGCTCTGCTGCCTAAAATGGAAAAACAAAAAAATTGGCAAAGACGGGAGAGAGAGAGAGAGCGCGCGTAATGGTGAAATATTTTCTCTTTCATAATGAGGAATGAAATGCTTTTTCATGTCATGCCTTAAAATAATATTGTTGCAGCCAAGTGACACAGTTGCAAATCTCTCAGATCAAAGCTTGAAATTTGGTGACGAGAGCATTGCTAATGCCTTTGAATGGATTGCAAAACAAGCATCTCCCTTTGGACTAGATATTGCAAGAAGTACTTTCAACAAACGTTGCCTGTCAACAATTTATTAACATGAGAAAGTATTGACAAACTTACTGTCATTTATAGCACATGCAGCGAAGGTTGCAATTCCATAGATCTTTAAATTTGCAATTATGTACCCACTATGCTCTGGTAGCTTTTTAATAGCTACATATGGGATTCCAACACTATTAGTCGCTGGAAGCACAATCCCAGGCATGGCTAGGATTCAGTGCAATCAGATTCAGTGTGACTTACTCCTAGGAAAGTTGATATAGGTTAGCAGCCTGATTCTGATTAGAAAAATGATATGATAGTATTCTGTAGGATATATTATACGTATACTAGTGTATAAATAATACAAATATGGCTTGAGGGAACTAGTTTTGTCTTTTATCTCCTCCCACGTGGTGGAATATAGTAGGGGTGGATGGATCAATATCTGTTTTGCATCTGGTTATTCATAAGTCTATTCCATCCAGTTGCTGCATTAATCTGCATATTTTTTGCAAAAAAGAAAAAGAAAGAAAAGTATTTAAATACAGAATTACATTTTCAAATGCATTTTTTATCACAAAACATGTATTTGAATTTATATTCCCAGCATATGCATTTTGAAATATGCTTTTTTCTGAAATATATCATTTTTTTACACATTTTGCCACATTATTTGAGCCAAGAATTTTGCTGAAAATTTAGGAAAGCATGAAATCTGATCAGATTCCAATCTATGCATTAGTCCTGGAGGCATGAATTAGATCACTTCACTTAAAAATGCAGAGCAAACTCAGTTCCCCTACATCTCTCAAATATGGTCACACTCATCTTTTGAATGAGCTCTGGAGAGTAGCCTCCAAATACTTGTTGCCCCAACGAAAGGATTCTTACAACACGCCTCATAATTGTGAATGTGATGTGCTACTGCGAGCCATTATCCCTCTATTGAACTGCATACCACACACTCTGGCTAAGGCAGGCATAGGCAAACTTGGCCCCCCAGATTTTTGGGACTACAACTCCCATCATCCTGAGCTAACAGGACCAGTGGTCAGGGATGATGGGAGTTGTAGTCCCAAAACATCTGGAGGGCTGAGTTTGCCTATGGCTGGGCTAAGGCCTCCTACAAATCAGTACTTGTTACTGTATCAGGATACCATGCCTCCCTGACTGTGGCCTTCATTTTCCACCCAGCTGCCTGACATTCTACACACACACACACACACACACACACACACACAGGGAGATGCCATTTCTTTTAACTCATAGCTGACCGCCTATCCTTCATTCTAGGTAGCTCTCCCGCTTTGCCCATGCTTGGCAGGAGAACAGGAAGACCAAAGTGGAAGGACAAAAGTCACCGTGCACTTAACCAGGCAAGACTAGTCTATTTGCTAAGTGTCACTTCAGATGAATGGCGTGTTGTCATACCTTACATAGCTGGGTGAGAGCCGCAGCCCAAGAAAATGATGGAAAGAAGCCATCAGCTCCCCAATGAAATATAACTTGTCCTCTTTTTTCCCCCTCACGGAAAATATTAAGTCTAGTAGCTCTGTTGCATTTGGTCTTAGAAGAGAATCATGCTTTAGATGATGCCTTAACTATGTTGTATTTTTACATAAGTATTAATGATCAGTTATCACCCAAACTACAGCTTGGGTTGTTTATGCAGCCAGGCCAGCAATGCAGTGCTTTTTTCTGGGGAGAAGCAGAGGTACACATACCCCTAAACATTTTGTGAATCTAAGTTTGGCCTCATTGAGGGACATTCTTTCAATTTGAGAAGGAAAATGAGAGTACTCCTAAACATTTTTTTAGAAAAAAGCACTGCAGCAATGTATGTAAGATGAAGGTAGTTGCAGTTTCCAACACAGGCAGTCATTCATGGCTCTTGGCAATTTAACTACATGCATCAGAATTTAAATAAAATGAAATATTTTGCTGTTCTGTAGACAATTGAGCAATGGACAGCCACTATGCGAAAATTGCAGTGCATGGAGCTTAGAATGGAAACAATACATTTTAATAAATGTATTTGTTTATTCTTGCACATTTTTTAAAGCATAGTTGCTTCTGTGTTGACAGCAGGTATCAATGCTATTTCTTTTCTTTTCTTTGCGGGTTAAAAGTCAATATGTTTACATGAAGGAGGTTTCCCAGCTCAGTCAATTTGATTGAAACCTAAAATGCTGACCTATTTGAGAATTTCAGGACTCAAAATCAGCCTGACAGCTAATCAGGAGAGCCACATTAGTAAAGACAATGATCATATGTTCTATGAACTGCCCTGATATCTTTTGATGAAGGGTAGTATATTAATTTAATAAATAATAGTAATAATAAATAATATGTTGGCTTTCCAGTTAAAGAAGTCAAACCAAAGTCCCATCTGCATTATACATTTAAAATGGTATCATACCACTGTAAGTAGTCCTGTGCTCCCCCAAAGAATCCTGGGAACTGCAGTTTGCTAAGGGTGCTGAAAGTTGTTAGGAGACCCCTATTTCATCTCACAGAGCTGCAATTCCCAGAATTCCCTCCTTCAGAATGAGTATGAGGAACATTTCCACACAGACCTTGGTTTTGCATGGATCCAGTATCATGTCTGAAATAATGAAAGGATGATCCGGTTTATTATTTATTTACTAAATTTATACCCAACCCTTCCTCCTAGAGGAGCCCAGTGTGGAAAACACATAAGCAACAGAACACTGAAATGTGTCACACACACACACACACACACAGAGAGAGAGAGAGAGAGAGAGAGAGAGAGAGAGAGAGAGAGAGATGGCATATATCTAATATTTAACAGGAGGGAATTCCAAAAGAAAGTGCCACCACACTATTCCAAGCATTGTGTGGAATAGACCTCCTGATAAGATGATATCTGCAGGAAGCCCTCTTCTCCAAAATGCAGTGTTCAATCAGCTATATAAGGGATGAAATTATCTTTTTGGCATCCTGGTCAAAGTTGTTCAGGACTGCATACACCAGAACCAGAACCTCGAACTTAGCCTCATAGCTAAAAGGTTTGTTTGGGTAAAGAGGCAAGGGATGGTTTAGGGCAACCAAGATGTTAATTTCTCACTGATATACTTGTTTTCTATGATTTAGTATTTGAAAAATCATTATTGGAGGTAGGTTAGGGGTGGAATGTATCATTGTGAGTCAAGTTTCTGTTCCTATTTTACTGGGCTCTAAAAACACAATCCTTATCCAAAGCGACAAACGAAATATATTACATATTGCATTTTATTGTTGAAAAGGCTGAAGTGGAAGCATTTTACAATATCTCATAGTGAATTTTGTCTGTCAGTACATTTCTCCATGTAGTATATAAATTATGTATAATATGACTGTGTTTTATAAATATTTATAATACATTCACTTAACCTCAATCCATCAAAGAAATTCGGTTATATGTGTAGAACTTGCAGAGGAAAGAAATGGCTTTGACACAATTGATAAAACTTCTAAATTCATTGAAACCATCATACATCTTTCTTTTTTTAAAAAAAAAAAAAGTTTATTCTCTTCATGAATACATTGTTACTCTCACCCTACTTTTCTGAGTGGTGAAAAGTTTCAGGGGCACAGAACTTACCCAGCTCTGGTTTCCTCTGGAAGGCCACTTCAGACTTATTTGCATGCCCCAGTATTTGTATTGGGAGTTTCTGGGGCAATCCAGACAGATGGGTGTTGTTGTTGTTGTTTAGTCGTTTAGTCGTGTCCGACTCCTCGTGAGCCTATGGACCAGAGCACGCCAGGCACTTCTGTCTTCCACTGCCTCCCGCACTTTGGTCAAACTCATGCTGGTAGCTTCGAGAACACTGTCCAACCATCTCGTCCTCGGTCGTCCCCTTCTCCTTGTGCCCTCCATCTTTCCCAAGATTAGGGTCTTTTCCAGGGAGTCTTCTCTTCTCGTGTGGTGGCCAAAGTATTGGAGCCTCAGCTTCACGATATGTCCTTCCAGTGAGCACTCAGGGCTGATTTCCTTCAGAATGGATAGGTTTGATCTTCTTGTAGTCCGTGGGACTCTCAAGAGTCTCCTCCAGCACCATAATTCAAAAGCATCAATTCTTCAGCAATCAGCCTTCTTTATGGTCCAGCTCTCACTTCCAGATGGGTAGGGTACAATTCTTACTTACTTACTTACTTAAGGTAAAGGGACCCCTGACCATTGGTCTAGTTGTGGACGACTGGGGTTGTGACGCTCATCTCGCTTTATTGGCCGAGGGAGCCGGCGTACAGCTTCCGGGTCATGTGGCCAGCATGACTAGGAGGAAGCATAGCTTAAACACTCTACAGCACCACCAGCATACAAATAACTCAGCAAGCCTGGCAGCCTTGTGGTTTAAGGACACCTTCCATGCTGCAGTACCAATGGTCAACTGACCGCATGGGCCAATCCTTGTTCACTAAGCCCTATACAGTTGTACCTCGGCTCCTGAATGCCTTGGGAGTCAAACATTCTGGCTCCCGAACGATCGAAAACCAGAAGTGAGTGTTCCGGTTTTTGAAATTTGTTTTCTTTTTTTGGAAGCTGAACGTCTGGCACAGCTTCTGCTATTGTTTCCAGCACGCCTGTGCAATTGGGAACCAATTGGAAGCCGCGCCTTGGTTTCCGAACTTTTCGGAAGTCAAATCGACTTATGGAACGGATTCTGTTTGACTTCTGATGTCCATCTGTACAGTATATCCTGGCTTCAGAGTAGGGGTGGGTGAATCTGTCAGTGTCCATCTCGGTTTCTTATTTTTTCCCCAGCCTTAATTTCAATTCTCCACATTTCCACAACAGCCTGTACAAGTTGCATGTCTGGAGAATGGCATTGCAAAATTTCAAGAAGTACACATTTTGAAGGATGGCTGGGTTCAGTGGCATAGCATGGGTTGCCAGTGCCTGGGGCTGCGCGGAAAGGGTAGGTGGAAGGGAAGGAAGCGGATGGAGTATGCATGTGCATTCAACTGCCTAACGGTGTCCATGTCACCCAGGAGACTGCAGGTGCAGAGATAAGAAAAGGTGAGTCATTCCATTGTCTGGAGAGGTCCCTTCCTTGTTCACATGGAGAAGCCATTTTCAACAGAGTCCAGTAATGGAAGCCTACAGCTGTATTGAGGTATACATCAGGTGTTGAAATTTTACACCCCCTAACAAATTTGCGCCCAGGGCAACCATCCCTGTGCCCCCCCCCAACTGGCTGTGTCTCAGATATGCATAGTTTTCGAAGGTGTGAATTAAGTAGGTTCACCTTTAAATGTGAACTGAACCAAATTCTCCTCCATCCATACCTCAGAGCTTTCTCCTTATGCTGAGGAATTTGCCTTGCAAATGGAGATTCTGTTTACACACCTGTTCCCTTTCTCCTGACTGCTGCCTGATACTGCTCCTGCCTCTGACCCCTGCTCAGAAATGAAACCTTCCCTCTGGTTCTGATCACATATGTCCCTGCGGCCTGTGAGATACTTTTTTGGAACGCAGCATTTCCTGATTAAAGCCAGGAACCCTTTTATGGACCCACACACCTAGAACAGACCCTTCTGGTATCTGGTAGTCCTTTTACCAGGTTCAGGTATTTTCTAATGACAATTGGGAAATTGTGGCAGGGCTCAGTGTTGTTTCAATCATGGCTTCATTTCAAAGTCATTCATTTCAAAGTGGGCAGGGTGGGAAATGAGAGCTGTCCAGACCAAACTGACAAATAATTAAAAGTTGAAAAACAAATTAGAGCCCAAACTGGAAGGTTATCAGGGATTGTTTTGTTAACAAGAAATACATTGTTTGTGTACCTGTATACAATTAGCTGCTCCTTCTGCTGAATCAGAGGCAGTGTAGTTTTAGCATAGTTTTCCAAGTGTGGCCATTCTCTCCCCTAGCTGACTTCTCTGCACCAATAATTCCTTAACTGGGATCCCTTTTCCTTGTTTTAATTCTGCCTTTAGTTCTATCCTTCTGGAGCCCAGATTTCCACGATGAAACCACTCCTAAACAATTCATTGCTGTTAGATTTTGGTTAAGAAGTACAACCCTGTTTATTCAATGAAAGTAATATGGAGGTTTGCTTTTCCAGCATTTAAGCAAGGGCTTAGGAGAAAGAAATCTGGGAGAGCTCCCTACATGCATTTCGAATCAATGCTGATTGAGAGATTAGGTTCACAACATTTATAGAAGAAATGTTCCCCAGCATTCTGCAACTTGACAATCTCTTGCGTGTGTGTGTATATATACTATATATATATATATATATATATATATATATATATATATATAGTAAACTGATGCTGTGTAATCCTGATCTCCGTGTTATTTTACAGTCTCTGAACAGCAGAATTGCATGACATTTTGAAAATGACACCTGGCAGGTGTCAGCTGCTGCTCAAGCCCGGTCAAGGGTGTTTTGTAATCCCAGGGGATTCATGGTAGCTGTTGCTTCAGAATTATGCAGAGGAGAAAGGAGAGCATCAGTGGCAAAGACAGCTTGAACAGATGGAGAGATGCTCTCTCACCAAGGTTGCATTAGAAGACACAGGCACCCATGTGCCGAACTCTATTCTCTCTGGGCTCCACTGTTCCAAGCCTTCAGGCATGGCTTTCTTATCTGCCACAACTCACAGGCAAAGGTAAACACAGAGGATTGCAAACAGGCATTTTCATCACACTCTCCTAATCTCAGGCTTCTCTCAGGAAATATGGTTGGCAACAGACCAGCAAAATGATTGGGCAGGCTCCTTTAACTAGGGCTGTGCATCAGATTTGGTGGAAACCAAAACTAAATTGGACTGATTCAGGAGACTCTGGGCATCAGTCCAGATGGGTTGAAATAGCCCTGGATGACTATGGGTTGAATTGCATGGTCCAGAGCAATTCAGGGGAAGTCAAGGGACTGGACAGAAGTGGATGAGATGGAGGAGGAATGGTGGAGATTCACCCCCTTCTCCTGACGCTTCCAGAAAAGAGGGAAGCAGTATTGATTTACAGCAGGGGTTTGAGGAAGGTCGCAGCGCAAGGACAAGCGAACAGAAGAGTTGGAAGGTGTTAGGAGAAGGGGGACAGGAGGCAGCGACAGAGGAGCAGAGACAGAGCAGCCAGCTGACATGTTGTCAGTGGAGAGTATTTCTGGCCCCCCTTCTCCCAGAACTCAGCATTCGTTAAGAGTGCAGGAACAGAGGACTCAGAGACAGTGGGCCACAGTAAGGAGAAATGCTGTTGCTAGGAAAGGAGGGAGGAGCTCAGTTGGAGCAACACCATTATTGGAGCAGACTGCATTCTTTTGTCTCTCGCTATTATGAATGAATAAACTCATTAGAAAGGACTCTACCTTGTTTTTCTCTGTTTCTCGCTGCCACCAGGGGAGGAATAGAATTCCCGAGCCTGGCAGGGATGGAGCATCAGAAGGAGAGACAGGCATGGATGGAAAGAAGGAGAAACTGCAAAAAGGAGGACTCTAACAGGTAGCTGCATCTTTGTGGGAGAAGTTAGGGGATGCCTTTGCTACCCAACTTCACCTTCTTCCTAACAGCCTCTCCTTTTTCTCAGCCCCCTGAAGCAACACTTCACAAGATTCAGTCCTCCCACTTACCAGCTGATAAGCAAAGGGTTTGATCCTGTGCGGTACTGGTTGCTGCTCCTTCACAAGCAGCCACAATCTTCACAATTCTTAACGCAGTACTAATCACTAATTATCCACCCACTAAAACATTACAAAATGTTTTCTGCTGAAACACCAGCATTGTGACTAGACTGATTCAGAGGCGAGACCGATACCTCTTCTCCAAAGAGGACATGCCATGGAGACTGCTGTATGAAAGGGAATTAAATTGGTATTAACCTTGACAGGAACAAATGTTGCTTTAGAAAAGTAAGTGTACTTTTCTGACATGTACAAAAATGAAATGATAAACTGAAGCTCAAAAGACTAGAATGCGGACGGGGCTTTCTAATGAGCAATTACCTGTGTGCAGCAATATTGATTAAGTTTTCAGACTGTCAAATGACCCAGGAGTGGATGGATTTAGTAAAATCAATCTTCTGACAAGCCAGATCTCACCCTACTGCTGAAACACACACTGGAAACAAACTGCACCAGGTCCACATCAATTCAAGAATGTATCTATAGACCTAAGTCAGAAAATGTTGCCTGCAGACATAAAGATTATACTCATCATTGGCTATGGAAGGAATAGGATGGAAGGAATTTCTATGGATGGAAATGGTTTGCATCGTTCTCTGTTCTGACTGTTACCCCAAGTCCAATAAGAAACTTTTTTGTATCATAGATCACCGTACCTCTTTATTATTTTCAGTGACATGTAATTATTTGTTTATGTACCGTATTTTTCGCTGTATAACATGCACCCGACCATAACACGCACGTAGTTTTTAGAGGAGGAAAATCCGTAGGCATGCCACCCGTAGGCATTCCCTCCATAACACGCACAGACATTTCCCCTTACTTTCTAGGAGGAAAAAAGTGAGTGTTATGGTGCAAAAAATACGGTAATTATTACACTGAAACTCCACCTTTCCTCCAAGGTACTCAAAATGGTGCACACAACTCTCCCCCTCCCTATTTTATCCTCACAACAACCCTGAAGGAGGCTAGGCTGGGAATGGCCCAAGGTCACCCTGTGAACTTCATAGCTGAATGGGGATTTGAACCCTGCTCTCTCAGGTCCTAGTCCAACACCCTAACTACTAAACTACAAGAATCTGCTTTGAAGGTGCTTTAAAGGTATATTGTGTATGCAGCCTAAGTATATGCATTGGGAGTGGGCAGGAAGTCAGGTTCAGAGCATGAACTGAACCTTACTGCAATAAACATGGTTTGAAAGGAATACAGTTCCAATGCTAGATAAGCTTTGGTACATGTCCTGAGGCTATCTGTGTGTGTGCGCACACGCAAAAACACACAGAAAGAATTGGATCTAGCTCTGTGAAGAAATCATGGCATGATGCTGCATTGGCCTCCTGCCTGAAGCTCTTGTATTTGTCTAATCTGACCTTTCTGTTCACTTTGACAACCAAATCTCCTTAAGGCCTCATCTGTGGTCTCCAAGTCCAGCAGCTAAAGTGGGTTGGGGAGAGAAAAACCTTACATTGCGCATACACTACAATCTCTTCCAGACAAATGACTGGGGTTTTTAGTCATTTTGACTAACCATTAACCGTGCTGGCAGTTTTTATTTTTGCAAACCATGAGCTTCAGAGAGCAGATGTTTGACACATCTGTGGCAATTGTCAGATAAGACTGAAAAGGAGAAGGAAGTGAAGAAGCACCAGACGTAATAGTAGGGCATCAAAGAGCTTTCCGTT